>NW_012267233.1:19308195-19330879 GCF_000151885.1 Dipodomys ordii
CCCTCTCCCCTCACCCATCCCCCCCCTCCCCCCTCCCACTCGGGTCCCAGCACCGGCCATTGGCGCGCGGGCATTCGATGCCCTCCCACCCCTTCGCAGCCACACCCAGGTTCGGAAACCGACCTTTTGGGGAAAGTCCCCCTTGGAGGCCTGCTGGTGGCTGGGGTCAGAAGGGTCACTTGGCTCTGAATGCTGTGCTATGGGGGATTTGGGATTTCAATCCCTGGCCGGGGTGGGGTGGGGTGGGGGTGAGGAGGGAGACGTGGTGCGGGAGCCAGGCCGGCTCTGGGGGTTGGAGTGACTCACTAATCTCTAAAATCACATGTAACATTACAGACACTTTTTTTCCCCTTTTCTCTCAAGTTGCCCAACTGAACAAGGCACATGTACCCACAGCAGAGAGCTCAAGAAGCGCACACACAGTGTTTATTGGAAGAGGGAAGTGGAAGCGGTGGTGGTGTACCCCTGGGGTGCAGCCCTGACTCTCCACTGGTGATTTCCGAGGTCTCTGTTTTTTAAGGAAGCAGGTGTAAATCCACCTGCTTACCTACACACTCCAATCTTTCCCTCATGTTTCTTCAGAAGTGAGGGTTGAGTGACAAACTTTGTTTTAGTGGTACAAATTTAGGTATTTTTTTCCTTGTCATTTGACTACTAGAGAATAGCATACACCCCTCCTGTCGACTCTTTCATACTTTTACAAGCATATGTAGAGATCCAAGCACCTCAAGAGAATTCCCTCCCGAGGGATGATTCCAGGTAAGATTATAGATTTCTCTCTAAAGAGTTAAAGTAGGTTGACTGAACTAAACAAACAAATGAAAAGGTTTTGTAAATTAGGCTCAAATAAGCATATCTATAGATGCACTATTTGGAAATTCTGTGAAATTACATTAAACTGTGTTTGTGTACTGCAAATAAAACTTATTTGTACCCATAGTGTTATTTTAGGAAACAAGGGTTCTAAATCTCACTAATAGAAAATGGACACAAAGTAGAAAAAAGTGGTTCACGCACCTGTAATCCTAGCTACTCAGGGAGCTAAGGTTTGGAAGATGGAGTCTCAAAGCCAGCCCAGGCAGAAAAGTCTGAGAGACTCCATCTCCAAAAGTAACCAGCAAAAAGCTGGATTGGAGGCATGGTTCGAGCAGTAGAGCTCCAGCTATGAGCAAGCAAGCTGATGGAGATCAAAAGCTCCTTTTTTTCCCCCCAAACTAGGATAATACCTGTTAACATTTGATGATATGGAGGCTATTGTCATGGGGAATTAGAAAAATATCCATCATGCAGTTATTGAGTACAATCATCTTTTTTCCCACAATTTTTTATTTTGAAAGGTATTAACAAAAAGCTTAATGTATTTACTAAGTTACAATTATGCAAAGTGCTGAATCACAATTTTGACAGACCAACTCATGTATTGAACAGAACCTTTGAGTTTCTTTCAAGCAGTCACATTTCCTTGTTTAGTCATTCACTGACTGCCCCAAGAACACCACTGGTCCTAACACAGACACTCCAGGACAGGGGAAGATGCTGATGACGGTACCTCCTGCTCTGTCGGTGAAGATAACCAGGAGACTTTTGTTCATATTGCCAGGGAATATCACCACCATTCTCTCCTTAATTGAAATGTGAGCTTCTCCCTCTTTTTGATTTTGTCTGAAACCCATATAATGCCAGTATGGTAACCATTCATGTACTATGAGATTAACATACTTTCCCAGAGCATCAGTGTCATTAAGAGAATCTGGACATATGGGAGGTGTGTGTGTGTGTGGGGGGGATTATTGGTGGTCCAGAAGGAAATGGAGAGATCCACATAACAGGAAGTAGGGTGGGGAGGTGGTGGTGAAGAGCCATTGAATTTTATTTATTATTTATTTTTTTAAAAAACCCTGCTGTAGTCTCCTATCTCTTTTTTTAATTTTTTTTATTGTGAAAATACTATTTCTTGTAGTAGATAGAATTTTTCCCTTTGATTTGATTTCCATGTTGCAGATCAACATCTTTTTTTTTTTAATTGTGAAAATACCGTACAGAGGGGTTACAATTACATGGGCAAGATAATGAGTATATTTCTTATCAAGCATTGTTGCCTCCTCCTTTGTTTCTCTTTCCCATTCCTTCCCATCCCCTCCCCCTGCCAAAGTTGTAAAGTTTGTTTTTCCACATAACATCTTGTACATCTCATTGTTGCAATGGGTCCACTGTATCCCTATTTAAACAATTTGTTATTTCCTTCCCTTCCCTTCCCACAAATTATACCAACATCAAATACAGTGAAAACAGGGGTTATACTGTGGAGGGAGGGACATACAAAGCAACAAAGAAATCATCTTATAAATATGTTAGAAACAATTGCAAGAAAGAAAAAAAAACATTTGAGTCTTTATCTTGGGGTTCATTTTGCCTAACATCAACTTATCTGACCGTTTCTGCTTGTCTCAGACATATACTAGTAATTGCAAATAAGGGAAACCATGGGACCTATGTTTCTTTGGGGCCATTGAAATTTAGACCTGGCTTTCCTGGTCCCAATCCTGATCCTGGCATTGGGGGTGGCAGAGGAAGAAAAGAGTTCCATGGAGCAGCTTTTGACTGTTATTCAGCTTATTTCCAGGAAACCTGGAGCTTTCACTTTCATCTGTTGAAATGTGACTTTCATTTTCATTCCCCTGAGCATTCGGTTCTCTATTATTTGCTCCTTCAGAGGCTGGGGAAAGAAAATCAGATAGGCTTTGCTCCTCTCTATTTCCATATCCAGTGTATACAACCACGCAGGTTCCTTTCTTTAAATCAACTGAAGCAATGGTATCTGGGTAAATGCATCCATCTTCTGACCAAATGGCACAACATCTGTCACCAACTTTCCACCGTTTCAAAGGAGTTGTGTTATTCTTCCTTTGGCTTTGATTCTTCTTAATGGGTTTTCTTCTAGGGGTGCTTTTTGGCTTATCTGGAGTTTCACAAATGCCACCATTCTTTAAAGCATGCTTAAAGGAAGCCACAGCATCACCATATGCTTTTTATCAATGCCTATCATCCCAGATGTCAGATGTCAGAATCCTCACTCAGCCCTTTCCAAGCAGGAACAGCACTGAATCTTCCTGCTTGGAGATGCGGCTGCCCAGCGCCATGGAGAGGCGCCAGCAGGAGGCTCCGCATGGCGCATGGCGCTCCACCCCCTCCTCATTTTGATATTCTATATTCAGTCTGAAAATTGAATATATTGTTAGGTTCCCCTGCCCCCCAGGGCATTTGAGCTCATCTGTTTGCTTGCTAGGCTAGCACTCTACTCCTTGAGCCACACCTCTAGCCTGGCTTTTCTGATTATTTCGGAGATGGATTTTCTCAGAGGTATCTTCCAAGGCTGGCTTCAACCCAACATCGTCCTGATAACAGCCTCCCAAGTAGCTCGGATGCCTGGTGCAAGTCACTGGCGTTCACCTTTAAGTACTTTACTAAGAAAAGTAAGCTAAATTGAACAAAATACTTCATATATCCGTTGGGAAAGAGTAAATATAATTTATTAATAAAGATTACAATTAACCTGTCACTCATTAAAACAAATGTACTCTATGCTGATAAGGTCATTTTAAACTACTTTTCAATCTAAAGCCACATCATTATTGTTTAGCATCCTGAAAAATAGTAATTTTTTAAAATTTCTTAAAAAGTTAACGTCTTTCTCTGAAAGCACTGAAAAGTTGAAAAAAACGACAAAAAGCAGTCTGCAGACATTTAGCTGGTACAGTCTCCTCTACTACTAGAACCCCTAATGAAGCATTGTGCAACTTGTGAATGTCTTCTTACAAAAAGGAATTCACTGAATTTTCAGCAATCCCTTTCTGCTTGTTAAAGAGTAAACTTCTCTCATATTCTAAGTGTTAGGATGTTCTGCTGATATTAATATTACCTGCTTGTGCTATAAAGTCCAGTTTTTTTTCCAAGACAATTGAGCTTTGTCATTCATTCATACCATTAAAAAAAGATTGGGTGTGGGTGGGATTTAAAGATAGATACTTTGAAGAGGGTTATCATGTCATCTTTGTTGTTGACATCATTAATTATAGCATGATCTGTTTCATCCCAATAAATCAGAAAACTCTGTATGAATTCTGATAGGTGAAAATGTGGTAGCTGTCTTTGATCTGAATCTGTTAATGCAATGAAAACAATACTTATTTTTCAAAGAACTGTTTTCATTGAGCTATTAAGTTGAACCTATGACCTAAAGCAGGGCTTTTGGTTCTTTTGCTTGTTTCTTTTTTAATTCTTGTTATATGAGCTATCTTTAAACTATAGTTTCCTATACTTCTGCAATTGTTTTCTGACCAAGAGTTAAGGATAGAATTGAGTATTCCTTTCCAAATGTGGAAATTCTAACTCCTATGAGTGTGACCGTATTTTGAAGGAGGGTCTTTGTTGATCAAGTTAAGGCCATGATGCTAAGCCTTAATCCTAGATATCTGTGTTGGTATGAAAGGGGAATTTTAGTTGGGTGTGGTAGTACATACCTGTAACACCAGCATTAGGGAGGTTGAAGTAGGAGGATTGTGAGTTTAAAGCCAGCCTTAAAGGTACATGGGGAGGCTTGTCTCACTTGATAAGGAAGAGGAAGAAGAGGGGGAGGAGTAGAAGAAGAAAAAAATGACATCATGACCTGATACGTACACACAGGGATAAAATAGTGTGAAGACGCAGGATTAATGGTATCTAAAAGCCAAGAATTGAGTAAGACTACCAGATGCTAGGAGAGCACAAGGAAACAGAATTTTCATGGCTGTCAGAAGGAACCAACTCTGCTCTCGTTTTGATTAGCTTCTAGAACTGTGAGAATAAATTCTATTTAAGCCATCCAGTTTGTAGCTTCTTTTTTGTTGTTGTTGTTGTGGTAGATCTAGGAAACGAATTCTCCCAAGTATAATCTAAAAAAGCCTTTTGCTTTGAGATTAATAAAATCAATAGGAAATTGCAAAAATAATACACAGAGGTATTATATATCCAGCACCTAGCTCCATTCAACAGTTATGTCTTATATATTCATTCTTATATACTCAACGAGTGTGCATTACTCTTTGTCATTTGACTGCCTGAAAGATCCCTGTATCACTACTTCATTCAGGATTCCAGAACTACTCCATCACCTCAAAGATCTCCCTCCTCTATTCCCTTTCCAGTCACACTCACCTGCTTGCCCTTTATCTTCACTAACACCAGGTAACCACTGATGTGTTTTCTATCACTATAACTTTGTCACAACACTTTTTAGTGTTAGCTTTTTCATTGCTGTGACAGAAATACCTGAAAAAAATCATCCAGATGAGGATCATGTGATGAGCAGGACTGCTGCCCTCATTGACAGCCAGAGAAGAGAGATAGAGAGGGGGACAGAGGGAAAGAAGAAAAAAGAGAGATGGGGGGTAAAAGAGAAAGAAAGAGGAGGAAAAGAGGAGGAAGGAAGGAAGGAGAGAGAGAGAGAGAGAGAGAGAGACTCTTCAAAAGCATGCCCCCAGTGACTTACACCCTTCAACTAGTTCTACTCCTATGACCCCTCTGATGAAGTTTGCTGCTATGACCTAATCATCTCTCACAACACCACCAGCTGGGGACTAAGCCTTCCACTCAGCAGACTTTTGGGGAGATTTCATGTCCACACTGTAACAATTATGTTAGTGGAACCATAAACTATGTGGCAGCTTTGTTTTCACGGCATATGTCCTTGAGATCTGTTTTAGCAAGTATTACTGTTTTTTTTTAAATTGCTGAATAGCACATTCTATGGTGTGAGTGTACCATGGTTGTTCAATTACTTACCTGTTGAGGAGTATTTTAGTTGGGTTTGGGTGATAGTTTTAATTAGCGACTGAAAGCAGTATTATTCCTATGTGCTATTTATAATAAAAATTATCTAAATGAAATTGCACTTCTTCATTATTTTAATTATGTATTTAGTCTATTATAGTGAAGAAATGGAGAAAATAATTTGCTTTAAAATCTTCCTTGATCAATGCTTTAAAGAAGAAAGGAAGTAAAAAGCACTATTTGCCTGTATATGGGCAAGAAACATTTTCTTCTTTTCAGCTATATATAGGTTTTTTTTTTTTTTTTGGTCGGGTATGGGGGGCCTCAGCTCTGTCCCTGAGTTCTTTAGCTCAAGGATAGTGCTCTACCACTTGAGCCACAGCACCACTTCTGGTTTTCTGATAGTTTGTTGGAGATAAGAGTCTTGCGATCTTTTCTGCCCAGGCTGGTTTTGAACCATGATCCTCAGATTTCAGCCTCCTGAGTAGCTAAGATTAAAGGCGTGAGCCACCGGCGCCTGGCTAAATATGGTTTTTAATGTATACCAAATATGGCAAATCATTCAAAGATTATTTAAAGACAATGAAAATTGAGCCTTCCTGATAATTCTGATCATCCATTCAATCAACCCTGAGTGAATAAATAAATTTAACAGGCATTTTATATGCCTTTGTGCTTAATACTGGAAATAGAGATTACATGTCCTTGCCCTCAAAGTGCTTTGAATGTTATGAGATACACAGTAGACCATACAGTGTGACCATTGCTCTGATGGGGAAGTCCAGGCTACTACTCACAGTACAGGATAGAAACTTTGGGAGTAATTTAATGAAAGTGAAGTTTGTAGAGGTTAGGGACATTGCCAGAAGTCAGAGTTCATTAGTTATAAATGCAGGATTCCCAAACAACTCTGGATCAGAGTCTATTTTCTTTCTGGGAATGTGTTCAGTAATAATCCATTTTCAGTTTCACTTTATATAATGTCAAAGGAGAGAAATTTAGTGGAATTTCCCAGCTATAGAAAAGGTTGCTGGACAAAGATTGATTATAGAATTTTCCTGGGAAATTCCATATTCCTTTGGGATTTTGTTTGGCAGATTTCCTGGAGTAGGGAAAAAAACAAAATAGCTAAAAGTTCAGTGTGCATCTAAAGATTTCAGTCCCTGCATTTAGCAGAATTCAGTTTTTCAATGTTATCATGTTTACCATCTATCACTCCCAGGTTGTAAGCAAAATGTACTAAGGTATATAAACTGTTTTGACACTATGTATATTTATTTTGGCTTTAGGAAGTTACTATGGGAAAGAGGATATAAATGTTTTAGCATCTGGTTTGGGGCAGGTAGAGATGTAGCAGTGGGAAGAGGTGAATAGGGCTTGCTGAAGGGGCCTGTGAAGTTTACTTTATTACAGGGAAGGCTGGAAGTGGAAACTCTGATTCAATCAGCCATCCACCATCAGCTGCTGAACAGATTGCTAGAGAGAACTTGAAGTGTCAAAAGGAAGGCCTCTCCCAGGGCCTTATTGTGCTCCAGGGAGTGTCATTCAGATGAAGCATATTATGAATGAGGCCCCAGGAGTTGTGCAATCTGGAGGCCTACTGGCCTACTAATTACAGGGTTGTTTTGTGAGGTTCGATTTACTTAGCGACTATAAAAGGGATTTATGAATTGTAAATAATAACAATAGTAGTTACTATTTTTCCTCTCAAGCTCTGGCCTTTGAACACAATTTCCTTATCTAGTTTGAGAAATTGAAAAGTAACCTTGGAGAGGAACTGCCAGGAGCAACTTAGGTACTTACAATGAAGGTCTAGAGTATAAACCTTTCAAAAGACACTAACCTCAGACAACACTGAAATAGTGTGGAACAAAGCAAATAATAATGATAATGTCTGAATAGAAAAAATTTAACAGCATGTCCAAACCATGAAAATACACAAACAGTTCAGTCAAGCTAATAATACATGAGTATAGCTTGTTTTCCAGTTATAGCATTGCCCCTGCTTCATGTCTTTCAATGTTTAGATTTGAACAACTAAGATTAGAGAATTACTTCTGATTCTGGAAATTATCCACTCGATGAGTGATTCCCATTTGCTTGAATGCTACCCAAGCACGAATCACTGTCGTTTTTGAGATGCTCAGTGGTTTCTCGTGATAACATTTGTTTCTCCTCTTTGCAGTAGAGCAAACAACCCAAATTAGCAGTCAAAGACCTGGTAGTGTTTGACTATAGGACATTGATAAGTTTGTAGGGTGATAGTTATTGTCTAGCCAGGAATCCTCATCATATTTAAAGTGGAGAACCAGCTCTTTGGACTTCTCTAGAAATTTGCCTATGGTGCTATTTTAGAGTCCAGATATCATGAGAAAAGATTCTGTCTGATCATAATTCCTTTATGTTGCTTCTGAGTTATGTGAACATGAATCCAAGACACTCTATTTCTTAGAAGCAAGAAAAGTAGCAACAATAACTAATACTTTTATAATGCTAACTATGTGTCAGACATGGGATAAAACACAGTATGTCAAGAGCTGTTATTACTCAGTATACAGATAAAAGAAACTGAAGCAGAGAGCAATTAATTGTTTGTGTAAATTTATACAATTAAGTGAGAAAGTCCAGATTTGAACTAAATAAATCCTATTAGTGTGTACTGAGTCTGTTTAACTGTTCCCAGAAAATATTATTAGGCTATTGGGAGATGAATGTGAATGGTTTACTAGCATTTGACACTCTATTATGTGGTGAGTTGCTTTATCTTTAAGAAGTGTATCTCCTAAGGAAGTGCAATCCTGCAATTGTACTCTGTTAATTTACCTCTTTAGTAACAATTTACGATTAGGAGTGGTTTAAACTTTATGAAACTAATTCTGTGACTAATTTGATTTTTAAAATTTATACATATATAAATTATTATATCTAAGATCTGAAAAGTCATGTAGGCTATGACCTTTGTGGTATATGAGATGGGCCTCTGGTATGGGACACATGCGGTATGTGATGCCACATTTAAGGATAAATAAGCTCTCTGCATGACTGCCTCAAATGCTGATAATTGAAGTTCTAATGTGTATCACTTAACAACTTTTTAATTAAAATGTCAACTTGACATAACAACTGTCATTAACTGACTTAGTTTAGCAGAAACTATAAGGGCTTTTGAATTGGATGAAAGTGAGTTAGTCTTTTTCTTCCTCAATATGTATAAACTTATTGGTGAGTCTCAGTGTCTTCACGTATGAAGGGTGATACCGTATTTCTTGAGTATAATGAGAACTGAGAGACATTATGTGCTTAAGTTCATACCCAACAAAGATTAGTTTCACTTCCCCAAATAAATTGGTATTTTTTGTACTCACTGATTTTAATATGTGAATACTATTAACTTTATGGTTGCCTTTGTGAAGACAGAGCTATATTTATTTAGTTTACCAAGTTTTTTTTTTTTTTGCTGGTTGTGGGGCTTGAACTCTGGGTCTTGCCAGCTGTCCCCCAACTCTTCAGTTCACTCTACCAGTAGCACTCTATCACTTGAGCCACAGTGCCACTTCCAGCTTTTTCTGCTTATGTGGTGCTGAGGAATCAAACCCAGGGCCTCATGCATGCAAGGCAAGCACTCTACCACTGAACCATCTTCCCAGCTCAGTTTACCAAGTTTTTTTGTTTAATTTTTTTTTTTTTGGTCGGTCATGGGGCTTGAACGCTGGGCCTGGGCACTGTCCCTCAGCTCTTCAGCTCAAGGCTAGCGCTCTATCACTTGCGCTACAGCGCAACTTCCGGTTTTCTGGTGGTTTATTGGAGATAAGAGTTTCACGGAATTTCCTGCCCAGGCTGGCTTTGAACTGAGATCCTCAGATCTCAGCCTCCTGAGTAGCTAGGATTACAGGCGTGAGCCACCGGCGCCTGGCTACCAAGTGTTTTTGAAGTTACCAACTTTATGTTTAAAAATTATGAAAATTCATGGAGGTCACCTTTGAAAAAAGTATCAGATTAAAAAAAATCTTTGCAGCCAATCTTTACATAGTTTTTCTTATTTTTAAACTCTAGACTGCATCTAAATGTGGAGTATTTCTATACTTATTTAGGAAATTAAATTTGTATTAAATATCAGAAAATATAGCTTGTGAAATGGAAGACTTTGGATGAAATATACTTTAAGTATAATTACATATTTAACTTAAGCTTGTTCTTGTGAATTTAATGAAAACTCAAGCTGATTATAAAACTAAGTCTTTAAAATTTTACTCTGGGATAGATGCCTGAAAGAAATGATAAAATTGAAATATTAATTTTTTTACCTATTAAAAGTGTTTCACATGCTACCAAAGACAGTGTTTCTAAGCGATCTTTTGTTTGTTTGGAGATAAGGTCTTTCTATGCACCCAGGCTGGCCTTGAACTTGTGACCCCACTGCCAGTTTTCTGAGAGCTGGAATTACTACTATGTCTACCTTTTAAAGATGATTTCCTATTGTCTCTAGTGTTAGATGATAGATGAATAATTCCATTCTTCACCCAAAGTTTATAACCAATGAAGTTATAAAAAATATTATTGGAGAATCTGAGCTTTACTAATGAATTTGGAAAACATGATTTAGATCTATTGGACAAATAGATTTGTTAATCCTATCTATACTTCATCACAGGAAGTAAAAACTCCAGCCTCTCCGTGGAAATCTGATCCTGTCAAATGTGTTTCGTGGAGGAGCAAGGGAGAATGTGTTCTCTGAAGGCAGAGCAGATTCAAAAGAGAAAGGGGGTGAACTGGCATCTTTGGAAACTCAAAAGTAAGATCTTCTTCATCTAAGACTACATACTGCAGTGGGGAATTGATGGTGCAAAGAGAGGTAGGGAATGTTATTCCAATAAAAGAAATCTTGGTCTGGGAAGGTGGCTCAGTGGTAGAGTGCTCGCCTTGCAAGCATGAGGCCCTGGGTTCGATTCCTCAGCACCACAAAAGCAAAAAGAAAAAAGCCGGAAGTGGTGCTGTGGTTCAAGTGGTAGAGCGCTAGCCTTGAGCTGAAGAGCTGAGGGACAGCTGGCCAGGCCCAGAGTTCAGGCCCCCCAACCAGACCCCCCCCAAAAATAAAAGAAATCTCCTCCTAGAAAAAATATGCAGAATGGAAGAATGATGTTGAGTATTCTCCCCAACAAGTTCCAATTTAAAGAAGGTAAGTCTGAGTGTAAGAATAGAAAGATCAGCTTCAAGTAATACAAGTCACAGGTGACAGAGATAAAAGTAAACCAAATTAACTCAGGTTCATTGTGTCAGAGAATCTTTGTGAATTAAGTTCGGTAAAATTTAGTTACAGTGAAACTAGGACCTAGATATGTAAAAATCAGAGACAGATATCAACTTCTGGTTTTCTCCTTGCTCTGTGGTAAGATGATGACTTCATTATAATAAAGATATTGCTGTATTTCTCATTAGTAAGTAGTCTTATGATGCACACCTCAGAATTAAGTGACATCTCAGTGAGTGGGAAGTGTGTAAAGGAGCCAGGGCAGAGTGAACACATGTATAGGCACGTGCTTCAACAGAAGGGAGGTGAGAAGATTCAGTTATGTTCTTGCTAAAGTGAAAATACACTAGGGAGGTAGCGAATAAGGAATCAAATTCGTCGTGCTTTGTAAACTATAAATGATCGAGGCAAACTTGAGGAAAGAAGTGCTTTGAAGGTGCAGTTAAAGGTAAACACCAACATTGGTATCAAGGACAATAGGAAAAGTTCTTCTAGAATCTATATAGTATATTCCAGAAAGGCTTTCAAAGTCTAAGAATGAGAACCACATTCCCAGGCCTTTGTGTAGCAAGGGACACAAAGAGTCAAACTGCACTCTACTACACTGTGGATAGTGAAATGGGTTAAGAGATGAGTACCATAATAAGAAACTATAGGTGAGTGGACAAAGACTCTAAAATCCTGCATATGTGCACAATCACCCATGCAGATGTATCAGTGGGACTGAGCCCATTCTCTGTTGGTATCCACACTGCCTCTCCTTGCCGAAACTTGCTTTCATCAGTCATGAGTTATAGGAGGAGTGAGTCAAATAACACGTGTAAATACTTCTTAAACTATGAAACAATTTTTGTTTTGGATTGAGGCCCCACTCTGAAGTTTCCTTTAGTGTTTTTGTAGGAAAACAGGGTAACCTATTTTTTAGAAGTCCCAAGAGAAGAGAGAATAGTGTTTTTTTTTTTTTTTTTAGAGGCACAGCAATTATTCCATCTTGGGTGATTTCTTGCTGATAAAGCTTCTAAAATTATTCCTCTGTGGGAAGCTCGATATATATTTATGTAGACTACCATGTGACAAGCAGCTCAGGTAACTGGATGTGCTACTTTCATTCACACAGGGCCGCATGCTATCTTGTACATGGAACTTGGGAAAGTATTCAGAGGATAATCAGACTGGCTCTCAGGATCTAGTTATGCCAGTTAAGATTTGTTTTATCTTTGCTAAACCTGCTCTATCTTGTACTCATTGATATACTCTGATGTGGAATATTTAACTTTTTATTAAGAGAATTTAATGACACCATGGCTTAAGGAATCATTTCTTCTCTCCCTCCCTCCTTCCCTTCCTCCTTTCTTTCCTTCCTTCCCTCTTTCTCTACTCTCTCTTCTCTCCCTCCTTCCCTCCCTTCCTCCTTCCCTCCCTCCCTCCCTCCCTCCCTCCCTCTCTCCCTTCCAACCTTCCTTCCTTCCTTCCTTCGTTCCTTCGTTCCTTCCTTCCTTCCTTCCTTCCTTTGTTTTATTGTGTTGGTCCTGGGGCTAGAACTCCAGCCTGTGCATTGTCTCAGCTTTTAAAGTCAAGGCTAGACCTCTCCCATGAGCCATGACTCCACTACTGGCTTTTTGCTAGTTAATTGCTGATAAAGAGTCTCACAGATTTTGCTGCCTGGCCTAGCTGTGAACAATGATCCATTCTCTTCCAACAGAAGATTTCAATCTTATGAGTAGCTAGTATTATGGGTCTGAGCTACTGGTGCCTGGCTAGGAATCATTTTGTAGCGTGTTTCTTTCCCTAAATCTCTGAACATTCAAATAATGTGATAGCCTGACATTTGTCTTAGTGACTCTTCATAGTATTCACACATAGGTTGGCTGCCTTGTCAATATGGGATGCTTGCTTTGACTGTTAGGCTTTTCAAAATTACAAATATCATTAGATAATAGTGGTACAGATCATTAAAAAATGCACAGTTTCAATGTCTTCCCACAAAAAAAATGACTGGATTATATTTTTGGTAAATTCTTAAGGACAAATCAAAACAAGACAATAATTGGGTACCTGTTAACTTATATGATAAAAATTGCTTTGAATAGCAAAAGTCATTTGAAAAGGCAAATGTTGATGCCAACCCACTAGTGAAGATGTTGGAGCATGGAGGGTGTGGATTAAACTAGCTGGCAGACAATGTTGAGCTAGGATGCTGGGCGGGGCTGGGTGAATCTCCCTGTGATTCTGTCACTGGCCATGGTCTCTAGGGTATGACTGCATTCTATGAGATTTGAGTCAATTCTCACCCAAATTGGGTAACCATCTGAAAGTGCTATAAAAGACTTGGCATCATTCCAGTCTGGAGTTGGTGTTTAGGATGACGTCAGTAGACAGAGGCTGAAGGTATAATTTTTGCACAAATGAGAAAAAGTTAAATTAGTTTAAGTAAGGACTAGAAGGGGAATAGATTGAGCTCTTGTTTATTTTGAGAGCTCAAGTGTACTGAGAACAAATGCCTAGTTTTACTCTGTTACTTTGTGTCAGGAAAGATAGCCTTATAAGTACAAATGTATATATTTCTGGCTAGCACCTGTGCATCATATAAAGTTTAGAAAACTCAAAAGGCTGTATGGTGAAAACTTAGTCTCAACAGCCTTCATGTCTTCCATTGACCACATTTCCCTCCTAGAAGATTATGACAATTCCTTTCCTCCTTCATTTCTCCTTCTCAACTTCTCTTTCTTTCTCCCTCCATCCTTTCCTCCCTTCCTTCCTCTCTCCTTCCCTTCCTTATTTCCTTGCTTCTGGGTATTAAACTCAGTTCTTACTGAGGAAAAGACATTATTTAAATCATGCCCCAGTCCTTTTGCTCTTAGTTTATTTTCCAGAGAAGGTTACAAGCTTTTTCCCAGGCTGGCTTTGGGCTGTTTTACTCTTACCTCTGCCTTCGAAGTAGCAAGGATTACATGAATGTACCCATCTGCCACTCCTGGCCACAGATGCTAGTTTCTACCCTCCTACTTTTTTCTTGATCTTTGTTCTAGTGCTAATTAACTACCTCCCCCACCCCCAGCCCAAATACCATCTAGAAGCTTTCCAGATTAGGTGTTGTTTTTTTTTTTTTTTTGTTGGTCATGGGGCCTGAGCTCTGGGCCTGGGTACTGTCCCTCAGCTCTTCAGCTCAAGGTGAGTGCTCTACCTTGGGCCACAGTGCCACTTCTGGCAGATTAGGTATCTTTTTGCCTGGTTAAAAAAATGAACCTTAGCAATATGTCTTATAAAGCCTATATGCTTTATTTATTCTTTTAAAATTAATCTTCTTTTCTAGTTCTACCTGAGAAACCCTTTTTCCCCTATTATTGAGTAGTCTACTATTTGAGCCATGTCCTCAGTCATTTTTACTATGTATGTATGTATGTATGTATGTATATACATACCTATTTATCTATCTTACCTTTTTTGACATTACTAGGGATTAAACTCAAGGCCTTACTTATACTCCGCTGGGCAGGTACACTATTACAGAGCCACTATCAGGCTTTTTTTAGTAAACTACTTTTGAGATTGGACATTGGGTGGCCTGGGCTGTGATGTTGTTAATTGTGCTTCCCTGCAGTTTCTGAGATAACAGGTACATACCACTGCGCCTAGCTTTTCCCCTACAGTTGGAAACAGGATCATGTCATTATGCCCAGATTCGAATGAGATAAAACCTGTCCAATTTTTAATGACTGGGCTGGACTTGAACTGCGATCCCCTGATCCCCAAGTAACTAGGGTTTTAGGCTTGAACCGCCGTGTTGGGGTTACCTGAATTATTTTTCATAGGATCTCATGCTTTTTTCCCCATGGAAGCCTTGAACTGTAATCCTCCTACTTATCAGTAGCCCTCCTATCTATGCCTCTGTGTTGAGAGTTGAGATGGATTTCATTAACATTTTCTTGCCCAGGTTGGCCTTGATCAACATAGCTTGATTATAGGCATATTCCATTACTAGACCTCTAAGAATTTTTTGTGTTTCTTAACCTTACTTTACTAGTCCACTTTTTTTTTAATGCTATGCTTGTTCTATGGTCTATCTAAAAATTCTTTGAGACTGAAATAAGACCTTAAATCATCCCACTCCATTTCCTTGTCTGAACTCTTAGTTTATTATTTTCATTTAGGACACCCATCAAAAATCTGCAGAGGTAGTCATTTGAATTCAGTTTTCCAAATTGACATCATGTATTAAATAAACTATTACATTGCATATTTTGGCTGGAACTCTATACATCTAAAAAGATGCAAAGAGATTAGCAAAAACTATCAGATGTTATAATTGTTAATTTAGTCTTTGGTTCATTAGAAATTAAATAAGTGAATTTGTTCAAAGCAAAGTCTTTTGAGAGGAAAGAGTAAAGAAAAAATTTGTGATGGTGATAGTTTTTCAAATATTGCATAATACTTAGTAATACTTGTAACACTTAGTAGTTATATGCAATGTCATTGATAGTATGACCTTCCACACCCTGTAGGCCTGAGTGCGCTACTTTCTATTTGTGTAAGTTTGGACAATTTTCATCTTCTTTCTGAACCTTGGTTTCTTACTAAGGAAATGACTAAAGGAAAGTAAACTATTGGGTAGTTAATGTTAAATAAATTTTATATGTTAATCTTGTCATTACATCTTACTATTTTATGTAGTTTATCTCCTGTGTAAGACAGAATGTTTATCTCACTCTCCCTTCCCCTACCCCACCAAATGCTCACATCCTAATCCCAGAGCTTCTGACATTATCTCAGATGGCAAAAGAGACTTTGGAACTGTGGAGCTATGATTAGTTAAGAATCTGGAAAAAAAGAACTTACCCACGAGGCAAACCCCACGTAATCACACAAGTCCTTAAAGATGGAAGTCAGAAGACTCAGAAGAGGAGATACTATCACAGTGTTATAGGATTTATCTCACAAGTGCTGACTTCCAAGTTGGAAGAAGGGGCCAGGAGCCAAGGAGTACAGGTATCCACCAGAAGGAAGCTAGAAAGGGTAAGAGAATCTCTTCTTTCCTAGAACTTCTAAAAAGAAACTCCTTGCTGATATCTTTATTTCACCTGAGTCAATTTCCCTTCAGATTCTCTAGAACTGTAAGGTAAGTTGTTCAATTTCAAACCATTGATTTTGTGGTATTTTGACAAAGTGTCAGTAAGAAATGAGTATTCTTAGCCGTACATTTTTGAGCACCAATTTTGTATGTATATCATTGTATATCACATAGGGTTGGATGTAAACACAGATTAGCAAGTTGTAATTAGTGAGGTTCCAGAAGAAAGGTACAACAACTTGTAATTTTGGTTGAGAAGAGGAAGCCAGAGTTAACCATAAGTCATCTCTCTTCAGAAAGAGTTACAAGTTAAAAATAATAGGGAATTTCCCTATCTCACTGCCAAGGACAAAGCTGGCAACAGATGTCTTCATAGCGTCTCCAGGGATTTCCCCTTTGTGTCCCTGCATCCCATAGTTACAGCTCATTTCCAACATCAACAGGACCTGTCATGAGTCCATGACAAGCACAAGGTACACAGCAGGCGATATGCTAAGTGCTTGACAAATATCATCTGTAATGGACACAAAATCCTGTAGTGGTGAAGAGAAAATGTAGTTTTTTTTGTTTACAAACTTCTCCTTGTGGCTCAATAGCTATCAAAATCAATAGCTGGGAGTGAGCAACAGTGTTTAAACAAAAAATAGAGTATAACACATCAATACATATATGAAGTAAGAGTGGATCTAGTTTTATCAAATTTTTGGTTAAATTATATGTGTATGTATATATGTACCTGTATAATCTTCTGTATGTAATGTTCACATAAAATATTCATGTGATGGGCTGTGTAGCGAATGTATTTCTTTCTATAGGAAAAACTCAAAAAATACTTCTCACAGTGAATCATTTTTAAAGACTTAAAAACTACTAAATGAATTAGTTAAGAAAAAAAACCAAACTCTAGCAACAGGGCTATCCGGGGTTAATCCTAGTTCCTGACTATGTTCCATGTTCCTTCTATATCAGCTACCTCATTTTAAGATGATTATAGAGGTGTAAGTAAGCATGTCTAACTATAGCACATTGACCATTGCCTTAGTAACTAATGCCCAGTCAGCTATTTCCTTAGATTGACATGGCTTAGTAAGCAATAGAACCTGCTAGATACCGGTTCTGTCTGTCACAGCCAAGTCCCTTAGCTACCAGATGTCAGAGTCAGAGATGGTAATCTAAGGTGATTCTATATGAACGTAGATGTTCTCTTAAACAACAGAAGCATAAGTGTCCCTTTAAATATGTTACCAGCAAGTTACCTTCCCTCAGTTGGTTGGCCTGGTGGGCATTCTCTCTTAGGTATTGTGCACATTCTCATCTGAGTATCAAGAAGGAGCTATGTGAGAGGCCTTGGGGTTTGCAATATGTGGACCAAATTGTTGGCTAATTCAAGCCTTGGCAGTAGGGGATACCATATAGCCTATGACATCTGGAGGGATCCAGGATGAGTTGAAAATCCTGTGGGAAGCCTGCTGTGTAAAAGCGTGTCAAGTAACTGGGTTCAGGTTTTGTTACTTTTGCTTTTGTCTGCTCTGTTTCCTTCCTCTGCTTAGTGGAGCAGTTGTCAGTTTTCAGTGGGGCATTTTGTTAGTGTCCTAATACATACTTTGACTTTACCAACTGAAGAAATACAAAGACAGGACACGTTTTATCAGCTTTGAGAATTGAAGAAGTTAGAAAGCTAATGTGTCTCTTAAATTATAGGTAAATTCAATTGAAAGTTATTCTGTGCTCTCAGACCATTGATTTTAATACTGAGCTAATATTGCATTTAAAAGGAATTCCAGGGCTGGGAATGTGGCTTATTGCTAGAATCTTTGCCTAGCTTGCATGAAGCCCTGGGTTTGATTCCTCAGTACCACATAAGCAGAAAAATCTGGAAGTGACACTGTGGCTCAAGTGGTAGGGTGCTAGCCTTGGGCAAAAGAAGCTCAGGAACAGTGCCTAGGCCCTGAGGTCAAGCCCCAGGACAGGGAAATTTTTAAAAAATGAATTCCACACCACTTCAAAATTGTTTGATTAGAGTAACCTTATTACTAATTATAGTATTATTGGAGGATGTACTTTTTTTTTGAACCACAGTGTCACTTACGCCTTTTTCTGAATAGTTTATTGGAGATGAGAGTCTCACAGACTTTTCTGCCAGGGATGGCTTTGAACCACAATTCTCAGATCTCATCCTCCTGAGTAGCTAGGATTACAGGCATGAGCCAACAGCTGGAGGATGCCCTTTTAAGCTTTGAGACTAGGGAAGAGTGTGGATCCAACCTTCCTACTAGGATTTAGCAAGCAGACATATGTTTTGAACCAGGAAGGAAAAAAGGAAGGATATTTGGCATTCCTGCCCCATGTCAGGTCAGTCATTTCCGTGTATCAGTGACAACCTTTCATTTGTTAGATTGGTTTAAATATTGTTTGTGGCATGTGGCCATGATGCCGTAAGGGCTTTAAGTAGAAGGGAAATAGAGCTTGTGATTCTATCATACTGATATGCTTCTCTGTCTCTCTGTCTCTCTCTCTGTCTCTGTCTCTCTCTGTCTCTCTCTGTCTCTGTCTCTCTGTCTCTCTCTCTCTCTCATCTATGAAGACTTCTTGAGGTCATTAAGTGGGTGGACTTTTACAAGGCCCATTGTGGAGCCAGTTATTAACCCCCCATCATGAGGTTCCAGCAGTTAATCCCAGGACTCTATATCCCATCTAGGAGTTACTTATGAAAGTCCCAGAGGAGCCACACTGTGCATCTCATTGACCTCCAGAGTGCAGGTGCATAGAATTGTGTGAGGACAGGAGAAGTGGCCTCACAAGTATCCGTGTGGAAGTTTCTGGTGCTCTAAAGTATCAGGGGTGGGGTGGGGGGCATTGTCTCTGTTGAGACAAGAAAAAAAACAACATCATATTTTGCCTCTTATGAGAGCTGATTTTTTTTCCCTGTCAGACACAGTACCTTTTCATACCAGTGTTTTGGGAATAGGCACATTTATTGGATCTCAGACATGGAGGAAGGAGTTAGATGTCAGAGCCTGTGTTGGATGGTCTTGGGGACACGTCCTTTGAAAAACCTGGAGATGTGCCTACAGCACATGGATGTTACAACATCCATTCAGGATGTTGTAACAAAATCCCATCTATTATGTAGCTTATAAACAATGGATCTTTATTTCTCAGAGTTCTGGAGGAATTTTGCTGTGGTGGGAAATGCTTGTAAGCAGTAGAATAGTGTTCATTGTAAACGTTGAATCGGAGGTGAGGGCTACCAGTTTCTTAAACAGTTAAAATACGTCAAGAAGTATGAAGTGGATATTATTTTTTAGTTTGTTGGAACAAAACAAGTGAACATAGAGAAATATCAGAAGCTGAATGAGTCTCAGCATCTCGTTTGCCTACTTGAAGCCCTTTTGAATGTGAACTAAGAGAAACAACACTTCCTTTTCCCTTTCCAAAGACACTTTCACCAGTCTTCTGCCTATCTTGCCTGTAGTTTGTTACTTCTTTTCTATGCCTGTTCCTATCTGATTGTGTAGCTTCATGTTTTTATTCTTTTACATTATGCAGTAGCTTTTTTTATTACTTTATGTAACTTGCATATAGAAATGGATTTTACAAGTTGACAGGGGAGATTTAGGATTTCATCTCTTGATCTCCAAGTCATTGTACAAATGAGTTACCATTCAAGATGCCAGTGTATCACGATCCATATCAGTGTATCTTGATCCATATCACCCCTTCCATCATTCTTCCGCATCCCTCCCAGCCCATCCCTCTTCTCAAGTTTCCTAGTTTCATGTATTTGAAAGCTGTTCCCTCAATGTTAACTTCTTATTCATTGCTCCCAGTGATTACTATTCCAATGATTGTGTTTAGCTCCCGCCATTCTGGTACCTCATTTTCAATTCAGTTACTTTTCTTACTGCTTCAATAAAAGGTTAATAGCTAAGCTATGGAACCAACCCAGATGCCCCTCAGTAGATGAATGGATCAAGAAAATGTGGTATCTATAGACAATGGAATTCTATGCCTCCATCAGAAAGAATGACATTGCCCCATTTGTTAGGAAATGGAAAGACATGGAAAAAAATTATATTAAGTGGAGTAAGTCAGGCCCAAAGAAACATAGGTTCCATGGTTTCCCTTATTTGCAATAACTAGTATATGTCTGAATCAAGCAGAAGAGGTCAGATAAGTTGATGTTAGGGAAATGAACCCCAAGATAAATATTCAAATGTTTTTACTTCATGCAATTGTTTCTAACATATTTATAAGATGACTTCTTTGTTGTTTTGTATGTCCCTCCCCCATGGTATAACCCTGGCTTTCATTGTATTTGATGTTGGTATAATTTGTGGAGGGGAAGGGCAAAAATAGAGATACAGGTGGACCCATTGCAACAATGAGATGTACAAGTCATTATGTTGAAAAATGAACTTTATAACTTTGGCGGGGTGTGGGGGGGTAGGGTGGGTGGGAGATGGGAAGGGATGGGAAGGGGAAGCAAAGGAGGAGGCAACAATGCTTGATAAGAAATGTACTCATTATCTTGCCCATGTAACTGTAACCCCTCTGTAAGGTATTTTCACGCACAAAAAAAGATTCCTAAAATAGTGTGTGCTTGTCTTATTTATTCTTGCTATCTGGTAGGAAATGAGTATTGGGGGAATATATATATATATATATATATATATGCATATATATATATATATTTACAAAATTAAGATCTCTGATTACATCTATTTGGTTACATGTCTAGGACTCTATGCAATAGGTACCCATAGAATACCAGGGAGGAATTTTACTTAGACCACATTTTCCACTGGGGCACTTCAGAAATTCTATTTGTGCTTCTGAAACTGTGGTGTATGGACCCGCAGCATGGTATGTTCTTGAGGAGCTTGTGAGGATTCAGAATCTCAAGCCTTACCTGTTCTTATGGAATCAGAAGAGTCAAATTCATAAGGTGTGAAAAGCACTGAGTTAGAGTACACACAGAAGCCTGTTACTTTTCTCTAAAGGGCTATCCATGTCCTGAATTTTATAACTAAGCCCCAGTACAAAATATTAGAGTACAGAACTACTGATTTACCCTTGATGGCTTCAGAGAGGTCATATCCTATAGAATGAGAGGTGGAACTTTATACACAGAATGGAATTTATTAAATGTTTGAGACTACCATTTTTGGGGGGGAATGAAGGTCATGAATATTTTATATTTTTTTCAGTAAATAGTTGTTATGTAATCACTTTCAGCCCTGTGCATAAACAAACAACACATTTTTGTAGTCTTTATTTGAGTGTCTGACTGGTGGGACAAGCTAGACACGTGTAGCTAGTTCAACCTGAGCAACCAAGTACTGAAAACAATACTCAGACTTGCACCTAGCTTTATCTCAACACAAGGCCTCCTGGGATTGCACTCAAGCTGCAGACTTCAGGAAGCTGGTAGCAGTCCAACATTCTCTGGGCTCCTGTGTGAATCACTTTGACTCATATATGTACCTTCTTAGGCTTTCAATATTGAGGGATATTAAGAGATGAAAAGATTAGAGTAATTGAGCCCATTAAATTACAGGCTGACATCTTTTATGATGATTTATTTTCTAGTACAATGTGTTCCATCAGTAGTTTTTTTATTTTATTTTACTTTTTTTTCTAGTGCTGGTCATGGGGCTTGAACTCAGGACCTGGTCATTGTTCCTGAGCCTTTTTTTGCTCAAGGTTAGTGTTCTATTGCTTTGAGCCACAGCTCCACTTCCTCTGTCTCTTTTATAGTTTATTGGAGATAAGTCTCATGGACTTTACTGCCTGGGCTGGCTTCGAACCATGATCCTCAGATCTCAGCCTCCTGAGTAGCTAAGAGTACAGGCATGTGCCATGGGTGCCAAGCTATTTTATTTAACTTAGTTTTGAATCTCCTTCATGAAAAATTTAATGTAGTTCTGTTAAGATATACTGCTTTGTAATTAGAAAGCACAATGACAATGCTTGAGACAGTTTTCCAGCTTAATCTCTATTAGTGAGTGAAGTATAGAATTCATGCCAAAGATAAGTTGTTCACAAGTATAATTTTGTGGAAAACAGAATGTTGAAAATGCAGAAACATTCCTTCAATCTTGAACTCATGGCCTGGGCAGTGTCCCTGAGTGTCTTTTGCTCAAGGCTAGTGTTGTACCACTAGAGCCACAGCTCCATTTCCAGCTTTGTAATTTATTAGAGAGAAGAGTCTGATGCACTTTCCTGCCTGGGCTCCTTTTGAAACATGATCCTCAGATCTCAGCCTCCCGAATAGCTAGTATTATAGGCATGAGCCATTGGTGCCTGGCCATTGGCCCAATCTTTAAGAAATTTGTACAGGAGGAGACGGCGAGGAGAAGCTGGAATCTGAACAAGCTCTCGCATAGAAAGCAGTTTTAGAGTTCCAGTGAACAGTCCTAAGCCAGAGAATCACACCAAGTGTGCCAGCACAGGACAGAGAGTTAGACAAGAGAGGGAAGCCAAGGCAAAAAAGACACATCTGAGCGATTGCCAGCAGCCGCGGCGGCGGCGGCGGCAGGGTCGCAAGCGGCGGAGAC
>NW_012267233.1:19334539-19442465 GCF_000151885.1 Dipodomys ordii
TAAACCAAAGGAGGAGGCTGCAATGCTTGGTAAGAAATGTACGCATTATCCTGCCCATGTAATTGTAACCCCTCTGTACAGTATATTCACAAATAAAAAGTAAATAAATGAATTAAAAAAAAGAAATTTGTACAGGAAAGACACTATGTTGAAAATGAACTTTACAACTTTGGGTGGGGAGGGAGGAGTTGGGGCAGTGGGGAGGAAAGGGATGGTAGGGGAAAAATAAAGGAGAGGGTAAACAATGCTCCATAGGAAATGGACTCATTACCTTGCTCCTGTAACTGTAACTCCTCTGTACAGTATCTATACAGTAAAAGCTAAAACAAAAAAGGAATTTGTACAGGAGTGGAGCACTGATGCCTCTTACAAGGATACTTACCAACTTCCTCATCTCCTCTTCCTCTCTCCTCCTCTTCCTCACAGCTGGTAGAAGAGTGAGGATCTGTGAGGGAAGGGATCCCTGGATCTTGCCACTAGGGTATTTGTGCTTTGCCCCTTGAGTCTCACCCATCTCTGCTTCCTCAGGATCAGCTAAGGCAGGCAACCTTTTTTCAGTTCCTCTCATCATCGAGGAAGCCACACTGTAGCCACTCCAAGCACTTACCAGCAGCTCAGGGACACAGTCAATTGCAACACTATGTGGCTTGCATTTTATAGGTGCAGAACCATCCCAACCTCACTGGAAGATGGGGAAGAAGCCCATGTGAGAAGGTCTATTTTAGTCTTCCCTTTTGGTCTGTCTTTGGCTCCTTTCCTCCTCTCATTTAGCAGGAAGTGGTTCTGACATGATTGACCAATCACTTCACAATCTTGAACTCAAGGGGAGAAGTTTAAGAAAGAAGATATCTTACGAACTCTTGAAACAAAGTGTTCAAGAAAATTAAGAGAGTTCCAATCGCCGCCATTCTTGAATAGGCTACAGATATTTAAGAAAGAAGAAACCAACCAACCAAACAACAAAGCCTTGAAACATTTCAAGACTAACCTTTAAGCTATGTTTTCTTATGGGGAAAAAATGTTCAAGTCCCTTTAATAGAATGATATAGTATTTATGTATTTCTTCATACATCTTCTTAGCTATGTTAAATTATCTGTAGATATAATAATTAACATAATACAAATGCTATGTAAATAATGTTGGGACTATTGATTAAGGAAAAATGATAAGAAAACCCATACATGTTCATCAGAGACATTATTTCTTTTTCAAATAGATTTAATCTATGGAGCCCACAGTCCCAGAGGGCCAACTGTGGTTGTGTACAAATATGCTACATACAGTGGAGTGGGTTTGTTTTTTTGATTTTTTGTTTTGTTTTTATGCTAGTCCTGAGGCTTGAACTCAGGGCTTGTGCACTGTCCCTGAGCTTCTTTTGCTCAAGGCTAGCACTTGAGCCACAGCGCACCTTCCGGCTTTTTCTACTTATGTGGTACTAAGGAATCAAACCCAGGGCTTCATGCGTGCTAGGCAAGCACTCTACCACTGAGACACCTTCCCAGCACTGTGTACAAATATTTTTACTTTTGGAATAGAGCATTATGAATGCCACCTTCTGGTCATTATTGAGAAGACACTAAAGATAAAGTTGGGGAAATAGATCAGTCAGGCCAACTTGAACTCTGATTCTGCAACCGGACTGTAGAATTGTGAGTGGTGCTTACAGAGTGCACATTTCTCAGTCCCCATTTACACAATTGGAATGTATGGACTTGGAATGACTCAGAGTTTGTAATGAAAGCCAGATGATTTCTTTACTAACTAAAGTTGGAGAACTGCTGGCTGAGAGACGTAGTATAGTCTGTGGAACCAGAATCCTCACATCCTTTTTTAATTATGTTACAGAAGAAAACATAAGTAAATACTTTTATTTGGTTCTGAGGAAGCATTTTTCCAAGGAGCGGGGGGAGGTGATTAAGATAGTTAATTGGAATGAAAAATGTTTGCCCTTCAAAATACATTTTTAAGAAAAAGAAAAGGTAGGCCTGGTGGCATGGTTTAAGTGAGTCTTGCCTAGCAGGTGTAAGGTCATGAGTCAAACCCTAGTACTGCCCAAACTAAAGCAAATAGTCAACAACAATAAAAATCAGGCTTGTATCCATAATATAAAAAATTATTATGACTATTACAAAAAGTCACACAGTTGCTAAAAAATAGGCTTCAAGTAAATTATCCAAATAGCGAACAAGGATATGAAAAGATGCTCAACATTATTTGTTATTAAGGGAACCAGAAACAAAATCAAAATTACAATAAAATGGGGCACAGAGTGATATTTATGTTTAGCAGCTAAAATACAGAAAAATTAAAAATGTTCCTTAACTAAAAATGAATTAAAAATGTAACACATCTATATATGAAGGTCTACTCAGAAATAAAAAGGAAAGAACTACTAGATGCAATGATATGAATGCATCTGAAAAGGATACTGTTAAGTGAGAGTAGCCATTGTCAAAGTATGACTCAATTTACCTAAAATTCTAGAAAAGATCAAACTATAATGACAGAGAGATAACGGTAGCTTCAAAAAGACAAAAGCGAACTTTTGGGATGCTGGAAATGTTCTATATTTTGATTGTCAAGGTAGCTGTATGACTCTACTCATTTGTTAAAACTAAAATCTAATACTTCAAGTTGGTGAATTTTACTGTGTAAATTATACCTTATATAATTATTCAGGGGAGAGATCCGGGTTAGAATTATAAATTGGGGTTGCACCTGGTTTCTGAAACTCTGAAATAAGACAGTGTCACTGAGAAAATAATGAGTTTATATATGGAAGCCCAGACACTGAGTTTAAAGTGACCCCAAAATGCTTTACATTATCTGTGGAAAAAGATGATCCGGATATTTACTGAAAACAAAACTGTTATGTGTTCTTTGGGGAACTGCAGAGAAATAACCCACACCCACTCCAAGTGACCTTGCTTACATTTCTCTTCAAAGTGTGCATAGGACATTTTTACCAATGCAATATTTTCATAGATTATTTTAATAGAATGTGTGCATAGGACATTTTTACCAATGAAATATTTTCATAGATTATTTTAATAGAATGTGTGCATAGGAAATTTTTACCAAGGCAATATTTTCATAGATTATTTTAAGAAAATGTAGCAATCTATGGCACACTTATTTTTTAATCAACAAGCTCTAAACTAATGAAGTATTATTGTGAATGCATTAAAGAAATACATTTTCAGCTTTAATACTTGTATTTCGTAATGCACATATAAATGTTCTTTGGAAACTAAACAATGATGTAGACCATTGAGGAACTTAAGACTTTATTCCTACTAGGAAAAGACTTGATTATTACTGAGTAGGAACTGATAGAAATAGTTGTTGTGGAATTATACCTGAAATACGATTTCTAAATGTAATGCAATTGTCTTTAAAAACTTTTATAATGAACAGGGTCACTAGGAAGGTGGCAGAAGTAGATGCTGCTGCTGGTAATGAAATAAGATATGAAACACTTGAGTATATTCATACATTTGTACTTATTGTTAGGAAGATGCTAATATACATGCTAAAGAAAACCCATTCTGTTATGTTATTTGAACACTTGTATTCAAATACAATTTTAAAATGACTGGAAAGGTAATTTTTTTAAGTCAATTTTTTTTATTGTGAAACTACCGTACTGTACAGAGGGGTTACAATTACATGGGCAAGATAATGAGTACATTTCTTATCAAGCATTGTTGCCTCCTCCTTTGCTTCCCCGCCCCTGCCCCCTGTCCTCCCCTCCTTCCCCCCACCAAAGTTGTAAAGTTCATTTTTTGACATAACAATTTGTACATCTCATTGTTGCAATGGATCTACCTGTAACCCTATAATGATTTGTTTTTGCCCTTCCCCTCCACAAATTATACCAACATCAAATACAGTGAAAGTAGGGGTTATACCCTGGGGGAGGGACATACAAAGCAACAAAGAAATCATCTTATAAATATGTTAGAAACAAATGCCTGAAAGAAAAAAAGTTTTGAATACTTATCTTGGGGTTCATTTCCCTAACATCAACTTATCTGACCTTTTCTGCTTGACTCAGACATATACTAGTTATTGCAAATAAGGGAAACCATGGGACCTATGTTTCTTTGGGCCTGGCTTACTTTACTTAATATAATTTTTTCCAAGTCTTGGAAAGGTAGTTTTTATATGACTGAATACTGTGAAAGAAGATACCTTACAGTTAAAAGTTCACTTGTATCATTTTATAGTTAATCAGCCATGGATAACACATAAATAAAGAACATACCTGTTCTGGTAAACACTGGTTTAAATACATCACATATGATTAATAAGGGGACTATTCTGGGGACTGAATTCCTTGGGAAAGTGGTAGCTTGTTTCAGTAACACTTTCAGGCACTAAATGGTTGTGAAAAGATGGGACTCAGGGTTTGTTATTGGAGAAAGAATAGATGGATGAATGGCTCAGTGGCTTTTTTTTTTTTTTTGTATCTGCAACCAACAAGTTTTAATTTTCAGTTGCTTTATTTAAAACTTCTTCAGCAGGATACTTTACATCCTGGTGACACATAAATAGTGTTCCTCTCTAGAGTCCACTGTTGACATATACATATATACATTTCTTTTTCTTTTTTATTGTGAAGATACCGTACCAAGGGGTTACAATTACATGGGCAAAATAACGAGGGCAATTCTTTTTTTGGGCTTGGGCGCTGTTCCTCAGCTCTTCAGCTCAAGGCTAGCGATCTACCACTTGAGCCACAGCGCCACTTCCGGCTTTTTTCTTTTTGCTTATGTGGTGATGAGGAATCGAACCCAGGGCCTCACGCATGCAAGGCAAGTGCTCTACCACGGAGCCACCTTCCCAGCCGGACGAGGACAATTCTTATCAAGCATTGTTGCCTCCTGTTTGTTTCCCCTTTCCATCCCTTCCCATTACTGCCCCCCCCATCAATCCCCCCCTCCTCCCCGGCTCAGTGGCTTTAAATGAGAAAAAGGAGAGTCTATGTGACTACTACCCTAGAGGGGAGCAGAAACCATGAGAAGGGCTCCTGTTAAGTAGCTTAGAATTTAGCTGGATGTGCAGGTGCAGAGGAGCGAGCCTTCAGCAAAGGCGGCATATGACTGCAGGACACGCGTGAGATGAATGGAAGTGTTTGCAAGGATCACTTGTGGTGAAAGTCCAGTTAAAGCATACAAGCAATACTTCATTTCCTCACCTTTGTGGCTTGGAACTTTGGGCCAGGTTTTAAACAGAAAAGATTTTCAGAAGATCTGAGAACACAGAGACTGCGGACTTTGGTGACACACAGGAATCCAAAACAGCCATTGCATCTCTAGTCTTTCTTGTTACTCACCCTCTCCCACCGCCCAGTGGCAAAGTATCGATGTCCTGTAAAATCTTGATTCAATTAAGGTTGGAAAGATGCCATTCGGGATGATTATGTTACAAGTGCATGTGGCTGAAACACAACGCTCTTGCCTGGGACCACACTTTTGTGATTTAGTGCCACATTGGTACTAATGCTTTAGAAATAGGATAGGACACCGATATGGTCTTCCACAACTTCACACGCACACCCGACATGTTGCAGTTGGGACAACATTGAAGCTTACGTTGTGCAGGGTTGGACTTGACCCTCTCACAGAGTAAGAAAAACTGTGCAGTAAAATTTCCCGTGTAGATATTAACGTGAGCCTACTTAAGACCGGCATAAGACAATGCACAGTGGAGTAGATTCTTATAACCTGGGGTACTTATAGCGGGTGCTCAGCAACCTGCATGCATTCTTTATTGCTAATGGATGTCACTAAATACGGCGGTTTTATTTATTCATTTATGAACAGAAAAATAATAATGAGGTGTGTAATCTAAAGTATTCACATATATGAATATTTGAAACGCTAAACTGTAAAAGGAAATAAATTTTGATTAAGTATTTCTTTACTTCAATAAATAGCAGCACTGGGTCAAAAATTCTAAATGTTTCAGCAGAAAGTGCTGACCTTAATAACTGCATGCTGGGTAAACCAAATTAAATTAAGTTTATGTCCAGAAATTCCCTAGTTTCCAACACATATTTGTCATAAGCAAATACAATGTAAAATTTAAAATATAGCTTATTTATTCACTCTACCTTTTTGAATTGTTATTGTATGTACTTGGTATTGTTATTCAATATATTGCATTGAATGGTACTAGAGATGACTTTTGGAAATGTTAAATGCAGAAAGTATTGCTTTTTAAAAAAGAATCATTGTCAAGGTGATGTACAGAGGGGGTAGAGTTACAAATGTAAGGTAGTGAGTAGTGAGTACATTTCTTGTCAAACTTGTAGCCCCTCCCTCATTTTTATCGCACTTTTCCCCTCCCCACCCCCAAGTTGTACAGCTCATTTCCAACATAATGTCTTGTGAGTATCGCTGTTGTATTAGTTCCCCTTTGTCTTTAGCTCACCATTTTGTAAAGTATTGCTTTTGTAATGTCATTTTCAATTTTTCCCTGAAAATGCACTTTAACAAAGTAACCACTGGATGTCACTGTTGCCACACACAGCTGCAAAGATGGCTGCTTCCCAGAAGAGTTGAGGGAAGGGTAAAAAGAGCTTCAGAAGGTAACAACATGTTGGTTCAAAAAGAAACTGTGAATAAGACAGACTTCTTAATGTAATCTAATTATAGTTCTATCATTCAAAGAATTTAGGTTGAACTGAGTATATTTTGAAGGTTCTTATTTGGCTAATTTGGGGGATATTATCTTCCTAAGAATTTAGGCTAAAAAGCTAAAATAAACAAATGATACCACTTTAAAATATATATTTTATTGTAAAGATACTGTACAGAGGGGTTACAGTTACATGAGTAAGGTAATGAGTACATTTCCTATCGAGCATTATTACCCCCTCGTTTTTCCCCTACAATCCCTTCCCCCCCCCCACCTCCCCAAATTGTAAAGTTCGTTTTCAACATAGTGTCTTGTACATCTCCTTGTTACAATGGATCAGCCTGTATCCTTGTGTCAGCATTTTGTTATTTCCCCCTCCCCAAATTAGAAAACTGTATATACAAGATGCCTGGCACCAGAATCAAATACAGTGTAAACAGGAGTTATACCATGGGCAAAGAACATACAAAAGAAACAAAAAAAATCACATAATACATTAAAAACAACAGTGACAAAGATAAAACCTCTTGTGTCCTTATGTTGGGGTTCATTTAGCTTAGCATCATCTTATATGGTTATTATGTACACAGCTTTTGACCTTTTCTGCTTATCCTAGACATATACTAGTTATTGCAAGTAAAGGAAACCATGGGACCTATGTTTCTTTGGGACTGGCTTACTTCACTTAATATAATTTTTTCTCAACACTTTGTTTTTATTGTATCTTCTTTTTAAGACCTAAAAATGTCTGCATATTTCTATATTATCCTGTCTATGTGCCACCTTGGCTTTGCCAAATGTCTTAAAAATCAGAAAACTCACAAAATGCACAAAACTATAGACACCTCTTTAATTTTTCAAAACTCACCTTCACAATGACTTGATCTTACAAATCTGTTATTTAGTAGATAAACTAAATCCGTTCTTTAATAATATCTCAGGTCACTTTTTAGGTCATGTAAGTTCTTAAGATTCATTATTACACACTTTAAAATTTCTGAGGTTCTATCTTGGTGGTTCTCAAACATTAGCAGGGTTCAGAATCATCTGGGAGAAGGGGTTCACTAATTGCTATTGACTGGGTCCTATATACCAAAGGTCCTATATACCAAGGGTTTCTGATCATGTCTAAAGAAGGGCCTGAGAATATCTGTTTCTAGTAAGTTCCCAGTAGATGCTGTTACTGTTCACTGGGGAGCTACTGTTTGTGGATAGCTTCCTTCCTATTTTTTTCTAATATCTAATGCTCTAGCATCCAAAATGTTGGAGAGGAAAGAAGGGTAAGGAAAAAGCTGTTTTTTCTTTAATTGTTCGTTACTACAGTCTACCTGCAGATAGTTGCTTTTCCCCAATACTTGCTTCCCTAATACTACTCACTGTTGATGTCTTCTAATCTCTCAGGTATCCAAATGTTTGCTCTCTTTGAATGTCACAGGTATGGGTTCTTTGAGGGAATTTGCATTCTCCCCACCAATCACTTTCCTAATATATTAGATACAGCTATGCTTTGACTGCTTTTCCTTTCATCTGTTCTGGTTTTGAATCTGAAATGCTCCTATGGAAAAAGACATGACTTCCAGCTGATGAGCTTTTCAGAAGTGGTTAGGTCATAACAGCACTAACCTTCTCAATGTATTAATCCACTAATGTTCACTGAACAAGCTATTAGGAAGTGAGGCTTAGTTGGAGAAAATAAGTCATTGGTGGTGTGCTTTTGAATGGTAAACTTTGCTCCTCTTCTCCCTCCTCCTCTCTTCATGCTTTCCAGCTGCTTTGAGGTGAGCAGCCTCACTTGCCAAGTGCTGTGGCCACTTGGATATCTTGCTTGGTCTCAGGCACAGCGCAACAGAGTCAGTTGATCTTGGTCTAAATCTCTGAAGTTGTGAGCCAAAGTAAGTCTTCCTTTTGTAAGTTGCTTTCTCCGGTATGTGTTCACAGTGATGAAATACTATCACACCTGCGTTCCCCTGTTGGCAGTCTACCCTTCCTCTCCTTGCCATGAGATTATTTAAGTCTCTCCAGAGACAATCAGAGTTGTCTTTACAGATCCTAAGTTGGATCATATTCTTCCAAGCCTCCTTAATCTTATTATTCTCTCCCAGCCTCTGTTTAAATCTTCCAATGACTTCATAAAGTGCTCACTCTTTACAAGGCCTAAATGACCGAATTTTGCCTGCCTCTCCAGCTAAGTCTTAGTTCTTGAGCCTCTCCCTCAGGATGCTTCCATCCCACAGCTCTTCCTCAGTGCAGACCTTCCTGTCTGTCCTTCCATTTGATTGTTCTTTCCACAAACTTCACATTATTGGCTCATTCTCTTCCTTTAGTCTCAGTTTAACTATCTTCCCTTTGTAAAGGCCTTTGCCATCCAGTATTAAAATGGCTTCCTTTTTATTATACTCTCTCATGTCACTCTGTTTTTATTCTCCATAAGGTATTGTTTGTTTTTAACCCTATGTGTGTGTTTTTGTATTATACTCCTCTTTCTCTACAGGTCACAAGCTGTATTAGATCAGAAACCTTGCTTACACTCAGAGCCTAAGACAGAAATTCCTATATTTACTCCACTCAGTATAATTTGTGGAGGGGAAGGGGAAAAACAAGTCATTTAAATAAGGATACAGGTGGTCCGGTTGCAACAATGAGAAGTACAAGTTGTCATGTCGAAAACAAACTTTACTAAAAAATTTTCAGCCTGTGCCAAGGAGACCTAGGGTTTCTCCTATTCCATCCTGTAATGTTTTGAGAGTGTCTGCTTTGACTCCGAGGTCTTTGATCCATTTGGAGTTGATTCTGGTACAGGGTGATATAAATGGGATTGCATGAAGTTGCAGAGCTTCTGCATGGCAAAAGACATAGCTAGCAACATCAATAGAAAGCCCACGGATTGGGAGAAGATCTTCACTAGCCATACAATGGACAAGGATCTCATATCTAAAATATACTTGGAACTCAAAAAATTAAATCCCCCAACAACAAATCCTCAAAGAAACAACTGCCCAATAAATAAGTGGCTAAAGACTTAAAGAGAAACTTCTCTGAAGAAGAAAGAAGGATGGCCAATAGACACATGAAGAAATGATCAACCTCCCTAGCCATAAAAGAAATGCAAATCAAAACAACATTGAGATACCACCTCACCCGAGTTAGAATGGCAAAAATCAAGAACTCTAATAATAACAGATGCTGGAGGGGATGTGGACAGAAGGGAACTTTACTTCATTGTTGGTGGGAATGTAAACTTGTTCAACCACTTTGGAAAGCAGTATGGAGGTTCCTGAAAAGACTTCACATAGAACTCCCCTATGACCCAGCAATCCCACTTTTGGGCATTTACCCAAATGTTTACAAACAAGACCACACTAAAGCTACCAGCACAACTATGTTTATTGCAGCATTATTTACCATAGCTAAGATCTGGAACCAACCCAGATGCCCCTCAGTAGATGAATGGATCAAGAAAATGTGGTATCTATAGACAATGGAATTCTATGCCTCCATCAGAAAGAATGACATTGCCACATTTCTTAGGAAATGGAAAAACTTGGAAAAAATTATATTAAGTGAAGTAAGCCAAGCCCAAAGAAACATAGGTTCCATGGCTTCCCTTATTTGCAATATCTAGTATATGTATGAGTCAAGCAGGAAAGGTCAGATAATGTGATGTTAGGAAAATGAACCCTTATATATGTATTTAAATGTTTTTTTCTTTCATGCATGTGTTTCTAACGCATTTATAAGATTATTTGTTTGTTGCTTTTTATGTCCCTCCCCCACAGTATAACCCCTGCTTTCACTATATTTGATGTCTGTATAATTGGGGAAGGGAAGGGGAAAAACAAGTCATTTAAATAAGGATACAGGTGGTCCGGTTGCAACAATGAGAAGTACAAGTTGTCATGTCGAAAACAAACTTTACAACTTTGGTGGAGCTGGGAAGGGATGGGAAGGGGAAACAAAGGAGGAGGCTACAATGCTTGATAAGAAATGTACTCATTATCTTGCCCATGTAATCGTAACCCCTCTGTACAGTATTTTCACAATAAATTAAAAAAAAAGAAAAGAAAACGAACTTTACAACTTTGGTGGGCAGGGGAGGATTGGGTGGGGGGGCGAGGGGAGGCTGGGAAGGGATGGGAAGGGTAAACAAAGGAGGAGGCTACAATGCTTGATAAGAAATGTACTCATTATCTTGCCCATGTAATCGTAACCCCTCTGTACAGTATTTTCACAATAAAAATATATTTTTTTCTGCTTATGTGGTACAGAGGAATTGAACCCAGGGCCTCATGCGTGCAAGGCAAGCACTCTACCACTGAGCCACCTTCCCATCCCCAATTTTGTCAGAATGAATGACTAAATGGAGGAATGAGGGGAGAGTTACCTGGAATGGACTCGAGTTTACAAGTAATCTTCACTCTGGGCTGGAAGGTTATACTCAGACAAGTCATAGTAGAGAAAATGATTGCTTTGAGGGAAGTCATAGGTAAGACCTAGTTTTTATTTTGTAGTCTTATATCTGTGTTAAAACTAGGGAACTATTACCTAGCATTACAGATTTTAATGAAAGCTTATGTATTACATTTACTAAAAGTTCAAACTTTTGACTCACCCATCATGTTAATTTGGGTCTTTTAAAGAGGTAGAAAAAGGAATTTATTGGGGATGAGGGACCAACTATGAGGAAAATTCAGGAAAGCACCAGTGGAGGTGGGAGAGCTCTCAGTTCACAATGTAAGTGTGATTTCTGTGAAGGGAAGAAGGAAGGACATTCGGATGAAAGGAGTCATAGATTGCAGTGCATTTCAAACAGTGATTTGTTGAAACTTCTGGTCAGCCCTCAATCTTAGCTAGTCCATCAATGTCACATCTTGAGAAATGGGCCCTTTTCAGTATCCTGGCTTCATGGAGTCATTGGCCGTGACCTCATATTTAGCACAAATTAACACAATTGTTATATTAGTGTTGAGATGTTACAGTGTTTGAAATATAGACAGTAGCATTTTGAGGCCTATAAAATGCAACAAAATAACTTCTGTTGCTATTGTCTTGCCCAACATCTTTTGGGACTCTAAATTTGCTGTAATCATTTTAATAATTAATGAGAATGAATGAATTAACGAGAAACATCCTCTAAAGCTGGGCCTAAGGAGAAAGGAAGGATTTAAGGAAATATTTATTATAATTTCAGCTTGGATTAAATTCAGCCTTCTTTCTGAATATGAATAGGGTCAAAGACTGAACCTGGAAGCAGCAGTTAAATCAGACCTAGGCCAGTGTTAGTAGGTTGTATAAATCTGTTGAGATCACCATATTTTTTCTTTTTTTTTTACTGTGAAAATACTGTACAGAAGGGTTACAATTACATGGGCAAGATAATGAGTACATTTCTTATCAAGCACTGTAGCCTCCTCCTTTGTTTCCCCTTCCCATCCCTTCCCATCCTCCTCCCCCCCATCCTCGCCGCTCCCCCACCCCCGCACCAAAGTTGTAAAGTTTGTTTTCCACATAACGACTTGTACACATCTCATTGTTGCAATGGGTCCACCTGTATCCCTAGTTAAAAATCACCATATTTTTTCTAGTGATCAGTTGATTTTCTGCTTTAAAAAATCATGTTTAGCAACAATAATAGTAAATACCTGAATAAAATGAAAACTTCATGCTTTGAATCTAGTTCTAAGTGAGTCTATTCTAAGAGAGTGTTATACCATAGAATAATGGCTCTTTGATGTCTCTACTGCCCTGCAGTCTTCTTTCCTGGTGACTGTTTTCAATCTACCTCTCCTCAGATCACTGGGACCACTGGGCGGAGGTGATTTCTTGCTCATTGTTTCTCCTTGTAGGCCATTCTCTGATTCTTTCTTCCTCTTCATTAACTCCTTTTCACTTTGAATTCTATGTACCAGATTATAATGCTCTTGTCTCTGTTGTCGAAATCTGTAGACTCCTGGGTTGCAACTCATATTCCACAAAGATTTTAACTTCTTGACCTCTATCTAGCCTTGTTCCTCTACTACCATGGTCTTAATTCTTGGTTATTTGAACATCTTCAGAGAAGAGTCTTCAAATTACTTCATTGTCTTTACCACTTACCACTTGGGATATGTCCCAGACTTTGTCAATAATATTTTTATAAGTGTGACCATTGTCTCAATGTGAATTTCCTAACTTTACTGCCAATTCTTATCTTTCTGGTTTATTTTCTTAGTAATAGTATAAAGGCCACCTGATGATCTGTCTACCATATACCTGTTATTCATTTATCTTTATTTTCTCAATCCCATTAATATATTAGAAACATTATCATTAAATTAAGATGACATTCTGGAATCATATTTGGTCATAAGCATCCTTCATCAGTCACAATTATATAATTTTAAGTGTATTATTCTCTTTAGGATTAAATAAATACTTTTTTCTTTTCTTTTTTTTTTGTACTAGCCCTGGAGCTTGAACTCAGGGCCTAGTGCTGTTCCTGAGTTTCTTTTTGCTCAAGACTAGTGTACTGCTTGAACCACAGCTCCACCTCTGGCTTGCTGTTTGTTTTTGTGGTTTATTGGAAATAAGAGTTTCATGGACTTTCCTGCTTGGGCTGGCTTTGAACCACAATCTTCAGATCTCAGCCTCCTGAGTAGGATTTCAGTTGCTTGAGCCACTGGCACCTACCCTACATCAATACCTTTTCAATAAAAAATGTTATTTGAAGTATTCATGCAAAGATATGTGAGCATATGTACTGTTAATAGTAATATCCACATATATACCACCAAATTAAGAAACATTTATTGGCTAGTTTCTTTGATTCTTTATCTTTTCTCTCAGAGTTCATCACTCCTGAATTGTCTGCTAAAAATTCTTTTGTTATGACTTATTGTTTTATCAGGCCATTTTTCTATCTGTAAATTTAAAATTTCATATTTCAACTCTTTTGGAAATGTATCCACTGTGACCTTCTCTTGTCTCCCTAGATATTATGATGTTAGTATTCTTTTACATTGATATATCACTGAAGTTATATTTGTATTCTCTTAAAATACCTGTTGTTTGAATACATTTGAATTTAGATCTCCAGCCTACTGATTCCATGAGCATAGATGCTTCAAGATTTCTATCAATGCCTGTACTTGTACTTGATCAAAAGTAACAGTCTGTCACTACTTAAAAGTAGAATGCCTGGATTATGGGACTTGGGGCTTTTTCACAGTAATGTCTAACTCTGGCACACAAAATGTTGCACAAGTTCCTCCCCCTTGCAACTGCTCCCCCTTATCCCCCCATAGGCAAAGATTCCCAAGAGTCAAATTTAAAGGCATTAACTCCTTAGAGGGGAGATTGGAATTAGTCACTTCTACGTTAAATACTTAAGAGTAGAAAGTGGAAGACTTCAGTAAATCTTCTTGACAAGTAGTTACCTTTAAAATAACATTTAAAATAAAATTTAAGAATTATAAATCTTGAGTTTAATTAAAGTGTAGAGAAGATTACAGTATAAATGCTTAGGAACTAAAATTTTCCTTTCATGTTCAATAGCAATTAATAATTCTTCTTCTTCTTCTTCTTCTTCTTCCTCCTCCTCCTTCTCCTCCTCTTCTTCTTCTTCTTCTTCTTCCTCTCTTCCTCTCCTCCTCCTCCTCCTCCTCTTCCTCTTCTTCTTCTTCTTCTTCTTCTTCTTCTTCTTCCTCTTCCTCTTCTTCCTCTTCTTCTTCTTCTTCCTCTCCTCCTCCTCCTCCTCCTCCTTCTGCTCTCCTCCTCCACCACCACCTCCTCCTCCTCCTCCTCCTTCTTCTCCATTTCTAATTTACCATTTCTAATTTACTATTTTGTTGATAGTGCTGCTACAATTTTCTGTTTGATGGTGACTGGAGACTCAAGTCGACACGTTTATCACATAGCAAATGTATGAACTGAGGCTTGCTTTGCTGTTTGTATTAATCAATTGAATTTCTCATGCTGAATTAAGAGAGATAATTCTAATGATGTTATTCTTGAAAAAGAATAACCTGGAGTTAAAAAATGTATCCCATTTATCAAAGAGATAGTCTATTTCCTTATTAAAAATAAGAACACATTGTGCTTTCAAAATAATAGTCAAATTTAGATTTATGTATGATTAAAAGAATTTATGAAGATTTTTCTCAGATTTGTGCTCTACGTGATTTTGAGACTAAAGGGAATGTTAACCATGACTTGATTGGAAAGCATGTAGAATTTAAATTATGTTTTTATTAGACCTGTTAAAATATTTTCATTTTATCTTGTTGTCTTGTAACTATTGCAATCCTTCACATGAATTGGCTTAATTGAGAAAAAATTTTCTCTGCACACAACGAGTGAAGGAAAAGGTAGTTTAGAAGAGAGCAAATACAAAGTAGTGAGCTTATCACTGAGAAGCTGGCTGCAACTGTAGGTAACATAGCCAGTTGCTTGGCTACATACCACATTTCCTGGAAAGTCAGCTAGAAGCTCTTTATCTTAAAGGAATTCATTAGATTTGAAAAGGAATCTGAGAAAGGAACTTTTCGGACAGCATCTTGTTATCTCCTTCATAGTTAATCATTTTTCTTAGATCGTTAATGTAAGGTAAATTAAATAGGTTTAATTAGGTAGCCAATGAAGAGAATATCATGCGGTATTTAGGCAGGAAGGGGAGTATATTGTGTTCCTGAACTGCTGCCCCTCTGTGCACGGTAGAGAGGCATGGCGGAAGGGGTGACCCACCCCGGGGACCCTCCCAGGTGATGGGAGGCATGAGATGGGGGGAGGTGACTGCTTCCAGGTGTTCCAGTTACCTAGGTAACCCAGGTACTGGTGGAGACTTATGCAGGAGGTGGGACCAAGGCCTGCATGTCCCAGGGTAGACTTTACAATTAATCAGGTAAACTGTATTAGTCAGCTTCAGATTACTACCCCCAAAACACAGAAGGCTTATAAAGGCTTATTTAGCCAAAGTCCAAGAGCTCTGTTGTTGATTACTGGTAGAGGCAGTGGATGGTGGCCCATTCTGACAGGAACATGCGAGAAGCAAATGGTCACACTGGAGCCAAGAGAGGACTTCCCACTAGGTACCTATGCTATGTCTGTAGCTTTTCCTAATACCACTGCTCTGGTAAACAGGCCTTCACATGCCTTTGGAGGACACTCAATATCCAAACCCCGTTCAAGCAGCTTTCGGTAAAGTTGGCTCCCATATTACAAGAACTTAGAAGTGTTGGAAAAAGCCAGAGCCTCCTATAATTCATGTAGCTTATTCCTGGACTTGGTCTCACACTAGGAAGAGGTTGGAAACAAGTAGCAGGTTTCAGAGGGAGGGAGAGAGAGAGAGAGAGAGAGAGAGAGAGAGAGAGAGAGAGAGAGAGAGAGAGAGAGAGAGAGAGAGATTGCATAGCCATGATCAACTGCTGGAGCATATTGCCTCTTTGATTTTGTACTCTTGGAGTTACTGAGGTGTGAACTCAGAGTCTCACACTTATTATACAGGTGCTCTACTGTTTAAAGGCATGGCCCATGTTCTTTGTATGAGATTTATTTTTCTTCTGAAAATCTCATACATTTCTTCCTGGGGCCAGCCTAAAACTTAAATTCTCCTGTATATGCCTACTTGACATTGTTGAGGTGGGAGTTTCCTTAACTTTCATGTTTGGGCTAGCCTTGAGTCTGGATTCTCTTGATCTCTGCATCTGGAGTAGTTGGGATTACAGGTGTGACCAATTGTGCCTGGCTTTGGATTTCTTCTTTAGACTGACCTGGTTCAGCTGCTATGCTCTGGAACCTTCTGTGAGGGAATCTAAAGTGATACTTCAAGAATCTAGAGATTTTCCTAGTTAACTCAGTATCCCAAGCATCTCAGGGAAACTTGGATCAGGGCTGAATGGGTTTCTCTTTTGTACAACCACTACCCAGGGATGTGCTTGCACGTGTTTATATGAGTGGATTTCCTTTTCTTCAGGGGAGGCAGTTGGAATAATGGAATAGAAGAAAGGTGAGTAGCAGATTGACGATTGATAGCATAAATTTAACTTTTAGTTAAAGTCCTACTTCTCATTTTGGAGATATTCTTGCATAGGACAGAATATTCAGAGGTTAATGGGATCAGATAAGTTTCAAAAACTATAAAAATAGAAAATACTGAAATTGAGGTCATTATGGCTCCAACTATCAGGGCACACATAGCACAGTGGGGTTTGGCAGGGTGAGGTTCTGGCTTGTAGGACCTTTAAAGACCTAGCATGGACCTGGGAGCAAGATCCAGCCCTCATGACCATAGGCAAATGAGAGAGGACTTCAAGCCAGAAAATAATAGTTGAGCAGGAGGGTTTCCAAGCAGAAATGAAAGGATGAGAGATCCTGTGAGTCAAATATGACTCTAAAGATTGAAGGGAAGAAGCAGGGTGAGATCCAATCTATCAGGGATGACATGGACACCCTGGCTCATTGAAGCTTACTGCATGCTAAATACACCTAGAAAATGAGTATTTTAACAGGATAGCTTCAGACAAAAAAGAGAGGGGAAGATCAAAAATAAACATGTTATCTTTTGCTGTTTGAACCATTTTCTCAGATATGTTATAGAAAGTTGACATTTGTTTTGGAAAAATTGGTATTTAAAGATTAAATGTAAGAATTTGTTTAAAAATCAGCATTAAAAAACAAACAGTGTTGACTAGCTCAAAAACACATGTCATTACACTCTGGAATTTGTGCTATTGAGATTTATTTAAAAACTACCCAACCTCTTTTTTTTCAGTTTTGCCTACAATATGAAGAGTTTTTTTGGTTCATTTTCTCTACAAACATTTGATATGAGTACCTTCATCATCTCTATCAGCTATTTTCATTTTGTATAAAACTTTTCCTTGTCAAGGTTTAGAATTTTGGTTCCATATACAACCCATGGACGAGAGAGGAACAAATACTTTTTAAAAGTCCTTTAACCCATTATAAAGCAAATTATTTATCAACTAGTTTTGCTTCTTTTTTTTTTGTCAGTCCTGGGGCTTGAACTCAGGGCCGGGGCACTGTCCCTGAGCTTCTTTGGCTCAAGACTAGCACCCTACCACCACTTTCAGCCTTTTCTGTTTATGTGGTACTGAGAAATCGATCCCAGGGCTTCATGAATGCTAGGCAGGCACTCTACCACTGAGCCACCTTCCCAGCCAGTTTTGTTGTTGATTTAATTTTAATAAAGACAGACAATAAAAAGTGACATTTAAAAGACAGAACAAGAAATGTTTTCATTCTTGTTGCTTTTAAGGACTCATCTACCCACATTCCTGCCTGTCTCCTTGATGCTGTTCCCTGATGGAGACAGGAAGAGAGAGAGTAACGCTTCCGATCCAGCTCAGGGTGTGGGCTCTTTCCCAAGACTACATTGGAGCTTACTTCCCTTGTTAAAAATCTAACAGAATCTGACCAGGTATTTGCATGTTTGTGTCCAGCTCCCTTTGTTTCTCTCCTCCTTCCACTTGCTCCATTTTTATTCTAGGAAAAGGTCTTGGAAAAGTTTTCTGTCTCCAGTGTCTACTTCTCACACTTTGCAGCGACACATCTTCCTTTGGCAGCTGTTTTGCTCTGCTCTAGTGCCTTCTTCATCTTCTGTCTGGTCTCCCTCCTCTCAGATCACAGGCAGTCACAGTCGGAGCAGCTTAGAAACCAACAGAGTGGCAAAACAGAGCAGCTGTCAGGGGAACAGAGCGTGGCACTGAGGAGATGAAGGGGTGAAACCAGCTGAGGTGCCTCTGCAGGTTGGAACATTGACCCCAAAATGGTTAGGTATGCAACTGATTTTTTTGGATTGACAAATCCATTTAGCTTGATAGGGTAGATTCCACCCCGGATATACTTCTCCCCACATTCACCTACATGTACATTAGTGAAGACATAAAGATATATATTATATTTGATAAGTATTAAAATGGTATATATGTATATATAATGTTTACTTTTCTTGTTTTTGTAAAGCTGATGTACAGAAGAGTTACAGTGACATAGGTCAGGTAGTGAGTACATTTCTTTTTCAGCAGTGTCACCTATTCCCTGTTTTTGATCCCCCCCCCAGCACTTCCCTCTCAACCTCCCTCCACCACAAGTTGTATAGCTCATTTTCAACACAGAGTCTAGTGAGTTTCACTGCTGAATTTGTTCACCCTTTGTCCCACCATGTCTATGCTTCCCCTTACCCTGCCCCAAACATTTATGTACAAGACGAAAGTTACAGAAATAAAAAAAAGTAGCTACAAAGGAGACAAAAACCCAAGAAGCAAAATAATATAAAAATCTTTTGTTTCTATTTCTTGGAGTTTTGATAAACATCATTTTATAGGATCATATGCCTATAGCTATTGAACCTTTCTGATCCTCTCCTAAGAATATCTTCCTTTGGTCTCTCTGTGTGAATGTCTAGAGTCCTGAATAATTTGTCATGTCCAAGTGTATTTTATTGTCGTTTACTATCCACTGTGTTTACTTGTAGATTTATAGGCATTTCCTAGTTACAACAAATGAGGGAAACCAAGCAACCTATGTTTCTTTGCCGATCCTGGGGGTTGAACTCTGGGTCTGAGTCCTATCCCTGAACTTTTGTCCTAAAGGTTAGCGCTCTACCACTTGAGACACAGTGCCACTTTCATTTTTTTTTTGCAGTTTAGTGGAGATAAGAATATCACAGACTTTATTGTCCTGGCTTTGAACCGTGATCCTCAGATCTCAGCCTCCTGAATAGCCAGGAGTACAGGTGCAAGCCACCAATACCTTAAAATGACTTAAAAATGACTTAAAATGACTTTCATCAGGATATTTTAAAATTACCTACTAAGTCAAATCAGAAAGAGATGGAGAAGGGATATAAGTAGGTGCCTTTAAACTCCTGCCTCTAACTCATTAAATGTTTTTGCCTTTGTGTGTCATTTGAGTCCTATGAGATTCACATTCCCTAAGACATTGTGGCGCTTAGCAGTCTCAGTCTGTGTCTTTTCTCTGGTGCATGCTTAGATCAATTGTATTTATTTGTTGGGATTTCAGCCAGCATCCCTCAGCATAATTCAGATTTCCTTCTCCAGTCTTCTTGCTCTGTGCAGTCATGTTTGCTTTAGTCAGGACTGCCCCTGGGCAAGTTTCTCCTGACTGTAGCTTTGGAATTCACTTTTATGCATTGGTGACATTTCTGGAAACTCTAAGGAATACTATACTGCTATTAATTATCAGAGTGGAAAGGGCTGAGTATATCCTGCTCCATTTACAGATGATGCACCTGAGTCTCAGAGATGAACAATGTCATCTTCACAGTTTCCAGATTGCTAGGGCACAGGAGGGTTAAATAAGGCCATCACATATTTCACTCCATTACTGACCTTTGTCATCTTAAAAGGTACTTTTTGGTCTTCTATGTGCAATTTACTGTTTTATATGGTGCATTATGCAAATAAATGCATATCCACTTATTAGCTTAATCAATAAAGTAAAACTTTTAAATATTGAACAGATTATTAGCATTCAGTTATGGTAGAGCCATAGTGAAATGACAGGACAAAGAATCCAAAGAATCAGTTGTTCCTTTTAGTTTTTGTTTCTGAGTTAGGGATAGGAAGGATGGAACAAATACTGAGCTTTACCTTTTTGTTCAACTGTTCATCACCACTTACATGCTATGACTGTCTGCCATGTAACAAATAGTGTGCTAAATTCTGTGCAGATACAAGGATAATTAAGTCTCTTCTGGAAGAGTCCATTATTGAGTAGACAGACCTGGATGTGTCCACATTGCAGGAGGCAGAACATGTCTAACATTATAGTCAAAGCAGCTCTTCTCCCTATATTTTTATGGAAACAGGAAAGAAGAAAGATTAACTACCAGCTATGCTTCAGTGAGGAGATGACATTGAAATTGTGCTTCGAAGAATGTGTAGACAGTTACCAGATGGCGAAAAGAGATGGTTATAAGTGAGAATCCCAGGCAGAGGAAATAGCATCTGCAAAGGCAAGAAGTTCTGAGGAAGAATAGAATACTTGCTTTTGAGGGCAGGAGCATGTGAGGAATGAGGCAGCAGAAGATGTGAGCTGAGAGATGGGAAGAGACATTGGCATCTGAACATGAAGGGCCGTGCAGATGACTGTCAGAAGCTTAGCACTGCCTCTAACGACGTGCAGCAGAGACTTTGTTTAAGTTCATCATCGTATCTACAGTTCTAGAATGGCCCTCAAATAAGAATGTGCTGCTATGATTAAAAACCCTCCACAAAGTTATTTTATAAGAATTAAGGAAAATATCTAAGAAGATTTTATAATACTGTATAATAGATCAACAGCCCGATCCAAATGCTTAATGGTTGATTTCTTAACCTATTTTAGCTACTATAACTAATTTCCATAGATTGTGTGGCTTTTAAAAGCAAACCAACACAACAAAAGAAAAACATGAAAATCCCAACCTATTTTCTTTAGTTCTGTCAGGAAAATCTATATATTTTGGACCTAGTTATGGTCTATTCTATACAGAAGGTACCTCTGGTAGCTGTGCAGTTACATGGTAGGAAAGGTAAACAACAACTTTTGGATATATTTTTTGAAGGGACTAATTTTATATATATGTATACATATATTTTAATAACAGGACAATCTCATTTGTGAGGCCTCACAAATTAAAAAAAAACAACTCAAAATGTAACACTCGCTAAAACTAGCACCCTGGAGGTTATTTCAGCACAGGAATTTGGGAACCACAGACATTCAGATCATAGCCATTAAGAACCCCAAGATAAGGACTCAAGTGGTTTTTCTTTCTTGCTATTGTTTCTAACAAATTTATAAGGTGATTTTTTTGTTGCTTTGTATGTCCCTCCCCCATGGTATAACCACTGTTTTCACTGTATTTAATGTTGGTATAATTTGGGGAGGGAAGGGAAAAAACAAATTGTTTACATAGGGATACAGGTGGACCCATTGCAACAATGAGATGTACAAGACGTTATGTTGAAAAATGAACTTTACAATTTTTGGGGGGGAGGGGGATGGGGGTGGGACAGGGGAGATGGGAAGGGATGGTAAGGGGAAACAAAGGAGGAGGCTACAATGCTTGATAAGAAATATACTCATTACCTTGCTCATGTAATTGTAACCCCTCTGTATGGTATTTTCACAATGAACTTTACAACTTTGGCCAGGGGTGGGTGTGGGGGTTGGTTGTGGGGGGGTGGGAGATGGGAAGGGATGGGAAGGATGGGAAGGGGAAACAAAGGAGGAGGCTACAATGCTTGATAAGAAATGTACTCATTATCTTGCCCATGTAATTGTAACCCCCCTGTATGGTATTTTCAGACACAAAAAAAGAAGTAAAAATAGCCAACAGTTATATGAAAAAATGTTCAAAAAACTTATTAATAAAAAAGAAGATAAGAGGAATTTGGTGAATAGGTGATATCTGGTGAAACGTATGTACCTGTGTGTGCGTGTGTGCGTGCGTGCGTGCGTGTGTGTGTGTGTGTGTGTGTGTGTGTGTGTGTGTGTATGTAGGGGATGAACAGTCTCATTCTAGTATACTTCTCTTTTTTTAAAATTCTCTTCCTGAGAAGAAAGAAGCATTTATTTTCCCAATTGCCTATGCTTTTTGGTCCATTTTAGTGTTTGGTTCCCTGTAGAAAGTTTTGCTCCTCTGGTTAATACGTGTTTGTCATGGAGGTCTTTGTGGCAGGCATATGAATGCTGATTTGCTCACTGGACCTCTCTACCATTCAGAGTTCCTCTTCCTGGGTCTGCTCAAGGTCCTGATATTTGAGGGCATTTATTGCAGCATGTAAAGCAAGCAAATCAGTCATGAGGTGTAAATTATGCTGGGACTGTTAAGACTCCTGCATCTTCATGTGGCTTATACTATACTGCTGTGCAAAACTGCTGTCCTGTAATGCTCCAACAATATTTGGCATGAATAATAGCAAGGTTAAATATATTATTTACTCCATCTGTTAAAAAGGTGGCAAATTTTGAGGTAAAATTATTCTCAAAGCACTTCCACACATCCGTAGGCCACCAAATGTTGTTTCAGTATGAATTTGTAGTCTCTTAAGTAAAAACTATCTGTAAAAACATTGAAAAGATACCGGTGGTGCATGCCTTAATCATAGCTACTCCGAAGGCTGCGATCTAAAGATTATGGTTTGAAGCCAGCATGGGCAGAAAAGTCTCTGTTAGAGTCTTATCTCCAATTAACTACTCAAAATCAGAAGTGGAGCTGTGGCTCTAAGTGATAGAGTGTTAGCCTTGAGCTGAAGAGCTCAGGTACAGCACCCAGGGCTTGAGTTCAAGCCCCACGACTGAAATAAAAAATAGAAAAAACCCAAACAAGTGATTAAGTGATGGTTTGGGTATTCATAGTATCATATTTATATTAACAAACCCAAATATGACAGAAAGCTTCAGTTCTAGACAAAGTGGCACCAATACTGTGAAATGCTTGAGGTTGAAACATTTCCCTTTACAAATATACTGTGAAAAATTACAGATTCATGTTTTCATTAGATACATTAGACAAATGAGGTAAAACTCATTGTAGAACAGACAAAAATTTGGTTAGATGGATGTTGTAAAGTTTCACTTATTATTGGGAGGTAGTATATGGTAATCAGGTGGGAGGGGGGGTCAGATTGTCTTGATGTGAATCCCAGACTTGTGTTCTGCTGACAGACTTATATCAGTAAAATTGTCTACCCATTCTTTAGCTCCTTTAGCTAACATCTTAAAATTTGAAGAGCATTAATGCCTACCTGTTGGAGTTACTATGGAAACAGTAAATGTAATAATCTATGTATGATGTTTCACATAGAGCCTAGTATACGGTAAGTACTCAAAGTTAAATATGTACTACTAATACAACCTAACATACTTTCTACTACAGAGGATCATCGTTATGGACTAGAATCTGAGCTACAGTTTTATGAGAGAGAATCAACCTCTTTGGGAAATTGCATTTTTAAATCTGTAAAAGTGGTTATGGTCAAATTGGTTCAAATGAGAAAGAACAAGTGAGCTATTTAATAGGGTACCACTGAATATATAAACATTCAATTTTGTTTTTTAAAGCATGGAGACAGTTTCAGAGTTTTTCTAGCTTTTTGAGGGATGGAAATTGAATAAAAGAAAACTCTGCAGGGAATGAGTAATACGGGCTATGAGTCATTACTAGTTTAGGCATAATGAGTGATAAAAAAAAAGGAATTACAGAGTGGAAGTGGGTTATTCAAACCTGACAGTTTTTAAAAGTGTCAGCCATTATTGCTTGTCAAAGAAAATGACCATTTAGATTTGCTTTTTTAATGGTACCCACATAGTCTGTCTACAGAGTGTCCTGTTCATAAGCGCCGTTACTAAAATAAACTTGAAGACCTATGACTGGAGATGAAATTTGAAACTATGGGCATCCTTGTAATGTATTTTCCATCTTCTTAAAAGTGAAAAAATGTATTGTTTTTCTGGGCTTTGCTGTCATTATTTAGAATATACTAAAACAATTGCATGGGTTATATAATTGACCCAGAATATTGCATAAGGCTTTAGTGAAGACAAAGACATAAAAGAGAAAGAAAAAAAAGAGATGATGAAGAGGGGGAGGTATGAGATATACTGGTGCATTTTTCAAGATACTCTCTTAGCTCCATAGGATACACTATCTCTGGACTTACTGAAACACATGAAACTAAATGCTATAGTTTGAACTCAGAATATCCCCCAAAAGCATGTGTTAAAGGCTTAGTCCCTTGATTGGCTCTATTAGGTAATGGAATATTTTGGAGGTGAGATCTTATTGGAGTCCTTCCAGTTGTTGGATGGGTACCATTGGAGGGAATATTGATTAGATGATGGTCTTTGTACTGGGGCTTAAATTCAGGGCCTTGCATTTTTGCTCAGTATTCTTAGTTACATCTGGATTTCTACCACTTGTACCACAGCTCCAGCCCTTAAGAGCTTATTGGATTCCTTTTTCTGTCTTTAGCTTCACGGGCATGAGATGGGCAATTTTGCTCTACCATACACGGGTGCTACCTCACCACGTGTCAATCCTGGGCCTCCCAAACCATGAGCCACATCAGTCTTTTGTCTTTATAAGCTGATTATCATAGGTATACAAGGAGCAAAAGCTGAGTAACAAACAAGGGCATAGGTTTATGATATGACACTGGTGTCATAGCTAGAGAGAGGCAATGTTCCTAAGTAAGTCAGCAACAGTATCAGTGTACAATATTTCAGTAACAGTGTAGACCAACTGCTTTCAAGTGCATCCAGGGGATTTTTTTAACTTCAAAGAGAAAGTTGTAAGTCACCAACTAGTGAACTTCACTCTTTTCTTGGCCAGGGGTTAGAAGCATGCTTCCAAAAGTCTTTGAGAATAAGCAGAGTGCTGTCATAAACTGGTTGTAGGCTAATTCAGTTTGCTCATACACAAGAAAGAGGAATGATTTTAAAAAATGGGTAAAACATATCAAAGTTGGTCGCCAATGAAGTCCACATAGAGTGAATCCATTTGCTCATAAGTTTTATTCCTCTTTTAAAGTTTAGCTATGGAACAGAGCAAAGAACCCACCATCTAATTAAATGTCTGGCAAGTTAATGCGGATTGAGAAATCTGCAAACTTTGACACTTTGGAGCGAAGCTCTGTAATTCCAGGCAGACGTCCAATTTCATTTTGTTCTATATAGGTATTATAGAGATAGAGCACATGAGTAGTCAGTCCCCAGGCAACCAACCACAGTGCAGGAAACAGGGCAAAGCAATTTTTCCTTATTGCTCTCAGTTTGATCTGCAGGAGCCTTCATGATTCCATAGGCAAATTGCTACCAAAAAAAAACCCTCCCTGATCTCTAGCCATGGCTGTATTCCTTAGACATGTGTTTCACCTTGGGCAAGTTACTTGAGTCTTCTGAATCACAGTTTTTCATTTACAAAAATGGGGAACAATGATAGTAACCCCATAGGGGTGTTAGGAGAATTAAGTGAAACAATGCACAGAAAAATCTGCACTACAGCATACTGAGGCTTTAATTATAATTCCAAAATGGTTTTGTCCTTGGGGTAATCTTTTCTAAAAGTGTCAAAGTCCTAGGCAGTGAATCCTTTTAAAATTAAACAGTTAAATAACTGATGGCTAGACCTTTGGCCATAAGGTCACCTTCTTCCCTCAGACTTGAAATAATATACTATATACTGCTTCACAGCCGTAACTACTCACTGGAGTAGTTCCTCATTGCTGTCCTTACTACAAATGTAGCAACTCAAACCAAACCAAAACAGACTTATTTTCTGGATGGTTCTGGAGGCCAGAAGTCTAAAGCCGTCCTCACTGGACCAAAGCGAAGTGTCAGAAGGCTGGTTCCTTCTGGTGGAAACTTCTCTCTCTGAAGGCTTTTCACAGCTTCTGGTGGTTGCCTGTATTCAGTGGTTTTGTGACTACCCCTTCCTAAATCATCTAGATGCATATTACATTTCTGCTCCCAAAGACCTGTGCCTCCTTTGACTCATGTCTCTTCTTGCAAGGACTTTTGTGATTATATCAAGTCCATCAGAATCATCGAAGGTACTTTTCATATTTTAATTCCTTAACTTGATCAATCTGCAAAGGCCTTTTTGCCACAGAATATGATAACACTCAGAGAGTCTGAAGAATAGGAGGACATTATTATATATACATTACTAGGTTTAATTCTCATATTAGGAGAAGGTTGGTTATCTTCTTTTTAATATGCCCAGCTGTGGCATAATATAACTCGTTGGCAGTACTACTAGTGTAGCATTTGTTAGTAGTTATAATGTAAAGATAGTAAGACTTCATTTTATGTTTTGTAGTGAATTTTCTTCATTGAAGTATTTAACTACTTACTGTCCTTTCTTGTTGTGATGCATTACAGTTTACAGTGACAGTGGACACAAAATCATCTTATTTAATTCTTATGCATTAGATTTTATTTATAAGATCAAAATTACTATTATTTTTTAATTGTGAATATTTTTTTGAATTTATTTATTTTTATTGTGAGAATACCGTACAGAGGAGTTACAATTACATGGGCAAGATAACGAGTACATTTCTTATCAAGCATTGTTGCCTCCTCTTTTGTTTCCCCTTCCCATCCCTTCTCATACTCCTCCCTTCCCCCCCACCCCTGGTACTCCCCCCCACCCCCACCAAAGTTAAGTTCGTTTTTTGACATAACGACTTGTACATTTCATTGTTGCAATGGGTCCACCTGTATCCCTAGTTAAACAATTTTTTCCCCTTCCTCTCCATAAATTATAGCAACATCAAATATAGTGAAAGTATGGATTATACTGTGGGGGAGGGACATACAAAGCAACATAGAAATCATCATAGAAACAATTGCATGAAAGGAAGAAAAAACAAAAAAAAACATTTGAATACTTATCTTGGGGTTCATTCCAGGAGCATCAACTTATCTGACCTTTTCTGCTTGTCTCAGACATATACTAGTTATTGCAAATAAGGGAAACCATGGGACCTGTTTCTTTGGGCCTGGCTTACTTCACTTAATATAATTTTTTCCAAGTCTTACCATTTCCTAACAAATGGGGCAATGTCATTCTTTCTGGTTTAAAAATGTTATTGAGCTTCTACAATCGGTTAAGCTCTTGTGCCTAGTGATAAGGCTATATCCAGGAACCTTCCTATTGTGTAGTTTGTATATTCTATCAAGGGAGAGAATCAAAACACACAAAAAATTAGGTAATTTCAATTTGTGGCTACCTGTTGCAAGATCATGGGTGACAACATGAAGCAGCAGGTCAAAGTAGTATATTGACTTCATACTATTGTTTAATAATGAATGGGACAATTGCATCTCGGGTTCTTTAAAAATGGCCTTAAATTTTTGCATACATGTTATACTCTGCATACCTAGCAATTTTTTTGCCTAACTTTGGTTGAGGCATAGAATCTGTTCAGTGGGAACCACTGTTTTCATGACCCAAGATTCAGACAATTGATGGTGACCAGTGTCAGTGCAGTTGGTTCTCTGTGAGGAGAGTGCTGCCAGCGCCCTGCTTTTCCATTTAATGCCTCGTAGACTTAGTTCATGCCAGAAGACACCTTTATGTTTCTTCCCAGACTCATGCACTTAGTAGTGTGTACCTGTCAAGAAGAAGACACACAGCTAAATTACTGACATAATGCTCATGTAAGCAAATTTTTATGAATTGTGCTTTCAGAATGATTTATTGCAGCTTTACAGCTTTTGCTGTGACATATTTTATCCACAGTTAATTTTTTTTTAAAAATAGCAACATACCAGAATTCAACACTGGAAGAAGCTGCAGTCATTTAGCTAAGAAGCTACATTTTTCTATTATCTCAATAGAGAGTGTGGTGTGTGTGTGTGTGTGTGTGTGTGTGTGTGTGTGTGTGTGTGTGTGTGTGTGTGTGTCTTTAGAACTAAAGAAGGATGCTGTGTGTGGGTTCTGTTCTGGTGGTCTTGGGCAGGTGGTCAGTGCTAACAGCGTGCAGAACTTTTCGTTGTTGGTTACTTTGCTATACTTTATTTTCTATTTTTGTTTGTGCAGAGCTGCCATTTTTCAGAGAGTTTCTCTCTGTCTTGGTCTATTTTGAAACATAGGTGTCGTGCATATGTGCTGAGATCAGGCAGATGCACTAGAGTGACATGCATAGTCTGAGGTCAGGTCACCGCTGACAGGTACTTATGTAATAGGACTTCAGCACCCTGGGCAAGTCTCCAGCACTCCAGATTCCTCTTCCTCACACTCATCACAACACAAATTACTTAACAGATGTTATGTTTAATTCCATGAGGAGAAGACTTGTATCAGTTAAAAATGCTTTAGCCTTTAAGAAACTGCCTTAAGAACAATGTCTTAAATAACAAGATTTCCTTTTCTTAAATCTTAAACCATTTCTGGCATTGTTTGGTGGTTTAACAACAACTGAGTGCTACAGCAGAATCCTGGTGTTTCCTGACGTTCCTTCTCATGGTGGCAAAATGAAAAGCATTTGTAGTAGTTCCAGCATGATGTCAAAGCACAGAGCCTCTTCTCCATGATTCTGCCTCTCCCAGCCCTGAGCACAGTGTTTTGTGTCTTGTCAGTAATTTTCCTTTGGATTTAATAATTCCTAATCCTAAGATAATAAGAAAGAATGATTAATTTCTTCAATGTAGGATTTGGAGGATAATTAACATAGTTGGGAACAAAAGCAAGCAAAAACACCCTTTGAAAAACTTTAAAAAACTAAGCTTTACAGATAAATATTTAACATATATTTAATATATAACATATATATTTGTCTAATGATTGATGTTTTTTAGGAGAAAGACTTGTGGAAAGATGCACTGAGCATTGTAGATTAGTGGGGTGCCATTTATTGCACTTGAAAATGTTATAATATTAGCCATAGCAAATGAACACTTTCTCAAGTGAAACACTTTCAAGGAGTTGATTATATGTTGGGACAATTTGCTTCAGTATAACTTTGGCTGTAAAAGATTAAGCTACAGCGTGAAAGCATAGAAGAGGGTCAGCATGTGGTGAAAAAAGTGTTTAGAATCCAAAGGGGAATTACAGATTATTTATTGCATTCTGATTTTGCTAAAGAAGAAGTTTAAAATTAATATTATGGCATTTCTTTTCTCTGAGAGTAATTAGAAAGGGGAATTGACTATCAGGAGGGGTGATTGAAGTTAGCAATATGTGTAAATTAAAAAGACTACACAAAGTCTACAGAATACCCTGGGTAGACGTGCTGAATTGTCAGCACTTCTTGCCATGTGTCACGGGGGGTGGACAAAACATATGGGAAGTAATTTTCATCATACGTTTCTTCTATGCATTGGGGAGAAATTAGGAGCATGATTTCCCTAACAGAGCCTAAAAGTGAATATGGACCAATGTGTGCTAAAATTTAATCTTCATCAGTACCCAGAAAAGATTTTTGAGAAGATGTACATTTTATTTCATCTCTTTTATAATATACCAAATGGAATCTTAGATGAATACTGTACCCTGCTGAGAGAAAAAAATGTGTTGTCATATTCATTTAGAAATAATCAGTAGCCTTGTAGATTATAAAGCAAATTTGAGTTACCTGGAAAGCTTTTATAGAGGCCAGATTTCTTAGGAGCCTTCAAAACTTTTAATCACTTCATGAAATATCAAGAAAATGCTTCAAGATTTCAAATATGGCAATAGAGCTCCCTAAGAAGTCATATAAAAACACAACCTTCGAGGCATTTGACAAGATTGGAAGCAATGTTTTTATGAGGCCTCTCTAATATAGTGCTGCCACACTGAGCTATGAGAAAGCATGTCAGTTGTTAGGATAAAATGGAGGAAATTGCATCTGACAAGATTACTTTAGAAAAATTAATCAGATTCTCTATCAGAATTCTCCAAAGTGTTCCATAAGTTGTTTCTTAAAAAAGAAATTTGATTGCTCAGGTGTGAGATGCATGGCGTCGCATATTGCCATGCATATTAAATGCATAGAACAGGTCTGACTTCATATAACATGAGTTCTCCTAACTTTCCAAAACCCGATAAAATGTCCCTCGCCCATACAAGAAGAGTTTTCTGTCTGAACAGTCTTTGAGAGATGCTTTTCTACTCAACATTCATGTTCATCTGTACTGTGACAGCTTTAGTAGAAACTTGCAAATAGTTTTGGAAGTCTTAAGAAGTTCTTAAAAAACCAATGAGAGTGCCAAAACATCATTATAATGGAGATTGATATTTATAATCATATTTTTGATTGAACTATATTGATAGATGGTTTATATTAAAAATGTAATTGAACTCTGGAGTAATCCTACTTGATTGATTATTTTTATCCATTTATTTACTAGTATTTTACCTCGGATTTTTTGTTTGTTGTTGTTGTTGCCAGAACTGGGGCCTGAGATTTTTCAAGGCTAGTGCTCTACCTCTTAAGCCTCACTCCACTTCTGGCTTTTTTAGTAATTTATGGGATATAAGAGTCTCATGGATTTTCCTGCCAGACTGGAATCCTATCACGATCTTCAGATCTCAGCCTCCTGAGTTAGTAGCCACCAGCACCTGGCTTTACTTAGGAATTTGATAGATATATTCCTTAGGAATTTGGACTAGAGTGGTAACGGATTACAGTGTGGTCATTCAGTTGGGGTTAAGATGTCAAGATGCTGAAACTGCAGAACTTCTGTATGGCAAAGGACATAGCAAGCAAGATCAATAAAAAGCCCATGGATTGTGAGATCTTTACTAGCCATAAAGCAGACCAGGGTCTCATATATAAAATATACTTAGAACTCAAAAAATTAAATCCCACAACACTAAATCCTCAAAGAAACAACCACCTGATTAATAACTGGGCTATACACTTCAAGAGAGACTTCACTGAAGAGGAAATAAGACTGACCAATAGACACATGAAGAAATGTTCAACTTTGCTAGCCATAAAAGAAATGTAAATCAAAACAACATTGAGATTCCAACTCACCTCAGTTAGAATTGCTATAATCAAGAAATCTAATAACAACAGATGCTGGAGGGGATGTGGCCAAAAGGGAATCCTACTACATTGTTGGGGAGTGTAAACTTGTTCAACCACTTTGGAATGTAGTATGGAGGTTCCTCAAAAGACTCCACATAGACCTCTTCTACAACCCAGCAATCCCACTTTTGGGCCTTTACCCAAATGATCACAAACAAGGCCATACTAAAGCTACCAGCACAACATTCTTCACCATAGCTAAGATATGGAACCAACCTAGATGTCCCTCAGTAGATGAATGGATCAAGAAAATGTGGTGTGTGTGTGTGTGTATGTATATACATATATAAATATATGTATATATATATATATATATATATATATATAATGAAATCCTATGCCTCAGTCAGAAAGAATGACACCACCCCAGTTGTTTGGAAATGGAAAGACTTGGAAAAAATTATATTAAATGAAGTAAGCCAGACTCAAAGAAACATAGGTCCCATGGTTTCCCTGATCTGCAATAACTAGTAAATGTCTAGGACAAGCAGAAGAGGTCAAAAGCTATGTACATATGACCATATAACCTGATGCTCCGTGAAATGAACCCCAAGGTAGAGACACTAGAAATTTTATCTTTCTTGTTTTTCTTTTTGATGTATTTATAATGTACTATGTGATTTTTTTTGTTTCTTTGTATGTTCTTCCCCCATGGTACAACCCCCTTGTCACTGTATTTGATTTTGGTGTCCTGCATCTTGTGTATGCATTTTTCCAATTTGGGGAGGGGAAGGGAAATAACAAAATGCTGGAATAAGGATACAGGATGACCCATTGTAACAATGTGATGTACAACACACTATGTTGAAAATGAACTTTACAACTTTGTGGGGTTGAGGGGTGGGTCGAGGGAGGAATTGGGGAGGTGGGGAGGAAAGGAATGGTAGGGCAAAAACAAAGGAGGGGGTAACAACGCTTGATAAGAAATGTACTCATTACCTTGCTCATGTAACTGTAACCCCTCTGTACAGTATCTTTACAATAAAAATATATATTAAATAAAAAAGATGTCAAGATGCTGAGAGCATCTTTGCTTTTTGTTCTCTCACATAGTATTACAAGATTCCATAAATGGGTGAACTATGCCTTGTTTTTGTTTTTGCTTTTTGATACATGTTTAAGGTTTTCACTTCTTGCATGATTTAGTCAGTCACATTTTCCCAGAAATAGCTCATTTTAAATCAGTGATTCTCAAAGTGCACTATTCAGGCTAGGAAGATCTATATACTGATCTTAATAGAAGTGGGAATTTTTGAGGTATTTCATCTTAAACATACTGAGTCAGAAACTCTCAGTGGGTATGGTTATTGGGATATAAGTTAAAATCTTAGATCTTCAAATATATTGGATCACATTTTTATAATCTTATCTAGCGCTTTAAAAGTGGTGAATTTTCTTCCCTATTTTTAGATATATTTCATTCTCTTTCTAATTCTTAGGTTTGGGGTCTTTTTATGATTAGTGTAGTAAGAATGTAATCTACTTGTTTTTCACATTTTTTTTTGGTCAGTTGTGGGGCCTGAATTCAATCTGGGCACTGTCCCTCAGCTCTTCAGCTCAAAGCTAGCACTCTACCACTTGAGCCACAGTGCCATTTCCTGCCTTTTTTTTACTTATTTGGTGCTGAGTCATCGAACCCAGGGTCTCATGCATGCAAGGTAAGCACTCTACCACTGAGCTACCTTCCCAACCCTACATTTTTTTAAATAGTCAACTCAGATTTATTTATCAGTTGGTCTTATTATCTGAGGTTACAGTTGAGGATCGTTAATATCAACATTAACTAAAAAGTTTAATTAAGCAATGATGGCTCTTACAATAATTTTCTGCAATTGTGGTAATTAATTCAGATCTATAAAATTTCTAGAAACAAATTTGTAGAAACAAAGGTTTTCCTACAGCAGACTTTTAGTTCTAATGTCTGGGGCACAGGTGAATATATGCTGATCCTCTGGAGCATATGTTATAGAATTACCCACATGGAGAGAAAAACTGATTGCAAATCACTTTGTACTGTTTGGCAAGCCTGTTCTCATTTTCTTGGGTTTATATTTTTTGAATTTTTAAGAGTGTTCTCTACATATTAACTTAAAACGCAGCCACACGGGCTTGCCATCGTATTTCATTTCTGCTGCTGTGAAGGTCTGCACGTTACCCCACTCATATACCAGATGAATTTATGCCCTGGGCCATCACCTCTATTTTAAGAGACTATCCCTAACACACACCTCCATCCACATTTAGTAAGAACAGAATTAACTCTTTTGCACAATATACCAACAGAGGGAATGATAACAGGTTAACTTTATGAATTTTTGTTTCTGTTTTTGTAATGAATTGATTGTGGCTTTAGCTTTTATTTTTCCTACTCTCTAACTTTCCTTAGTATTCCTTAGTGATTAATTTTATAATTTCATGAGATTAACATATAGTTTATAATATTTTCCTTCCTTGTACTTTTTTGACGTTTTGCTCTTTTCCTTCTATTGCTATTGTTAATTAGTAGTTTTTAGAAGCCTCTGCTCCTTGCACCTTAAGAGTGCTATGTCCTATTTCAGTTCAGCTTACTGATATTTTATATAGTCACAAACTTGTTGCATCCTAAGGATTTTGAATCTTCAGTATCACATTGCTCTCCCTATCTTTTCCAGCATTTTTACCAAACTATTTTTTTACTATGGGTTTCAATTTCTTTCTTCAGAAAGTAAGGGATTCACATGGATTCATGTTTACCAGTAATAATGTTGCCTTTGGTTCTTCTGCTCATTTGTGTGTTGGAAAGATACCCTTTCCAGGCACACAGTAGGATGGAGGTAGTTGTGATTCTTGTTTTTAACCTTTGGAAAACATTTATGTGGCATGGCCCTTCTACTCTAGGGTAAGCACTTCAATATCTCATTCTTAGACACTGGAAACTATGGAATGCCCCAAAATTTTATGTCCCCAGTGAGTACACACAGTATAATAACTTCTGCCTGCAATCACCATTTGTAGGAGTTGAAGCTGATATCTGTGTGTTAAGATGAATCACAAAAGTAATCCTTTTCCAAGACTTGTTTTCTTTATCTTGAGCTCCACTCATCCTAATTTCTCAGAGTGAGGCAAGCCCAGGTGTCTTTGGCAATACAGTTTAATCAAGTTCATGGTAATTTAACATCTCAGTTTACTAAGGACTTTCAGTGCTAAAACTGGAAAAGTTCTAGATAAACAGGAACAAATTGGCCATGCTAAGGGTAGGAACTTCAATGAAATGGTGTAATAAGAGTGTACATCCTTATAAGAATATTCTTTTGTGAGTGCCTTGGCCATGTCTACATTGCGCTTAGATATATCTATCTATCTATCTATCTATCTATCTATCTATCTATCTGTCTGTCTGTCTGTCTGTCTGTCTGTCTGTCTGTCTGTCTGTCTGTCTGTCTGTCTGTCTGTCTGTCCGTCCGTCTGTCTGTCTATCTGTCTACCTACCTACCTATCTCTATACCTGTCATCATATATTATCCTGTCTATTGTATATATCTCTACCTGGGAACAGGTGAAGGAATGGGCAAATTGTATGCTACCTGTGTAGAATATTTCTTCTTTTAGATGTCAAAAAAAATTTCCACTTTCTTTTCTTTCTTTCTTTTTTTTTTCTTTGTCAGTCATGGGGCTTGGACTCTGGGCCTAGGTGCTGTCCCTGAGCTCTTCAGCTCAAGGCTAGCACTCTATCACTTGAGCCACAGCACCACTTCTGCTTTTCTGGTGGTTTATTGGAGGTAAGAGTTTCATGGGCTTTCCTGCCCAGGTTGGCTTAGAACTGCAATAATCAGAGTTGGCTTAGAACTGCAATCATCAGATCTCAGCCTCCCAAGTAGCTAGGATTAAAGGTGTGAGCCACTGGTGCCTGGCATTTCCACCTTCTTTAGGACCTAAGAAAAGAGTTTGGGTAGAAGCGTGCAGCAACAGTACCCGTATATCCTAGGATTTTTCTAAGGCTCTTTTTTCATAGGGTGGAGTCGGATGTCTGTGACTGGACTATGCTATACCACTTGGCAGTGATATAGGAGAGGCAATTTACTTAATTCCTTCATGCATCACTTTCCTAACCTACAAATGAGAATAGCGATAGTTCCTATCTCTAAAGTGAATGAAATAGTCTCTAATAGATAGTAAGCACTCAGTAATGTAATAGTATTCATTTTTCTTTAGGCTTGATTTGACTTTTCATTCTTTTCTTGACCACAGATTAGAGTTTATGGAACTAAACTCAAATTCTACACTGGATGAAGACTTATTAAAGTTTATAAGTTTTGTTTGGATGAGCTTGACATAGTTATGATGGGCCTAGAATTTATCCATACTTTAAAGTTCATAGAGAACCTCAGACATTTCTTACTGCTTTATTACAGATGTTGGTGAGGGGTTACAGAAATGCTGTCATGAACTGTACTATGAAATCTTGCCTTGCAAAGTTTCTGGTTTCTCTGGATCTTGGAATATCTGGAAACAGATATTGATATCTGTTTAGGGTTTCTTGTTACCTAAAGTATTACATGTTAATTCTTTCAGTTTTAATTTCAACTAAAAAAAAAAGGAATGTTAGGGTAAGAAAAATACCTGAAATGAACTAAACCAAAAACCTTTGCACTCAAACTCTTCCTACTCCAAGGCAATTCTGCTCTGGTCCTAGAAGTGAGTTCCAGTGAGGACCAGTTTCAGTTTCCTTTATGTGTATTTTCAACAAGATCCAGGGCTTCACTGTTATTTTCAGTATTCCCAGTGAACCTGCTTTGACTTTCAAGATGGATTCCTTTGCCTTTTAGTTCTTGATAAGTATTGCTAGCAGAGATGAAACCCTCTCCAGTTCAGGAGCGAGGCCTTACACAGAGGATTTGCTCACAGGAAGGACAGTTTCCGTCAGTGGATTCCAGCACTGACTGGGCTGACATTTCTCAGCACACATTCTTACCGTGTTCTGGTGCTCTACATGGAATGAAGAGGTGTTAGTCATCTCTAAGTGAGGGAAGAACAGTTGGCTTCCTGGATCTCTGAATCACAAATCCTGTCCTGCTGTCAGTCTGCAGGATTGGGGACTGAGAAAGAGGTTAGCCAGAGCTTTACCTTCCTGAATTGGCATTAAATTCCTGAGAATTATTTAAGTGGGCAAAAGATAAGGAAATAAATAGTATTTTCTTGCTCGCAAAAAGTTTGGCCTCAAATCCCTACCTGCAATGGGCCCTTTACTAAGTTCAAGGCAGGTCGTGGGCAGTATTCTTCCATGCTGAGGTAAGGATGTGTGAACCTCTTTATACCTTTTGTGGACAACTTTCTTCCCTAGTAAGATTGTACAGTACAGTATTTTTCATATTGATTCAGATCAGCTTTTGCATTCACCTTAAAGAATATAAATCAACATTTTCTGCTGTTCACATCACATTATCGGCAAAGGGATAGCCTTACCTGAGTATTAAGTTTATCCCGGGGAGCACCATTGACAGAGTTATCAAATCTTTCTTGGAAACATTCTTGTTCCCCCTAATATATATATATCAAAAGTGACCCTGACAGAATTAAGATTCTATGCAAGGCTCCATACTTTCTTCATCCCTATCAGGATTGCCTGCACCAAAGCTTTATGAGTTTAATTAGTTTTCCTTTTAGCAAATATTTTATACTTTGCAGTCTAGTGATTAACCTCATTGATCGTCTTTTCTTTTTCCCCTTTCAACTGCAGCAACTTATTAGAGATTTTTTATTATTATCCTGTAAATTCCTCAGACTTTCATTCTATGGCATTAGCTGTGTAGTCTACATTTTGTGAGCTCTTTTAATTGCTTCTCTGAAGTGTGGACTTATTTTGAGAGAAGGTCACAGTAGTTTTCATTAATCCAATGTTACTTTTAGAATCTCTTGGCTTTCATTTAAATTCAGAATCCATTAGGTTTTCATTAATTATTTCACCAAATAAGTCTGGTTTTCATTTTGTAAGGAATCTTTCCTTTACAAAAGGTCAACCCTGTTGACATATTTTAAGTTATATTATCCTTATGGGCCATAGATGATAATTTCATAGTCAGATAAGGGAAAAGTGAGGTGAAGAGAGTCTCTAAGACATGCTGCCCATTGACTTCTTTTTTTTTTGTTCCTTTTCTATTGGACATTTTATTCATCTCCTTTTTGAAAAAAATTTAAAAAGGATCAGGCTTTGGAGATTTGAGTAATATTTCCAGTAGTTGACTTTGCTTTGATAGAGTTGATATTTTAGGATAAAATGGAAAAAAATGATGAAAAAAATTGATTTGTTTTGGAATATAGACAATGCTTGTTTCAAAAGTATTAATAAAAATAAATGTATTAAATTTTTATGACAAAATATATTGAGATGAGGCTGGTTCAGTGGTAGAGTGCTTGCACTGCATACATGAGGCTCTGGTTCGATTCCTCAGTACTACATAAGCAGAAAAAGCTGGAAGTAGCACTGTGGCTCAAGTGGTAGAGGGCTAGCCTTGAGCTGAAGAGTTCAGGGACAGCTCCCAGGCCCAGAGTTCAGGCCCAACAACCGACCAAAAAAAAAAGTATTGAGATGCTGCTCAAAATATAGCTTATGCAAAAAAAAATAGCTTCTTTTGTAGTTTATAATAAATGGAATTAGCTTCTTACAAAGAATATCTATTTGTATTTTGAGTATTTTAAAGTTGCGAGCACTCACTCACATGGTAGTAAACAATCTTAATTATTTGTTTGGGCCTGGTGGTTTGTATGGATTTTCTAATGTTCTTTGAAGATTACTCTAGCTTAAAAACAAGAAGAAATGGATGCCTTTGAAAGGTCTTGGGTTGGATTGCTGCCACTTAAGAAGACATCTGGTAGAAGATATGCTCAGAAAAGAACCAGATCAATCAGGGTTACAGTTATTTCCACAAGTGGATTGATAAAAAAGCGATGACTTAGAAGAAATATGATTGCAGTCTGTGTACTTGCTGAATAGACTCCAAATTGGATACAAATTGGCACACCAAATACCTGTAATTTGCATACAAATGAGGATGCCAAATTTTAGAATACTGATGTGTGCAAATGTTAAATTTTAAGGAGGTCACTTTAGGATAAATAATAGAAAGTGCTGTTTTTTATAACTGGTAGGAATCATTCAGGCTGGACAATAAATGAGCCTTTCAAGGTTGATATCAAGTAAGGTATCTACTATGCTCAACCATTAAATATGTTTTGCTCCTACTCTTAATATATATATTTTTTGATCCAGTCGTGGGGCCTGAACTCTGGGCCTGGGCGCTGTCCCTCAGCTCTTCAGCTCAAGGCTAGTGCTCTACCACTTGAGCCACAGCACCACATCCGGCATTTTTCTTTTTGCTTATGTGGTGTTGAGGAATCGAACCCAGGGCCTCATGCATGCAAGGCAAGCACTCTACCACTGAGCCACATTCCCAGCCCCTACTGTTAATATTGAGATGTGATATTGAATGGATATTTGTACATGGCTCTTGTATAATATTAATCCCTACAATTTCTATCTTCACTGAGTTTAAAGCATTGCTTGTATGACATTTGATAATAAAATTCACCAGTACCCCACATTAATTCTTCCTTGGTATACTACACAATCAAAGCTGGCCAAGAATGTGTGCTATGTCAAATAAAACAATATCTATGTTTTGCAATATATATTTCTGTCTGATTGTCTAATACAGGAATTACTTTTCTTACAAACACTTTCAAGGTAATTCAAAATGTCATGCTTCATCAGTGAGTAATTATGTTTCCTCATCAAATTTACAATAACAGTAAAGTCAGAAATGCTCCCCTTGTTTTTTTGAAATAGGATTTGGTATCAATAGCTAAAGGAATGAGTGGATGAATGAATAAAGAACATGATTTGGGCCAACATTGTTGCCCTTTGCTGTTCTCAGCTCATTGAGATTAATGGACTAATCTTTCTGTGTGTAACTGTGCATTAATAGGTTATAGAGGAAATCCTTCATATAAAAAAACTAAATTCCAACTACTGGTGTGCAAATTATCTATCCAGCCTTTGTTATATGTCTATTTATATATCCGGTGGTATTAGGACAGCATTTGAATTAATTCTAAACAATGCTGGAATAATTTTGAATATTTTTGTCAGAATTGTACACAACGTCCACTGATACATATATATATATATATATATATATATATGTATATATATAATTATATTTTACCCAGCCCATTATGTGCTTTTGTTCAAAGCTATTCTAGAGATACATTTTGACAACATGAGCTAGAATATGTGAAGAGTTTAGAACAATGTATGGGGCAAATTGTTCAATAAATATTATTATTTTATTATTATTATTATTATTTGGTCAGTTGTGGGGCTTGAACTCTGGGCCTGGGCGCTGTCCCTCAGCTCTTCAGCTCAAGGTTAGCGCTCTACCACTTGAGCCACATGTGGCACCACTTCCGGCTTTTTCTGCTCATGTGGTGCTGAAGAATGAACCCAGGGCTTCATGCGTGCAAGGCAAGCACTCTACTGCTGAGCCACCTTCCCAGCCCCTAGTCATTATTATTATTGTATACCATTGGAGGCAATGGTGCTTTATAAGCTGAAAATGCAATGGTGGGTCTTCAGTTTCTCTTCTGAAAGGATCTTTATCCTTCATTTTTTCAAAATGATCTGAATATAGTAATATAGTAGGTCACCATCAGGTTTTAAGAATACAGTTTCACCAAAGTGTTTTTTTCTTCAGCTAGATAAGCACAGGGGCTAATCAAACTAACATAGAAGATATTTTGTAAGTTGAAGAGTAGGGTCCCATAAAGCCATCAAGATCTGTGTAGACTAGAATATTCCACAGTGGCCTATTGGTAATGCTGCTATAGAAGTGGACTTGCTCTAGATCCCCCAAGTGAGCATATCCTTCACACTTGTAAATGGGTAGCCAGAGATATTAGCTCCATCATTTACTTAGCCTTTATAGCCAATGTTTGCTTTTCAGGTGCTATAGCAATTGTTGGCTTCCAAAAGAAGTGGAGCTTTCCAGTCAGCTATCCAAAAGCATATAATGGTCAATAGTGGAGTTACCTACTAACAAACACTCTGTACTGTTTGTTGCTTTGAATAGACTCTTTCTGGTACATTCTAGAATGAAAAATGGGAGCAACCTTCTTTTTTTTTTTAACATTTTAGTGTAATGTTAATGTCATAACTTTGACTTAAAACTTCCCTTATTTCCATATTTTCAAATCCAACAAATTAGGTAATTTTAGTAAGCTTCCTCTTCATCAGTGCATGTTATCAAGGTCTTAGGATTTTCACTTTTTACTTAAATGAATAAAGTATGTCAACATATGTTAAGTTCTTCTAAACATTTAACAATCTAAAATTATGCAGCATGACACTTTTTTCTTTCATTACCCTTCATTTTTCTCCCCAGGTAGTAAAGACATATTATTTGAAAGGACAAGTACATTGCAAAACAATAGAGAAACGTAAGTGTGTTCATCAGTGTTGTTGGAAATTTTCTTTGAATTCTTTCATATTGGTCATTAAGTAGATTCTCAGCATGTGGAAAGAGAAGATAAAAGACCAGGGCTACATATTTACAAATTTCAGGCTTTTTTTTTGGTGAAAGTTGTTCAGAATTTTTTTGTAGATATTTTGCTTCTACTATTTCTACTTGAGGGCAAATATTGTCTGCATCACTATAGGTAGTATATTTAACTTTTACTTGATTATGAATGACTGATTTAATGAATCATGTAGCACAGTGTATGTCTGTATAGCCTACTTACAAATACCTGATTTAATGCATAGCAATGTCAATCACTTTGTTTCCCTCGTCCAGAGTTCAGAAAGATGAACAAGACAGAGATAATGACTGATCCTGTGTCTTAAGAGCTGAGTGTAGTTTGCGTATCCGTGTGGATGAGGACTGAAGCAGGTGGAATGGTTACATGGTGAGACCCTGTTGTGAAAAATCATTAAGTGAGTGAGGAAATAATTGGGATGAAAGAAAGGTAGGAAGGAAGAAAGAAAAGGAATAAAAAATTAAAGAAATAAAGAAAAAAATGATATAAGGAACATTAATGCCTAAACTTTGTTACATCTTCGCTTACAACTTAAGAGGTACTTAAAAGCTACTTTTGCTGGGCCAAAGGTCAGATAATGTGATGTTAGGAAAATGAACCCCTAGATATATATTTAAAGGTATTTTTCTTTCATGCATTTGTCTCTAACACATTTATAAGATTATTTCTTTGTTGCTTTGTATGTCCCTCCCCCACAGTACAACCCCTGCTTTCACTATGTTCGATGTCGGTATAATTTGTGGAGGAGATGGGGAAAAATAAGTCGTTTAAGGATACAGGTGGACCTGTTGCAACAAAATGAGAAGTACAAGTTGTCATGTCGAAAACGAACTTTACAACTTTGGTGCGGGGGGGGGGGAATCTGGGAAGGGATGTGAAGGGTAAACAAAGGAGGAGGCTGCAATGCTTGATAAGAAATGTACTCATTATCTTGCCCATGTAATTGTAACTCCTCTGTACAGTATGTTCACAAAAAATAAAAAAATAAAGAACTCAAAAAAAAAAAAGAATCAACCAAAAGCAGGAGAAAAGCTTCCCTTTTGTATATGTCTAATCTAACCCATTCTTTCTGAAGTTTTTAAAACTTTTTTTTTAATTGCCAGTGTCAGTGAGTTTATTAGGGGCTGGGTGCTGTCCCTTAGCTTTTTTGGTCAAGGCTGGTTCTCTACCACTTGAGCCACACTCCACTTCTGGCTTTTTGCTGGATAACGAGATAAGAATCTTATGGACTTTCTTGCCCAGGCTGGGTTTGAACTGAGATTTCAACATCCTTAGTAGCTGGGGTTACACACTACCAGCACCTGGCTTTGCGTTTACTTTAGAAACACTTTGGAATCAGGGAAGAGTAAATCTGATCTGATTGATTATAGATATATCTATCTATAATATATTACATATATTATATATGTGTGTGTGTGTGTGTGTGTGTGTGTATAAACACAAAAGACAAAAACTGGCCCTAAGGAATAATAAAGCTTGTCAGGACTGATCACTTACCACAAAACAATGACTTGTTTATTTTGCTTGATCAGTGATGACAATGATAATGACTTTCCTGGAACCTCTCCCCAAATGAGAACTGAAAGAATGATCAACCAGGCCATCCTTTAGGGCTGTTCAATAATTATTCTTTGTCAGCAAAACCTAAAGCTCATGTCTGTACCTTGAAGATGGCTTGAGGTATTTAAGTGCATTTTTAATATATATATATATATATATATATATATATATAGTAAAGATACTGTACAGAGGGGTTACAGTTATGTGAACAATGTAATGAGTCCATTTCCTATTGAGCATTGTTACCCCTCCTTTGTTTTTCCCCTACTATCCCTTTCCTCCTCACCTCCCTAACTCCTCCCTCCCCACCCTGCAAAGTTGTAAAGTTTGTTTTCAACAGTGTCTTGTACATCTTGTTGTTACAATGGTTGATCCTGTATCCCTACTTCAACATTTTGTTATTTCCCTTCCTCTTCTTTCCTTCTTTCTCTCCTTCCTTCCTTCCTTCCTTCCTTCCTCCCTCCCTCCTTCCCTTCTCTCCCTCTCTCTTTTCTTTCTCTCTCTTTCTTCTTTCTCTCTCTTTCTTTCTTCTTTCTCTTTCTCTCTTTTTCTCTCTTTCCTTTCTTTCTCTTTCTCTCACTCTCTTTATCTCTCTCTCTTTCCTTCCTTCCTTCCTTCGTTCTTTTCCTTTCTTTCTTTCTTGTGCTTGTACTGGATTTTGTGTTGTCTCTTGACTTTTGTACTCTATCACCTGAATCACAACTCCACTTCTGGCTTTTTCTGGGACTTTTCTGCCCAGGCTGCATTTGAATCTTGATCCTTAGATCACAGCCTCCTCAAAAGCTAGAATTACAGGCTTGCATCACCAGCACCTGGCTTTGCCTTGCTTTTTTATTTTTGGCCAATAATTCACCATACTTTGAAATTATATTGTGCATTTGCTTACTTACCACATAGAGGGTAACAGAGGTCTCAAGAAACTTTTGTTATCTGAATGAATGCACACATTATTTAGTATAGTCATTACTTGAGCCAGGAGTTGTAATAGGAAGTTTTGCTTTCTCATCTAATCCACCTAACTGCATAACTCTTGTTATTTTTATTTTATTAAAGAGGAAGCTGGAATCCAGGGTTAAGGCACAGAGCAAGGATTCAAGTATGTTCGATCTTCTTTGATTTGATTAACTCAAAGTAAAATAGATTGCTTCTGTTTAGGAAATTGAAGGAAGGAAGACTTTGGTTTCTGTAGGAAAGGTTTTGGAAGGGAAGAATGATAATTTAAAAAATAAGCACTCAGGTTCTTCATTGGGATGGATAGGTTAGCAAGAGAAAAGTAAAAAGAAGTTTATTAACATGCATATTTATTTCATGTATACATAGGATGCACTTAAGAGAATGGCTAATTTTTAAGTGGAAGGCTGAGTTTTAGCTTATATAACATCTTCAACAAACAGAAACAGTTTGTAGAAGTGTTAGACAGAGGAAAAGACTTCAGTCTTTTAGCAAGACTTTGTTAGCAAGTAAGCAACAGATATAGAACAGTTAGCAAAGTTTGTTAGTATAGATTCCTCTGGTATCATCTGTTTTCTTCCTGGAATGTGGCAGTAGAATCCCTTTAGTTGGCATAAATCCATTTTGTTTCCAGGAAAACAGATTAAGAACATGAGTATTTCTGCATCTTTTTAATTATCTTTAGCTAAATGATTTTCGTATTTTGGAGCATCATATTTTTCTCTTCACAGCTTTTTCTTTTTCTCTCTCTTTCTTAAACTGTCACTATATTTGGAAAAGGAAACTTGTCCTTACTTAAAGTTAGCATCATTCCATACCTTAAGACAAACGATCACAAATGCAACATTTATTCCCAAAGGGCTTGCTTCCATGGTTTTCTGTCCTGCAATAGTCTCACTATGAATATTTGCTTTGGAAATAAAGATACTCTCAGTTGCTGCATTGTAATCAAATTATGACACTCAGCTGCTGAGAAAGCCAACATCAAATGGCTTTAGTCACATGGTACTTATACCAGAAGTGTCTGTAAAACATGTCTTTATAGCCAGTAGACAGATGATGAAATGCTCAACTTCTCTGGTCATAAAAGAAATGCAAATCAAAACAACACTGAGATTCCACCTCACCCCAGCTAGAATGGCTATAATCAAGAACTCTAATAATAACAGATGCTGGAGGGGATGAGGCCAAAAGGGAATTGTTGGTGGGAGTGTAAACGTGTTCAACCACTTTGGAAATCAGTATGGAGGTTCCTCAAAAGACTCCACATAGAGCTCCCCTATGATCCAGCAATCCCACTTTTGGGCATATACAAACATGGCCATACAACTATGTTTACTGCAGCATTATTTACCATAGTTAAGATACAGAACCAACCCAGATGCCCCTCAGTAGATGAATGGATAATGAAAATGTGGTATATATACACAATGGAATTCTATGCTTCCATCAGGAAAAAGTACACTTCCCCATTGTTAGGAAATGGAAAAACTTGGAAAAAATCATATTAAGTGAAGTCAGTCAGTCCCAAAGAAACATAGGTCCCATGGTTTCCCTTATTTGAATAATTAGTATACATTTATGATAATCTTATCAGATGAGCTGAAAAGCTCAAATGCTATGTACATAGGATCATATAAGTTGATGCTACATGAAATCAACCCCAAGATAAGGACACCAGGGGTCTGTCTTTGTTTTTTTTTTTTCTTTTTGTTTATGTGGTGCTGAGGAATCGAACCCAGGGCCTCATGCATGCAAGGCAAGCGCTCTGCCACTGAGCCACCTTCCCAGCCCCTGTCTTTGTTTTTGTTTTAAACATACTAGGTGTTTTTTTTTGTTTCCTTTGTACGTTCTTCCCTCTATGGTATGTCCCCTGATGTCACTGTACTTGATTTTGGTGCCCTGCATCTTGTATATACATTTGACTAATCCGGGGAGGGGAAGGGGAATAACAAAACGGTGCAACAAGGACACACGATGACTCATTGCAGCAAGGATACCCACAGGTCAGTATATTGGAAACAAACTTTACAACTTTGGGTGGGTAGGGGGTGGGGGAGGAGGAATGTGGCAGGCTGGGGAGGGAAGGGATAGTGGGACAACAACAAGGAAGGGAAGGAGTAACAATGATCGACAAATAATGGACTCATTTCCTTACTCATGTAACTGTAACCCCTCTGTACAGCATCTTTATAATAAAATTAAAAAATCATCCTAGACAAATCAAATCAACACACACACACACACATATATATATATATATATATATATATATATATATATATTTATCCAATAGGAGGATGTTTAGATGTTTAGCTTCATGTCATTACATTGTAATTTTAATAGTATCTAATAAAATGTTTTACATGAGAAAAGCCAAAATCATGTCTTTAATGAAGAAACCAATAATACTATTACAGGGAAGCCCCCCTACCTCTACTAGTCTTGAAATTTCCAGAAGGTTCTCTCAATAAGTTACACATAATGTATAGTACTTTTGGATGAAAATTGTAAAACTAATTCTAAAAATTATGTACACATATTAAACAAGTTGCTGCTGTATACTGAAAGGGATATAGAAAAGTTAGTATGTCAGTGTTAATCACAGTTCCTTTGAACAACTTTCATCTATGTCATTGATATATAGTCTTACATTGTAATCAAATAACCAACAAAGTTTATAATATTAGTTTTGAATATGCAATAAGAATATTAAGAAATGATTTTTTTTGAAATGTGTCTCAGTTTTCTTGTTCTCTCTTTTCTTCTATTTTTGGTTATTGTTTTCAAGTGTAAGAGTAGAAAGATGTATATCTTATCTGTCATAAGAGTCATAGCTGGCATTTCTATGAGAAAACCCAGGGTAACTATATGAAAACATGTTTACATACTAAAATTTTAAATTCTGTAGAGCTTTCAGAAATGAAGATCTAAATGTCCAGGGAAAGCTGTCCATTGTATATGTTTAGTTTTGATGAAGAATGAGCAGCATTATAGAAGTATGATGGGGCGAGAGGATGTGATGCAAAAATGATGGAACGTGGGTGGAAATCCACAGGCCTGTCCAGATCATTCTAGAATTGTCTGCATAACATGGCTCGAGGTAGAGCTTCCCTAGACTGAAGGTCTTCAAGGGAGATGCGTGAAGTTTCATGGCTAGTTTTGGGGGAGAGTGGTTCCATTTTCTAATGGGGCACAATGGGAAAGAAGAATTATTGTTTCTATGACTTGAATTTGGAAAAAAGGAGAAACTTTTAGTTAGAGAGAAACTTTTTTTTTTAGGATGCTTCTAGGGCTTTCCAGTCTCCTCTAATTCAGAGTACTCACTGGGTCAAGCCTTCCCTTAATATATTATTTTCTAAACCTTAACATGAATAATATATAGTAATATGAAAAGTAAATCCCCCTTGACAATTGTCTCATAGATGTATTTTTTTAATTTTATTTGTGAAGATACTGTACAGAGGGGTTACAATTACATGGGCAGGATAATGCGTACATTTCTTACCAAGCATTGCAGCCTCCTCCTTTTGTTTACCCTTCACATACCTTCCCAGCATCCCCCCTCCCCCAATCCCAATCTTTCTCCTTCCTCCCCTTCCCCCCCTCCCCGCACCAACGTTGTAAAGCTCGTTTTGGACATGACAACTTGTACTTCTCATTGTTGCAACAGGTCCACCTGTATCTTTAAACAACTGGTTTTTCCCCATCTCCTCCTCAAGTTATACTGACTCAAATATAGTGAAAAAAGCAGGGGTTATACTGTGGGGGAGGGACATACAAAGCAACAAAGAGATAATCTTATAAGTGTATTAGAAACACATGCATGAAAGAAAAAAACATTAAGATACATATCTAAGGGTTCAATTTCCTGACATCACATTATCTGACCTTTTCTGCTTGACTCATAGATATACTAGATATTGCAAATAAGGGAAACCATGGGACCTATGTTTCTTTGGGCCTGGCTTACTTCACTTAATATAATTTTTTCCAAGTTTTTCCATTTCCTAACAAATGGGGCAATGTCATTCTTTTTGATGGAGGCATAGAATTCCATTGTGTATATATACCACATTTTCTTGATCCATTCATCTACTGAGGGGCATCTGGGTTGGTTCCATATCTTAGCTATGGTAAATAATGCTGCAATAAACATAGTTGTGCTGGTAGCTTTAGTGTGGTCTTGTTTGTAAACATTTGGGTAAATGCCCAAAAGTGGGATTGCTGGGTCATAGGGGAGTTCTATGTGAAGTCTTTTCAGGAACCTCCATACTGCTTTCCAAAGTGGTTGGACAAGTTTACATTCCCACCAACAATGAAGTAAGGTTCCTTTCTGTCCACATCCCCTCCAGCATCTGTTGTTGTTAGAGTTCTTGATTTTTGCCGTTCTAACTGGGGTGAGGTGATATCTCAATGTTGTTTTGATTTGCATTTCTTTTATGGCTAGGGATGTTGAACATTTCTTCATGTGCTTATTGGCCATCCTTCTTTCTTCTTCAGAGAAGTTTCTCTTTAAGTCATTAGCCCACTTATTTATTGGGCAGTTGTTTCTTTGAGGATTTGTTGTTGGGGGGGTTAATTTTTTGAGTTCCAAGTATATTTTGGATATGAGACCCTTGTCCGTTGTATGGCTAGTGAAGATCTTCTCCCAATCCGTGGGCTTTCTATTGATTTGCCCTGCAGAAGCTCTGCAACTTTATGAAATCCCATTTGTCCAACCTTTCTTTGATTTGTTGTGTTTCCGGGTCTCTATTCAAAAAATTTCGGCCTGAGCCAAGGAGACCTAGGGTTTCTCCTATTCCATCCTGTAATGTTTTCAGAGTGTCTGCTTTGACTTGAAGGTCTTTGATCCATTTGGAGTTGATTCTGGTGCAGGGTGATATATAAGGATCATAGATGTATTTTTATATGATAGTATTCTACTTTATATTAGTTCATCTTCTCTTTGGGCAATAAACATCCTAACTTTTTCCTCATGTGACTCAGGGAAGGCTACCTCGTGGTCTGTTTTAGATAATTATCACTCTTTTGCAGTGAGTACTGAAGAGGCTTTTTTCACTTTTCTTGAGTTTGGCAAAATCCTAAACCTAGTTTTGTTTTCACATCCTTTTGCCAAAAGCCAGTTACCTTAGGGAAAATGCCAGAGTCTCTGATGACTTCTAGTCTTAAAAAAAGTGTGATTAATGAAGAAATTACATAAAATGAACATGCTGGTCATGTCTTCCATTAGCTAATACTCATAAAATTTGAGGCATTAATATTTTGGTGCTTAAAATGCAACTTTTAGCTGGGCACCAGTGAACTCAGAGTCTAGGTGCTGTCCCTGAGATTTTATTGCTCAAGGCTAGCACTCTGTCATTTAAGCCACTGCTCTGGTTTTGGCTTTTTAGTGGTTAATTAGAGATAAAAGTTTGATGGACTTTCCTGTCCAAATTACCTTGATCCTCAGATCTCAGCCTCCTGAGTGGCTAAGATTACAGGCATTAGCTACTGGGATCTGGCTCTCTTGAATATTTTTATGCCCCAAATGACCTTGAACTTCAATCCTTTAGTCTCTGTCTCTTACATAGCTAGGATTATAGTCTTGAACCACCATACCTGGGTGGTATTCATATTTTGATTATAATTGAAACCCAAAATTCAATTTGACTTCATTATTAGTTATTTAGTTACTGACTCTCAGTAAGTTTCTGTTTCCTCATCTGTAGATTAGAAATGAAAACAGCTCCTGACTGTGAGGTGGATTAGAAATGAAAACAGCTCCTGACTGTGAGGTGGTTGTAAGGATCACATTAAAGATGTCTGGTATACATTACATGATCAATAATAGAAGTTATTATTATTGTTGTCCTAATGTTTATAGCCTTATCAAATAAGCTTCAAATACCCATGGCTGAGATAGAGAGCTAATGGAAGTCACTTTATAAAACATAAACATTTATAGCATAATGTGTATGGTTGTTACAGTTATTAACATCAATAAGTAACGATAGCAATATACTTTGGATTACTTCCATTTTGAGAAACCCACTTTCTAAGAAGTGTTTCTGGGAATAACTTCTCAGCAAAGATTTGATGCATAATTTCTGGCCATGACTTCAATCCTGGGGCATCATCTGTCATCAGTGACAAGTACCTAGAACCCAGACACACACGATTCCCTTAAGTATTTGAAAGGACTACAGGAAGGTAAATTTTTTGGCAGCTGGACACTGTAACCAATCACTGTATCATTATTACATGCTATGGTTGATGTACTTTTTGGCCTGGATTTTTATGGAGCATGACTTAGCAAATGACTTCACCCCTGTGCTCTTTTGAGGGGCACAGATGGAGACACAAAAGCCATGTAAGAGAGCAAATGGCCTTCATGCTCCTTAAATTAGTGACTTTGGAAGATCAAATAAATGCATATGATGGTAACAACTAGTGACCTTGTTTTTAAATAAAATATCTTTTCATCATTTATAATGAATAACTTCTTACTTGTAGTATATTTCAATGAAATTTAAACATTATTAAATATCACAAAACTAGGAATCCTAGGCTAATGAATATCATAAACATAGATTATTTTCATTTGGGCATGGAATTACAGTGATATTTTTCCCCATTGAGTTGCAATGAATACCTCAATAATCTTGCTTAAAGCATTCATTCTGGGTACAAAGTTAGCAGCATGGTTTGCAGGTGGGATGGTGTGAACTTCTATTCCCCCCATCTTCTATGTAAGAGATAATAAAATGAAATTCATGTTGTAATTGGAAAGCTTAGTTTTTGAATTAGAGCACCAATAACATGACCCTTTATTTCACTGCGGCCCATACAGGTAAAGATAACATCAGCACCCCTATTTTTAGATGTACAAGCTGATGATCCATTTGCCATGGTCTTGTTATTCAGGGTTTAGTATTTAAGGAGTGACTTCAAAACTGCTCTGCCTGCTACATTATAATCCTCTGTGCCATTAAAAAGTGCTTTTTTGGTTACTGAATCACTATTTTAGAACAAGTGCCAACTCTAGTCCTCTGGGACCAGAAGATTGAGACCAAGAGGGTGATCCTCAGGTAACAGAGGAAAATTCTCCCCAGGGGGCTGCCTCTGGGAACACCTCACAAGACAAGAAGGACCCTGAGGCTGAAAGCAGAGGAATTGCTACTCGTAATTAATCAATTTGACAAATGGTTGCACACTAAAAAGCAGACCAGCTGTGAATCTAGAAGCTAAAAATTTGGGAACCTACAATGTCAATATTGATTTCATCAATGCGAGGAGAAAATTGGAAAAAGGGAGAGAAGGCAGAGGCAGCCGGGAATCAACGGAAAGATTCTGATCCTGTTCTTGGATTCTTGAGTTTCTTCCTGCTTGGAAGGTTTGCCAAGTGGCTAAGGGGCCTGGGTCTCTGTACTTCAGGTTCCCCCTCAGAAATGCTTAACTGAGCAGGGACTGGAGGGAAAAAGGAAGCAAGAACAGCACTGGAGAGAGAAACAGATGTTAGAAAGTTGGCTGGCTTCTCATTGATTTGTAGAAGAAAGAACTTCATTCATCAGTAGAGATGGACATTGTCAGAGAGTAGATGGATGGAGGGAATGACCAGTGAGATTGGTCATCTATCTCAGTCTTTCCAGAATGTCATTTTATATTGGGGCACCATGTATCTTCTGTGCATGTGACGATCCTGGGTTTTCCCAGCAGATCATGGGGCTTCGGTGTGAGACAAAGGGGTATCAACATGCACAGAAGGTCCCAGGCAATTGGCAGCTCCCTGCCTCACTCTCTCCATTTGAACAAAGTTTGCAATATATGTGTGGAGAACAGCCAAAATTTGCAGATTCAGTACACTGAAAATGTCATAACAATATGAAGAATGGTAATTTCCCCTAGGAAATTATGTTTTATGTGCTAGAAGCTTGCATACACTTTTGCATTCTTTCTCTCTCTTTCTGTGACATTTTCTCATCTTTGTACTTTGTTAGTATTATGGAACCAGCCATTGGTGTGAAAACGAGCTGTCAAACATAATACAGAATTCTATAAAACTCCGAAAATTGAAACTCTTAGTCACTACACGGGGCCCAATTTCAGGTGCATTACATGCTCTGTCATAGCGAGGAAGGCTGTGCTTTAAACTCTGTCACTATTATAGCTCCACGTCTCACAGATCATTCAGTGGCTGCAGTATTCCTATCCCCTCTCCCTTGAGAAAAAACACTTTATCCAATGGCGTTTGTGCTGAGCAGTGATGAGAATGACAGCACTCAGCAATGCCAAAAGCATTCAGGGAATTTAATCTCAATTCCAATGTTTAGCTCAATTTCTGCAAGTCACTTAGGATATTAAAGGGTTGGAGGAAATAGGTTTGAAGGATTCTAGTCATACAACAGCAGGGGAACAAAGAATCACAGATGTAGATAGGAAAATTATTTTTAAAACTTCCATACAAAGATATGAAAGCAAGCAGTGGATTTAGGAGTCTTTTCTTTAACAACTGCCAACTTTTCAGAGCTGACAACATAGAACACATTGTCATTTAATTTGGCAACGGAGATACAAATATATAATGCTGCTTTTGTTTCTAATTATTTAGGAAAGGCATTTTTTGGAAGTAATGTGTGCCCATAATGTACATCTTTAAGTAAATTGGTATCTCATACTTTCATAGAGGTAGAGTTAGAGCTTCAAACTGTGCAACTGCATTTCAACTGAGGATGTGTTGCTAAGACTTTAGGATCTCTTCTTGGAAAGTCTTACTTAGTTAATGTTTTTACAGATGTTATCTTCTCTTTTAACATGGCTGTAGGGGCATAGGTGATTTTTTATTAATTTTGAGGTTTGTGATCTTTACCTTCTAAGATACCAACTCCAGGGGTTACTCATAAGGAATACTAACACTAAAAATGATCTATAGCTTATTTGAAGCATGAATAAAACTGAGCATCTTGTGATTTTTATTGGAAGAATGGAGTGGAATAGTAGACAATTGAGTAAAGACTGGGAAGAGGAAAGCACAAGGAGGCTGGAAAGAAGTTACACAAGGGATACTTACAGAGAAGGAATTGTTTCTAGTTTTCTGTAGCAAAGAAGAGTGACAATTGATCATAGCTATCTTAACAATATATTTCAAAATAACTAAAACAGAGGACAAAGTTTCCAATTCCTATAAATGAAAAGTGTGGGGAGAAAAAGTACTTATTAGGCTAATTTATATGCATATTTGAAGTTATGGTAGTGTACTTCAGAAAAGTACAATGGGGGCTGGGAAGGTGGCTCAGTGGTAGAGCGCTTGCCTTGCATGCCTGAGGCCCTGGGTTTGATTCCTCAGCACCACATAAGCAAAAAGAAAAAAATCGGAAGTGGTGCTGTGGCTCAAGTGGTAAAGCGCTAGCCTTGAGCTGACGAGCTGAGGGACAGTGCCCAGGCCCAGAGTTCAGGCCCCACAACCGGACCACCCCTCCCCCCCCAAAAGAAAAGTATAATGGTTACATCTGAATGAAAATGTAAAAGGTGATTGATTTTGTTTCTAGCACACTTGATGTGAATGGAATACCGTACAATTGCAGGCCAAATGAATATTTCTTTTTACAATTAAGATTGTACAATCTTAATGATGACATTATTAAATATGAAAGCATGTTTATGTATGTGTGTATTTTTCTTTCTTACTTCCTCTTTTATACTTTACTTATCCACCCTTCCTCCCTCCCCAACCCATTAGTTAATCTTTCAAGAAAGGTATTTCCTGGGAAATATTTGGGATTAGGACTTGAATTCAGCTTGTGTTCCACATTCTGACTTTAGTATACTTTAGTATACCAAGTGATTATTGTACTTTTCTAGAAAACCCTTTTTTTCCAATATAGTGCCAGTGTATGTCCATCTCTTAACACAGAACAGATGATTTTATTTGTCTGGAGTTTATTGAAGAATGTGAAGGAGGGGTTAATTCTTCTTTTTTTTTAAACAAATATTTCAGGATACTTTAGGAAGAACCAAACAAGCTTCATCTAAGAATTCTTCAAAATTACTTAGTAGTACTTATAATAGTGTTAGTATAAATGACATTATAACAAAACATGTTGCATTTTACATTACTTGCTAATTTAACGAGGACTTGGTGTTATAATATTGTCTTTTTCGTATATATTTTTATTGTAAAAATACTGTACAGAGGGATTACAATTACATGAGTAAGCTAATGAGTACATTTCCTATTGCATGTTGTTACTTCTTCCTTTGTTTCTCCCCTACCGTCCCTTCCCTCCCCACCTCTAAACTCCTCCCCCCCCCCCAAGTTGTAAAGTTTGTTTTCAACATAGTGTATTGTAAATCTCATTGTTACATTGGGTCAAACTATATCCTTATTTCAGCATTTTGTTATTTCCCTCACCTCCTGAAATTAGAAAAATGTATATACAAGATTCAGCTCATTGGAATCAAATACATTGAAAACAGGGGTTACACCATGGGGGGAAGAGCATATTAAAGAAACAAAGAAATCACAGAGTACATTATAACATCAAAACCAACAGCTACAAAGATAAAACCTCTTGTGTCCCTATCTTGGGGTTCATTTCACTTAGCATCATCTTATATGGTCATATGTACATAGCTTTTAACCTTTACTGCTTGTCCTAGACATATACTAGTTGTGCAAATAAGGGAAACCATGGGACCTATATTTCTTTGGGACTGGCTTACTTCACTTAATATGACTTTTTCCAAGTCTTTCCATTTCCTAACAAATGGGGCAGTGTCATTCTTTCTGATGGAGGCATAAAATTTCATTGTATGTATGTATGTATGCATGTATGTGTATATATATATATATATATATATATATATATATAAATGTATTCTACTGAGGGACATTTAAGTTGGTTTCATATCTTAGCCATGGTAAATAATACTGTGATAAACATAATTGTGCTGGTAGCTTTAGTATAGCCTTGTTTGTGATCGTTTGGGTAAATGCCTAAAAGTGGGATTGCTGGGTCATAGGGAAGCTCTATGTGGAGTCTTTGGAGGAACTTCCATACTACTTTCCAAAGTGGTTGAACAAGTTTACACTCCCACCAACATTGCAGTAGGGTTCCTTTTTGGCCACATCCCCTCCAGCATCTGTTGTTATTAGGTTTCTTGATTATAGCCATTCTAACTGAGGTGAGGTGGAATATCAATGTTGTCTTGATTTGCATCTCTTCCACCATCTTCCTCTAGACTCTTGAAAAATTGAAGATGAAAAATTGACATCACAAAACTCCAAATGATGGATTCAAACTCAGGCACAGCTTGTGTTCTTCACCACTAAATATTCTATACCAACAGTTTTGCAAGTTTTTTTTTTTTTTTTTTGGTCAGTGGTGAGGTCTGAACTCTGGGCCTGGGTGCTGTCCCTCAGCTCTTCAGCTCAAGGCTAACGCTCTACCACTTGGGTCACAGCGCCACTCTTGTTTTTCTGCTTATGTGGTATTGAGGAATCGAACCCAGGACCTCATGTATGCAAGGCAAGCATTATACCACTCATCCACCTTCCCAGCCCCAATTCTGCAAGTTTGATCTCACACTTTCTTGTACTTTTAAATTATTATTATTGTTGTTGTTGTTGTCAGTTGTGGGGCTTGAACTCAGGACCTGGATGCTGTCCCTGAGCTCTTTTTTTGGGGGGGGGGTCCGGTCGTGGGGCCTGAACTCTGGGCCAGGACGCTGTCCCTCAGCTCTTCAGCTCAAGGCTAGTGCACTACCACTTGAGCCACAGTGCCACTTCCGGCTTTTTTTTCTGCTTATGTGGTGCTGAGGAATCGAACCCAGGGCCTCATTCATGCAAGGCAAGCGTTCTACCACTGAGCTACCTTCCCAGCCCCCCTGAGCTCTTTTTGCTTAAGGTTATTGCTCTACCACTTTTAGCTAGAGTGCTACTTCCAATTTTCTGTTGGTTAGATGTAAGAGTCTCACGGACTTTCCTGCCTAGGATAGCTTGAACTGTGATCCTCAGATTTCAGCCTCCTGAGTAGCTGGGATTACAGGAATGAGCCACCAGCTCCTAAATCCATGTTTTTTAAAATAACATTTGATACTTAAAGAATTCTGAATTCTGGGTCTAAACTATATTGAAGAAATTGAATCTTTAATATGATGATGAGTTTAGGACTTTTATGCTATTGCTTCAGATGAATCAACTTTCCATTGAACTCTGCTTAGTAACATTTCATATTTTGAAAAATATTTTAGTCCATTAGTTGAATCAATGAGGTATCAATAGGGAGAATAAAATGCCAAAATATTAACAGACAGTATCCCCTTTTTCCTTGGGGTGAATTGTTCAATCTTATAACTGTAGAATAGTTTTGCTCTCTTCAGCTAAGCCTGTAGTTTGGAATTTAACTTTCACTAGGCACATTAAAAGATGATAAAAACACAAAAGATGTTTCTTATTCATCCACAAATTGACTCCTACTCTGTAACAAACACAAAATACCTTTGCAGGTTCCAAAATAATGGCATTTTCTAAATTAGGAAAAGATTTGAGTATAGCAAATGCTAGAGCAATCTATTTTCTGTCTTTTAAAAATGAGATGAACTGGATTCATGGATAGCTGTCCTGGTAATAGTGTGGTGTAAAACCAGACACATTGGATCAGCAATGCTGAACCCTTCATGTAGATTGTCTTTCATTCTCTCCTTACCTGTCTGGTTTCAAATTTTTTTGTGAGGATCTAGGTTTATAGAACTATGCTTAAGAAAACTGCATGCTTCTATCAGGTATATGGGATATTTCATTGCTACATCTCCATATATGTTAACATTGTATTCTATTAAATTTCACCCCCTAGGTCATCTACTCCCTTTAGCTTTTCTTCTAAGAGATAGCGTCCACAACAATTTTCCTTGCTCTGTTTTCATAAACAAAATATGGAATGCTCAATGAGTTTGCATGTCATCTTTGTTCAGGGGCTGTGTTAATCTTTTCTGTATCATTCTGATTTTAGTGTATGTGTTGCTAATGTGATCATCATAAATATGTTTTTAAGGTATTGGTTCTCAAAGCAAGCACCAGAAATATACTTTTAAGGTTGAAGGTTGTCCACTGGACGAATGGACGTGACCATGAAAAATAAAAGTTAATAATGAATGAATTCATAGTGAATATCCCATAGGATTTCTGATTTTATAACATACCCAGTTGTTCACATTTTATAGCCTGAATAGACAGAGATACAATCAGATTTTTTCCTTAATTATCCCTCTCTCACTTATATATCATTGTTTTTCTGCCTTTACTGTATCAAATCTGATTTTTCTTGAACTAGAGTTGATAGTTTTGACATTCCCTTATCCTTTATATAGTTCATATCTCTAAGACTTATTGTGATACTTGCTTTAGATTTCTTATGTGTTTATCACCAACTTTGAGATGGACCTTCTCTTTGTAGGCAGGTCTGAGATCAGAATTACTTCCCCTTGCTTACTTGGCAGTTATGTTCTACAAACTGATCTCTATTGTCTTTCTTGCTAAGGTGTCTTCTCTAGAAAATGTCACTGTGATTATTTAATGATTTTTAAATGTGTGATACTTTCTTTTACTATCTTTTATTTTTTAAAATAATTTTACCTATTATTAATGTCTTTTACACCAGTAGCTATTAGTATCTTTGGTTTGAAAAAATAATGGAAATGCAACTTGCATAACTTCTCACATTCTCACTCCTTGTTTCACATTTCTTATCTTTCTTTGTTGGACTTGTTTTCAGGAACCTCTTTTGTATGCAATAGGAAAAATGGTTTCTAGAAGCTTTAAGTTTAAGAGATCACAGAGAATGCTCTGATTATACAGCTTCGATGAAAACCTGGAGATGAATCTAAATGGACGTAATTTGGATCCCATGCCAACTCATCAGAATATGCATCTCTCAAATGTGAAAGGTAATTCAAAAAGAAACAGATATGAGAGCCAAAAGTAAGATATATGTTTATGAAGTTAAAAAGTATTTCAGAAAACAATTGTTAGTTACTAATGACAACTTATTTCTTTGATATGGCTTCATAGGGAAACATTGCTGTGGTTTGTGTATCTGCTTTTTATTTACCTTTTTCTAAGAAGCTCAAAGTCTGTTTCCTATGTCTTTTTACTTTGTACTGTCCTTTGTTAAAGAGGCTATATAAACTAGAATTAAAATGTATCTCTGAGAAGTATGCATTCTCTAGGTGTTTCCCTTACATATGTAAAGTATACATGTTAGTATACTTCTGTTCTTCGTCTAGTTAACCTGTCTTTTGTAACCAGAGTCTGTTCCAACTACAAAGTTTTTTGGGAATATTATTATTCCTTTCCACAAACTACTATGGCTAGGATGACTGAATTCTCTGAATAACCCATCTGTGTTAGATGTCATCCTTGGAGTTTGAAGTTAAGGTCAAGCTTCTGAACTGTGTGGACTGAGACTAGAACATTTACAGAAACTGAGGCAGTCTGTAAAATGTTTTTGGGAGAAAGATAATTTCTACTACAAACTGGTAGGTGGTTCAATCAGAATTTCAACCTAGTTCTGTGTAATTAAGAACATGACTATGAAAAGATAGTCATCATCCATGCATGCATGTGTGCATGCATCCATCCATCCATTCAATTCAAAACTATCAAGTGCAGTGGTAAACAGAAATAAAATTCCCCTACTACATGGAGCTTGTATTCTAAAAATAAAATACTGAAAACTAAGACATATCATTTCAGGTCATGGTAAGTCTATAGAGAACTTGGCTTGGTGAGTAGCTAGTGAGATTATGGGGATAATACTTATGCAGGATATGGATTAAGTGAAGAATTGATAGATGAATGGAGTTAGAACAACAAGGAAATTCAGGAAAAAAATTTGGTAAGATGGATTGCAAGAGCCTTGAAAAAATGACTTACATGACTTCAATTCTGTTTTCACTGAATCTCTGTCCTTCCCGTACTTCTAGATGTCTAGCATCTAGCATTCTGTGTTTTCTTCATCACAAATCTGGATTTATATTTTATCTACATGTATTCCTAATTATTTGTTCTTGGAAAAGTTTAAAATGGTGATTAAATGATGTACGTTTGTTTTTGCAGTCCCTAGAACCCGAACCTCTTTCCATTGTTACTTTTGTCCTCTTTTGTTGGGGTAGCAGCTGTTTATTGCTTCCCATGCTTCTATTCTCCCCTACCATTTTGGTTGCTTGTTGTTTTGGCTGCTTGCCATTGGCTTCTTGATTCTTTTTTATCTATCTTTTTTTTTTCTGTTTCTTGGTTCAGACAGCTTGGGTTTGAACAATTGGCTTGTCTCTTCCAGTCATTACTAACTATTTAGAGAATATCCTCTCATTCTGTAACACATCACCCAATCATAACACATTCTGTACAATTTTCAGTTCTTCTGTTGTTAACAATTTTGCTGCTGTTCTCTTTTCTTCTTGTAGAGGTACTTACCCTGCACCCCACAAGATGGAAGTTATTCTGAAAGCTTGAGACTGCAGAATTGGATCTATCAGAGTCATTATTCTATTTGTTTTCTTGCTTTTTATAGCCTGCATGAACACAAAAGCTGCACACCTGGATTCTTGTTATTTACCAAATCCTTTCCTGTTCATCTTGGCAATGTCTCTCACATTCAATACTTGTTCTTTCTCTTACTAACTTTAGCCCAACCAGCCTATTTCAGACTTGTATGATCTCATATCTGAACTACTATAGTAGTCTTCGGTTGATCACATTTTTCTCTATCCGTCATGGCCTATCCTTTGTTTTAGTTTATTCCTATAGTCTGAATTTCAGAGTGCTTTCTACATGATCAAACTTTTCCAAAAATTTTATTAAAAATACAATGAAGTTTCAAATCTTTAGCCTGACATTCAGCACAATTCACAGTAAGTTTTGCACTTTTGTTTTTAAACCTGACTCCACCCACCTACCTTGAATATTCTTTGTATCAAAGATGTATTCGAATATTTTTGAATATTCTCTATGTCATCATAGAGATATAAATAAAACTCTAGTTCATACACTTTATTTATTCTGGATTCTCCTGTAATGATCTACATTGGAAGTTGTCATTTCTTCTCCATTTAAGACATGAAGCTCTTTTTCTCTATATGATGTGGTTGATAATTTTTAAGTGTATAGTATCTCTGCCATCTTACTCCCTCTTCTCCCTGTCCTTTCTGTCCTTTTCTTAATCTCACTATATTTTCCTATTAATTATCATTGTTTTATGGTATTGTGTAGGGCCAGGCAAGAAGGCTAAGCTTTGTCATGGATGTTCCTATCTACTTAGATCTCTTCATATACATTAATCTACATTACTATAGCCAATGTTAGCTGTGAATCTGGTACTTTCTGGAATAATACCTAAGCTTGAAGGATTAAAAAGCTATGGCCTCTTTAAATCACTATGTCATTTGAATGTTTTTTCTTTGAGAGTGTCTGTCTGAAAACGTGTAAGTTTCTGTATAGAGAAGACTTTTAAAATGGTCTAAGTGAATTCTGAAACAGCAAAACTGGTCACCTTATTCTGCCCACTGTTTTCTGAAAAAGTGATGTAGAAAGAGGCATGAGAGTCAACTGAGCATGCTCACATCTACATTTGAGGACTACTCTGTTCTTTCATGAGTATACATGCGTCTTTCCAATAACAGCTCCTTGTTTGATTTTCTAAGGAGACACTGATTTGGGAATGTCTCTCAAATAACAAGTTCATTATTCCTATAAGTAATACATATCTCCTAATACTTCTGCTTGTGCTTGTCAGCTTTGCAATTATTATGAGGCAAATCTATTGAATTTGGTGATGAGATCCTTAACTACAGATAAAAGTGCTGCATGAAGGCATTTTCGATAGAATTGTTTATTTTGATAAGAATAATCATAAATTGGCCGTTTTCAGAGTTTCTATGTTATTGTTTAGTCTTGTATGGTCTGATGGTTTTGTGTGTGTGTGTGTGTGTGTGTGTGTGTGTGTGTGTGTGTGTGTGTGGTTTGACTGTAATTTATATATTTGTCAAAAGTACAAATGTACGTTCTTATTCAAGTAGTGATTGTACCTGGCTTTGATCAGGTATATGAAACTGGTCATTTTGTGCCATGTTTTCTGCCTGATGAATCTTGAGGCAAGGGCTATACACAGAGGGCTTGTCTTACTTTAGTTCTGGGATTTCCCCATGAAGCCCATGTATTAAAAGCTTGGTCTCCAGTGGTAGAAAATTTAAGGTGTAGGGCTTGGGGGATTTCTTCCAGTTGTTAGTGGTGTGTCCTTGAAGGTGTTTTGGAAGCCCAGCCTCTTCTCTCTGCCTCCTCTTTCTTTTGCCTTCTGTGTCCAACTCTGCTTCACCAAGTGTTCCTTATCATAATGTGCCATTTTGCCACAGACCCAAAGTACAATGGGCATAGAGTCTCTTCTGCTAGTACCTCAAAGAAGCCTTTCCTTTTTCTTAAGGTGATTATCTCAGGCATTTGTTACAATAACTAGAACCTCAGCAACAGAATGTCTTTCCCCTTATACAGAGTTTTTGCTACTTTTTATTTTTGTTTTTAAAAAACTCTTCTTTCTATTCTTTAATTTGCATTTTATTTTCACATGTCAAAATATATTTAGAAGATCTTAGATTAGACTCTGGACTCCAGTGGAGTTTAACAGTTTCATCTGCTATTTACTTGGGAACAAATTTATTTGATAGGTCTATACCTCAGTTTCCTTATTCACATTTTAGAGAGGTAGATGTAGATCTGAAATCACCTTAAAAGCTTGTAAAGCATTTAGCACAGCCTGGTCACTTCCTAAGGAAATGACAAACAGACTTCAGCTGCTAATTAGCTCACTGTCAACCTACACAATTTTAGGTGGATTCCAATTAAAATGGAACACAAAGTATTTTTTTTTAAATATTGATATTTGGGCTGGGAAGGTGGCTCAGTGGTAGAGCACTTGCTTTGCAGGCATGAGGCCCTGGGTTCGATTCCTTAGCACCACATAAGCAAAAAGAAAAAAGCCGGAAGTGGTGCTGTGGCTCAAGTGGTAGAGCGCTAGCCTTGAGCTGAAGAGCTGAGGGACAGTGCTCAGGCCCAGAGTTCAGGCTCCACGACCGGACCCCCCCCCAAAAAAAAAAAAACAAAAAAATATTGATATTTATAACTGAGGGAGGTGTTGCTTTCCACTTCTCGAGAGCTAGGAAATAGAAAAGATATTTATGTTCCTAACATGGATTTAAATGCAAGGTTCTTTGACTCCATGAAAAGGGCCTTGTGTACAAGTAACATACATTTTATTTCAATGTTTATGAAAATACAATCTATCATTTAAACCACTAAATTAAGATCATGTTAACAGTCTTTTATACTCTCTCAAAGCAGTAATCATTTAAAAATAGATTGTATTTGCATACAAGTAAATTCATAATTAAAAGTGGTGTTAGTCTGTTTCATTTCAGCAGAAGCACTTTTTAAATACGAAAATAGAGAGGAATCATTTTTTTCCAAAGAAACAAAACGTTTGTAGCAACAGTAGGTGTCGCTGTAGCAAAGGAAACCAGCAATTAAGAGCCACACTTTTCTAAGAAACACTATATTACAGGAGAAATTATAATTTAATTTGTTGACGCTAAATATGTCCATCTCCCTTCTTTGGAGTAGGACAGGTTTCATTTAAACTAACATCTTACTTGGCATTGTTGTTGCTGTTGCTCGTGGGACTTGAACTCGGCCTAAGCACTGTCTATGAGTTGTTTTTTTTTTTTTTTTTTGCTGAAGGCTAGTGCTCTACCACTTTGAGCCACAGCACCATTTCCCATAAAATATTTTTGGAATAGGAAATTCATAGCTTTTATGGGAATGTAGTTCTAATTTTTTTCTCTCTCTCCTCTTTCTTTTTTTTTGTGCCAATCAGGGCTTGAAGTCAGGGCTTAGACATTGTACCCTAGACATTGTCTGTTCAAGGCTAGCACTCTACCACTTGAGCCACAGCTCCACTTTCCAGCTTTTCGGTAGTTAATTGGAGATAAGAGTCCCAGAGTTTCCTGCACGGGTTGGCTTTGAACTGCCATCCTTCAAGCTCAGCCTCCTGAGTAGTTAAAATTATAGGTATGGATCACCAGTGTCTAGCTTGTAATTCTACTTTTTATGAATCTTAAAGTCATGAAGTTGTTTGGCAAGTATATAATTAAAATTTCATCTTCTTAAGCAGAAAGAAGGGAGAATGAAGTCAAGAACTCAGTGTATGTTTATTTTTTGACATAATGACTTGTCGAAAAACAAACTTTACAATTTTGGTGGGGGGGAGAGGAGATGGGAAGGGATGGGAAGGGGAAACAGAGGAGGAGGCAACAATGCTTGATAAGAAATGTACTTGTTATCTTGCCCATGTAATTGTAACCCCTCTGTATGCTATTTTCACAATTAAAAAAAAAGAATTCAGTGTATGTCCTACAAAACTTTTTTAAAAAGTGAGGGAAAGGGTGGGTTGGGAGGAATGTGTGAGAATGTTGAAAGTAGTGATACTGATGAAGATACATTGTATTCATAAATGGCTTTGTTACCTGGCAACTCCTTATACAATGGTTTAGAGATAATTAAAAATACTCTGTCTCTAAATTTTGAGTCATTTATTCTTATTCAATGTGCAAAAAAATCTAATTATACATTTCTTTACCAAAAACATAGTATTTACCTAATTGATCTACTTAAGAAATGTAAATAAAGCTGGGTGCTGGGGTGGCCTGTAATGCTAGCTACTGGGGGCTGAAATCTGAGCATTGCTGGTTCAAAGCCAGCCTGGGCTAGTTAAGAGTCCATGAGAAGTGGAGCTATAGCTTAAATGGTAGAGCATTATCCTTGAGCAGAAAAGCTCAGGGAAAGCATCCATGCTCTGACTTTAAGTCCCAGGATTTGTCCCCCTGCTGCCTCCCCAGAAAAGAAAAAAAGAGTTGGAAATAAAAACATGATATGGATGGAGAGTATGAAACAAAGATATCATATATGTTCATTTATTTATTAAACAACTTCAGTTGTCCACTCACAGTGTTCTAGCCATGGTAGTTAACAAAGCAAAGTTTGGGCCCCTAGGGTGTTTTAAACCCAGCAGATTTATACAGGTTTCCACACATTGTGAAATTTAAATTGCATTTTAAGAGTAAGAAGCATACATTATTCTTTTTGAGTTCCTAGCATCCTAGACTACTGTGCAGACATTTTTGTATTTTCTTTGATTTTCTAGTCATCCTTTAGACTTCTTGTGAGTTTTCAGCTCATTCAGTCCTTTCTAGCCTACGAAGGAGAGTATGAGACACAGATTTGCTCAGGAGAGTTTTTTTTAATGTAGCTATTACATTTTTTATTAGCACCACTTAGCTTTACAAGATGGTTTTATTTCAACACGGTTATATGTGTATAATGTACCTTGATCAGACTTACTCTCGCACTTTCTCCCCCACCCCCCTTCCCAAACCAATCCTGTTAAGCTTACGTTTTCCATTTTCATGCACATATATAACATACAATTTTGGACCATATTAACTTTTTTTCACCCTCTCTTTTCTCCTCACTCCCATTAGTATACCCATTGGAGACAGGGCCTGTTTATCATTCCTGCCCACCATTTTCTTTAGTGTATTTGTTAACTGTTCAAAGGGTTTTAGAGTGATATTTCAACCATACATTTATAGTATTCTTTATTATTATTATTATTATGAAAATACCGTACAGAGGGGTCACAATTACATGGGCAAGATAATGAACACATTTCTTATCAAGCATTGTTGCCTCCTCCTTTGTTTCCCCTTCCTACCCCTTCCATCTCCCCTCCCCCTATACTCCCTTCCTTCCCCCCCCCCTGCATTTATAGTATTCTTATCAGGTTACCTCTTGTTAATTCTACCCAGATCTCCTGTTATTTGACAAATTTCAATGAGTTTCATTTTGCTGCCTTCATTCAATGATACATAAGAGTTTATATACTCGTATCCCTAGTGCAACCACGAATCAGACCCTGATGGTCCATCCTTTGCTTTCCTCCAGGCCAAAGCCAAACCTATTACCTCCTGGCTCCACGCATTATCCTGTAGATGCCTTACTAAATTTGTTTACTTGCTTACTTTGTCTGCTCTTCCCACAATGCTCTTTTCTAGCCTCTTTCTTTGTCAACTCTATCCATCTTTCTTTTTCTTTTTTTGTTTTTTATCGTAAAAATAGTGTACAGAGGGGTTACAGTTACATGAGTAAGCTAATGAGTACATTTCCTATTGCACGTTGTTACTTCTTCCTTTGTTTCTCCCCTACCATCCCTTCCCTCCCTATCTCCAAACTCCTCCCTCCCCTCCAACTTGTAAAGTTCGTTTTCAACATAGTGTCGTGTACGTCTCATTGTTACAATGGGTCAAACTATATTCTTATTTCAGCATTTTGTTATTTCCCTTCCCCTCCTGAAATTAGAAAAATGTATATACAAGATTCAGCTCACCAGAATCAAATACATTGAAAACAGGGGTTATACCATGGGGGGAAGAGCATATTAAAGAAACAAAGAAATCACATAGTACATTATAACATCAAAACCAACAGCTACAAAGATAAAACCTCTTGTGTCCCTATCTTGGGGTTCATTTCACTTAGCATCATCTTACATGGTAATATGTACATAGCTTTTGACCTTTTCTGCTTGTCCTAGATATATACTATTTATTGCAAATAAGGGTAACCATGGGACCTATATTTCTTTGGGACTGTCTTACTTCACTTAATATGATTTTTCACTTAATATGATTTTTTCCAAGTCTTTCCATTTCCTAACAAATGGGGCAGTGCCATTCTTTCTGATGGAGGCATAGAATTCCATATATATATATGATTATATATATATATAAAATCACATTTTCTTGATCTGTTCATCTACTGAGGGGCATCTGGGTTGATTCCTATCTTAGCTATGGTAAATAATGCTGCAATAAACATATTTGTGCTGTTAGCTTTAGTCTATCCATCTTTTAAGGCCTAACTCTTCAATTCTTCTTCATAGGCTCTCCTGCTCCCTATGTGGGCAAGGAGCCCCTTCTGAATGCTCTGTATCATTTGCAGTCTCAGGGCAGTTCTCCATCTGCACGGATGCATTGTTTTTATGGTCTTCCATTGATGACTCCTGTCCCCTAAGAATGGTATACTGGTGTTTCAGTTTAACTACTCTGTGTGTTCACAACATCTCTCCTTGATATCTGGACCCATGTAGTCACCGAATACAGCTTTGTTAATTAAGACATTTATGACCATGGTGGCAGAACTTGTCTTTCTGTAATTTGCCTGTGTGATCAAATAGTCTAGAAGAGAGTAGTTCAAATGATTAGGTACCGAATCATTCTAACACACCACTTTCTGCATCTATGAGAAAGAGAATTGCATTCATTAGTTTGTTCATGTTTGCCTTAGGGAATGGTATCAGGCCTTCATCCAATAATATTTACTAAGCTATGTAGACTCCTCTATCACTCCCACTTGCTGTACTGTTTTTTTCTCTTCTGAGCTTCTTCTAGCTTTACAGCTTTGGCTATTAATTTGGCAATTAATCATCTGCTCTCTTGTGGCATTTCTTCTTTGTGATGTATTTTTATGAATACTTGGCCTATTGTTTATTATTTTACATCCTTCCATGTGAATAGGGATCATTAACTCATTAGCATTTGATTATTTTTTCATTCAATTTTGAGATGTTATGCATTTATATAATTTTTCTTCTTGTACAGCATATCGGTTGGTATTCTGTGTAAGTAGCCACAGATATGGACTAGCTAATGACAAAAACAATTGATTGGAAAGTTGTCTAGGAACTCATTAAATTGAAGAGAGAAATGGAATATCAGTCTTGGAACTGAAAAAGCTGCCCCAGAAATTTCCCTTCACAGCTGATGGCAGGGCAGTGTTACATAGGAACCATTGCTTTCAGCACGAACTCATTCTTCCTTTCTTCTTTTCTAAAGCTGATGAAAACTGAACTCAAAGAGTGGGAGGAATTGAACCAAAAATCCTTCAGGGGTTCCTCAGCCTTCTGGTAGATGCCAGGATTTATCTGTTCCATTGGAGAACTCTTAAGAGAGAAATGGATCTTGGGTAGTTAAAGCAGATGATCAGTTAGGTATTAGCACTTAGATTTGTTCCCACAGACTCGATCCATCAATCTTAGCATCGATAGAGACTTAGCTGTATGACCTGATGCTGGTCCTGAACCTCTGCCAATTTGTCCTCATTGGTACAATGAGGATATCAATATACAATCTTACATGTAGGCTTAATGATTAAGTTAAATATAGTGTATATGAAAGGTGGCCATTACCTTATCTATCTTATAGAAGTAACTCAATCCATTGTTGTGATTATTGATCTATGTGTACCACAGTATGAAGCTTTTATATATGTATAGGGCAAAGAACCAGCCATTGTTTTCTTTCCTTTTGAGCAATGTAGTTGAATAAGCAAAAAAGCATATGTGACTTAATTTAATTCTAGTCCTACAATTTGGTAGAGGCATTTTTTTTATCATCTCTGCTTTTCACGTGCATAATAAGGGATTATGAGATGTTAAGGAACCTGTCAATGCTAACACAGCAGTTAGGTGGCAGAATTAGGAGTTGGGTCAAGGTTTCTTGTGTTCAATGGTCTTTACATTTGAAGAGATAAATCAAGCTTAGTGAAGGATAGAGTTACATAACTCAATTTCAATCACAAAAATTGATCACATTTTTGTTATGACAATCTGATATTATTGGTGCCTTGGATATATATCTCTATCTCTATCTATCTATCTATCTAAAATTAACTCAGTCTTTTATCTCAAAGTTACAGTCTTGAGAGAAAAATGGGACAGATACACAACTTATTGAAATATTTATACTCAACAAATGCAATAGTTTTTATTTCCTTTAAATAACAAATCATGAAAGATGTTGGGGTCTCTAGTATCAGGGGCTAAGATTCAGTGGTTAACAAAACAATTCTCAAGAGGCCTATATGTGGTTGGATGCAGACTGACAAGAAATACAAATGTACCCACAAAATAATCTTAGAGTCCTAGAAAGGTAATGCAGATCTTTTTGCCAGTTGGTGTAAGCTGGGCTCAGTGGAAGTCTCTCTGAGGAGCTGAAAAGGTGAGTTAAGAGATGAGTGGGAAATGTTCCATGTAGGGGAAATGATCAGAGGCATGATTAGTTGACCTCTAGGAGGTTGAGATGAACTGAGAGCTTTGAAGAATGAAAATGAGCCTATATGAGGTAAGTACAGAGGTCAGGGAGACCAATGGGTCATATGCAATCTGGAAATGAAAGAAGGATCTTGTGTAGCACGCAAAGAAGAGTCTAATCCATTATGTTGAGGTTAGTGAGAGATTCAAGGATAGAAAGAGTATTTGTTTTGTTTTGTGAAAAAAGTCTCACTAGCTGTTGTGATGAAACAGAATCTTCTGGTGAGGCTCTAAAGAAATTTGGAAGGGTTGGAGGAGGAGGGGAGAGTGCTCTGCAGAGTGAGGTAGGGGGGTTAGCGATTACAGATCCAGGAGACAGGCAGAGAATTTAGGGCACAGGGAACCTATCTGAAAAACAGTACATTTTACAGTGTGGCAGGAGCATTTGATACTGGGGAGGATGAGGTGGGATGGAACCAAGGAGGAAAGTGGCTTACTAGACTACCTCTAGATGCCAGTCTGTAGGCAGCTGGAAACACAGTGTATCTTAGGAAAACACTGTTTGCAACTGTGTGAATGAAATCAGAAAGGGCAGGAAGGCCACTGATGAGGCGCCTGCAGTTGATCATTTGAGATCTGGCAAAGAAGTGAATACGGAAGAGTGGAAAGGAAGAGACAGAGACAGAACTATTGACACAAGCCCTGACTGAGATTGATAATAAATTGGATTTCAGTGATAAGGGGAAGGGGAATCTGAAGACATTTACAAGGCATGTAGGGATGGATGCCCTTTTCTATGGGGGAGAGGCTGGAAGATGTGGTGGAGATTTTATCTGTGAGCCAGTTGAAGGTGAGGAATTGGCAGCACTTGCATGTCTTGAAGCGGAGACAGTTGGAAAAGCAGAGCAGGAGCTCAGGAAGTTTGGCCTTTAAGAGCACACCTATTCCAACTAATTTTTCATAATCTGTGAAAATTTTTGTGAATTTTTAGATATTTGCTATTTTCAAGAAGACAGAAGTTTCACAAGTGTTCGTCAGAACCAACTGGCATTTTCTACCAAAGAAAAGGTTTTCATCTTCAGAAACAGAACGTTCAGTAAAGAGAAAACTGGTTGATGATTTCTACTTCCTCGTTCTTATTTTGGAAGCTGAGTTTTCAGAGTTGTGCAGGCTCAAGGAATGACATTCAGGAATATTATAACACTACCCTTAATATTGTGAAGCAAAGAGGTCTTGTTAAAATAACCTTCCCTTGATAGTGAAGAGAGAGACAATTGCTTGTGTCCCTGTAGGAGTTAAGAAGAAAAAGTAGGAGGAGGCAGACTTTCTTTTTTTTCCCTCAAAATTTGTGTTTGACTATTTTGATAATTCTGGCAAAATATCAGATGCAAAAAACTGGACTTTGGGGTGATATAAATTGTTAGATGAGAAAAAATAGATGTCAATAGGACTCTTTTTAAAAGCACTTTAAAGTTTGCATTTGAAATAGACCATTCTTTGTTGTGCCAAACTGAACAAGCTAAAAAGCAAAATGGAAGGTTTATGCCTAGTATCAATCCCCACATGAGTAGGAGGATCACTCTTGCTGTTTTTTTTTCCCCTCCACAGTTGTATAATCATTTCCAGAAGTTACATTTTTCTCCACATGAGCCAAAGCAGTCCTTTGGTTGCTGATACTAATTTAAAGATATAGAGCCAGGGGCGGTGAGATACCTAATTCACCAACAAAGGTCATTTTTAATTGCTATCTCTAGTGTCTCAGGGCTGCATCATCGCTTATTCGACATGACTCAGTCTGGGCATCCGTGGCTCTGACTCAGGAAGCTTCTAAGAGTCAAGAAGTGGTGTCACAGACTGACTGGAAGACTACTCCACCTGAAGCCAGGGAAGAGAAACGAGGCTGCTGATGGCAAGTGCCTAGCTGACCTCATGAGCGAGGTCATGAAAGATGGCCCATTCTGAGGGAGATGAGTTCATTTTGCACTGTACTTGGTATTTGTTATTGCTATTATTGTAGTGATGATTGTTTTCCTATATTGTATTTATTCATCCTCATTGTTTTGGAAGGACTCAGAGGAAAAGAGACATGCATATTTGCAAAAATCACCATCCTGTACTATCCTCAGTTCCAGCTGTGGGAATCTTATGAATGGGTCACCTGGGCTAAGAAGGCTGCTTGGCATCTGACCATCATCTTCGCCTGTCTTCCTCAGCCTAGGAACTGTCTCCTGTATTCCAGACAGCTTGCATCAGATGCTTGTTTACTCATTATAGCAAACTCAAGAGGAAAATACCATTGCCCTTGTTTTGCAGTTGAAGGAGCTGTCAGTTTCCCAAGGACAGGTTGCTAATAGGTAATGAACTTGAAATCTTAACACTGCTGAGCTCTTCTAAGAGCCAGTGCTCTTTAACTACTCCCCTGAACTTCTCTCATTTGTAAAATATGGGTGGTAATAACACTTGTCTTTAGGGCTGTTGCTCAGATTAAGAAATAGAACTGTGGTGTGTGTGTGTGTGCAGTACCCGACTACACACCAATCAATAAGAGGTTGATGGTATTACTAAAACTAATGAAGAAAAATCTTCAGTAAAGCGTTGTAGAAATGAAGCTCTTGCTGGAACATAACCTTTGACTCTTCAGTTTGAATTAAATGTGATGTTACCAGCACTTAAGAAAAATGGTAAGGAACCTAACCCAGAGAAGCAAATCTCTCATAGTGAGATGTCAGGAAGCATAAAATATGGATGGAAAACATATTTTTATTCATTTTGAAACATCTTTTGAACTGTCACCTCATTGTTGACCTTGTGAATCCCACAGTACTCTTCCTTTGGCAAGATATGTCCTAATAAAAGTGAAACTATGATTAAGCAATAACTTAATTCTTTACTGATAGGGGTAGGGCCACGTAGGATCTAGAAAAGGTATGGGGAGCACTGAGATAGAAAAACACCATACTTGATAACTGTGGTAAATGTTCAAACAAAAACAGCAACATGAGAAGAAACAGGAGAAAGAAACTTCCACATTTTTAATAGAAAAACAGTTACAGGGCCAATGTTGTGTTAGAGGATTCCTGGTCAGGACACATCAAGCAGAGTGAAAAAACAATGTGGTCCAGGCCCTAGGGGTCATTTTGGTTTAGATAGAGAAGTGAAATATGTTATTTCTAGTGAAAGGGATAACAAAGTAGGACCTTGTTTAATGAAGACCATATCAGATAGCTATCTACTTGATTCTTGGGAAAGTGTATCTTGTGTGTGTGTGTGTGTGTGTGTGTGTGTGTGTGCGCTAAGGATTTAAGCTAGGGCCTTATGCATTGTAGGCAAGAATTCTACCACTGAGCTACATTCCCAGCCCTTTAGTTACCCTTTAATACCTGAAGCCAAATATCATTCCTATCAGAAGGGAGCATATACACACTTTTGTTGAATGAATGAGTACATAATCATGGAACTGTCTACTAAGATAGAATGAATAAGGTTAGCTTATCAGAACAAATGGTCTAAACTAGTGGAAATTGCACATGGGAACTTGACCCAGCAGGCTGCCAAAGGACAACATATCAGGCTGCAAATCTCAGAACAGGCTTCTGAGCTGCAATCCCTGAGGGCATTCCCTAGTGCAGAAAGCAAGAGAAATTAACCAGGACAGATGCCCTTTTTATTTTGTGTCTGGCAAGCAGTGCATGATCTAAGGTAGAAGCAGACACAAGGTTGAATTCAAAATCTCTAATAGGGTAGAGAGACAGGAGGAAAATAAGACAACAATTAAGTTGTTTTCTTTTGTTCCCCAGATTAATGGCATTAGTAGGAAGGACTTGATTGTAGTGTCTCAAGAAACAAAGGATTTAGGAAAGGTAAATTTTGCATATTGTTATCGCTTAGGACTAGGAACTGGAGATTCTACAGTGTAGTCTCTCAACAGGGCTAATACCACCAAAACTAATAATAATTTTTTATTATCCTCATGTATACATCTGGAGGCTTAAGATCAAAGTGGATAAAAGATAGTCTACTGTGAAAGAATTAGAAGAATTAGAAGTGGCTGGATATCATCAGCATTCCTCTTACTTAGTTATTCCTACTTCCGTGGTTGCTATGAGACTAAAGGTAGAAAAGTAGAAATACCCTAGCTCTACTCCTCAGTAAGGAGTAAGCCACAGTAAGCCAATGGTTAAGGTGTTTAATTTTGTGTTCTTATTAGGGTCTGGCTTTTAAAGGTGGCTGGACATTCTTTACATATTACATAAAGGAGCCCATGAGTTAGTATATATATATATATATATATTAATAATTTTGTTGTGATAAGTCTTGTTAAATTAAATCAAATTAATATACTGATATTTGGAATTGTATGTGTCTGGTAGGTGTTCAGATTCTTAGATTCAGAAAGGAACTAATATTTGGTTTACCATAAAGATATGAAATATGGAAATATATGTGAATACAAAAAGGGAAAATTAATTTTTTTCTCAGCATCAAATATATATAGCATGAGATTTGATATGAAGGGTTTTTAATATGTGAAAGAGAAGGAGACCAACTTTTTGGGACCAGCTCTGTCTTTGACATTGAGGAAGGAACTTTATTTGTAGGAGTTAATTATTACTATCTGTCCAGTAGAAATAAGGGATCTGCGGCTGTGAAAAGTTAACCAATGTTAACCAATGTATATAATGTATATAATACAGAGCAAAGTCAGAATTTGCTATTTTTCACATCACACAACATTTGGTGCTGTATATAGTTTATTAAACTGTAGTACTATTTTGTAAACTGTATACAACCCCGAATGGCAAAATGTCAGTCAGGGCTCAGTACATGAAACAGAAAACCACTGTAGGTAAGGATTTTATTGAGATGTTTTGGAGCTGATATGTTTATTGGAAGGGACAAAGGAACACAGTTTCATAATCTTTTATTGGAGACCCAGAAACAAAGTGGCAGTATTGAATACCCTAAGAGCTTTGTCAGCAAAAGAATTATATTGCTTCCTTAGCTGTCTGCGGAAATCTGGTTAATGGACAATTAAAATTATCATCCGAAGAGGTTAAACCAAGAATCCACTGCTGCTGATACTGCTTCTGAATGCCCAAGAAGCTGAAAAATGGCTGATTTCTGTGAGAAAGCCTCCTATTTCCATGAATGTGCTAGTCAGTAGCAGTAGTCCTTAGTAAATTGTCTCTGCCTCAGTTCTGTCTTTCATATATTACCTGCGTTGCAAGGGAGTCTGGGAAATATAAAGTTTAGCTTTTCAGCTTTTCAGATACAAAGAAGAAAGAATACAGGTTGAGTAGGTCTTTTTAAAAACAGATAAACCATATTATTAGTTGAAAATATAATAATTATCAAATCAATCTTCTAACTTGGTGTGTCACAAAATGGAAAGCTAACAAAATGTTGCAATGGTTGCCTGATCTTTTAATCCCTTTGCTCCTCTTGTTGTATACAGAGCACTCTGGACTGAGTAGGACCTCTGCTCTTGCCTTTTACCAATGCACAAAGCAATTTGTATCTAACAGCAGTTTTATGGTCCACAGACTGTACTGATATGTAGCGCTTTACCAATTATGAACTTTGACATGTTTATACCAGGGAATTAATCTGAAAATATGCAAGAAGGAGACTTCTGAATATAATTTATAACCACACTAACTTTCACATAAGTGTTGAATAGTTTATAAAATTAATATTTGGGCCTTATATTTTGAGGTTAAATTTGACCTCCTTCAAAAGACTTAGTGATATCAGTAGGTGAATTGAAGGTTGGAGTCCCAGTTCTTTTGAGGGGCATCATGCCTTATGAATTTGCATTAGGACTAGGAACAGCAAGGACATAGTATAATTAAAACACATGAAATTCTATTGTTAATGCAAAGCAAAATCTAGAATGAACTTTACAAAGGACCTTTGGGTAAACATTCTGTTATGTCATAACTAATAATGTCATTGGTTTTTTGTATAATTGAGGATCATTATATCTTCAGCGTTTTTTTCTGAATTTTCCAAATAAACTTTATTATGCGATTTTTATTTCTTTTTTAAACATTTAAAATTATTACTATAAAGGTGATGTTCAGATGGGTTACAGTTACATAGGTCGTGAAGATTACTTTTTTTTATACAATGTCACCTCTCCCATTGTTCTCTTAATCTTTAATGCTTAACTTTTTCATTCCTCTACTGTTTAGTGCCACAAATTTTTAATTATTCTTCAAGGTACTCATTTCCCAGAACTGAATAGCAACTTCACATGTCTATACTTGCCTTGAAGTGTTTATATGCTTTAATTAATGTTGAACTATTTCTTAGCTTTCAAAGCACTTTTATGCAGACCCTAATCCAAAGCAAAGAGGAAAATACTGCTCTTCAAAGGAATGCTCTGTTCTAGACATACTCAAGAAAATTCAACATTCAGAAGAGTCCTAGAAAAGGACTAAACAGTAACTTGGAAATTTCATGGTAGTAAAAGATGATTCAATATTTTGCACTCAGCAATTTGAAGTGTGCTTCAGTTTTTATTTTAATTTTCTTGTGAATCTCTCCTCAATAAGATTGTCAAAATAAAGTTCTATGTGAACTTAAATGTTAATCAGTGAAATGAGACCAAAAAATACTTAAGGAAACAACTGAACAAGTCGCACAATTAGATTGCAGATAAGAGCATATGGCAGAGACTATGTTTTTCTTGGTGTGGGGTGAGGGGAAGGGTATCTGAATTTGAGCAGTGACATGGTGGTAGTGTGTGTGAGTGTGTGCTGTGGTAGTGGGGGTCTACATTATACATGTGCTCTATTCAGGACATGGGTCATCTTATGCAGTTGAGAAGTTGTGTCCTTGAGTCCATCTTAGTTTATCATGAGCCAAAGGAAGAATATGAGTGAATATGACTTTGTGCTCATGTATCTGTATCAAAAACCAAGAATGATGAATATTTGCTTTTGGATGAAGCTACTGTGCCACTGTTTTGAAAATACTTGATCCCCAGTGTGGACTGGCAGTGGGCTGTTAGTGTTCTGCTATCTTGGCCATTCAGTATCATCAAGGTGGAATCTCCTTCATGTTACTGATGTTGCAAAAATACCAAATGTAGGGTCAGTCAACAATTGGGAGGAAGGCTTGGGGTGGTGGCACACACCCCTGTTATCCTACGTATTTGAAGTTGATAGGTAGCAGGATCTGGCAAAGCAGAGACTCCAGCTGAAAAATAACTATAGCAGAAAAGGAGGAGGGAGTGGCTTCATTGGGAAAGAACCTGCCAAGCAAGTACAAGGCCCTGGGTTTGAACCCCAATAACACTAAGAATCATTAAGGAGATGGCAATGACAACCTCATCCCTAAGCACAAAGGCCAATGCTGGACATATGTGTAATGCCTCAGCAAGAAATTCATAGGTGCAAGGCCACTGTACATATACACATTTATATATATATATATATATATATATATATATTGGCTCCCCTTCAGCATTGTACCCCTTACCATGTAACTAAAGTATTTGAGGTATTCACTTATGCACAATCTCCTATCATCCGTTAGTGTACAGTCAAAGGGCCACAGTTGCCACAGAACAGTTCTTACTCTGCAACTTTCTTTTTTTGCCAGTCCTGGGGCTTGAATTCAGGGTCTGGGCACTGTCCCTCAGCTTTTGTGCTCCAGGTAAGTGCTCTACAACTTGAGCCACACTTCCACTTCTAGCTTTTTGGTGGTTAATTAGAGGTAAAAATCTCACAGATTTGGACTTTCTTGCTCTGGCTGGTTTTAAAACATGTCTCAGATCTCAACCTCCTGAGTAGCTAGGATTACAGGCGTGCAAAACTGCATCTTTTTAAGGCCAGGAGCCAGTCAGCCTTTGTGTTTTGACCTTGGCCAAGCCTGTTTTACCATTGTTTCTTGAGTATTATCTCCTTCTATTCTTTTCTTCTTAGCTGAATTTTTTTAGGAGAGTGGTGGGCTAAAAAACATAAAAACAGGATGCTCAGTTACTTCAAATATCAAATAAACAATGAGTCATCTTCTAGAAAATACATCCTGAGCTTATAGTAAAAGCTGAGTCATTGTTCATCCAAAATGCAAATTTAACTATGCAATCTGGACTTTTCTTTTGTTTTTAAATTGATACATAGTAATTGCACATACTTATGGAGAACAGTATGGTAGCTTGATGTATGTATATGCTATATAATATTGAAATTAAGGTGTTAGCATAACTATCACATCATATATTCCTCATTTTATAATAGTGAAAGCATTCTAGCTATTTTGAACTATCCGGTAGAGTATTATTAATCATAGTCACCCTAAGGTACAATGAAATAAAAAAATACATTTTCTCCTAATTGTAACCTTCTACCCTTTGATGAATTAATCTCTGCCTGTCTTCTTCTTCCTTTTTATTCCCACCTTCTATTAACTGTTCTTCAGGTTTGACCCTTTCCCCCTTCCAAATTCTAGAAATGAGTGAGATCATATAGCATCTGATTTCCTGTGCCTAGCTTGTTCATGTGATGGGTTCTAGGTTTATTTGTGTTGTTGAAAATGATAGCATTTCATTCTACTTTAAGGCTGATAAATATTTCATTGTGTACATGTAGCACACAATGGACATTTTGCCTATTTATATTTCTTTAGCTATTATGACAGAGAGTGCAGTCATTTTTTGATGTATTGATTTCATTTTCTTTGGATGTATTTCCAGTAGTGTGATTACTGGGTTGTCTGGTAGTACCATTTGCAATTTTTTGAGCAACCTCCATACTGTTTTGTAATGATTGATGTCCTACCTTACATTCCTGCCAAGAGTGTGTAAGAGCTACCCTTTTTCTGTACTCCTACCAGCAATTTGATGCCTTTTGTAATTTTGGTAATTGGTAATTTGAGGTGAAGCGATTCGCATCTTCCCAGTGATTAGTAATGTTGAGCATTAAAAAAATACATTTGTTGCCTGGATGTCTAATTTGAGAAATCTTAAGGTTTCTTAGTACTAATTTAACAATAGATTTTTTCTGTTCCTTACATATGTGGCTCTTATCCCTGCCATATGCATAGTTTATAAGTATTTGCTCTTGTTCTATTAGAGCTTTACTCTATTTGTTGTGCAGAAACCTTTCAGTTTGATGTGCTCTCACTTGTTTATTTTTGTTTTTGCTTGGCTATTTTGTCCTTAACCAAACCATCTTTTTCTAGACTATCATTCTGTAGTGCCTGCTTAGGTTTCTTCCAATGATTTTTGTCCTTCATATGTTATACTTCAATGGCTAACCCAATTTATGTTGACTTTTGTGCATCGTGAGAATGAGAGATATGAGTATCACTTCCTTCTGCACATGAATAGCTTAGTACCCGTGATGGAAGATGGTCCTTTCTCTAAAGTCCGTGTTCCTGGAAACTTTGTTCAATATCATGTGTGGATTTATATCTATTTTCTGTAATCTATTTTTCTGCAGGTAGCATGCTGTTTTTGGTTATTATAATTCTGTGATACATTTTTATTGTCAGGCAGTGTGATGCCTATAGCTTTTAATTTTATGATTTTTATTCAATGCCACACACATTGAATTTAGCTTGTCATAAGCAATGTAATTGACTTTGCATAGTTCTCCCACACCTGTTATGTCAGTAAATTTGATACTTACAGAAATGTCTTACAAGTTATAATTTCTTCTACTCATCTTGAGAAATGGCTGAAAAGCAAACCAAAGTGTGTTGAGAGAATGGAGCCACCAATCCTGTATTGGATGATGAAGCAGGTATTAGTCAGGCATTAGAAGAGGAATCAACAAAAGATGATTAGTAAACCAATTTTGGCTATGTGCCAAATGAAGTGCCAAATGAATATTTCAACCACTAATCTGGGGAACTAATACCAGCATTGGTTGTGACAGTAGCAAATATCTCCATAGATACCACAGAGTCTTATTGGAGAGTGGTAGGGAAGGTTGTTTTTCCACATACCTGTACACCATAATGGTACAGGACGTTGGAAACAATGCCAAGAGGAACTCATCAGCTTTAAAGGGTCCTTGAGGCATACCTTCTACCTGTGAGGTTCATGAACATAAAATCACAAGTTATCAACAGCAATCTAAAGCATTCGTATCAATAAGAGCACGAGAACTCGATGACAGAAACATGCAAAATCTTTGGTTATTAACTTTGTTTCATCTTTCAGTGAATGGTTTCTGAGAATCTCAGTGACAACATATTTCACTATTAGGTTCTGGAATTGCCCTGGCTTTCTTTTTACTTGTGACTGGCTTTTCTCCAATAACATGCCTGTTGCTCTTATTCTAGCTAGGATTTACTATGCAAGGTACTTTAATTGAGGCAGAGGGACTTGCGAGCCATATAATTCCTTAACAGTACCTAAGATTTCTCAAGATTCCCCTAGAAATGAGAATTTGAGTATAGGCCAATCAAAATGGGCCTAAAAGACAAGCTCTAAGTGTTCAGCTTGTCAAGGTGGACTTTGTTAAAACAAAACCTAATCTCTTTTCACCTAACTTATCATGAATCTGATATCTTTTCCTTGATGCTGTAGACTTGATTGCACTTGGAATATTGTCTGGACTTCTCTAGACTTGGGAGCCCAAATGATTCCTGGGATGTCCTATGATAGATAGCTTTTCCCTGTGCTACCAGCTTTGACTGGCTCATACAGGAGAAGAAGCCTGGCTGCCAGCCTGCAATAAGTGCTTGCGGAGTGCCAGTCTATGGGCAAAGTTTGAGAACTGATTTTTCCTATAACCAAACTTCTTTCATGTATAACAGAGGAATTAATAGAAAATGAGAGGCACACATTGTCATTGGAAGGGCTAGTGAGAAAAGGGGTATTATCATGACATCACTGAGGTAGATGGTTTGTTACACTCACCTGGAAGCCGCTGAAAGCAGTAAGTTACTCCAAGAAAGATTTCACCAGTTCTCCTGATCGTCACTGTTTACATGAGAAATTTATAAAGGCTGCTCAGAAGCCTCGATGCATCTCCTGCGTGTTTATGCATATGGCTGCCTGTGGGAATTATGGCCTTTCTTTAGCACACTTGCTGTGGTCATTTTGAAAGATGAAAAGTATTCCCCAACTAAAATTTTGTTTGAATATTAAGATTGATGATATCCTTACATGTATCAGGAGGAAGTGCAAAGGATTATTATTCACTCAGTGCAGCTTTCTGTGGAGAACATGGTAGGCTCCAAAGCAAACACAAAAAGAAAGCAGGGACAGGAGACTGGCTTTATATATTTATATAACGGATATAAATATATATTTATTATCCTTAAGTAGTTGTACAAAGGTGTGAGAATTCACCATGTCAATTTATGAGTACAATGCATCTTGATCAATAATTGTTATTCTTCCTCCCTCCCACACCCACTCATTCCCTCTATTTCCATGGTTTCATAGGAGATGCATTGAATATATGAAGGGTAAGACTGCAGAGCCCTTCTCCTCATATTAGAGATTGACTTTTGCTATGGACAGGAGACAGGGTTGTCATGATTTTTGCACATGTAACCCAGAACTATGAAATTCTCACTGGTGTCATAGGAGAGTATGGTCAGTCTGTCCCAACTTTCAAGAGATAGAATAGAAAGGGGAGTAGTGGATAGTCCACAGTAAACATCAAAACTGGATTTCAATTGTTCATTACAAAAGTATCCTGAACTATGTGTGGAAGGAGATTTTGAGGATTTTTGTGGTGATGCTGACTTTAAAGCTGAAATCTAATAGACGAGGTATCATCTCAGGTCATCTTCCTGCCATCTTTCCTAGAACACAGGGTGCCATGTTCATTGTATGTATTTTTGGGGGAAGGGTCAGTTGTTGGGCTTGCCTCTGGGCCTGGGTGTTGTCCCTCAGTTCTTCAGCTCAAGGCTAATGCTCTACCACTTGAGCCACAGTACCACTTCTGGCTTTTTCTGCTTATATGGTGCTGAGGAATCGAACCCAAGGCCTCAGGCATGCAAGGCAAGCACTCTACCACTGAGCCACCTTCCCAGCCCCATGTGTGTATTTTTAAAAATAAATATAAGAATTATTTTAAGGTTAAAGTAAGGACCATGTTTAAAAATCAAGTTGGATGGCAGAGGTCAGGATTGTAGTTTAGGCCAGTCCAGGCAAAACAGTTAGTGTGATCTCATCTCAATTAATGAGTCAGGCATGGTAGTTCACAGAATTCCAGCTATGCAGTAGATGTAGGTACGGTAATTGCTGACCATGGCTGACCTTGGTATAAAGTATGAAATTCTATCTATCTGAAAAAACATTGAAAAGCAAATTAGTTTTGGGAGGCAGCTCCAGTGAAACAGCACTGCCTAACAAGACCAAGGTTCTGAGTGCAAACCCCAATACTGCCAAAGGAAAAACCAAGAAGGAGGTTACATAACCTTTAACTGTAAAAGTGAAGAGTAATACTAAGTGATGTCATCCATCTTATCAAATCATTAAGTAAACATTAATAAGATTTCTCTGAGCAAAAGAGACTGGCATTTCTGTACATTATGTACATGATAATTATTTAGTTTTAAAGAAGTCTGCCTAACAATGGAGAAATGTGATTTTTTTTAAAATACTTTGATTCAAATATAACATATTTCTGAATATGCTAGGCATTTAGATTGTCCAAATGTTGGGCTCTTCAGTAATTAATGCCAACAGCTCCCTAAAATCCTTAATTGTGGTCTATGGATTCAAAGACTCAAACTTACATTCAGTCAAGACCAATGGCATTTAGTGAACTTAGCAACCACTTCTGCAAATCATAGCCCATTGCTACTCAGGGCTTCTCAGGGCTTCAAAGTAAAAAAAAATATATTTGAAAAACAAGTCCTAAGCTTCAGCTTTATTTCCTTAAACAATCTCTCTAAAATAAGAGCAAAACCAGCCATGCAAGGACAAATTCTAATTTGGCCCTGAATGTTGTCCATGAAAAGAGTGATGACAACTGACAGTACTGTCCAGCATTCTTAACATAACAATGATTTCCATTTGAAACAGAGAGAACTGTGACTTGCTGCTCGTTGAAGTCAGGTACCTCTGAGAGATGCTTTATTGTGTATTCTGAAGCACATCTTTCCAGGTAATGAGGTGTGAGAGTGACTGATAAGCACATAGAATTTGGAAGAGAACAAAATCATAAAACAAGCATGTTCACTTTAGTCATGATTGCATATAGTAAAAGAATCCTTTTACAAAAAATGTTGAGTATGGAGACCTAAAAATCTCTCTAGGCTATTATTTTCTTTTTAAATCAGTAGCTTAGAATTGCATATGAATTTCCAGATAATCCTACTTTAATTTGTGAAGAGCTTTTAACATGTATCATGAAAGATAAACTTTATAAATGTGCAGAGACAGACTCTGGTAGGAAACTGGATTTTCATTCATGAAGATTTCACATCCTGTAAATTCATAGTTTTACAGCATGAAGACTTTAGGTAATAGTAGCTGGGGTGAGATGTGTTTGGGGAGTGGCAGAAGTTATAATTGGGTAACATTACTTTTAAATATATTTGATTTACATTATTTCACTTGATCCTATGAAGAAGACATTCTGATTATTTTGTATCCACTTGACATTTTTAAATACTTAACTTTAAGAACTTTAATTATTGTATTATTATTAATTATTTTTGAGGCAGGGTCTTGCCATGTAGTTGGCTTGATATTTTTCTGCCTCAATTCTGGGTTGAGTTCTGGGATTGTAGGTGTGTGCTACCACATATAGCTTAAGGCTAATTGTTTTTTAAGAGCTCAATATATCTACCCAAAATGTCAAATACACATGCTTCCAGTCTCAATTTTTGTAGTATGCAGTGATGTCTCCTTCTAAGTGTTTCCTATTAGAACCTGTGATTTGGATGTTTCTAATAAGTGCTTTTGACATTTGTAGTTTTGCATATAATAGTATATCTTGAACTTATTTCCCTTTGAGAGCAAGATCTGATCTGGATCCAAATAATTTAAAGTGAGGATAAAGTACCATGTTACTTTACTAAAATGTTATTTTGAATATTTGGAAAGGCACAGAAAACTAAAAAGTTGAAAAATTAAGTTCGTTAATTTGTTTTAGGTTTCACTAGTTTGGGGAGACTTTTGGACAGTGAAATTGGAGGTGCTCTTAAATCTCATAGTAATTTTTGGAGGTATTGACCATTTTATTGGTAATGCTATCTGTGTTAGTTAAAAATTCTTAATAGTCTTATTTTTCAGAACATTTATATATATAACATATGTATGCGACATATATGTTATCATTTTTACACAAGGATTATATATTGTCTTTCATTTCTATAATGCAAATAAAGAAAATTTCATGAAAATGCTTTTGAAGAAGCTAGGAGTTGATTGCTTACACTTGTAATCCTAGCTAGTCAGGAGGCTGAGATCTGAGAGTTGCAGAACCAGCTTGGGCAGGAAAGTCCATGAGACTGTTATCTCCAATTAAGCAGCCAAAAGAAGCCACAAGTGGAGCTGTGGCTCCAATAGAAAATACTAACCTTGAGCAAAGGCGCTCTGGGGCAGTGCCCAGGCTAGCCCCAGGACATTTTATTATGCTGGCCTTAATGGAATAACATTTTTACTCATTGATTACAGTTTGACATTTACCGAGTAGAAAGTAGGGCTTTGGTACCAGGGAAAGAGCAGAAGAGTGAACTTAATTTTCCACTCTATCTTTTATGAATGGTGTGAATTTTTCCATTAGTATTTCTAAGAATTCTCTTTCTGGTTACTCTTTATACTTAAGGTCTCAGCTAAGATATTGCTTCTAAATAAGAGACCTAGCAGGAAATCTATACCTGCCCAGTGGAAGTAGTCCCAGTTTTCAGGTAGTTTCTCACATCACGTTGCTTTTTTGTTGTTATTGAACTTAACATAATGAGAAATGATCTTCCTATGTTTGTCAGTGCATTATTTTCTATTTCCTCTCCTTAGAGGCAATTTTATGGAAATGGTCACCTAACTTGTGTGTCACCAGTGCCAAACAGCACCTGGAACATGGTGTAGGTACTTTATTAATATTTGATGAACAAAAGGATACAGCAATAGTTTTTAGGAGATCATTTCCTTAAAAGTTACTTAGAATGATTTTTTTATAATTGTGAGAATAAGATAAGATAATGTGGTGGTTCAAATACTATAGCATTGGAAATTGTTCTTACATACATAGTTAACAATATATAGATTGATGTCTGTTTGAAGAATCATAGTCTTAAAAAAAGAATGTTAGGTTTGAACCCTTTAAGTCTGCACTTGGTGAATATTAATAATTATAATATTATAATATTAATAATTTGTTTTTCTTAGGAGATAGTAGCATTCGGAATAGTCATTTCTGAACTCAGCTATTTAACTCATTATTAGATCTAGTATAATGGTTCATGCTTGTAATTCCTGCTGTAGGGGAAATAAAAGTAGGAGGATGGGTGTCCAATCCTGGGCAAGTACAAGGACCTTATCTGAAAAATAAAAAACTAAAACCAAAAAACAAACAAAAAAAAGCGAGCAAAACTAAAGTGATAAGAGTTGGGGAAATGGCTCAATTGATAGAAACCTTTCCTAGTTAATGTAAGGCTCTGAGTTAAAACCCCAGAATTACCAAAGCACCACCACTACTACTACTACTACTTTTAGCTTACTGTTTCTTGATATCTATATCATATAGATGATACATGCTAAGAAATATTACTTAAAACAGTAACTTACCTAGAAAAATAAAAGGAAAGAGTTTTAGACTAGAAACGTCAGCCTCTTGCTGTAACATTTGCTAAAGAAAGTTGCACATTTTCTACACCTCCGAGGGATGGAGTTTTGATTTGTTTCATTTTCCATCAGGATCTCAGTAATTGATATTTGCCACTGACCTTTGGGCCTGCAGGATTTTAAGGATGAAACTCACAATGTCAGACACTGAATCCAAGAAGTATTATATAACTTCTTGGTATAATCAGGACTTATTTTCAAAGTTTTGATAGATGGACTAGAAGAACCATCTTGATTTTCAAAAAGGGTCTTATTTGCCAAGTGGAATAGAATCCCCAATCAAGATGACAGGGTGTTGAATTTTACTTAACATTTTAGCAATCCCTGGCATTATTTTAACTAGCTGGATATCTTAAGTCCTCCAGGCCTCTTTCCTGTCCTTAACAGTGAACTGTATCCTGACATCATGCAGAGCCTGTGGTATCTGCAGTGGCCCTCCTGGAAAAGGTTTCTCACATGGGGCATATAAAGAGCTGGGTCATCTTGATCTGTGCATGTGCACTATATACTGTCTTCTTCAGGAAGTTAGGGAATAAATAATATATAAATATATATGTATATATGATATGGCCTGATGTTACTAAGTACAAGAAGGAAAAATGATTTCTTTCAGGATATGGTTTTTCTGATAGAAAGCTAAAATGTAGTTGTTTTGTTTTATAGAGATTTGTCAGAACTATTTAACAGGGATCGCCATAGTGGGAAGGCACTCTAGCCTTTCAGAGGTATAAAGCTGTGTATACTATTTCCTGTTTCTATAATTCAGAAACTGGGCTAAATCATGTAACTTTTATTGGTCCGCTGGGTTCTGACTGTTACACATCAAGAGTTGACTTATCTCAAAGTCTTTCTCAAGTGACATTACAGATGTCTTCCCTTTCTCACCCCCCCCGCCCACTCTTTCTTCACTACTTTGCAAGCTCAGCAACTGTACTTGTGTGAGCTAAGTCTGTTCTTAGAATTTTTCCAAGGAGATATGGAGGTATAATCAACTTTAGTCTCTGGTAGGAACAGTACTGGGAACCTTAATATTGAAAGGTGACAGGACGGCAGTTAATTCATCCCTACTACAACCTCGTGACCCCTACTTTCTTATCACACAACAGGACCCAATAGGCCAAATTACTTATCATCCTTTTCCTATTGTTTTCTGCTTATGACTCCTCTGAGGACTGGCATGATCTCAAATGGAAGTTTGGCAAAACCAGATGTGAACTTTGTGAGATGTATGGGTGGTCCCTGGAGTGATCCGTTTACAGTTTCAAGCTCCTCGGGGTAGAGATCCAAAGCAAACCTTATGAAATAGAGAACAAAAATGACTTCACATTTTCCAGGTCATTTTTTGTTCATTTCATGAGCATCAGCAAAAACAATCTACTTCACAAAGATAAAAGCCCACATTTTCCTAAATATCGACTTTATCAAAGTAAACAGGAAAATAGGTGAGGCATGGGGTTGATAGTAGAAAGGACCAAGGAATTAGTAAGTTAGTCTTGCTGCTCAAGCAAAACAACATTCAAATTTTAGATTTCAAGTAGATAATAATATCCTCATCTTCCAATAAATGACATGAAGAGTAGCACCAAATCTTTATATTTTCTGCCTGTGAACTTTATTCTTTATTAATAAACTCAAGTGATGCCTTTTATTTGAAGGTTTCACTGTCCATCAGTGAAAGGGGCTGCATACTCATCTCTGTCTTTAGTCTTTTATTGTTGCCTGTATCATTCTAGTCATATCTTTATTTGGTTGGTTTGTTGATTCATCCACTTATTTAACAGAACACAGCAGTTCTTTTTTGTTGTTGTTGTTGTTGGTCGTGGGGATTGAACTCTGGGCCTGGGTGGTGTCCCTCGGCTCTTCAGCTCAAGGCTAGCGCTCAGCCTCTTGAGCCACAGCGCCACTTCCAGTTTTCTAGTGGTTAATTGGAGATAAGAGTCTCATGGACTTTCCTGCCTGTGCTGGCTTTGAACCATGATTCTCAGATCTCAGCCTCCTGTGTAGTTAGGATTACAGGCATGAGCCACTGGCTCCCGGCTTAGAACACAGCAGTTCTGAGCATGGACTTTGAAACCAGGCTTTCTGGGCTGTTGTCTTGGCTCTGTCCATTTTGGATTCTTTGACTTTGTGCAAGTAGCTGATTTCCCATGTCCAAGATGGATGAGATAAGAATACATACATAGATTATTACAAGGTGTAGATAGTTACTATCCATAAAGGAACTAGTGTCTGGTGATTAGTATACTTCATTTGACAAATGCATTCACAATGTTTTTTTTTTTTTTAATTCCAGAATTCACAACAGGGCTTATGACCACAGATACAGGAGAAGTTCTCAAGAAGTATATATGCATTGACCTGGGCATTAAAGAGATCAATAGCAGTGAAATACTCAATTCATTCTTTCTGTACACATTTATGAAGTACCTTTATAGTAACAAGCAGTGTGCTAGATGTTACAAACACAATAGTTAACTAGAAGTAAATAGCTATCTCATTTAGCTCCTGGTTTTGGTACCATGGCATACATATACATTCTAACTTAGCCTGGGATGAGATTGAAAAGCACAGCAAACTTTCTGGTTAAAGTGGTGCTCAGTCTGAATTTTCTAACATTGGCCAGATGTAGCCAGCAGACAGAGGTAAGGCAAAAGGATCAGGTTATTGGCATTTAATTTCTTGGAGCGAAACCTCACATCCTGTGTTCAGGGAAGCTATATACTTCTATACAGAAGAAAAAAATAATACCTTTTATCTTGGGAATACTAGGAGTTGCTTCAACCATTTCTTGTAGTAGATAGAATTTTCCCTTTGCTATGATTTCCATGTTGCAGATCAACATCTTCTTAAGGAATATATGCTTAGTCGTGGTAGCATTTCACATACTGTGGTCTCATTGTAACAGTGGAGAATCAGTGGAAATACTACAGAAGTTCCAATTCTTTGCATTCTACAACTTATTGGCTGAGTAGCTTTGTATAAGATCTTTTACTTCTTTGGAATTCAGTTTAACTGTATCTTAGGGATATTAATGCTGAACCATGGTCTGACAAGAGTCATGGCAAGGCTCAAATAAATGATTTTGTTAGTGGCAACTGATACTTCACTATTTGAATTAATATACATTTTAATGAGGATAACCTGAGCATGTTCATGTGCTTAGCACTTTTCTATAATTTGGCTTTGTCAATATTATTGCAAGAGGGCTTGCTCAATGTTATATCCAGTAGTCCCTTGGTATCTGTAGTAAATTGGTTCCAGGGACCGCCTGTGAATCTGAAAATCTGCAGATATTCAAGTCCTTTATACATAAGAGCATTCTTGGTAGGCTTCACATCATCTCTTGTTTATTTGTAATACAAAACCAATGCAAATATGATGTAAATATTTGTTATGCAGTGTTTAGGGAATAATGACAAGAGTGAATGTCTTTACATGGTTTAGTACAGATGTACTATTTCCCCCTTGACTACTTCTGATCTATAGTTTGTTGACATACTGTCCTTTGGATTCAGAGGGCCGGCTGGAACAAGTAGGAAAACCAGATGTCAGACTCAGGTTTATTTAACTGCATTTCATCTTTTTAAAACAGAAACACTGCCTTTTCCTGAATCTTGTAGAATCTCCCATTATCTTGAGGAATCTTGCTTAAGCTGGAACATGTAAACTGTCTGGTCTTCATTGTCATGCCTGTAGTCTTTCAAAAGTGGGCTTCATACCTACAATCTTCCCACTTCAGATTCTTTACTTAATTATCTAAAACAACAATACTGGGTGGGGCAGAACAGGAACCTTAAAAAGAGAAACCATTGGCTTCTGTTTCCCTTGAGTAGCCAACCTCTCAAGACTTATACTTCTCACTGTCTGATAAATTACACCTATCCCTAACTCTACAAGCCTAGTCTACTTTTGCAGCTCTTAGGACTACTCCCTTTTATATTCTTAGGCTAAAAAGATTTTACTCAGGAGAAAAGGGATGGGAACAGAGAGCTATGGGCCATTACAGAAAGCTTTATTTATTTATTTTTATTGTGAAAATACCTTACAGAGGGGTTACAATTACATGGGCAAGATAATGAGTGCATTTCTTATCAAGCATTGTTGCCTCCTCCTTTATTTCCCCTTCCCATCCCTTCTCATCTCATCCCCCTCACAGCCCCCCACTCCACCAAAATTGTAAAGTTTGTTTTTTTGACATAACGTCTTGTACATCTCATTGTTGCAATGGGTCCACCTATATCCCTATTTAAAGATCTGTTTTTTTTCCTTTTCCCTTCACAAATTATACCAACATCATATACAGTGAAAACAGGGCTTATACCATGGGAGAGGGACATACAAAGCAACAAAGAAATCGTCTTATACATATGTTAGAAACAATCACAAGAAAGAAAAAACATTTGAATCCTTATCTTGGGGTTCATTTTGCTTAACATCAACTTATCTGACCATTTCTGCTTCTCTCAGACATATACTAGTTATTACAAATAAGAAAGCTTTTTAACTGGGTAGATAAGGAAAGCACCTGGAATTACTCATAAACTAAATTTTCCCTTTCAAAACTTAATATTTGGTAAGATACATAGCTGTGACATTGTCTAGACTTAATTTTAATGGAAAGGATTTAATAATATAGTTATCAAAATCATATCCATGTCCTTGTTTATGTAAGCCAAACACATGTGTCTTTTTCTGTTGTCTGAGAAGAATAGGTACGACTAAGTTCACCGAATACTTAACATTTCCTAAATTCTGCTAACCTTCTGGCAATCTCCTACTGACTTTATGTTATAGCCACCATTTATATCTGAAGTTATGTTTTAAACTCTATTGTGTAATGTTGTCATTTCCTCAACTAAGACTTTACTTTGACAATGGTAGGTATCTAATTCAGTTTACTTAAAAACAGTAAACTGATAACTCCTCATACATGTATATATACTATTAATTGTACTATGCTTATCAAGATGACATATAAAATATCTTTTAAATCAAAATTAGAAGATACTACTTGTATTAGCAGGTTTAGAGAAATCCTTAGAAGTAGCAGCTAGTGCTACTCTGAAAAGGATGAGTGTTGTCCTTTTGGCTAGGTTTGTGAAATGTTAATGTATTTTTTTAAATCAGTTCAACATTGTGCTAGAAACAATTGTGCTTTTAATAAACCCTCAGTTTATTATGTTTTATAATTTTTAATAAAACTGAAATTTTGTGGCTTCTCTTTTGGAAACCAGCTATTTTGACAATAATGGATTTCTATCCAGAGTATTCTCTTATGCCTTTCAGGTAAGGATATTATTGCAGTTCACTGCGTTGCATTCCATTCCTCTGTATTGGTACCTTCTCTATTTCAGAAACTCTTAATGCTAGGGTGTGGTTGAAAACAATTTACCTTGCCTTTGATAACTTTAGGTTTTTTGGGACAGAAAACTTATGTACTCAGTGAGTTGAAAGCCAATGTCACCAATCTTACATTGTGCAGAAATGGGTTGAATAAATAAAAATGAGGGAGCCTAGTAAGTGGAGGTATATAGTATAAGAACCAGAGAAGGCAATTGGACGAAGGTCACACATCCACACTTCTGTGATGGCGACTATCTTAATTGTATGTAAATTTGTTAGTGCAAGGCTTTTTACTACATAGTTTTTGGCAAAAAATTATAATTAAAAATTATATCTGGCAGTTAGGGTCTTTATTTTTTCTGCAAGTATTTTATTTATTTATCATTGAAGAAAAAAGAAAAATACAGGAGCTGGGAAGGTGGCTCAGTGGTAGAGCGCTTGCCCTGCATGCCTCAGGCCCTGGGTTCAATTCCTCAGCACCACATAAGCAAAAAGAAAAAAAAAGCCGGAAGTGGCGCTGTGGCTCAAGTGGTAGAGCGCTAGCCTTGAGCTGAAGAGCTGAGGGACAGCGCCCAGGCCCAGAGTTCAGGCCCCACAACTGGACCCCCCCCCAAAAAAAAAAAAAAAAAAAAGAAAAATACAGCAGCATGTTCTGTGTTGGCTTCAATAAGACGAAATAGTTAATCTTTAACATCACTACTGCACTCCAAAATTGAAGGCAACACAGTCATTACTACAAATTACTTGTTGACTCTATTCTGAAGAGAAAGAAAATTAGGAAACAGAATTTAAACAATTCCTCCAAACCACACATTTATAAATATCATCATATTTTAAATGCTTAAAAAGGCATGGATTCTCCACTAATGGAAAAGCAGTTTGCTATAGGCAATGGGAAAAAAAAAACACCTCAGTGACAATTTAGCATATCTTACAGAACTGAAAAGCCATACTATGCTGGATTCCCACAGCGCAGCAGTATGTCACATCATGACAATGACTGCAAAGTACCTCATCCTCACCTCCTCAATCGAAGCTACAGAAAATCCCACTGTAGCCATGCAGTATTTACTGCATTCCTCTGATCCTAAAAACAGTACCTCAAAATGCCTACAGAAGTACATGTTCCCACCAGAAATGGTGTGTCAACTTAGTTAGGGTCTTTATTATAAGAGAATGTTATTGTATTGTTTTAGGAATCTTTCCAATTAAAAGCAGCACACCCTTTCTTACCAAGCACTGGAAGACACTCACCAGAAACTTAAGAAGATGTTTCTATTACACAACACTCAGATCTTAAGAGTACTGACAAGCATAACCATTACAATAAACATGTCAGGAAACAGAACAATTGTCCAAAAGCTTTTCCACTTGAACTGTCTGCTGAAAGCTTGTCCATTCCCTGGTTACTTAGTATTTGTTTTCTGAAATATCACAAAGTATAGTATAACAATACCCTTTTTTATGTATTCAACATCTCTGTGTCATGCCACAGGTGATCTTATGGACCACCAATAATAAAATTACAAAACACAAGACATATCTTGATACAATGATCTACAAATCCCACTAACTTGAAAATATATTCCATCTAAATTATGTCTGTGAAAAGCTAGTTTCTTTGAGGAAATATTTTAAAAGTTCTTTGTGATGCACAGAGAGAGTAGTCATTTAAAGACATGGAGACATCCACAATTCATTTAAAACTAAAATGGGTAGTGAGCAATGAATGGTTAAAATATAGTAAGAAATAAGCATAGATTATGTAAAATTACAACATATTGAATCTAAGTCGTTTCATTAATGACTTAACCTGTTTGGATTAGCAAACTTGGTGAGCTTTTGCAAATTCATAAAATACTACCTTTGAAAACTGGCAACAAAAATTTTTATAATGCTTCTATTGCAGCTACTATAAATAAACTGATCAGATCACCCCATGCTTTTACTATTTTCTATTCATGTTGGAATCTTGGCTAATATTTTTTAAATGTGTACCTTTTTATGGTTCATACAAAGTAGAAGACCCCATTTTGTGTTTCCAAGGCAAAGCTTTTGAAGATTTGCTTCATTTTTTAGAACAGGGAGATCGAAGCAAGGTATTGGGTCAGGTGAAGTTTGACAATTTGAGCAGTTCTAGTTTCAGAGAAGATAAGGGCTGTCTATGCATGACAGAAAACAAAACCCTTAGAATGACATAAGTGGGTTGTTTAGAAGACTATGTCAGTACTTGAAAAGAAGTTTATAATTTTCAACTTTGTTTCAAAGGATGGATTTGAAAGGAGCACTTGGCTGTCAGTGAATCTGGCTCCTGTGACACTTTGTTTTCAACACTTCATTATATCTGCATGCTTCTTTGGACAAACTATACAGAAGAGGAAGATAATTAAGGCTAAAATATCCAAAGTCATTTGCAAGCATCTCATAGAAATGCTGCTATTGTAATAAAAATAAAAGCATAAGGAGATCTTTCAGAGAAGCTATTTAGACAGTTCTTCTTAACTTGTTAATAGGAAGAATGCAAATGGTCTAAGCAATGAAATTGTATTTTCAAACTGGATCATTGTAGATTTCCTAAGTATAAGAGTCAAAGTGTTAGATCAATATTTTGTGACTTTGGGTCTGTCTAAACTAAACTTGTGAGCTTATGAAAGTATAGATGAAATCAAACATTAAATGTGTAAATTCAAAGAAACATATTGCATGATAGACAACTATAGGACATTTTACTAGCTCTACGTTCACCACTTGGGTTGAAGGGTTGAATTAAAGCTTATCAAAGTGATAATGATGCTGCTGTTTTTATATTGGGAAGAGGTCAAAGGAGAGAATGTATCAGCTTTCCTGGAATGGAGTGCTATTTGCTAAACTAAAATTTGGAGTATGTTTTAAAAGTTCAACATTATCTGATGATTTTAGATTCTTATTTCTGGTTATTTAAATTCACCATCTTATAAATGTCAGTATACTTAGAAGATGAGGCTTTTGGATATTGCGTTTTTAGGGTGTTGGCCAGAATGGGTCATGAATACCATGTTTTCAATTACTTCACATAAACAGCTAATATTATTTGTATTTACTGCTGAAATCTTCATGGATATGACTTCTCTGTGTCACTGTTTTTTTTTTAATTTATGCTGGGAAGCATTCTCATTCCAGGTATTTCTGAATGTAAAGAAATTTTACAACCAGTATTTTTACAGATGACCCCCAAATTTAGTAGTTTAAAGTGGCTGCTTATTTTGTCATGAAAGTTTGTAGGTCAGGAAGGGGAGTTTGCTTCTGTTCCATGTCTGGCCTCTGCTGAAGTGATTGAATGTTAGGAGGGACTCCAGACCTCAGGGATAGTCTTGTTCACTTTCATGTTTGATCTAGGGGCTGGAAGAAGTTGACTAAGATTCTCTAAAACAGCCTGATCTATGTTGCATCCTGGAATGACAGCTGTAAGTAGTTGGATTTTGAACTGTATTACTCAGAGATCTGAACACAATGGTCTAGGAATGTATATTTTTGTTGCATGGCTCTGAATGGATGCAGCCTTGGAATTTAGTCACTCTTACTGTTAACTGCAGTCAAATCACACATTTGCTCAGATTTAAGGGATTCCCCCATCCTGAGGGAGTTATGAACTATTTATGAACAACACAACAACTTTTATACTTTGATGTCATGTAATCCTAAAAAAATGTTAACTAAGGACAGAAAAGCTTCTCACCTCACAAAACTAACAAAACTTTTCAAAAAACCCCATAATCTCTGAATGATTTGCATATATTGAAAATTTCTTAAAAATTAAAATGTACTTATTTTTATTATCATTAAGTAGTTGTACAAATGGGTTTCAAAAAATACATTTTGATCAGTCTCTTTCCTTTCATTGTTCTCTTCCATCTCTCCCAAGCCCACTTATTCCCTCAAATGAACTGGTTCTATTTTTACATATGTACATCGAATATCATGCCTGAACCCACCACCTTTCTTCTCTGAATTCATCTACTCCTCCTTTCTTTGACCATCGACCTTCATACAGCATGTTTCAGCTTCCTGGTATTCACTGTATTAACATTTTAGATAGTGTGTTTAAAGGATTTACATCACTGAAATACTCCCCTGAGAATACCATCTATGTTGATAAGTATAGGTATATGTTTTCATATATGTTTGTAATTTAGATTTAACTATCATATATAAGAGAAAACATGTGCCCTTTATCTTTGTGACCCTGACTTAGTTCACTTAGCATATTTCCCCCAGCTCCATCCACTTCTTTCTGATGGATGACTTAAATTCATATGTGTGTGTGTGTGTGTGTGTGTGTGTATGTATATATATAGATATATACATACATATGTCATATTTTTTATTATGCACTCATCCATTCTAGAGACATCTGTGATGTTTCTTATCTTAGTATGGTGAATAATGCAGAAATGAACACTGATGTGCAATTTTCTTTACTGTATTCTGACTTACTATCTTTTGAATAATTGCCAAAGAGTGGTATCACTGAATCATAGAGCACTTTGACGTTTAGTTTTTTTTTGGAATCTTTAATCTTTACCTTCTCATCAACAGTGTAATAGGTTTTTTTTTTTCCTACTTCTTTGCCAGGATGACAGTCAATTTTGTTGGGGTGGGGTGCTGTTTAGGTTCACATTTCCTTTATGGCCAGAGATGTTGATCATTTCTTCATGTGTCTATTGGTCAATTTTACTTTTTCTTTGGTTCTCATTTGTCCATTTATTAATTGGCTTATTGATTCTTTGAGTTGAGTTTCTTGAGCTCCTTGTATATTCTGGATTTTAGGCTCCAGATATATAGCTGGTAAAGATCTCTCATTCTATAGGATTAGGAAGTTCCTGTCTATGCTAATAAATTGTAATGTTTCCCCTACTCCTTTCTGTGGAAGTTTCACATTTCAGGTTTTACATTAGGGTCTTTGATCTATTTTGATTACTATTAGTATGCAGTGACAGAGATCCAGTGTCAGTTTTCTGCATATGTATGTCTTCTTTTCCTAACATTATTTACACCACTTGTTGATACTGTGGAATGTTGAAGTGTCCAAGTATCATTGTATTTGGATTTATGTTTGTTTTTAAGCCCACTGGTGTTTTTTAAAAATTGATTATGATTGTAAAGATGATGTACAGAGGAGATACAGTTATGTAAGTAGGTAATGAATACATTTTTTCAACAGTGTCACCTCTTCTCTCATTTTCAGTTTTACCTTCCTGACCCTCCTCTCCTATACATTGCACAATTCATTTTCAACATAGTGTCTAGAATCACTGCTGCATTTGTTCACCCTTTATCTGACCATTTCTGTGCTCACTGTTACCGTCCTCACAACAGATAAACTTACATAAGAAAGGTGCAGAAATCAAAAACAGTGCCCAAAGAGACCAACCCTCCTCTGCCCACCCCCATGAAACCATGAAACCAAGCCAAAAAATAAAATGAAAATAACAAAAAAATCTTGTTTTCATTTCTTACACTTTATTTAGAAACACATCATTTTAAATAATCATATGCACATATCTATTCAATATTTCTCATCCTCTCCTAAGAATATCTTACTTTGGTCTCCTGTGTCAACATTTAGAGTCCTGTTTAATTTCTAAAGTCCAAGTGCAGTGTTTTATCTTTTACCACCCATTGTGTTTACTTGTAGATTTAATTGCACATTCTAATTATTACAAATGAGGGAAACCAGGCAACCTATGTTTCTTTGTGTCTGGCTTACTTCCCTTAATATAGGTTTTTTTTGTACATTTTTCCAGTTCCTTATGAATGGTGCAATATCATTCTATTTGATGGATGAATAGAATTCCATTATATACATTTACTACATTTTCTTGACCCGTTAGACTGTTCAGGGGCATCTGAATTGATTCTGTATCTTGGCTATGGTAAACAATGCTGCGATGAATATGGTGGTGCTGTTAATTTTAGTATGGCCTGGTTTATGTTCTATTGGATAAATGCCCAAGAGTGGTTTGAGAAACCTCCATACTGCATTCCAGAGTGGTTGAACAAGTTTACCTTCCCTCCAACAGTGTAGTAGCATTCCCTTTTGGCCATCTAGCATCTGTTATTCTTAGTTTTCTAGATAGTGGCCATTCTAAGTGTGGTGAGGTGGAATCTCAATTTTGTTTTGATTTTCATTTCTTTGTGAACAGGGATGTTGAACATTTCTTCATGTGTCTATCCTTACTTCTTCTTCTGAGAAATCTCTCTTTAAGTCTTCTATTATTCCATATGAATTTTTGGATTGATTCCTCTGTATCATTGAAGAATGTTGGTTGGATCTGGATTGGGATTGCATTGTATTTGTAGATTGCTTTGGGCAGTATTGCAATTTTCACTACGTTAATCCTTTCAATCCAGGAATATGGAAGGTTTTTCCTTTTCCTTAAATCGGATTTAATTTCCTTTTTCAGATTTTTAAAGTTTTCATCACAGTGGTCCTTCACAACTTTAGTTAAGTTAATTCCTAGGCTTTTTTTTTTGTTTTTTGAAGCTATTACAAATGGAGTAGTTTCCTGATTTCAGTCTTGTTCTTCTCGTTGGCATACAGAAAAGCTATTGATTTTTGTGAGTTAATTTAATACCCTGCTACTTTACCAAAGTTTTGGATCAGGTTAAGTAATTTGGGAAATAAAATTATGAGTTTCTTTAAATATAGGATCATGTCATATGCGAAGAGGGATAGTTTTGTTTCTTCTTTCCCTATTTGGACTCCCTTTATGTTTTTCTCTTGCCTTATTGTTCTTACTAGAAATTCTAGTACTACATAGAAGAGGAGTGGAGAGGCTGGGCATTCTTGTCTCATTCTTGATTTTAAAGAAATTTCTTTTAAGTTTTTATCATTAAATATAATGCTGGATGTAGGTTTGTTATATACAGCCTTTATTATATTGAGGAATATTCCATGGATTCCTAGGTTCTCCATAGCTTTTGTCATAAAAGGATGATGAATCTTGTCAAATGATTTTTTTTCTGCATCTATTGAGATGATTCTGTGGTTCTTGTCCTTGTTTCCATTGATGTATTAAATTACATTAATTGACTTGCATATATTGAACCACTTTGGCATCACTGGAATGAATCCTGTTTGATGATAGTGTATGATATTTTTGGTTAATTGTTGAATTTCATTTTTCAGAATTTTAATGAGAAGTTTTGCTTCAATGTTCACCAAAGAAATGGGTGTATAGTTCTCTTTCTTTGCTGAGTCCCTAGCTGATTTTGGGATGAATATTATATTGGCTTTATAGAATGCATTTGGTAGTTATCTTTCCCTTTCAATTTTATTGAAGGGTTTGAAGAATATTGGAGTGAGTTCTCCTTTGAAGACCTTATAGAATTCAGCAGTGAATCCATTTGGTCCTTGAGTTTTCTTGGATGTGAAGTCTTTTATTGCCATTTTGATTCCATTACTTGTTATGGGTTTCCTTATTTGGTTTAAATTTTCTTGGTTTACTTTGGGTATTTTAATATTCTCTAGGAATTCTTCCATTTCTTCCACATTCTTCTATTTGTTAGCATAAAGGCTTTGAAAGTATTCCCTTATTTGTTTTGAATCTTGCTTATTTTTGTTTTTATGTTCCTATTGTAGTCTAATTTTATTTATTTGGGTGTGTTAACTTCTTTTTTTAATTTAATTTTATTTTATTTGTGAACATACTGTACAGAGGGGTTACAATTACATGGGCAGGATAATGCGTTACATTTCTTACCAAGCATTGCAGCCTCCTCCTTTGTTTACCCTTCACATCCCTTCCCAGACTCCCCCCTCACCCCCCCATGGGTGTGTTAACTTCTTACTTTGGTTAGATTTGCTACAGGTTTATCAATTTCGTTAATTTTTTCAATGAACCAACTCTGTTTTGTTGATTATATCTATGCTTTTTAATATTCCCTAATTCATTCATTTCTTAGTTAATTTTTATTTTTTCATCTACTGGTTTGGGTTTGGCTTGTTCCTGTTTTTCAAGGAGTTTAGGTGCATCATTAAAGTGTTGATTTGAGATTTCTCCGGATTGTTAATGTAGGCACTCAGAACTATTAATTTTTCTTTGAGCACTGCCATTGCAGGGTCCCATAGAAGCTGGAATTTTATGTGTTCATTTTTGTTAAAGTCTATATAAGTTTGAAATATCATCACTGAACCACTGATTATTCAACAATGTGTTGTTGATTCTCCATGAGTTAGAAAGTGTTCTGTGATGGCTTTTGGTGTTGAGCTCTAATTTTATTTTGTTGTAGCCTGACAGGATTCATGGAATAATTCTAGTCTTTTTCAATTTGCACAGATTTGCTTTGTGACCTAAAATATGATCTACTTTGGACAGTATTTCATGAGTTGCTGAGAAGAATGTATATTCTTACACTGCTAGGTGAAATATTCTATATATGTCTGTTAAGTCTATTTGGTCAATACAATTATTTAGGACTGAGATTTCTTTGCCTAGTTTTTGAATGGGTGATCTAGTCAGAGACATTGTTGTGTTGGACACACCAGCAATCATTGTGCTTGGATCTACATGTATCTTTAGGTTAAATTGTATTTGTTCAATGAAGTTGAGTACTCTGGCATTTGTTATATGGATATTTAGTATTGTTCTATCTTCTTGTAGAAGAATTCCCTTTATTAATATGTAATACTCTTCTTTGTCCCTTGCCATTAATTTTAATTTGAAGTCAATATTATCTGATATTAGTACTGCTACTCTGACCTGTTTATGGGGCTGTTTGCTTGTTAGATTTTATTACAGCTTTTCACTTATAGAATATGTTTGTTTTGAATATTTGAAGAAAGTTATGCTTCTGGTTTTGACCCTACAAGTTGCACCCCTTGGGATCTTACGTGGGTGCTAACCAAGAACATGATAAATTCATTTGTAGGATGACTAATGCAAAAAAGAGTATTAAATGAAAATCATATTCATCAACTCAGAACTTGTTAGAGGTTCTCTGCCCAGAAGGTGCCAAACTACAGCAGGCAGGCCTGGATCAAGAGTCTTCACAAGATGGTAAAAGCCCTTAAGTACTTCTGTGGACTTGCCACAAAAGGTCTTTGGGCTTTTTGATTAAGTTTAATTAAAGTGAGACAAAGTCTTTCCATGAATATATCTACTTATGTCATTATGATTTATGGTTTTCCCTTTTTAAATTTTTCCCTTAACATTTTCCTTGCCCATTTCATTTTCTTGGAAAGGTTAACAAAACATAGTTTAAAAGTAGCATGGCATTTGAGATAACTTGAAGATAACACTTGGACTACTAACTGCCTTTCTGTCCTCCTTCCACCCCACTTTTTAATATATACACTCTTAAAATTTTGTAACAATGAAATAAATTTCTAGCACTAATTTGAAAAAAAAGAATGTTTCTTTTTATGGGAAAGGTGAATCTCTTGAAGACAGTGGATGAATGGGTCTTGCTTTTTGATTCAACTAGTCAATCTGTCATTTAATTGGAGAGTTAAGTCCATTAATATTGAGAGTTATGATTGGGAAGTGTGGTAATTCCTGTCATGTTATACTGTCTTAGTAGCTGTGACTCATCTTTTCTTATCATATCTATCCAGTCCTCTGGTGAGGGGCCTTTTCTCTGCCCACATTGGATTCTTTGATTTTCTATATGTAGGACATCTTTGAGTATCTTCTGTAGTGCTAATTTGGTGGAGATAAATTGTTTTGCTTTTTCTTTGTTGTGAAAGCTTTTATTTGTCATTTGGTTATGAAGGAGAGCTTTGCTAGGTACAGTATTCTTAGTTGGTAGTTACTTGCATAAATGGCATAAACCATTCCAGAATCTCCTTGCTTTCATGGTCTCATCTAAGAAATCTGTAGTTATTCTGACTGGGTTTCCTTTATGAATAATTAATCTTTTTCTCCCTTACAAGTTTAAGGATCCTTTTCTTGTTCGCTATTGATCTTGTGCAGATTGGAATGTGTTGGTGGGATGTTCTACCCTAGTCTGGTCTCTTTAAGTTATGAAGGCTTCTTGTATCTGATTGGGCCTATTATTTTGGATGCTCATGAAGTTCTCTGTCAGAATTCTGTTACATATGTTTCCTACTGCTTTAGCTTTAGTTGCCTTTTCTTCTCCTTCCACCTATCAGTCTTAAATTAGGTATTCTGATTGAGGCCTAAAGTTCTTGCAAGCTCATTTCTTGTTTCTTGGATTTGTTCTGGATAATTGTCTCCTCTCTCTCTCTCTCTCTCTCTCTCTCTCTCTCTCTCTCTCTCTCTTTCTCTTTCTCTCTCTCTCTCTCCCTCTCTGTTTTCCTCTCCTACCTAATCAATCTTTGATTCCTGAGACTCTATCTTCTATGTCATCTTTTGTGATGTCAAAAACTTTCTATTTTGTTTTTTATTTCTCTAACTTTTAATCGATCATTTTTCATATATTCTGCATTCTTCTTTATTGATTTTTTCTGTAACTCTTCTAGACTTCTCCACTTCCTTGATTTGTTTATCTGTGTCTTCATTCATATCCTTTAGCTGCATGACTACTTTTTCAGTGGACTCCCTTGCTTCTCTTGGAATTCATTTAGCTTTCTTTTTGTGCACTCCATGGATTCCTCTAATAATCTTTGGTTAGTCTCATCATGCTCATGAATTGCCCTGTGTAGGGTTTCTATCTTTTCATTAAATGTATTATTTATCAGCAGTGTTTTATAGCATTTTGAGCATTATCTTCTCAGTCCTTAATTTGCTGCTCTATTGCCTGGTTATTTGATGTGGGCATTAATTTTCCTTGACTTGTCATTTTTCTTCTGTTTTTTGGTTTGTTCTCTGTATTTTTGGTTGAATAGCCAGGTGATGGTTTGATATTTTGTTGGGATTTGTTTATCTAGTGTTAGATTTTGTTGAGAGTGTTAAGTGTAGGTTTAGAGTTTAGTCATGTTGAGGTGTTGTGATATTCATATTCATCTATCAGTTGACAAAAGAAATTGAGGTTAGACAAGGATGTCTGGAGAGGAGTAGTTTTTCAGAGAGAACTATAGGTGAGAGAATTATATTATAGAAGATTTAGCTGAAGGAGGATGATAAAGAGGGGAGGTAATTGCTGCAAAGGAGGAAACAAATGAAGTTAAGAGATCTTGTAGTCTATACCACTGAAGAAAATCCAGTTGAATGTTAATGCATCAGACTCCCTAAAGAATAATATTTCTTATCTAGTCTAAAAAGCCTGTCAGTTGTAGGTATTCTTCTAACTAAATACACCTTTAATTTTGGGTGGAGAAGGGTATTGTAGAAGGAAAGAAGATTAGATGTATTTGCAACTGATGAGTTATTCAATTGTAAGAGTCAATATGAGCCAATGCAAAATAACACGAAGGGAGAGAAAAGCTCAAAACTGAAACTACAGTAGGATACAACATAAAGTAAAACAAAAACAAAAACATCACAGAACCTTACAATTGCATCCACTTTAAATCAGAGGTTGCAAATTATAGTTAGGCATCCCCCCCATCTAAACAGGCCTTCGTTATTTGTGGGGAGAGGGATATTATAGTGAAGAAAAGGAGATTATATGTATTTGTATCCATTGAGCAAATCAGTGTTGTCAGGATAAACCAAACAAAAAAGATAACAGGATAAGCCAACTAGACAAAACCAAATTGGGTATGAAGGACAATCACACAGACAAAAAGGGGATAGAAGAATAAAGAAAGAAAAAGAGAAAGATCTTAAAAAAGGAAAAAAATTAAAGAAAAAAAATAAATATAAAGAAAAATAATGGAAAGGGAAACCATGGGACCTATGTTTTTTGAGTCTGGCTTACTTCCAGCAAAGAGGTCAAAAACTATGTTCATATGACCATATAACCCAATGCTAACAAAAATGAACCCCAAGATAGGGACACAAGAGGTTTTATCTTTGTTGCTGTTCTTTTAATGTACTTAGTGATTTTTTTTGTTTCTTTATGTGTTCTTCCCCCATGGTACAACCCCTGTTGTCACTGTATTTGATTCCAGTGTCCTGCATCTTGTATATACATTTTTCTAATTTGGGGAGGGGAAGGCAAATAACAAAATGCTGAAATAAGGATGCAGGATGACCCATTGTAACAATGAGATGTACAAGACACTATGTTGAAAACGAACATTACAACTTTGCGGAGTGGGGAGGGGGCATGGGGAGAGGAGGGAGGAGTTGAGAAGTGAGGAAAGGGATGGTAGGGGAAAATTAAGGAGAGGGTAATAATGCCCAATAGGAAATGGACTCACTACCTTGATCATATAACTCCAACCCCTCTGTACAGTATCTTTACAATAAAAATATATAAAGAACAAAAAAAGAAAAATAACTGAAGAAAAAAGAAAAACAGAAAAAGAAAAGGAAAGAAAGAGAAGGAAAATAAATAATTGAACAATAAAAAAAATACACAGAATTAAGCATACACACTAGTAAGAAACAGTTTTAGCAACTACCATATAGTATATATCTAAGACAAAAAATGATTTCTCCAATTAGTTTGGGGTACCTTGTGTCTCCCAATGTGTGGTATGCAGTATCTTGGTGAAATCTCTGTTTTAGTTGCTGAAATCTTCAGCTGCCCCGTAGCTAAGATCTAGGGCAGTACCAGGGGGTGAACTTCCTTAGTTCACAGGTAGGAGATAAAGGACTTGCCTCTCCCCTCTCAGTCCAATCTTTTTATGTATCTAAAGATGGAATATGAAGGATTGACTCTGCCTTATTCCTTAGGTCATACACAACATCAGGTGCTTGCTCACATACTTGTCTCCAGGCAGGTCATTCCGACCTTGGTTAGCTGAAAAGCCCCTAATCCTAAGTAGAGAATTCCACTTAGGACCTGGCCAAGGTCATTGTCTTTGTCTCCCAATAGAACATAGCCCATTTTTTATTTTCTGCTTCCTTGTTAAGACCCATATAAACCCACCCCCAAATCCAGGCCCTTGCACAACCTCCAAACCCACATGAAGGTCTGTGTCTCTTGTTGGCAATAAACAATTCTAGCCTATTGATTATTGAGTCTGGTCTATTCCTATTCTGTTCCCATCTATTTTACTAACAGGAGGTACAGGGAGCTGGGCATAATTGAATTCTGAAGCCTTCCTGATATACTGGGTCAGGGGTTTTTGAATAGTAAAGCATGGGTTAGAACTGATCTCTTCAAGGAAGGGAGCTTAGGGAAGAGACACGGGGTAAGGTAGTTGGTGAGATAAGAAATAAGAAACATGTAGAGATACTTCATGAGGAGTGATGATGTAAGGATTAGCTAGAAGTAGGTAATATGAAGGTTCTGCAGAAATAAAAGGGTGAGATGGTGTAGGTTACCAGAAAAAGAAGTTTGGAAAATAAATGAAACAAGGAGAAAGAAAATAGGACACAAAAGAAGAGGAACAAAAAGAATAATATTCCAGCAATCAACTAATAAAATCCTAAAGAGGTAGGCTTAAATACCCAAACAAAATGAGAATAGCTAATAACCTAAACCAAAACACTGACAACCACCCACCCACAAAGAAAGAAAGAAAATCTCCTCTAAGTAGGGAGCATTTTGTTTTTTATTGATGTTACAGTTTGTTTCCCACTAAATTCTCTCTTCAAAATAATCTGCATTTCATGTTTTGAATTCTGCATTTTGATCTGGCCTAAGTGAGTTACAGTCCCTCTAGTGTGGGAGTAGTGCTATGTTTTTCTAAAGATCACCCTCAGGATGTGTTTTATGTCCTTATTGCTGCTGTTTGCTTCAAGAGAGACAACTGGTGCCATTTTTATTTCCAACCAGCCCTAAGCTGGAAGAGGTCCACCCAACTGTTGGCTGCTAGAAATTGTCTGCCCCTAGAAATAGGTGTGTAGCTCTTTACAACTCACTGGAATTCCCTTCTTAACTTGCTCACTGGAACCCTGTTGGGCAATAAGGGCTGCCACCCTGGAGGAGGGGAGGTTGATTATAACTGATTGATGATGGTCCCAATTCAGCCATGCTTGGGCAATGCATACTAGTTGAGATTATAAGCACAATTAGTAAACCTGTTGAGTTAGTGTGGTCTGGCATCCTGGGTATGGAGTGAGTTATAAGGAATCTTAGTATCCCTTCACCCTGCTTCCATTGTGGTCCAAAGTGAGTCACTCACATATTGTGGAAGTCAGCCTGGCCTCCTTTTCTGGATTCCTCTGGTGAAACAGCTGTTCTATATGTTAGAGTGGCTTATGTGGCTGGTGTGGAATTTGTTAATGCTTCTCTGGGGCCCTCAGGAGATGGCTGCTGGTATCCATGCTGCTTTATCAGCTCTGGCTTTTTCCAAACATCCAATCTCCATCTTGCAGTTTTGTTTTGTTTCACTGTTGTGAAACAAATAATTAAAAATAATTAAATAAAAATTAAAAAATTAAAAAACAAAAACAACAAGGGAAGATAAAATTGATTTATGTCTATAGTTTCTGCAACAAAACTCTAACCTGGTCAGTAGCTTTTGCTTAGCTCAGAATCTATTTAAGTAAGGCTTTTTTTCTTTGATTTTACTCTACTTTTAGAAGCTCAAGATTCAATAATTCTTGATTTGTACTAGACTTTGTCTTCTTACACTCTACCTGGACTCCTTATTGAACTGAATTTTCCTGTGTCAGTCTTGTATACCCAATAGGTGAGAGGAGACTGAATTTCCTCTGTTAGCAAGCCTCCATTTTCTTCTTTTTTTCATTTTTTTTGTTGAATGTTTATTTCTTCTTGTATGTACCAAAACCTTATTGCTGTATGATAAGAGAAATTTAGTCAGTAGAAGGAAAATGGTCACGTATTTCATGCTTATCTTGATTACTTCATTTATGCTACATAACAGAAACTTGTTTAGAGTGCCCTAGAAAATAGCATGAATAAATCTCTCTAAGGTGCTATCAAGTTCCTAAGTATATGGCTCAGAACTTTGTAACATTCTAGTAAAGTAATCAACTTTCAAAGTTTTATTTGATTCTTCGTCTGCTGTTCTTAGTGAATATATACTTTGGTACATTATATACATCTATGGAAATGTCATGATGAAAGTCCTTACTATGTGCAATTTCATATATTTCAGTAATAATAAAGTACAGTGATAGAGGGATTCTTGTCATATTAATTTGAATTATATCTTACTTTGGGCACTTTGTTATATTTCTGAGTCTTGGGAGCATGAATTTCCCCCTAGTATCTTCATGTGAAGTATGGTTTGTCAGCAATGTACCAGGTGATTTTATTTCAATGATTTGATGCATCATAGTTTTTACTGTCTGAGTATTCATGGGACTCTGCTTTGTTCTCATAATTCAATATTATTCCCTTGGCTTGGCCCACTGACTACCCTTCCCCCCAAGGGATCTTCCCAAAATTCTTCAGCCCATTCTCTAGCCCAGAATCTTAATATAAATGTGAAATTCCTTCTTCCCCTATCCCCCATCCCAGAGGCTGATGGGGCAGGTGACTTAAACAATAGGTTCCTGGACCTACAGACCTGGACCACAGACTTGCCAAACTCTTTTTTTTTGGTCTGGTCGTGGGGCCTGAACTCTGGGTCTGGATGCTGTCCCTTAGCTCTTCAGCTCAAGGCTAGCACTCTACCACTTGAGCCACAATGACACTTCGGCTTTTTTCTTTTTTCTTATGTGGTGCTGAGGAATCAAACCCAGGGCCTCAGGGATGCAAGGCAAGCGCTCTACCACTGAGCCACCTTCCCAGCCCCACTTGCCAAACTCTTTGAACCCTCAGCTACCTGGAACCCTGTCTCTCACTCTTTGAACACTCAAGGAGCTTGACCCTGCCCCCTAACCATTACCCTACTTAAGCCCTCCACCCTTGCTGCCTTTACCCCATGTCTGGAGTCTCCAGACTCTCCTCAGGTCACCATGGTGTCCCTCTTCAACTCTCCACTAATGTCGATCTGGTCTGTTGAGTTTGCTTTCTGCTCTTTTTTATTCTTAAACCCTCATAACTCAGTTTCCTAACAAGTACAATCAAATACAGCAAGAATATTCTAGAAAAATGTCATGAAACAATGAGCACAACAAATTCAACGTTGGATATACTGACTTGTAATTAGAATTTTATAAAGCTGTTGAGTTTGTAAGCAACCTTTTTGAAACTATGATTCCTCAGGTATTAAAGAGCATAGGAGAGTTGTTTATAAATATTGTGTATCTCTTTTTCTTTTCTTCTCATATCTGCCATTGAGTTTGTTAACCAAGTCAAGCACAAAATTTAGAAACTTCTTAAAGGAATCACTAGGAATTCCTGATTATAGTTTTAGTAATTCAGTACTTTGAAAGTGAAGATGTTTGTGAAAATAATTGGGTTTAGAAAAGCCTCCTGGAGTTTGGTTTCAATATAACTGTTACCGTTTTGCTGATAAGTTAATTACTGTACTTTAATTCTCGTTTCATTAGTTATGTCTTCCTTAAGAATCTAAACACTTTTTATCTCTGCAATAATTTGACTGAATAACATATATCAGTTTTTTGTTGACCCCCATGAACAAATGTATATCAAATCATAGCTAGCACCTTAATTATTTACTCTCATAGTTTAACATAACTCCTTGGAAATGATCAGCAGCAGCTATTAAGGTAATGGTTGAATTTGGTTGGATATTTCAATGAATTAAAGTACACATCAATCCTTAGATCTTGTATTAAGAAATTCTGTAAACCACTTATTTAAAATTTTAGCTAAATGTTCTTTTTAAATATTAGTCTAGTATTCACATGTGAGAATTCCCCAGATCCTAAAAAAGCTCATAAATAAATGCGTTACTTGAAGTCAAAATAGAGAAGCAGATTTTAGAAGTGTTTTTGTAATATTGATTGTAATTGTGAACTGTAAGACGAAAGGCTAATTGTTCCTGGAAACACTTATACTACTGTTATAAGAAATGGACTCAAAGCTATGTAAAACACCCCTATTGTAGTGACATTTTGGAAGTTAATTCTTAAAAACCAGCTCTTATTTCTCTGAAAATTTATATATTCTCACAGAGAATGTAATATACTTGGTAACAAGGATACCTTTTCTCTTATTAAATATGACTTGGTTTGGTTAAGAAAATAAAAATCAAACTAAGCTCTTTAAGATTTTGAGTACTGTATAATCTTATAAAATAAAAAGTCCAATAAAACATTTACAAATTATTACATATGAAAGTAATTATGGAGAGCAATAAGTAGGAAATGGAAATCTTTATAGAATGTATAAATGACTGACTTAACTTCAATTGTAGTGGGTAAGAATTATTTAGAAAATATTTATTTCTAATTGTCCTTTAAAACATGTGCATAATTTGATAGTCAATAAAACTATTTGTAGAATAATAAATTATATAATTCCAGACACTTTTTATTTAACAGAATAGTTAATAGATATGTTTACTTTACTAGTTTATAAAACATAATTTTTTGTACCAGTTCTGGCGCTTGAATTCAGGGCTTGGGAGCTGTCCTTTAGCTTTCTGGCTCAAGGCTAACATTCTACCATTTGGGCCACATCTCTGCTCCTGACTTTTTGGTGGTTAACTGGAGATAAGCATCTCATGGACTTTCCTGTTTGGACTGGTTTTAAACTGCAATTCTTATATCTTATTCTACTCAGTAGTTTAAGATTATATATGAGCCACTGCCCTGTCCCCATCCCATCTGTTTTCCTTATTTTGGGGCAACACATTTTCTTTTTTTAAAATAAGTTTTTTATTGTAAAAATACTGTACAGAAGGGTTACAGTTACATGAGCAAGAGTAATGAGCACATTTCCTATCGAGCATTGTTGCCTCCTCCTTTGTTTTTCCCTACCATCCCTTCCCTCCCACCTCCACAATTATACTCCCCCCATCCTTAATTGTAAAGTTCGTTTTACAACATAGTGTCTTGTTCATCTCATTGTTACAATGGGTCAACCTGTATCCCTGTTTAAACATTTTGCTTTTTCCCTTCCCCTCCCCAAATTATACCGACATCAAATACAGTGAAAACAGGGGTTCTACCATGGGGGAGGAACATACAAAGCAAAAAAATAATCACATGGTACATTATAAATACATTAGAAACAATAGCAATAAAGAAAACAAACCACTTGTGTCCCTATCTTGGAGTTCATTTTGATTAACCTCATCTTACCTGGTCATATGTACATATCTTTTGATCATTTCTTTTTGTCCCAGACATATACTAGTTATTGCAAATAAGGGAAACCATGGGACCTATATTTCTTTGGGCCTGGCTTACTTCACTTAATAGAATTTTTTCCAAGGCTTTCCATTTCCTAACAAATGGGGCGATGCCATTCTTTTTGATGGAGGCATAGAGATTGTGTGTGTGTGTGTATGTGTGTGTGTGTGTGTGTGTGTGTGTGTATATATATATATATCACATTTTCTGGATCCACTCATCTACTGAGGGGCATCTGGGTTGGTTCCATATCTTAGCTATGATAAATAATGCTGCAATAAACATAGTTGTGCTGGTAGCTTTAGTATGGTCTTGTTTGAGATCATTTGGGTAAATGCCCAAAAGTAAAATTTCTGGGTCATAGGGGAGCTCTATGTAGAGTCTTTTGAGGAACCTCCAAACTTTCTAAAGTGGTTGAACCAGTTTACACTCCCACCCCCAATGCAGTAGGGTTCTCGGTGAATAAATTTTAAATAACTTTAAAATACTGAAAATTACTCAGGTATTTATTCCTTTTTATATTCATATTGATACAGTTATTGAAAAACCACACTTTTTGAATTTAGAATCCTCAATCTATTTTGAATCAACTTATGGACTTCAGTAATATGAATTTTTATTTATTCTTTGTGCTCACTCTGGGGCTTGTACTCAGGGCCTGAGCAATATTGCTGAGCTTTTTTATTTCTTTTGCTCAAAGCTAGCTCTTTACCACTGAGTCACATCCACTTCTGGCTTTTTGGTGGTTAAGTGGTGAGATGAGTATCATAGACTTTCCTGCCAAAGCTGGCTTGGAACCACAATCTCAGATCTCAGTTCCCTGAGTACGTAGCTCATGGGTGTGAGCCCATGCCTCCTGGTTGCAAAGTGGATTTTTAAGACACAATTTCATTGTTTCTAATTTTCTGGGTCATGAACACGACTATTAAAATTCATTCATTAAAGTTTCTTAAACAGGATGGTAAAACATTATGAGTTGCTTCAGAGCCCTTTTCCTTTTACCATAGACTTAATTCATTAACATGTTTTTCTCTTTTGTACAGTGGTCATTGTTTAGTCTAATATTATGCTGCATAACTGGAATATTTTTTAATGGAAGTGAATGTTTAAAAATTGGAAAACAGGATTTGTTGTTGGGGGATTTAATTTTTTGAGTTCCAAGTATATTTTAGATATGAGACCCTTGTCTGTTGTATGGCTAGTGAAGATCTTCTCCC
>NW_012267233.1:19443741-19453926 GCF_000151885.1 Dipodomys ordii
AGGGTGGGGGGGGCGGGGGGAGGCTGGGAAGAGATGGGAATGGTAAACAAAGGAGGAGGCTACAATGCTTGATAAGAAATGCACTCACTATCTTGCCTATGTAATTGTAACCCCTCTGTACAGTATTTTCACACACACACACAAAGGTATACACCATGCTTACATGAATAAAATCATAACCTATAAAAATTGGAAAATAAGAATTCCATTCTAAATGGAATAGAATATTAGATTCCATAATCTATATGAAATGAACTATTACATCAGTTCTCTTCATGACTAAGCTACTTGTGAATTATCTTTCTCATTTGTAAAGATAGATGCTCATAATCCATCATGAATTCTTTAAAAATTTACCTTCTGCAGAATCACATTATTCATGCTTTACCCATATGAGACAATTTACGAATGAGTAATTTATATATTTATTTGAAGGAGGATATAGTCTAAAACCAGCATAATTGGAGAAGGTCAAATAGTGATTGATGTCCCACCTAAAATATGATTCAGTCGTTCAGAGTGATTTAATTTAGGAAATTCTTTCTCTGCTTACTAAGCTGATCAGTATTCATTACTATGTAAGCACTAACATAATAAGTTGAGATGAAAATAACCTGTGAGAGCAGGTGTTCTGAAAAATAAAAAATCTTATCTCTGTAATGTACAAAGCAAGCTGTCACTTTTCAGAAGCTCCTTCTAATTTTCCAAAAACCATTTCGACATCACCAGTGCATCATGCTACATCACCGGTATACTTAGAAGATAATTTGTTTTTGGAGATTTTGCCTAATTAGAAGATGACTTATTCCATGATTTCAATTCTCAGGTGCTAAGGTTATTTAACAACCTAGAGTATAGAGTATTGATATTTTTATGGTTTTTGAGGAATTCTATGAATCCTAGATTTCTAAAAGAAGTATATTACTTTGGAATATCATCAATGATATAGAGATGCATGTTATTCCAAGGTGCAGCTAAGTTGCTTGAGTATTTGATAGTGACCCAAATGATGCCATTTGGGGAGGCAGTATTGTAGCTTTTTCCTTCAAGCCTATGATGTTATGAGGAGTGAGAAATGCACCGCATGAGACACAATGTTCTATTTCAATAAAGAAATAACCCTGAAGGATAATAGGATAAAGAAAAATCTTGTTAGGAAACAGAAATTCAAGTATGATGCTGGGGTTTCTGTCATTGATAGTAGTTGAAAATTTGACCAAGTATTTAAGGACTTGTTAGAAATAAAATGAAGGGTTGTTGACCAGAAGATCTTAAGTAGAAGCACATAAAAATGAACTACCCAAAACAGCCATAGAGTGTTATTTTGTATCTCATAATCATACAAATGTACCCAAATAGAATATTGCTGATTATCAGGTAAGAAAAGCAAGATTGTAGACATCAGCTAGCTTTTCTGTCACTCTACTGCTTACTCAATAATTGCATATAAAGATTGACTATTGTGTTAAGATGTAAACTCCATGGTGTGGAAGTTTTATCATCAAACTGGATCTTGCTGTAACCACTTAATAATAATCATTAGTAATTTTGAAGTTAAGTATTAGTGGCTTGCACCTGTAATTTAGCTATCTAGGTTTGAAGATGATACACTTTCCTTGGTCCAGATTTTACTTGTAAACATATGTTCTTTTGGTGAAATTTTTCTTGTTCCTCCCACCCTGTTTTTGGCGTTCTGTGTTTTTGGTTGGTCATTTTCCTTTTTAAGATGGCCCCAAGCTTAGTCTTGAAGTGCTTTCCACTATTTTTAAGCATAAGAAAGTGGTCATGTACCTTACAGGCAAAATGTGTTACCTAAGTTCTATTCAAGTCTGAGTTTTTGGTTCAATATTGATGTATCAACAATATAAAATAAATGAGGTATCTTTAAACAGGAATAGACATAAAACAATACCATGTATTAATCAGTTGGTGAGACACTGGAATGTAAATTCATGTTTTCATGATTAGCTAATTAAGTTACTTTATAGAATTTATAATGACTTGGTAGACTGTAGCTGTCATGAATAATGACAGTGGACTGTAGTGTGAAGATAGAGACAAGTTATACTGATAGTTTGAGATAAGCTATAAAATAAGCTATAAGTAAAAGGAATTTAAAGTATTTGGCTCAAATGACTGACAGAATAAAGTTGGCATTTGCTTCACTGAAGAATCAGTTTTATTGGGTGAGATGTCTATTAGACATCTTAGTGGAGGTGTTGAATGATTATTAAAACCTATGAATCTCTACAAGGGTGTACTGATCCCCAAATCAAGTTCTTATGGCCTTCCTGCCTCACTAACCCCTTAGGTTTTACCATGAAGTATTAAAAAAAACAATATCCAGGGAATAGATAGAGAAAGAGGTGGAGGAGGAAAAAGGAGGATCCTTTATGTCTAGCAGGCCCAAACAGTGGATCTGAAGTTTTGATCATTACAATGGGTTTGTTAACTAAAGCCTGTAAGTGTTTGTACTATATATAACTGAGAGAAAACATTGAGATCTGCCTAAGTTTTCAACACTAGAGTGAGAAAACAGGGCCAACAGTGTGATTTTGACAGGGCATGGCAAAGATATGCCTGTGACTTTTTCTTTCTTATGGTGTACACTTCCAAAGGAGCTGTTTGTTATGATTTCTATGTTTATGTATTCTTTTTTGTTTAAATAAGTTTTTTATTGTGAAAATACTGTACATAGGGGTTGCAATCACATGAACGAGGTAATGAGTACATTTCTTATCAAGCATTGTTGCCTCTTTCTTTGTTTTTCCCCTACCATCCCTTCCCTCCCATCTCCACAATTACACTCTCCACTCCCATTGCCTAAATTGTAAAATTCGTTTTTCAACATAGCTTCTTGTACATCTCATTGTTGCAATGGGTCAACTTGTATCCCTATTTACACAATCTTTCCCTTCCTCTCCCCAAATTATACCAACATCAAATACAGTGAGAACAGGGGTTATTCCACGGGGGAGGGAAATACAAAGCATCAAAAAAATCACATGGTACCTTATAAATTCGTTAGAAGCAATAGCAAAACAGAAAAAAACCACTTGTGTCCTTATCTTGAAGTTCATTTCTCTTAACATCATATCTAACCTTTTCTGCTTGTCTCACATATATACTAGTTATTGAAAATAAGGGAAATCATGGACCTATGTTTCTTTGTGCCTGGCTTACTTCACTTAATCTAATTTTTTTTTCCTTTTGTGCACTTGATATTGCTATCGAGTGTCTCAGATTTCAAGTTCAACATCAAACTCGTAGTCTCCATGCCACACGACACATCTTCCAGCTCTCTCATGACTCATTTCAACGTTCCTTATCTCAGAGAATGGCACCACCATCCATCCACCTCTGTGAGTCAAACTCTTAGACACCATCTGTGACACCTCCTTCTCTTCCAGCTGCTATAACCTCCTCACTTTCCATAACTAATTCATCATTATGCTCTGTGAAGTCCACTTCCAGGTATCTCATGGATGTGTACATTCTGTTCGACTCCACTGCTACCTCATTCTGAGAAGCAATATAAAACACAGGATGTGATCATAAATCTTATAGTTAGACTGCTTGAGCTTGAATTTCTCTCCCTTTGCTTAATGTCTTTGTGACCTTGGTAAGTCACTCAGCAATGCTAAACTTCACTTTCCAATAAATATGGTCTCTAATGCATAGTACTGTTGTGAGAGATGCATGAGATTTAGTATGTCTGGCCCATGGATTCCCTTAAGTAAGCTAATTTCTTAGATTAAGGAGCCATTTCTTGACTGTTCTATTGCACTGTTTTCTTTTTGTGCATTCTATTGACCTCTGATTCTATAGACATAATTCTAAGAGGATCATCACTTTTTAAGAATCCAGATACAATTGCAGCACTTTTTTTCTTAATGGCTATAACTTGTAGGGATGGTGACCTAAATCTTTTAATGTAACCTACAAAACCTAGGCTTATTTGGTGCTTGTCTCTCCATTAGTTAGTTTTCTGGCCTCCAGCCATGCCCACCTTTAACACGTCCTCATGTGGTTCATTCCCTACCACTTCCTCTGACTCTGGTCTTTCTGCACATGACTGTCACTCTGTCATGAATGTCTCTAGGCATCACTTTCTGGGGTAAACATTTCTTTTTTTTTTCTGTTAGCTTGATGAACTCTTTTGATAGACTTTAAAAGTATCTGCTTGTATTCATGTATTCCTTACTTTATAGGATTCATGTCAATTCCTGATTGACTCAATAGGAACACAGATTTTTTTTTGTCCAAACTGAAATAACATTTTTTCTAGAGCTTAGTGGATAAAAATGTAGGTTTGCATATATTTAATAATAGGTGTTTTGTGTGCAAATACTGAAGCTTGAACTCATGGCCTCATGCTTTAGCTCTTTCTTTCTTCCTGTCTTCCTTCCTTCCTCCCTCTCCCTCTCTTCCTCTCTCCTTCCTTCCTTCTTTCCTTTCTTCCTTCCTTCCTTCTCTCTCTCTCTTCTTTATTTTCTTGTTAATCAGTGCTGGCACTTTACCACTTGAGCCACATTGCACTTCCAGCTTTCTGTTGGTTAATGAAAATAAGAGTCTCATGGATTTTTCTGCCTTGGCTGGCTTTGAACCTCAAGCCTCAAATCTCAGTCTCCTGAGTATCTAGGATTATAGGAATGAGCCATCAGTATTTTGCTGTTGTTTTTTTAAATTGAGTATATATTTAAAGCAGTTGTGCTCAATAAATATTAATCATTATTTTCATTGATGCTTATTGAGATGTATGCAATGATATGTACTCTCACCCAGTAAGAGGCAGATTGCCTGGAGGCAATTTAAAGTCTAATGGCCATGTTGATCAAGATGCATTGAATCATAAATTAATATGTTGGATTGAAATACCTTTGTTTAATTACTTAAAGATGGTAAAATAAGTCTAATGGCTATGGTAAAGAACAGGGAGGAAATGTAGCCTAGACTTGAAGAGAAGTGAGAATCTTGTCAAATTCTTTTTGGCACTTTTAGGCTTGGTGTCAATTTTAATGTTTTGTTGTTGTTCCAGTTCTGGAGGTTGAACTTAGGGACTGGGAATTCTCCCTGAACTTCTTTTTTTTTTGGTTAAGGCTCTCACCCTACCACTTAAGCCACAGCTCCACTTCCAGCTTTCTAGTGGTTAATTGGGCATGTGCCTATTGAACTTTCTTGCACAGGATGGCTTCAAACTGTGATCCTCAGATCTCAGCCTCCTGAGCAGCTAGGATTATGTTCTTCAATGGGCAGTGGATGAGCTGGGTGCCAGTGGTTCACACCTGTAATTCTAGCTACTCAAGAGGCTGAGATCTGAGGATCCAGGTTCAAAGCCAGGCCTAGCAGGAAAATTTGTGTGATTCTTATTTCTAATTAAGCACCAAAACAGCCAGAAGTAAAGTGATAGAGTGGTAGTCTTGAGCACAAAAGCTCAGAGACAATGCCAAGGCCTTGAGTTCAAATTCTAGGACTGGTGCATGCACATGCTTTTGCGTGTGTGCTTACCCCGCCCCCCTCCCCCACACACAGAGCAGTTTGTGAATTGAGAACCTTACAGGAGTGGTTTGGTCTAAGATGATAAATACAAGAAAAGCTCAAGTCCTTACAAAATTATCACAGGACATCAGGATAAGATTAGAAGGCCATATTTGTTCAAATGACATTCTCTGTTCTTTCTGGCATCTCTTTTATGCAGAACCATAGTTTAGAGGGTACAAAAACTGAACTAATCTACACAAACAGGCAATTTTTTAGTTCTTGCCAATGAATTTTCTTTTCAATATTCTTTAGCAAAAATTGTTCACAAAAAGTAAGTATTATATTGAAAAGATAGCTGACTCATTCTGTTTGAATTTATTACTTGTATTATTGTCAAACTGTTACAAATCATAAGAATAAAACAAAACTAAAATTAATATAGGAACTGTTTATTTTTGTATTTATTATTTGTTTATTGGATTCATTTTCTTCAGATACTATTTTGTTGAATGGCTACTCTTCTGTACAGTTGCTTAAGAAATAAAATAATTTAAAAAATGTATTAGGCACAATCCATGTGCCCATGTGCCTTCTTATTTGTAAAATACAAGCTTGTGAGTTCTTCCAGCTATTTTTTAATGTTTTTCTTTATTGTGAAAATACCGTACAGAGGGGCTACAATTACATGCGCAAGGTAGTGAGTAAATTTCTTATGAAGCATTGTTGCCTCCTCCTTTGTTTCCCCTTCCCATCCCTGCCCTCCCATCCCCCTTCCCCTGTCCCACCTAAATCGCAAAGTTCCTTTTTCAACATAGCATCTTGTACAGCTCATTGTTGCAATGGGTCCACCTGTATCCCTATTTAAGCCATTTGTTTTCTCCCTTCCACTCCCAAATTATACCAACATCAAATACAGTGAAAACAGGGGTTATACTGTGGGGGATGGACATACAAAGCAACAAAAAATCATGTGGTACCTTATAAATACGTTAGAAACAATAGCAAGAAAGAAAAAAACCACTTGTGTCCTTATCTTGGGGCTCATTTCGCCTAACATCAGCTTTCTTAATTTGGTTTAAACAAGTCACATATTTTTAAAATTTCTTAATGGGAACTATTCTTTTCACTATTTTTCTAATACCTGATATTTTGGTGTAGTGCTGTACCATGATAAGGATGACTTCCTACACTACTAGTTTAGCATGCTGAGTATTATTTAAAGTTTAGAATATTTTGGAAAGAATAAACAGTAAAGACAAGAGGAGACCTTAAAATCTTTGTGCTGTTCTGTTATAACCTTACATATATGAAGTGAAGTGTTCATGCACTTGGTGTGTCTTCATAAATAAACTTATATGTACATCCCAAGTGGTGGGTCAGTATATAGAAATATATTTTGCAATGTTATGACTCAGGTGGCATATATTGTATATTATTCTTGCACACTTACAAAATATGTGTATACTTTCTTCTCTCTTCACAAATAAAATGTAGGTCGATGTACTTCATCAAGCAGACAGAAAGTGGGAGCTTCAGCCATGAGATTAACATAACATTTTTCTCATTGTTCTTTACATTATGAAGCCCTAAAGTTTCTGGTAGTCAGAGCACAAAAAGAAATAATCATCATTATTAGAAAAAAGGTGAATTCAAGTTCATTAAGAGAAATTTCCCTCAAAATTAAAATTATAAAATATATTTTTATATAGGGCTTTATATTAGGGATGTGAATTATTTTTGGATGATAACTTCTAAATATAGAATTATACAATATGCAGAGTGATATTTTAATCTCTGGATTGGAACATTGTATGAAATGCTAATTTGGAATTTGAATCAGGTCTTACATGTTTGCCAGATGACTATTGCATTAAAAGTCTGAATGGCTTTGGACAAACACTGTCTAATTTATACATATATATATATTTTTTTTGGTCAGTCGTGGGGCTTGAACTCTGGGCTTGGTCACTATCCCTCAGCTCTTCAGCTCAAGGCGGGCATTCTACCACTTGAGCCACAACTCCACTTCCAGTTTTCTAGTGGTTTATTGGAGATAAGAGTCTCATGGAGTTTTCTGCCCGGGCTGGCTTTGAACCTCAATCCTCAGATCTCAGCCTCCTGAATAGCTAGGATTACAGGCATGAGCCACCAGCGCCCAGCTGTTTTTAAGGGATTTTAGTTCACATATAATAATTTTTTATGAGGAATAACATGATGCCCTGATATATATATTCATTATGTAAAGGTCAAATCAAGGTGTTCAACATAGATATTACTAAAGCATTTAGCACTTTTTTTTGGTGAGAACATTAAAACTATACATAACATTGTATATCACAGGTACCATAGTATGAAAAATAACACAAAAACTTAGCTATCTAACTATGATATCACCATTGACTATTTGATTGGTATAGCAAGTTTTGACATAAAATGCACACATATATAAATGGAACAGTAAAAAACACAGAACTTAATTCATGCACGTGCTGCCAACTGATTTTTGACTAATACAGTAAGAACACACATTGGGCAAATTATATCCACATGCAGAGAAATGAAACTAGACCCCTATGTTCCACCATATAGAAAAACTAAAATGTGGATTAGGCTTTCAATATAAATTTAGAAATTGCAAAAGTATCTTCATGGCAAAGGACATAGCTAGCAAGATAAATAGAAAGTCCACAGAATGGACAAAATCTTTACTAGTTATGAATAAGACAGGGGCTTCCTATCTAAAATATACTCAGAGCTCAAAAAAATTACCCACCCCCAAAACCAAATCCTCAATAAAAAACAACCCAAGTAATAAGAAGAAATAAGAATGGCCATTCCATACATGAAGAAATGTTCAATATCTCTGAAATGCTAATCAAAACAAGATTGAGATTCTCCCTTACCCAAGTTAGAATGGCCATTATCATGAAAACTAACAATAACAGATGCTAGCAGGGATGTGGCCAAAAGGGAATGCTACTACACTGTTGGTGGCAACGTAAACTTGTTCAACCACTCTTAAAAGCATATGGAGGTTCCTCAAAAAACTAAACATAGAACTTCCCTAAGACCCAGCAATCCCATTTCTGGGCATCTATCCAATTAACCAAAAAATCAGGTTTGCACTAAAGCCACCACAACCAGGTTCACTGAAGCATTGGTTGCCATAGCAAAGATATGAAACCAACCCAAATGCTCATCCGTGGATGAATGGATCAAGAAAATGTGGTATATATACACAATGGAATTCTATTCTTCCACCAGAAAGAATGACATTGCCACATTTGTAAGGAAATGGAAATACTTGGAAAAATTATATTAAGTGAAGTAAGCCAGGCCCAAAGAAACAGGCCTATATGTGTCCCTCATTTGTAATAACTAGAATGTCCTATGAATCTACAAGTTAATCCAATGTATACTAAAAGAGAGCAAATTCTACCTGGAGATGATTAATTAAACTGCACTGTAAGCATTTGCCCAGTGAGACCAAAGTAGTAGAGGATTGCAAGCGCTCAATAGCTATGTGAATAAGGTCATATAAAATGATGCTTATCATAATGAACTCCAAGTAATGTAATATTTTTATTATGCTGTTTTATTTTATTTTAGTTTTTTATATTATATATTTTATATTTATTATGCTGTTTATTATACTGAATTCAAAATATACACAAAAAAGAAAAAAATAGATAATCAATCACACCAACTAAACAGGTTTTGCAAAGCAAAGGAAAACTAACAGAATAAATAGTAAGCCTATAGAATGGTAAAAATAGTTGCGAATTGCTAGACTATCTTACTGGTTCATTTTGTCTAACTTGTCTCTGTGACTAAATTTAAGTGGGTTGTATGTGTCCATAAATGCATCCATTTTTCTTAGGCTTGTTATTACCTCAGTGTATAATTGTGCATCATAGACTTATATGATTATTTGTATTTCTATCCTATCAGAAGTAAGTAGTGTCTTTTTTTCTTCTGGTTTTAGTTGAGTCTTCCCTTTTTTGTTAATCTGGCTAATTTTTTTTCAATTTTACTTTTTTCAAAAACTGGTTTTTGAGCTTTCATATTCTTTAGTTTCTATTTTATTTTTTATCTTATATCTATTTTATTTTTTCTTAATTCTAACTTTACGTTTAGTTTATTCTTTTTCTAATTATTTCAAGTGCCAGGATAGTTGATTTATTTAAGGTCTTTCTAACTTTGTGATGTGGACATTTATTACTATGAACTTCCCTCTAATTACTACCTTTTTGTATTTTGTGAATTTGGATATGTTGTATTTTCATTTTTAAATATCTTCTGGAGATTAAATGTAGGGCAAAATTACCCTTCTAATGTCTTCTTTAATACATGCATTATTCAGGAGTATATTGTTCAATCTCTGTATTTATGTAGTTTCAAAATTCTTCCTGCTATTATATCCTAATATTATTCTGTTGTATCAGAAATGAAACTAGTTATTATGTAAAAAATTGAATTTGTTAAGACTTGTTTTGTGGCTTTATATAGGATCTATACTGGAGAAATTTTCTTGTGCTTATGAGACAAATGGTTGTAATGTTCTTTAAATTTCTGTTAGGTTTATTGGGTGAGTATGTTTTAATTCTTTTTTTTTAAATTTTATTTTATTTTATTTGTGAACATACTGTACAGAGGGGTTACAATTGCATGGGCAGGATAATACGTACATTTCTTACCAAGCAT
>NW_012267233.1:19456196-19472175 GCF_000151885.1 Dipodomys ordii
TTAAGAGGAAATGGCTTTAGTTTTTCACCATTGAGTATAATGCTGGCTGTAGGTTTGTCATATACAGCCTTTATTGTATTGAGGAATGTTCCATTATGTTTTAATTCTTAAGTTTCTTCTTCATTGAGTTTTCTGTTTGGTTGTCCTGTCTACCATTTTGTATTGGACTCTCTCTCTTTTGTTCTTTGTCTGTCTCTTATTTAGTAACCTACATTGGTTACAAAAGGGAGTCTGTGCACACATTCTCATTCATGTGTACACTCTATCCCAATCAAACTCACTTCCTCCAACACTTATTCTTTTCCACTTCCCCTTCTAAATCAATTTCAGTAAGTTTTATTATTCTATTTCACATATGTAAACAAACTATTTTGATCTTTTTAGAGCTAATATTTGCTTGTATATTAGGGTGCTTCAATATGGGGTTCATACATATTTATGATTATACCCTTTATGTTGAATAGACTACCTCATCTTATTATATAGTACATTCTTTGTCTCTTTTTAGTGTTAGAATTGAAGCTTATTAAATCTGATATAACTCCAGCTACAGCTTTTCTCTTTTGGTTTCTGTTTTCATATACTATATTTTCCATCTCTCTATGTGCCATGTATGTGTGTCTTCATAGATGAAGAGAATTCCTTGTAAATAGTGAAATTGTTGAAAGACTTGAAGATCATCTTTGTATATACAACTGGAATAATTATCAGATGATCTGTGTTAGTGCTTTGATTCAGTAACAAATTTTGAAGACTTATTTACAGATTAAATTTCCTGTCTTTTAAGCTAATCAAGGATACTAAATAGTTGATCACTAAGAAAAATGCAATTGTCTTATTTATTAATTTGGCTTCCAAAGTAGTGTCTGTGCACTGTACCTCTCACAAATAATCTTGCCAATGGCTAATTTTCCTGTTTATGGGGAATAATTACATATTTTGTACCTTTAAACCTTTTTCATTTTCATACCATCACTTGACTGGTTCTTTGATTTATCTTTGTATCCTTTACACACATAGCAGGGTAGTTTGTTGTAAGACAAAGAACTGAATTTATATATAAATAAATGGAACATTTGCCATAAGGATACCACTATTCTTGTTTAATCTGTGGTAAGAATTATGGACATCTTATGAACATCTAAGTGTTGGTGCTCAGAAATACTATTTGTTTTGCCCAGTTGAGAATACTTCCTGGGAATGGTTCATCAGAGCCTTTTCTGTTCATCTTCTTGCATAAGTTTGGTATTAATTATGGCAATGATTTAAGTGTGTGACAACTAAATTAATTTAAGTAAAGAATGTCTTGTAGGACTTATAGCAAGCTAATGATAACTATCAATCTTTTTACTTTCAAATATATTTAAAATTTAATATATTCTCTTAAAAACCTGAAGAGACTTTTTGATATTCATTAAAATGAATGAATGCCACACACTGGCATCTATATTTTCTGTCTCCTCCTGGAATGCCACATTGATCGTCATTACTTTATCTGCTCTCAATTCTGACTATGACAAGGTTTCTAAGTCAAATAAATGGGCTTTACTTTCAATTATTATAAAGTCTTACTCTTTCTCAATGGATAGGGCAAATGGATTTTACCCTTGAAAAGATTATTTTCCACATTTTATAATGATGTATTAGTGTTAAATGAGTATTTAACGATGATGTGCTGTGTAAGTATAAGTCTGGAAAAACACATACCTCATATATGATCCACATATATGAAAGAGCTCATATATCAACTAACTGATTAATGTTTATAACTTTGTATGTAAAAATGTTAGGAACTGCATAGGAACATAAAAGAACTGAATCAAGAATAGAAAATGTAATAAAATTAATTTTCTCTCACTTGTTAAAAATTAACAGACTACAAAGCATTGCCAAAAAAGTTTTAAATTTTTGCTTTCATTGATTTAACAGATGATTTTTTATAAAACAAAGAAATGATTTCTCAAGGCTTTCATGAAATTACAGGCATAGCGAAATATCTTTATTAGCTGTTTCGTACTTCAGTAAATTTAATTTTGGAATTGATTTTTGTAATTTTAAACCTCTGATTTTATATGCATCATTGGTACATATTCATTTTTTTGTTTCTGGGCAGCTCACCTCTGATACTTTTCAAATCAATGGACACTTTTGCAGATGGATGTGTTCTTTATGTGGGTACATTTGTGGGATCCTCTGTGTAAGAAGTTGTGTAAGAATACAAATTTCATATATTCTTTTGATGTTCTAGCATGCTAAGAATCATAAGAATTGAAGTATAAAACTTGAAAATTATTTCAATTTTGTCAAGAACTGCATTACATACATTCAGAAGATTTATTAAGTCAACCACCAGAGCTACCTTCTTCTTTCTAAAATGTTTGCTTTTATATCTCAACTGAATTTTCCATACAACTCTTATTTCATTCTATAACAGATGTTTACTTCTGAATGTTGCTTTTTTGTTTTCACTGTTCACATTTAAATGAGTGTTTTTCTTTATATATCATTCTTGCTTTCTTTACTAACCTGCTTTCTTTTGCTTTTTAAATTTATTTTTCTTTTTATTATTACCTTTAAGCAGCTGTATGAAGGAGTTGCTGGTTAACAAAGAAATTTATGAGTGAATTGTATCTTATTCAATGCCACTTTTTTCAACATTTTCACCCATCTCTCCTCATCTCTTCTCTGTAAGGCTACTTTGTCTCCTCTTTTTCAATTTTACCCCCTATGGTTTATCCCTTGTCACTGTGTTTGATTTTAGTACCCTGGGTATTGTATATACATTTATCTGAAGTAGGGAAGGGAAGGGGAAACAATAAAATAGTGAGAGAAAGGACAAAGGGGGAATCTATACAACAGTGATACAAGAAAATATGTTGGAAATGATCTGTTTAACTTGGGAGGGTGGATTGGGAAGGGAAAAGGGAGAAAAATGAGGGAAGAGGTAACAAGTTAGACAAGAAATGTAATCACTACCTTATTTATGTAACTGTAAACCCTCTGTACATCACCTTGACAATAAAATTTAAAAATATATACTTATTGTTTGAAAACACATAATTTACAATTGAAACCAGCTATTGATTTATGCATGGAATTGTCCCAAATTGTACACATAGACTAGGTGGTAATTGCAAGTTTTAAGTATATGTTGAATGTTCTGATATTTTGACAATAAGATTTTCAAGGTCTGAAATCCTAACAACTGAACTATACACAGTATCTACTATAAGTAAACAGGATTTTTCTTGGGTGTGTGTAGCTTATATTAGAACTGCATTTAACTATATGTACTTATAAATTGTCTACAGTCTTATAAGGTAAACTTTTGAATTCATGAAAAGCAAAGCATTTAGCTCAAGTCTTAGAGAAAGATTGTTAGAGAGTATGGTTCATTATGGCTGTAGAATATACTCTATATGTACAACACTTTAAAAATTATTTTATTGTTATTATTAAGGTGTTGTGCAGAAGAGTTACCATTTCATAAGTCAGAAAAAGAGTACATTTCTTTTTACTTTGGATAATGTCACCCCTTTTTTTGCTTTCCTACAGTTTTTCCCTCTCATCCCTGCCCACAACTTACATAAGTCATTTCCCACATAGTGTATACTGAATAGCACGATAGCATTTGTTCACCCTTCCTCTCTCCCTCCTGTTCTGCAAGCCTCCTTTACCCTTCCTAAAGAAAAAATAAGAACAAAGAAACACCCATGTTTCCATTTCCTGGGGTTCATTTCAATAAGTCATATTTTAAATGCTCAGGGAAGTTACATCTTTGTGTTCCTCCTCTAAAGGTATTCTTTATCTGTTTATGTGTGAATGCCTAGAGTTTTGTATAGGCTATCATGTCCAAATATATTTTAGAGCTAGCTTCCTTCCATATATGAGATTAAACATGCACAGATTTTCTCTCTGAGCTTGGCTTATCTTACTTAGAATGATTTGGTCTAGGTACATCCATTTCCCTGCAAATGGCATAATTTTATTCTTTCTAATGGATGGATAAAATTCCATTGTATATGTAAAGTACATGTTGTTGATCCAGTCATCTGATGTGGGGCATCTGGGCTGTTCCCATAACTTTTTATTGTCAGTGCAACAAATATGGACATACAAGTGTTTTTACTCCAAACCACCTTCCAGAGAGGTTGTACTAGTTTACATTCCCACCAACAATGCAGTAGTGTTTATTTTTCCCCATATCAAATGCCAGCATTTGTTGTTCAATTTCTTGATGTTGGACAGTCTAACTGGGATGAGATGGAATCTCAAAGTTGTTTTGATTTGCTTTTCTTTTATGGCTAGGATGGTTGAGCATTTCTTCCTGTGTCTATCTGCCATTCTTACTTCTACTGAGAAGTCTCTCTTAAGCTCATTGGTCCATTTATATACTGTTCTATTAGGTTTGTGAGGGCAGATAATTTCTTGAGCTCCTGAACAATTTGGATATTAGGCCTTTGTCAGATATATTGCTGGTAAAGATTTTCTCTGTGTTTCATCTGTGTTGTCCACCATCTTTCTAGTTTACCTTGTCCTTTGTTATGTCTTTTCTAGTGTAACTATGTCCTTTCCTGTTCAGAAATTTTTTATTTTGATGTAATCCGTTTTGTTAAGTCCCCCTCCTATTTGTTGTGCCCCTGGGAGAGTTTCAAAAAGTTCCTATCTATGCCTATAAGTTCTAATGTTTCTCCTACCCCATCTTACAGTAGGTTCAAAGTTTCAGGTCTGATGTTAAGGTCTTTGATCCATTTTGAGTTGGTATTGGTTCACAGTGACAAACAGGAATCCAACTTAAGTTTTCTATATATAGATGTCCAGTTATTGAAGAGGCTATCTTTTTTCCACTATATATCTTTGGCTCCCTTGTCAAATATCAAATAACTGTAGGTATATGACTTTACTTCTGGGTCCTTTAGCCTGTTCTATTTATCTTCTGGCTTGTTTTTGTGCCAGTGCCAAACTGCTTTGTTATCATAGCTCTGTTGTAGAGTTCAGGTCTGAGTGCCTACAACACTTAAGAAGCAACTTTTTCAATGAAAACAAATAATTTTGTTGTCAGAATTTAGAGAATCAATACTCTAGTAACATCAAACTTTTAATTCCTTTTCTGTTACTCTTAGAACTAAACCTTTAAAAATTATTTTTAAACACTGCACACTGGATAGGAAGCAGCCTACTTTTCTGTAAATTGGTAACTTTCTTTGAAAAATTTAGAATAGCAGGTATTAAAAGATGTTAAAGGTCAAAGAGATTTTTAAAGCTCATACCAAACTTTCTCAAAAATAACTGTTAATAACTGCTGACTCACAGTATTACTCATCTATCCTTTCTCTCATACTTTATGAAAAACTACACCTGGTGAGTCATGAAGAGTGATTTCTACAAGTTGGTAAATTTCCAGGAAGAAACATCTTTTGAAAACTCATCATTTAAACAGGCTTGTCATTATTGTTTTTTTTTTAATAATCCTTCTTGATTAGTCTGCCTAACTTCCTGTAACCTTGGATTTCAAGGACATTTCATTAAATCACCAAGAGCTTACTCACTTCCTCTTCCTAAAATACTAGCTTCTATATTTCAGACAAATTTTCCATACAATAATTGGGTTTCTTTCTTCAATCTATACCAGATAAGTCTTTTGTTTGTCCTTTGTCCTTCCTACTGCTTAAATTTAAATATACATTATTTTCTCTCTATAAGCAATTTTTGATTTCTTTTAAAGTTTGTTTTTCTTTTACTATTAAATTTAAAATGTTTGCCTCATTGCTCTTAGCTTTTCTTGTCCAGTTAAATGATAAGTATTTGAAAAAAAACATAATTTTACTTGACTTGAAATAAATTTTTAGTGGCTGAGGATGTAGTTCAGTGGTCGGTATTTATTAGCATGGTGTGGTACAAGTTGTAATACCAGCAATGAAAAAAAAACAAATGAATTCTTTATGTCCAATGGTTGTAATTTATTCATTTTTGTAAATTATTTTTTTACATTTTTATTGTAAAAGATACTGTACTGAGGGGTTACAGTTACATGAGCAAGGTAATGAGTACAGTTCCTATAGAGCATTTTTGCCTCTTCTTTTGATTTTTGCCTACCATTTCTTCCCTTTCCCCTCTTGCTCCCCTGCCAAAGTTGTAAAGTTTGTTTGCAACATAGTGTCTTGTACATCTCTTTGTTACAGGGTTAACCTGTATCCCTATTTTGTTTTTTCCCTTCCTCTCCCCAAATTAGAGAGGTGTATATACAAGATGCAGGGCACTGACATCAAATATAGTGAAAACAGGGGCTATACTGTAGGGGAGGAACATACAAAGAAACAAAGAAACAAACAAAAAACACATGGTACATTACAAATACATTAGAAACAACAGCAAGCAAGAAAAAAAATATTTGTGTCCCTATCTTGGGATTCATTTCACTTAATATCATCTTATTTAGTCATATGTACATAGCTTTTGGCCTTTTCTGCTTGTCTTACACGTGTACTAGTTATTGCAAATAATCGTAAAAAGGGACCAAATTTTCATGCTTAATCTTGAAAATTGGAAAAGCATTATGTTGCCTTCTGGATTTGAGTATCAGAAATTTTTCCTAAGAAAGACACTTTCCTTTAGAAAAAAAAAGGAAAGTGCTCTCTAACATATATTGAGAATATATTGTTTCTCAAGGTCACCAAGTATATTATTTAACATTTGTAGCCATCATGTATCTGTTGCTGTTACTATTTTACTTGGATTTAAGATTTGGACTGGAGGAATTTACAGATCACAGAGCTAGAAGCAGAACTGGAGAAGGGTGGGGCTGTACACTGGCAGAAAGCTTTAGCATCATTCATTGATTTTTATTTGTCACAAAACATCTTTGGCTCTTTTCCCAAAGTTCATGTTTAGGTTAAACATATTTACAGTTAAAGGGAATCATGAAAGACAACAGTCTGTTGTTGCAGTTTGTCCAATGGTTTTTCCATGCTCATCTCTTTAACAAGCACAGTTGTCATACCTTAGACAGGATCAATTCCAAAGGACCAGTCCGTCTTGTAACACTGGCTGCCTTTCTCACAGAGTCATTTTGATCTTGACTTTGTACTGTTTTCTGTGTTCTTGGGTGATTCTCTTTCTCCGATTGCAAAATTTCTTTCAGGATATCATGGCCAAGGCTTCTTATGTTCCCTTTGGTAAAAGAGAGAAGAGAAAAAAAGGCTGCAATGGATAAAAGTGGAAACACCAGCCAAGGTTTGCGGGAACCTGGGAGAGTCCACGTGGAGGACTATTCTTGCATCCACAAGGCCCATTAAATTCAACTCTGATATTTCTGGAATTAAAAAAAATTGTCTTAAAATAAATGTATAAATTGAGATAATATGAAATGGAGCTTGAGGAATTAGAATGATATGTAAGTTCTTACACTGGCATTTTATTTATTTTTATAATTAAAGGAGAGAGAGGTTGCTAAATTCTTAGGTTATGAGGGATTACTACTTGTTATATCCCGGGTTGTTCTGATAGTTTGAAGCTTTTTGTAGTGCAAACCATGACTCTTAAAATCTTGCTATATACTACATGAACACATTTTAAAACCTTACTTCTCCTAAGCTTATATTTTATAATTTCACCTTTGTTGTAAAAAGTAGTTTGATGATAACATAATAATATGACACTGTTGGGGGAGGGGGGAGGCTGGGAAGGGATGTGAAGGGTAAACAAAGGAGGAGGCTGCAATGCTTGGTAAGAAATGTACGCATTATCCTGCCCATGTAATTGTAAATCCTCTGTACAGTATGTTCACAAATAAAATAAAATTAAAAAAAAAGAAAAAAAATAATATGACACTGTGTAATATGAATACAATATCCATCGAAGACAAGCCATAAGTTAATTTATTTGTTAACTGGGTAGGAGTATAGTGGCCTTGTAGTAGTTCACTAAAATAAGTATGGTACAAAGTCTCTTTTTGAAAATATAAATAAAGCCAGGCGCAGGTGGCTCACGCCTGTAATCCTAGCTACTCAGAAGGCTGAGATCTGAGGATCATGGTTCAAAGCCAGCCCGGGCAGAAAGGTCCATGAGACTCTTATCTCCAATAAACCACTAGAAAACCAGAAGTGGCGCTGTGGCTTAAGTGGTAGAGTGCTGGCCTTGAGCTGAAGAGCGCAGGACAGCTCCCAAACCCAGAGTTCAAACCCCATGACGGACAAAAAAAAGTAGGGTTGGGAAGGTGGCTCAGTGGTAGAGCACTTGCCTTGAATGCATGAGGCCCTGGGTTCGATTCCTCAGCACCACATAAATCAAAAAGAAAAAAAAAGCCGGAAGTGGCACTGTGGCTTGAGTGGTAGAGCACTAGCCTTGAGCTGAAGAGCTGATGAACAGCACCCAGGCCCAGAGTTCAGGCCCCACGACTGGACCTCCCCCCCAAAAGTATAAATAATAAGTGTAGTATTTTAGTTTATAGATATTCAGAGAAGAAGACAAAATCAATAGGTTAGCTAGAGGCTTAGTAAGATAATTTGGTACTACCTCTGGATTTTGTTCACAGGACAACTTTCTACAGATAAAGAGAAGAGCAAGGTGCAAGCTGTTGTAGGTAAGCTACCTTTCCTGTAAAGTATGTGACATCTGAGATTCAATGATCTATGCCCAAAGCCTACTTGTATGAACTGAAGCAACTTCACAAAGTTCTTTGTTCTTGAAGTGAGACTGGGAATAAGTATGCGAGTATATATTTCATAGAAGTTTTGTAGACATAATGCCCTTAATATAATGTGTGTGTGAAATAATAGCAGCTTTCTCCTTAAAATTAGCTAACTTGGGCTTGAGTCTCAACATTGCCTTTCATTCATTAGTTATATAACTATGAGCAAATTTTGCTGGAAATCTCTCTCTCTCTTCTATGTCTGAGGGTTGTTATGATGTATTGTGATGATTAAATGGGACAACGGGAAGAGATTTGGTAACTGTAAAATAAGTAGGTATGTGCTATCCTATCCATGGACTGCTGTAGAGAGAGAGAGCATTCTACATCCTTTGTTTCTTTGCTGTCTATGCTAGTATATTTTATTCATGTCTTATTAAGACTCTTATAAAAGATTAGAATTGGAATTCAATGACTTACACAAATACTTTTTCTAAGATCATCAGAAATGATTTTTAAATAACTAATAATTTTGTTCCAAAACATTTGATAAAAATATAATTATTATTTAATATTAAGCCAATCTGTGCCACTTGAGTCTATTTTTAATAATTTGGCAGAAGAAACTACACCTTCAGTAATTTTAGGAACTTAACTGCAGTGAATGAAAATACTCTTAGAAATGTTATTTAATGAACATAATTCAAAGCTTTTTTAGTTTCATTGCTATTACACTTGTTCAGGCCCTTACGCACTCTCACCTTTAATTTAATTATTCTTACATTATAGTCTCTTATTCCCTAGTCTCTTGCCTTGCTGCTGGAACAGTGTTTTCTCTGCTATCATGTCAGATTAGCTGTTTAAAACTCTTCAGTGAGTTCTCATTTGCCTTCAGGAAAAAAGTATGGTATCCTCAGAGAGGCACTTTGCGTTTGGACCCTTCTTGACTTTCGGATTCAGACTCATCAAAGGCTTTACCCCCTCAATTCCCCTATGCTTCTCCTTGCTAATCTCCCCATTTCTTATCATCCTGCCTTTGCTCATTGATCTTCCTTTGCTTATAAAAGACATTCTTACATCTGTGTCTGCCATAGTCCTTATAAAGCCATTTTCTAGCACTTTGCTTTGGAGCACCTGGAAAAATTGAACTTACTGGAAAAGTTGAACTTACTGATGCATGCAGAGAAAAGGCAGCATTGCATCCCTCGTATATTGCTTTGCAGTTGTCACCTAGTTGTCATATAGATGAGACTACTGTGTACATTAGTTATTGTCTGATTATGTTTCAAGTCAAATGAAGCCTGATGAGGTTGACTCTAAATTCACTTCCTCCGATTTTTTACATTCAGCAAATAGACTCTTACAAGGCCAAGCCACCAGCTAAATATTTAAAGTGACCACAGATGTCAGTTTGCTGGGTTAAATAGCTGCTAAGTAACCTCTCTTTGTTTCCAGTTATTAAAAACAAAAGTTAATGCAACTTTTAAACTATGTAATTTACAACTTGATGTCATGGGTTCAAACTCATATCTGACATGTTTAGTTAGTATGAATTATGTGCAATTATCTGATTATGATTGTATTCATTTTCATTCTTAGGATCCCCTAAGAGAAAGATCTTAAGATGAATAATTTTAAAACAGATCATACTTCTATTGTGTTTGGCTTAAAAGCTTACACTTAACATAAACATATTGCTTTTTATTAAAATACCCAGAATCTGAATGTTAATTATTGATCAGATTCACTTGCTTATATGAAGACTTCATTTGCATAATTAGGGTCTTCCATTTCAATTGAACTATAGAAAGGGAGGGTCCTGTGTAGTGGTAGATTTCATGTATTCACACTGCTAGCTTGAGAAATGTAAAGGTTCTCATCTGATATATGTGAACATTCAAAACAATTTTCATGATTATATTCAGATTTGGTGTTTGGGCATACAACATAATAGAAACTTCTAGAATAAACTAGAGCACTGCCAAGATCCCAAGTATGCTAAGTCTCATTGTCATTAACAGCATCCTTGTTACTGAAATTCTTCCCAGAGTGACAATATACCTATTTCACTTCAGAGGGGGTTTCAGAAAGTTCTTTAATATATTTATTCCTCTTCCTGCTACATTTCAGCCAACAACTTATTACAAATTACTATGTATATAAAGTTTGTTCTAAGTGTGGTCAAACACGAGCAGTGTGAAGTGTGTAAACTTCCTGCTGATTCTGCTACAAAGTCTATCTTGTCTTGTGGCCTGTGCACTAGATGAAGATATAAGCACTTCCTTTGAATCTCAGTTTCTATTTCAGTACTGCTATTTGACCTTGTATATTATAATTAGATTTGCAAATCATGCAGATCTGCAAGCATTCTTCCCACTGTGAGGAACATGGTGACCAAGAAAAAAATCCAATTTAAATAGTGTTAAGTCTAGGATGAATCTTTTCTGCTTATATGAACAAGAATGATTATATGTGTTCTCTTTTTATTTATTTATTTATTTTATTGTGAAAATACTGTACAGAGGGGTTACAATTACATGGGCAAGATAGTGAGTACATTTCTTATCAAGCATTGTAGCCTCCTCCTTTATTTACCCTTCCCATCCTTTCCTATCCTCCCTCCCCCCACCCAATCCTCCCCCCGCAAGTTGTAAAGTTCGTTTTCGACATGACAACTTGTACTTCTCATTGTTGCAACGGGTCTACCTGTATCCTTATTTAAACGATTTGTTTTTCCCCTTCCCCTCCACAAATTATACCGACATCAAATACAGTGAAAGCAGGTGTTACACTGTGGGGGAGGGACATACAAAGCAACAAAGAAAAAATCTTATAATTGCATTAGAAACAAATGCATGAAAGAAAAAAAACATTTAAATACATATCTTAGGGTTCATTTTCCTAACATCACCTTATCTGACCTTTACTGCTTGACTCATACATATACTAGATATTGCAAATAAGGGAAGCCATGGGACCTATGTTTCTTTGGGCTTGGCTTACTTCACTTAATAGAATTTTTTCCAAGTCTTTCTATTTCCTAACAAATGGGACAATGTCATTCTTTCTGATGGAGGCATAGAATTCCATTGTGTATATATACCACATTTTCTTGATCCATTCATCTACTGAGGGGCATCTGGGTTGGTTCCATATCCTTAGCTATGGTAAATAATGCTGCAATAAACATAGTTGTGCTGGTAGCTTTAGTGTGGTCTTGTTTGTAAACATTTGGATAAATGCCCAAAAGTGGGACTGCTGGGTCATAGGAGAGCTCTATGTGGAGTCTTTTGAGGAACCTCCATACTACTTTCCAAAGTGGTTGAACAAGTTTACACTCCCACCATCAATGAAGTAAGGTTCCCTTCTGTCCACATCCCCTACAGCATCTGTTGTTATTAGAGTTCTTGATTTTTGCCATTCTAACTGGGGTGATGTGCTATCTCAATGTTGTTTTGATTTGCATTTCTTTTATGGCTAGGGAGGTTGAGCATTTCTTCATGTGTCTATTGGCCATCCTTCTTTCTTCTTCAGAGAAGTTTCTGATCCTTATATATCACCCTGCACCAGAATCAACTCCAAATGGATCAAAGACCTTGGAGTCAAAGCAGACACTCTGAAAACATTACAGGATGGAATAGGGAAAACCCTAGGTCTCCTTGGTGCAGGCCGAAATTTTCTTAATAGAGACCCGGAAACAACAAATCAAAGAAAGGTTGGACAAATGGGATTGCATGAAGTTGCAGAGCTTCTGCATGGCAAAGGACATAGCTAGCAAGATCAATAGAAAGCCCATGGATTGGGAGAAGATCTTCACTAGCTATACAACGGACAAGGGTCTCATATCTAAAATATACTTGGAACTCAAAAAATTAAATCTCCTAACAACAAATCCTCAAAGAAACAACTGCCCAATAAATAAGTGGGCTAATGACTTAAAGAGAAACTTCTATGTGCTCTCTTTTTACAATTTGTAATAGACCGTCCTGCATTTCTATTTAACCTAGTTGATTTTCCATTCTTATTTCCACAGCCATTATACTGTATATGTGAACTTTCCTCAGGTGTCTTACAATCATAGGCACAGTTTGAATATTCATATAAAACACCAATATTTTTCTTGTTCCACTACCTACATGATAATTTTGCTTATGATTATGCCACATATGGGCTAATTGTGTCATCAGCTGGCATTTTCCATTTCAGAACCAGCAAAGGATTTGTATTGCTTGGCTTTCTCCATTCATTTATACATTCCTGCACATTTGGAGAGTACTCACTCTATGCTCATATGAAGTCTCCTATGGAGAAGATGCAAAGCACTTTTTAAAAAATTCATTAAGAACATGAATTTTCCTTTCTATCTCAATATTGGATTATTAACAATATCATTCCTCTTGTTTGTGGGTGAATTGCTGTAACTTCCAGTATTAACATCTTATCATGAACTATATTATTTACATTGCCTTTAAATAATATATTATTTCTTTACAAAGTACACTTCTGTACTAGTTTTCCCTACTTTACAAATTAGTGGTTTAAAAGAAAACATTCATGATCAAGATATATTCACAAACTGCTTTGTTCAATGGCAACTCCTTTGTGCAACTACTTCAAGATAATAAAAAAAATTAAAAAGAAATAAAGCACCCAGTAGTGTAGACCAGAAGTTTGTGTGACTACAATTGAGCTGAAATCAACATGTTGTCCAGACTGAGCCTTTACTTGAAACCTCTAGAAAAGTATCTACTTACAACTCATTTAATTGTTGACAGAATTCAGTTCTGTGCAATTGTAGCCCTGAGGTCCTTGTTGGCTTACTAGTTGTAAACCATATGCATATTTTTAATGATTTTATTTTTTTAATTAATTAATTAATTGATTTTTTGTCAGTAGTGGGGCCTGAACTCTGGGCCTTGGTGCTGTCCCTCAGCTCTTTAGTTCAAGACTAGCGCTCTACCACTTGAACCACAGCACCACTTCTGGCTTTTTCTGCTTATGTGGTGCTGAGGAATCGAACCCAGGGCCTCATGCATGCGAGGCAAGCACCCTTCCACTGAGCCACCCAGTCCTAATGTTTTTATTTTTAAGATTGGCTTTCAAACTTTTTTTTCTCTTTTTCACTAATATGTAATCATTGTATACATTATTGGATGAAAGCATGTTATGTAGAGGTGTATAATGCTCATTTCTCAAATCAAAGCCATTAATATGTCTATAAACTTATAATTTCTTTTTTATTAGAACCTTTGAGCTCCTCTCTTCTAATTCTTCTTAACATATGTAACTGACTATTGTGAATCACAGTTGTTGTTTATGCCAGTACCATTCTGCCTTGGTTATTGTAGCTATAAGGTATGCATTAGGGTCAGGAGCTATGCTGTGGAATATTAGAATTTATTCTTCCTATTTTTTCAGTATATTTCTCCCTACTATACTTCATAGCCTCTAGCAATGATTATTTTATACTTTTCTACTTTGAAAGCAACTTTTTTTAGCTTGCACAGATAAGAGAGAATTTGTTGCAATTGTGTTTAAGCTCCTGGTTTATTTCATATAGCACACATAGTGATTTTGATTATGGTGGACACTATGGTGGATGCACTGCTGAAAGCCTGTATCTCAGAGTGTATAATAAAGAGCGTTGGGTTTTGGCAACCTAATTCTCTAAGTTTATAACAACAATGCTCTCTTAGTTATGTTGTTATGCTCTTAGTTATATTTGGGAAAAAAGCTACCTTAAAAAATTGTATGTATATGTATCTGAACTAGGGAAGGGAAAGGGAACAACAAAATGGTGGAACAAAGGGGAACCTATACAACAGTGATACTCACAAGACAATATGTTGGAAAGGATCTGTATAACGTGGAGGGAGCAAATGAGGGGGGTAGTAGCAAGTTAGACAAGAAATGTAATCACTACCTTACTTATCTGTCACCCTCTGTACATCACCTTGACGATCAAATTTTTTTAAAAAAGAAAGAGGAAAGATGATGTATTTTATCAAGATAATTGTTTACTATTTTGATGACTTAGAAAATTGAACTTTAACTGAACTTTAAGTAATTCTACCACATTTATTGCCTTATACATCTGTGACTAGAAGAAATTGATATCTGTACTGCAATCTAAGTGAACAAGTTTAATATTTGTAAAATAACCTGGTAATGCTCTACTTTTTCCACTTTTTCTGACATTCACATATTAAAATGATCAATGAAATTTGGCATTTTTGCAAGGCTATGCAGGTAGAAGAGAAACAGCTATTTGGGCAATTCTGCTTTGTAAAGCCTGGCCTACATCTACTTGTCTGAACTAAGCAAACTAAATATTAATTAGAAGCCCTTGTGCAGTAAGAATAAAGTTTATTATGTCACTGTGACTATCTGCTTAACTTCTGAGAGACTCAAGTTTGCATTTTTGTTAGTGCTGATAATATTTGAAAAATTTTGTACACCTATTATCTAGCCAGAGTCAAAATTTTGCTTCAACAGCAACAAAAGGTAAATTAATGCACATATGGAAATCTCTGTCACTTTAATATTGATAGTTGTGGATTCCTTTATATATTAAGTTTCTTTATATCTTTATATTCCCCTTCTACTATACAAAGCTGGGAAGAAAGCTTTACCAACCTGGTGTCCTCTACCATAAATTGTCAGTGATACTAGTCTTTTACATATCTGTGTGCATCTACTGTAGCAAGGAGAACGTAGTAAGGCTGATGTAATTTTGTCAATCACAATTAGTACACTAAACTGTTATAAGTAGTGAGAATATCTAGGCTATTAATTATTAAACTTTTTTGATATTTTAAATGTGTGGCAATTCTAAATTTGTTTCATTGATATTTTGGTCTTTCTCTGGAGATGTTGCAATCAAACACATAAAAATGAGTCCAACAAGTACTCATTTGTCAAATGAATAAACCTGAAAATATTTTGTTTTAGATTTGTCTTATAAAACATTAAAGCTCTTGTAGTAGATTGACATTTTTGTAGTAGTTTGACATTCTGCTTTTGGTAGCAATAAATGAGCTAAAGTAACAAAAATTAGACCTCATAAACATGTCAGATAATGGTATCTTGGCCTGTGATACTCTGGGTAGAAGCTTAGGAGTGGTATGACTAGGTCAGGGGGAAAATTTATGTTTAGTATTTTGGAGGTACCTCCAGTCTGTTGTCCAGAGCAGTTATGTTAGGTTACATTCCTACCAACAGTGCAGTAGGGTTCCTTTCCCCCACATCCCAGATGTTTGTTGTTGTTAGAATTTACAATGTTGGCCAATCTAACTAGAGTAAGATGAAATCTCAGTTTGATTTGCATTTCTTTTTTTTTTTTTTTTGGTC
>NW_012267233.1:19473635-19492325 GCF_000151885.1 Dipodomys ordii
GCAAACGCTCTACCACTGAGCCACCTTCCCAGCCCCAAACATGAGACATTTTAAAGAAAGGGCTCATATATGTGCATGGCTCTCTGACATTAAAACCCTTCCAGGCACTGATGAAAGAAGCAAAATAGTACTTTCTGCTAAGGCCTTCAATTTAACTAGGGCCAAGGTTGACTATTTCTACAGGCTTCAAACATATCTTTTTAACAGTCTATCTTCATGAAGTTACTTAAAAGAGAATTTATTTAATTAGGTATTATCTGACATTTATTTTCTCTGTATTTCTTTATAATAGTGTTTCTACATTTAAGCAGAAACAAGTATCTTGAGTATTATGTTTCAATTGTGATCACTTTCTCCTGTAATGCCAAGTCTAATTCCCTCATGAATTTTTGAACTTTCAAACATGGTGGGGGTGGGCAATGCAAGAAGTGCTTAAAAGCTGCTGTTTTTTTTTTTTCCTGAGAAACATTGATTTTTGTTTAACTTAGTCCCATATGTTAGGAGCAAGAGGAAAGATATAGATGTCCTGGACTCTTCCCTTTTGCATCTATATTTTCTTCTGTCATCACTTTATAGCCATTTTGGAAACCACGAAAGACTGGACCACCTGCCAATTGTAAATGACCCTTATTGTAACAAGGCCCAATCTGACAAAGCCTGAAATAGTGGAATTCTACCTCTAACAATATTTTGAATTAGGTTTCTGACTTCAGAATCACAACTATGCATGCTTTTCTCATCCTCTTCCCCAATTCTCCCAATTTAACTTAAAGTAAATGTCTATACCCCAGAAGATGGCTGAAGAGTTGTCTTCTATGGCTGCCATGAATAAAAAAGCTTGTTCCTCTGTCGTTTCCATGTCTCAGGCTGAGCTTGACATATAGGACTCCAGGGAGCATGAACTTGGTGTCTAAAATTCTCTATTTCATGCCGGGCACTGGTGGCTCACACCTGTAATCCTAGCTACTCAAGAGGTTGAGATCTGAGGATTGTGGAAGTGGCACTGTGGCTCAAGTGATAGAGTGCTCACCTTGACCTGAGGAGTTCAGGGATAGTGCCCAGGCCCAGAGTTCAAGCACCATGATAGACAAAAAAAGAAAAGAAAAGAAAATTTTCTGTATCACATTGAGATTCTGCTTCATTTCATTTAGAATGGCCATTATTAAGAAAACAAATAATAATTGATGCTGGCTGCAATGTGGCCAAAAGGAATGTTGCTACACTGTTGGTGGGAGTGTAAACTTGTTCAACCACTCTGGAAAGCAGGATGGAGGTTCCTGAAAAGACTAAACATAGTGCTTCCCTACAGTTTCACTCAGTTTCCCAACAGTTTCACTCCTGATATATCCAATTTATCACAAATCAGGCCACACTAAAACTGTCAGCACAACCATGTTCATTGCAGAAATATTTTTTCCCTTTTTTTATTAATAAGTTTTTTTTATTGTGAAAATACCATACAGAGGGGTTCCAATTACATGAGCAAAGAAATTAGTATATTTCTTATCAAGCATTGTTGCCTCCTCCTTTGTTTCCCCTTACCATCCTTGTCCTCCCATCTCTCTGCCCCCTCTGCTGCCTCCCCTATCCCTCACCCCAGTCAAAGTTGTAAAGTTCATTTTTTGACATAATGCTTGAATATCTCATTGTTGCAATGGGTCCACCTGTATCCCTATTTAAACAATTTGTTTTTTCCCTTCCCCTCCACAAATTATACCATCAAATACAGTGAAAACAGGGGTTATACCATGTGGGAGGGACATACACAGCAACAAAGAAATCATCTTATAAATATGTTAGAAACAATAGCCAGAAAGGAAAACAATTTGAGTCCTTATCTTGGGGTTCATTTCACCTAACATCAACTTATCTGACCATTTCTGCTAGTCTCAGACATATACTAGTTATTGCAAATAAAGGAAACCACGGGACCTATGCAGTATTCTTTACCATAGCTAAGATATGGAATCAACCCAGATGCCTCTCAATGGATGTATATATCAAGAAAAATGGTATTGATACTCAGTGGAATCATATGCTTCCATCAGAAAGAAAGGAAATGGAAAGACTTAAAAAATTACATTAAGCAAAAAGTAAGCCAGACCCAAAGAAACATAGGTTTCATGATTATTTTTAATAATTACAATGTGCCTATAAATCTATAAGTAAATCCAATAGATAGTAAAAGATAAAAAAATTACACTTGGACATGATAAATTAAGCAATTCTCCAAACAGTCATACAGTGAGACAAAAGAAGTATATTCTATTTAAAAAATTTTGTTTTTATTGTAAAGATATTGTACAGAGTTTACAGTTACGTGAGTAAGGTAATGAGTGCATTTCTTGTCCAACATTTTTACCCCTCCTTTGTTTACAAAGGGGGATATTCTTTGGAGAGAATCACATGGGCTCAATAGCTATGTGCATAAGATTGTATAAAATGATGCTTATAAAAATAAACTCCAAGAAATGGAAACAGGTCTTTTATTTTACTTTTTTGTTTGTTTCCCCTCCTTTTGTTGCTATTTTTAATTTCTGTGCCATTTGTTTTGCATGTAAGTTTATCTGACTTGTGGAGGGTAAGGAGAAGTACATAAATGGTGGGGCAAAGGATGAAATATTTCATCAGTGATACTCATTAGACACCATGTTGAAAATGAACTATACAACTTGGGAGGAGGGCATTGGGATTGAAAAAAGTGGAAGAAAAGAAAGGAGTGACACTTTAAAAATAAATGTACTCAATACCTGGCTTATGTAACTGTAACTCCTCTTTACATCACCTTTACAATAAAAATTAAAAACAATAAAATTATCTTGTTTATGTTCATTTATCACTTGAATAAGTATAATGTTATTCTCAAAGGAACAAAGCAGTTCAGAAATATTCAGAGTCTGTTGAAGGATGCTAAAATAATTAAAAATACTTAATTGCAAAGATTGGAATATAATTACTATATTTGCATACTGAAAGTGTAACAAAAATTTTTCAAAATTTGTTTTATTCAGTGAAAAGTGAAAGCTACTTGGAGAGTAGAATAATGTTAAGTGAAGAATAAGGAAAAGAGCAAAGAATAGAAGTAAATAAGGGATACCAGAATATAGTCTATTCTAATGTTCTATTCTACAGTAGAATGAAGATAGTCATAACAATAAATAAATACATAACAATAAATTTTACAAAACCTAAAAGAAAATTGAATATGCACAAATAAACTACTAAACTTTTGAACACTACCCAATAGACACAAGATTGAAAGCATCCAATGGTACTCTAAAAAATACATAATTTTTATGTCAATAAGAAAAAAACAAGTTGAGTTTCAGTGATTCACACCTACAGTCTCAGTTACATAGGAGGCTGACACATGGTAGTTTTAAAGACGGTCTAGACAGAAAAGTCCACACTCTGTTGCCAATTGCCTAGCAATAGGTAGACTACAGGCATGGCTCAAGTGGTAGCCATGACTACTAGTGGTAGTCATGAGCCAAAAAACTAAATTCAAGGTCTTGAGTGCAAGCCATACTACCAGCCACCCTACAAAAAACAAAGAAAGAAAATTAAAAAGAGACCAAAAAACCCCGAGAAACAAAGAAAATTGATTTTATAGCTACATTTGGCGATCATGAGTTACATCAGGACAATGAAGAGAAGACATAGCTGAAGTAAGGACACTGAAGAAGGAGCTGGAGAATCTGGCTGGACAGCTGCAAGGCCAGCTGGAAGACAGTGAGACTCTAAGTTGCCTAAAACCACAGCAGGAGGAGTGGCTGCTGGCTCTGGAGTGGGCCTCCAAGGTATGGAATGAACAGGCAGAAGCCTGCTGGACTGCATAACGGAGACCCCGGCAAACAATCACACCACCATCAGAGGTGCTCTGGGACAAAGCCACCAGATCTGGAACCAGATGGCTGAACTGCAGGATGGCTTCATCAGGCTCACCAATAACAACATAAGCTGACCAGCATCATGCTGTCAGAGCCGCTCATGACGAACCTGGCAAAGCAGCTGGAACAGCTGCAGCAGGAAGTGCTGTAGGGCAGCATGGAAACAGAACTTGTCTGAAAGAATCTGAAAAAAAAAAAAAAATCCCAGGAGCACCGGATAGCAAGGAGACTAGTTCTCCCTGGTGAAGGAGAAGAAATATACAAGGAAAAGGATAATGACTGCTCCTCCCACCCCCCCACCCCCACTCCCTACCAAGCTCAACCTCACAATGCCAGAGGAAACAGAGAGTTGAGAAGACATGTTGGCCTTTTTTGTCTGCAGCTCAAGCCTTGGCTGAGGCAGAGAAAGCTTGGCTGGGCCAGCAATGGAGACAGCAGAGGCTGTGCTGCCAGGGCCCGGCTCTTCTGGCAGCCCTGAACCACAGCAGGGCCTGAGCAGAAGGCTCTGGCCTCTGGAAGCAGGGTCAATTGTGTGTCTAAAAATTACAGGCCATTCGGGGGCCCATTGAAAAACTTCAAAGGCTCTTCAGTGAGGACCTGCAGATGATGTTTTTGAAAAAGTGGGTGATACACCTCAAACCTCTGCCTTCAGCCAGTGCAGAGGTGGAGGGCCTAGGAATTGACCTTGCCCTTAGTGAAAAGCACATGATAGTGCTGAAAGAGCAACAGAGGGCAAGCAAGTTCATCACCCAGCTAGACCAGCACACACAAAGGCTGGAACTGGATCTGCAGGAGCTGGTATTGCATTGCAGCTTGTGCAGGAGCAGGGCAAGTTCCAGGCAGCCTCACAGAGTACTGCTGATGAGCCCACCACAGGCACATGGGGGCCCCAGGAAGCTGCTTTTGAAGGTACATTTGAAGAAATCAACCTGATAACAATGAGGAGCCTGAAGGAGGAGTGACTTGAGTAGCGTCACTCATTGAGAATCCCACTGCACAGCTACTCTACCACTGTGGCATGACTTCCAGAAAATGCAGGAGGAAGCAGGCTTGGTAACCACTGCATACCATTCCTCTCCTGGGCTGCTGAGGCTGACCAGATGGAAATTGTCTTCATCAAAAAACATTGAAAGTGTAACTAAAAAATTGAGAATGGGGCTCTGCCCTACCCTCTACTTAATCACCCCACTATTACTACCTCTGTCTCTGTTACTCTATTCCTGCCATTCCTTCCCAGTCCCCTGTTTTCCTCCTAGAGCAGTGTAACACATCAGGACCCCATGCCATCTTGGCAAGGACTAAGACTTTATTCACTCCTGCTCATGAAGAGCAAGAGTCATATAATTATTGAACAGATTGCTTCTCTGAACTGGCAGGCGATTCATATCCAACTCAGAGACCCTCTGGCCAAGAACATTTGGGCCACATTTTGTTCATGGCTTTCACACAGATGGGCTCATTGAACAAGCTGAAAGCTTAGTCAAGCAAAGCAGCCCTGCATTCAGTAGGACACATATCACTTTTGTGCCTGAAATGGTGTTGGAAATGATGCTCAAGGCAGTCACTTCCTAAACCAGCTCTCCTCATCTTTGATCAGGAGTCGCTGACAACGTTCTCACGGTCTCTAGGCCATTGGTGCTGACCATAGGCTAGGTGAGGGCAGAGGCGGCAGAGTCAGCACAGGCCATCCTGCGGGCTCCCATTGTTTTCCAGGCATTTTAGGAACAAATGGAGCATCATTCTCTCAGGTCTTAAGACAGATGGGCCCAAGAGAACTTCATGCAAAAGAGTGACCAATGGGATTAAAATACAAGCAGGATAAAGAGTTGGAATAGTACAGCCAGAGGTAAGGGTTATTTCAAAGAGTAAATTCTTTGCAAAAGAACTTAGGGTTATAAAGTCATTTTATATTAGTTCGCTGTATAGCTATATTTGTTTCATTAGACTCTATTTGTAACTCTACTGATATTTTATATTATTACATTACATGAGAGTCATGGGTCAGCATTTTTCAAAATTCATTGAACTCTAAACAAGTAATAAAAAAGTTTATTGCTTATGAATTGAAGTGCCACAGTTTGGTAACTGAAGAGAAAAAAAGCACAAAACCTATAACAAAAAAGCAAAGGCTATTAATAAAGCTAAAAAATTCACTACATTTGACTCTTGTTTAAGTCATTCAAAATCTCAGAACACATCACAAAACTCATAAATACTGTTTTAAAAAGAGGAGAGGTAGAAGGAAGGAGAGGCTGTATAATGCAGAGGATCACTTGCTCAAACACACTATGGATTTTCACACGAAAACCATAGTCTGTTTAATAAATCCTAAAAAACAACTAAAAAGAATGTACCCTTTCAAAAAAAAACCCACAGCATACCACAACAGTGTGAAGTGAAACCTTTTATTAGGAATCTGGGTTATGAATCTGTCTCCTAGAAATATTTCTGCCTTCAATTTGTGAAATACCCTATACAATTTGTGATCACTTGACAATTTTAGATTTTTATGTAAACCAGAAGTATAAATTTCAGTAGCTAATATAAATCTGTCCAGCTTTCTAACAAAATTTAAGAGGAAAGTCTAAAGTTTAAAGGAGGTTTTTTAACAATTAGAGAATTAGAAGTACCTGAGTCTTTGTAAACATGAAATATATGTTTGGTTAATAGCTCTGTTTCTCCTCACAGCCTTTGCTGAGCACACCAGTGGAACATTAATAGATTGGAGTGAGGTTTCCATGATTGTGTGTGACCTACTCAGACTGCATATTCAACAACCATTGCAGATTTCCCATGGGCTGTGGAACAGAAACTACTATGCAGTCGTAGTAGTTCTAGGTCTTGAGATAGCTCAAAAACATTATTACACTGTTGGTGGGAATACCAATTTGTTCAATCACTCTGGAAAGCAGGATGGAGGTTCCTAAAGATTAAATATAGAGCTTTCCTATGACCCAGAAATTCCACTCCTGGGCATTTATCCAATAGAACACAAACAAGGCCGCACAAAAAGCCACCAGCACAACCATGTTCAATGCAGCCTTATTTACCATATCTAAGATATGTAATCAACCCAAATGCCTTCTCAGCAGACTAATGGGTCCAAAAAAGTTATATACATATGTATAATACATATATATGTATATGTATAATACATATATATGTATATATGTATTATACACATATATGTATATATATGTATATATGTATGTATGTATAAATATATATAATGGAATTCTACACACCCATCAGAAAGAATGGTATTCCACCATTCATAAAGAAATGGAAAGACTTGGAAAAAATATATTTAGTAAAGTAAGCCAGATCTAAAGAAACATAGACTGCATGGTTTCCATCATTTTAAAAAAGTAATTAGAATGTATCATTAAATCTACAAGTAAATATAATGGATGACAAAATAAAAAAATACACTTGGGTATGATAAATTAAGCAGACATTCACATACATACTTGTCAACATTTTGCTTACACATAAAATCATCATGAAACTTTGTGTGTGTGCTAGTGCTGGGGCTTGGACTAAGTGTCTTACTCTGCTTACCTTTGTCTACTTAAGTTTGACAGTTGTGTACTTGAACCATACCTCCATTTCTGGCTTTTTTGGGGGTAGGGTAATTAGAGAGAAAAGTCTTAAGGATTTGTCATTCCAGGGTGGCTTTGAACCTTGATCTTCAGATTTTAAGTCTCCTGAGTAGCTAATAGTACAGATGTGACTCACCAGTGCTTGGCTAATAACAAGAACTCTTACCTGAACCATCAGTTTGCAAAGCAACAGATCAGCATAAACAGAAAATTCAAAACTATTATTTATTTACTGTAAATAATTGTTGGTGTGCAGTGTGGCTAGGCAAAAAACAAGACTTTATTATAACTGAGCCTTCATGAAAATAATTTGATGAATAGATTCCTTTGGAATTTGAAAGAAAGTGCATTTACAATTCAGAATTTAACAAGGTGCGATAATATTTTGTAAACCAATGGTTCAGAATGAATTAAATAAATAGTTGCTAGTAATTCTATTGTGGAAATCTACCAAATAAGAATAAAAGTATCTATGTTATGAATTATTACTACAGCAGCAAAGTATGGCTGGTCTGTATTTACTGTGTAGTTCAGTGGTAGATTGTATGCCTACTATGTACATGTTTTGATTCTCAGCACCTAAAAGGAAAACTGAAATACCATTGTAATTTATATTCCTGGACTGTTGAACTAAAAAGAAAAGTTATTTTTTGCTTTGTTCTTGATTAAAGCATCATGTTTCTTTTTAATGTCCTTATGAATGTCATCTGGGTGAGACTCTTATGTCATGTATCAATTTATATAGAAAGAGAAATGAGAAAACCAAGGCAAAGTTTCAGAATAAAAGATACAATAAATAAAGTAAGCTGATACACAGGAAGAATAATTTTGCCAAAGAAAGTTATCTAGTCAAAAGTTTTATTTATTTCTTGTCAGGTGCCAGTGGCTCACACCTAGGTACATAGAAGGCTGAGACTCAGAAAATGGATACTTGAAGCAAGTGCAGGCAGAAAGGTCTGTGAGATTCAATGTCTAATTAGCCATCATAAAGCTGATTGGTTGGTTTGTGGCACAAGCAGTAGAGTCATAGCAACAAAGAAACCAACTGAGAGTATAAGGCACTTAGTTCAACCCCTGGAATGGAAAAAAATTAAATAATAATTTAAAATATTATCTTTTTAAGACATGACAATAGCAAATAGGAAAGAAATAAGATAATATCAGAAGTCAGACTACAGGAGAGAAAAAAATAATCAGAGTATAAAGTCAAAGTAAAATTGCAAACACAACTATTATTACTTTCATACCTGACTCAAAAGGGAGAGTCAGGGCTGGGAAGGTGGCTCAGTGGTAGAGCGCTTGCCTTACATGCGTAAGGCCCTGGGTTCGATTCCTCAGCACCACCTAAGCAAAAAGAAAAAAAAGCTGGAAATGGTGCTGTGGCTCAAGTGGTAGAGCACTTGCCTTGAGCTGAAGAGCTGAGGGACAGCGCCCAGACCCAGAGTTCAGGCCCCACAACCGGACCCCCCCCCAAAAAAAAGGGAGAGTAATGAAGGCTACTTCTAATATTCCAGGGTGATTTGACATCAGGAACAATTCATCATCAGACTTGTATTAAAATGAACGATTTGATTGAGTTTTAAGATGATTATAGGGATGATACAGCTAAACATGGTGCTAATGGTACTGTTACTCTATAAAATTGAAATCCAAAGTTGAGAGTGTTCTTCTGCATATTGCCCATCATAATGGGTTAAAGATAGGGCTTTAAAAACCTAAATTTTGTGTAATTTGCTTGAAAATCTTGTAAAGTAGGAAATATTTTCTGCAAATGGAGAAAATTGGGACTCTCACTATTAGCCACTGGTTCAGGATCAAAGCATCGATAGTGAATTAATTTAGGCCAGTTTTATCATTGACAGTCAACGCTTCCCAGATGCTCACCATCTTTAGGCAGATTCTTAAAATGGATCCTTTCCTTTGAGATATTTATTGATGTTGTTTCTTCAAGACATGGTGTCTTATTTTATTTATGTGTTTTTTTTGGGGGGGTCCGGGCGTGGGGCCTGAACTCTGGGCCTGGGCGCTGTCCCTCAGCAATTCAGCTCAAGGCAAGTGCTCTACCACTTGAGCCACAGCAACACTTCCAGCTTTTTTCTTTTTGCTTATGTGGTGCTGAGGAATCGAACCCAGGGCCTCACGCATGCAAGGCAAGCGCTCTACCACTGAGCCACCTTCCCAGCCCTAATGGTGTCTTATTTTTATGAGGTGTATTATACTGCTCTTACAATTGCAGATGGTAAATAACAAACATTATGTGAATGTGTCAACATTCACCATTAAACCTCTTGAGAAAGCAAAACTCAGTCATTACTTTGAATGTAGTATTCATTTTATGTTTGAAATCCTTAGTGACAAAGCTTGTACAACAAAACAAAAAAATAGTAAAATAGTTATTGACTTACCCCCCTGCAACTAGCACAGAGTAAAAGTGCTATAATACCTTAGATAAACTTTTCAGTAAGTATTTCTAACATAAAGTTCTCATGTATATAATCTGCTTTTCCTCTGTGTTTCCATTGGGCTCATTGGCTACTGTTTCTCTTTTTCTTTTCTTTCCTTTCCTTTCCTTTCCTTTTTTCTTTCCTTTCCTCTTTCCTTTCCCCTTTCCTTTTCTTTTCTTTCCTTTCCTTTCCTTTCCTTTCCTTTCCATTTCCTTTCTTTCCTTTTTTTCAGCCAAAGCTCTGAGTATTGACCCAACTAACTGGCACTCTTAGTAGCCTTCCTGGGAAGGAAGTTTGACTCTTCTTCAGTTTCCACTGACAGTGTTTGATTAGAGACAAACATTTTATTCTTATTGGCAGGTAGGTGATAAATTCTTGCACCTGGAACAATAGGGAAAAGAAGGAATCCTTACTGTTGATTATTGTTGAAACACAAAATATCATAGCTCACAGTATCTGTCCATATACTGTTGAATGGACAGAGAAGCAAAACCTGAAACAAAAGAGAAGTGTATCAGTTGGGCCTGGGTTATTACATTACCACTAATAATATTGGCAATAATACTTCTATTTTTATTTTTTTACTTTTAGCGATACTTTTTGGATAAATAATATGAATGGTAAGAATAATTGTATTAACTGGGTGTATCACACGTAGAGATAAATATCAATGGCATATCCCCAGGTAAACATATACCGATACCCTAATGTAAATATGATAGAAAGGGATCTTAAGACATGAGTTCTTAATGGATGAACCAGTGAAAATGAAGGCACTATAAATTAATTTGCAAGAATTGCCTAAAATTTATTCAAATATATGTGCATTTTTCTGAGGACCAGTGCCCAGAATATGTAGCAGAGACTTAAAAAGACTAAAGAAAGTAATACACACAGATCTAAGAATGAACAAAAAAATCATTTCTTGTGTTTTGCTTACAGTGAAAATAAATAAAATGATGCTAGGAAATAAAAAAAATATCAAAAATCATTTCACAAAGAAAAAATTGGTCAGTTTTGCTACTGTATAAAGACATTTACTTTCCAACCATAGAGTCATTGTCTACTGAATTCTTTCTTTCTTTCTTTCTTTCTTTCTTTCTTTCTTTCTTTCTTTCTTTCTTTCTTTCTTTCTTTTTTATTTTCCCTGGTCCTGGGGCTTGAACTCAGGGCTTGGGCACTGTCCCTGAGCTTGTTAAAGTTAGAGCTCCGTCACTTGAGCCATAGCCCCACCTACAGCTTTTTCTGAGTAGCTTATAGGAGATTAGAGTCTTATCCACTTTCCTGCCCAGGTTGGCTTCAAATTAAGATCTTCAAATCCCAGCCTCTCGAGTAGCAAGAATTACCAGCATGAGCCCCAGCACCCTGCTCTATATTGTTTCTTTTTAAAGATATTTACATATATTAAGATTTATAGATAAAAGATATAGATAAATGATACCTACAGTCAGAACTACACTGGAAACTACATTGTTTCTTGCTAAGCTGATTGTAAGTTCCTTTGTGTAAGAGTTATGTGCTCAGAACCCTTGTACCACTTGTGACATAGTATTCCTCAGTAAGCCTGATAAGCTGGAATAACTTTTCTCATTACAATGAGAGATCATATTTGTATCCACATAATTAGGTTATATTAAGATTGTAGACACCTAACAGAGTTTCTATGTTTTTTACATCTGTAATAATGCTTTCAATATGTATATAATTTTATCTTACAAAGAATAAGATCACTAAAAACAGAAAGTTGAAACTATACATATAAAGTCTTGCTAGGAAAGATGAAGTCCTTAATTCATCAAGCTTAATTTTTTGCATACACAGAAAAATGAGACTCCATTTGCAATTAACCAAAAGTGCCAGACTGAAGGTGTAGCTCAAGTGGTTGAGCTCCAGCTGTGAGCAAAGCAGCTGAGCTAGAGTTTGAGGTATTAGGTTCAAGTACACACACACACACACACACACACACACAGAATGGTAAATGCCAGGAAGAAGCTACAAGGAGAAGACACATATATAACCAAAAATATATGAAATATTATCAACCTTACTAAAATCAATAAATAAAAGATAGAGATCTCTATAAAGATCTAGAGTAAAACACAAGTACTTTTAGACATTACTATCAATTTAGTTCTACAACTTTTTTAACCTTATAGTTTGTTTCCTTCAAATCTAGTTTTGAGCAAAACTTAAAGATATATACAGATATACTTGAATTCAGAAGTGTTTTTTCCTGTTATCTGAAAATTTGAAAATAGGAACAGTGTCTTTCTACAGAAGGATTAATTTATAAATTATGATGTGTGTGCATATTAGGTGTTGGTGTCTTTATTTCTTAAATGGGGTGAGGCTAGTGGAATTTTTATGAAGCCATATTTAATCAAGAGCCATACAAAATTCTTGGATAGAAACATCTGAGATTATAATGCTCTTCAGCTTTTCAATTAATCTATAAATTTATCACAACTTGAATCAAGATTCAAATTCAAACTAGGATTTTTTGTACTTGAAAAGTATTTTCAACATTTTTCTAAAAGACAAAAACATATTTTGAAGTCAGAAAACTGTCACATTTCTAAGATGATTTTCTTTTCATACTAATTATTTTAGATGAATCTACACACTTAACATAAGAGCAAAGATAGACCGTTCTATTTTTTAATTATACTGAGGCAAATATGTGAGAAATTAGCAACTTAAATATAAAAATTAATGTGTGTTAGTATTAGAATAAAATATATGTACCTTGTGTGGTATTTGTATGAAAGGCTCCTAATCTACAAGGAAAGACACATCATGAAAAAAGCTTTCTTTTTAAAAATACAATTTTGTTATTATTATTAAGGTGTTGTACAGAGGGGTTCCCATTTCATAAGTAAGGGTATGAGTGCATTTCCTTTCTTGAACAATGTCACCCTCTTCCTTTGCTTTACCCCAGTTTCCCCTCTGATTCCCGCTCACAAGTTGCATAGTTCATTTTCCACATAGTATATACTGAGTAAGCTTGATTGCATTTGTTCACCCTCCCTCCCTTTTTGTACATCCATATTGTCCTCCTAAAAGGGGAGAAAAATAAGCAAACAAAGCAAAACCAGGTTCCAGGAAGTGGTGCTGTGACTCAAGTGGTAGAGCATTCACCTTGAACTGAAGAGCTCAGGGAACGTCTAGATCCAGAGGTCAAGCCTCACGACCAACCAAAAAAACCCTAAAAAAACCCCCAAAACAAAATACTAAACAACAACAACAACAAAAACAATCCTTACCAGCATCAAACCCATGCTTCCATTTTGTGGAATTCATTTTGATAAACAGTATTTTAAATGTTCAGAGGAGTTAAACCTTTGGGTTCCTCCCTAAACATATATCTTCCTTTAGTCTGACTGCTCGTGAATACCTAGAGTCCTGAATAGGTTATAATTTCCAGTTATGTTTTAGATCTAGCTTCCACTTCTGAAGGAAACATGCACAATTTGTCTCTTTGAGTTTGGCTTACCTCACTTAACATGAGTTGTTCTAGGTTCATCTAATGCCATGCAAATGGCATAATCTCATTCTTTGTAATAGCTAGGTGTATATATAGCACCATTGTGTATATATAGCACGTTTTAGCTCATCTGTTGTTGGGAATCTGGTCTGTTTCCGTAATTTAGTTATTGTGACTATTGCAGCAATGAACATGGATGTGGAAAAGTCTTTATGTATCCTGATTTGTAATGTTCTGGGTAGATGCCCAAGAGTAGAATGGCTGAGTCATAGGGAGAATGTATGTTTAGTTTTTGAGGTGTCTACACACCACCTTCCAGAGTGGTTGTATTAGTTTACATTCCAACCAACAGTGCAATAGGGTTCCCTTTTTCCCACATACCTGCTAGCACTTGTCATTCAATTTCTTGATGTTGGTCAACCTAACTGGCCAACCTAGAATGTTGTAAAAGTTGAAGAGTTCTTCACAAATAAAATAAAATTAAAAAAAAGTTGAAGAGTTCTTATAATTTATCATCAAATAGAAAATACCCAAGAGGATTTTCCTATATGACAAGAGTCCTAAGGGGTTCTCTCCCTTGACAGACACTATATATACATATATCATAGTTCTGTACATTATTGGAAGGTTCTGGTCAAGTGTCTAACCTAACCAAAATAAGCTGTGATTGTTGTTTTAGAGAAACAGAGTAGTAGGCACTTCAAAGAAAGGCAAAAGCTGAATCAAAACCTCAAAACTAAAATTCTCCAAATATCAAATGATTGACAGGGTAGCTCAATGTTACCACTTGCCTAGCATATTCAAGGCAATGGATTCCTTCACGGCACTGCAATACAATAAGCATCAAGGATGTGACCTGAGAATTGGATGTGGCAGATGTAACAGTGTGGCCTCATGATCAGATTTCCATTAAAGCTTTGAAAAGTGTAGCTGGAAACATTAAAACCTGGGTAGCAAAAGAAAGCTAATGATTCTTTCATCTTGAATATGGAAAAGAATTCTTCAGGAAGACACAAAAATTCCAACTACTAAGAAGATTAATCAAATCAATTGCTTGTAAAATTGCCTCTTTTTTAAGAGACACATTAAAGAAAGCAAATCTCTGATATAAATTTGAACTTGTGGCCAATTAATTTTCAACCAAAATGTCAAGAACTCACCAGTAGGGAAGAACAATATTTTTAATCAATGGTATTGTGAAACCAGGATAGTTTTATGAAAAGGATTGAAAATGGACCCTAATCTCACACATCATTAAAAATGTCAACTAAAATTGAATTAAACATAAAGACACAAACTACTTGAAAAGCAGTAGAAAAAGAAGAAGAAAGAAAGGGAAATTTCTTTATATTGGGCAAAGACATTGATTATAGGATCACAAAAGCACAGCTTTTGCAAAAGCTGAAAAATGGGATTACATCAAATTACAAAGCTTCTGAGCTCAAGGAAGCACTCCAGATGAACAGGCAAGCCTAGCAAATGCCAGTCCCTGAGTTTAAGATGTGGTCAAACTGGCAGAAAGATACAAAAGAAAAAGATTTTGTCAAAAGCTTCTTCATAGTAAAAAATAAAAATAAACAATTAAAAACAGAAAACTAATGGAATAGGAAAATATATTTTAAGTCTTTCATCTGATAACGTTTAAGAGTTAAAATATTGAGATGTTCAAATATGCAACAGTAAAAGACACAAAGAAATTTGGGGAAAAGCCAGACGACCATTTATCAAGAGAAAAATATGCAAATCACAACAGCTATAGGAAAAAGATGCTTAATGTTATGAATCACTGGGAAGCTATATCTCTTTATAATTGCTGTTATCTAAAAGACGAAAGATGAGTAGAATGTTATGGAAAAGTAGAGGATCCATCTCATATACACTGTTTATGGAAAAATGAGTTAGTACTACCTTACAGAGAATAGTATGAATTTCCTCAGAATATGGGAAGAACTATCATTTAATCTGGTAATCATCAAAATCAGTAGATCAGCACATCAAAAAGATAGCTAACAAAATGGTGAGACAAAGGGTGAACCAATGTCACAACGATACTCACAAGACAATATGTTAGAATTGAAATTTACAACTTGGGGTACCGGGAGAGAAAGTGGGAGAAAAACAAGAGAGGTGGTAACAATTTTTGATGAGGCATGTGCTCATTACCTTACATATGTAACTGTAACCCCTCTGTACATCATCTTGTCAATAAAATTAAATTTAAAAAGATAGCTAATTCAAGAAATTTTTGCATTCTATTTTATAATAGGCAAGATATAGAACCTGATTAAGTATCTGCCAAAAGATGTATGCATTTTAAAAAGTATGTACCCAAAATAAAATACTATTCAATTTTTAAAAGAAGAAAACCTCTGTCATTTACAACATGAATGGATTAGGAAAATGTTTGTCTCACTAATATGTGGAATCTAAGAAATTCAAAATAATGAAAGCAGAGTAGGCTATGGCTTTCTGGGACTGAAGGTAAACTTTGAGGAGGACTGGGAAATTGTTGGGTCAGTGTCCAAGTATCAATGAAGTAGAAAGAAAATTTTCAAGAGTTCTAATGTACAACACAGTAACTATAGTTAATACATAGTATAATTGAATAGTAAGAGAATAGAATTTTAAAGTGTTTTCAGCACCAAATATATGAGTATCTGAAGTAATGGATATGTTAAGTAACTTTGATTAGTCATTCCACAATATATCTAGAAAGCAAATCACCATTTTGGATATTTATATATGTATGTTTTATTTATCGATTTAAAAATGAAAAATGAACTACTTTTGTGACAAGTGAAAAGAGAATCACAAAATGGAGAGAAATTAATTTCTATATGTAATTAATTTCTATATGAATGAAACATAGATTCCACTTTTTTTTTTCGGTCATGGGGCTTGAACTCTGGCCCTGGCACTGTCCCTCAGCTCTTCTGCTCAAGGCTAGTGCTCTACAACTTGAGCCACCATGCCACTTCTGGTTTTCTCATGGTTATTGGAGAATAAAGTGTCTCACTGATTTTTCCTGCCCGGACTGGCTTTGAACCGTGATCCTTACTTAGATCTCAGCCTCCCGAGTAGCTAGGATTACAGGCATGAGCCACCGGTGCCTGGCTTCCACATAATTTTTATATAAAACAAGTAACGAAAAGGAAACTGAGCAGGTATGAACAGGCACTTTACACAAAAGAGAATGCAAAATATGCAAATGAATAGCAAAATTGATACATTTTTTGCAGTCATCTACTGCAAAAACTAAGAAGTATGGCAATCCTAAGGCTTGAAGAAGGCCTGGATATCTTTTTTCAATATACTTTTTTATTGTAAAAATACTGTACAGAGGGGTTATATTTACACGAGCAAGGTAATGAGTACATTTCCTATCAAGCATTGTTACCTCCTCCTTTGTTTTTTCCCTACCCTCCCACCTCCACAACTGCACTTCCCCCCCCCTCCCGCCTGAATGGTAAAGTTAGTTTTTCAACATAGTGTCTTGTGCATCTCATTGTTACAATGGGTCAACCTGTATCTCTATTTAAGCATTTTGTTTTTTCCCTTCCCCTCTCCAAGTTAGAGAAGTATATATACCAGATGCAGGACACTGACATCAAATACAGTGAAAACAGGGGTTATACCATGGGAGAGGAACATACAAAAAATCACATGGTACATTATAAATATGTCAGAAACAATAGCAAGAAAGAAAAAAAAAAACACTTATGTCCCTATCTTGGGGCCTGGATATCTTATACACAGCTTTTCACAGTGTAATTTGTCAAACACTTTCCAAAATTAATGTTGCTGTCCTATGAACAACCCTTACATATATTCTGCAGAAAATATGTGGCAGAATTACATATTTATCATTGTTCAGGTATTAGTCCATTATAATACCCCAAAAAGAGAAAATACCTAAAGATACAGAAGAGAGCTCTAATAATGACACGATGTGTTTATACAATATTGGAACATGGAAAAAATAAGTTGCTTCAAAAAAAAGTAGTTCTTCAAATATTTGATAGAGTGATACCATTTTACTAAAGTTTTAATTATGAGGACAAATCAAACAAAGGCTGTAAGGCATATATTTGTAATACAATAATACAATTCTATGTAATATAATTCTTTATATTTTTAAAAAGCATAAGAGTAATAAAGATCATGATTGTGAGCCCAAGACTAATGTAGCACACCTATAATCCCAGCTATTCATGCAAGGAACAGGAAGATCATGATTTTGAGGTTATCCCAGCCATCAACAGTAAAATACAAACAAAAGAGTCGAGGTCATATCTCAAATGTTAATAAACAAGTTTTCTACCTGCTTGAAAAAAAAAAAAAAGAAAAAACAAAGAATGTTTAAGCAAAGATCTTCCAAATCCACCACTCTATTGTGGGAGGACTGGGACTTGAACTCAGAGTTTTGTAGTTTCAAGGCAGATGCTCTACTGCTTAAACTACATTTTCAGCCCTTTTTGCTTTGGTAATTTTTGAGATAGGGTCTTTGTGCTCAGGCTAGCCTGGACCATAATTCTTTTATTTGTTCTTCATGCATACTACTCTACCAACAACTATTTACTGGCTGAGATGAGGGTTTCATATACTTAAAAAAAACAAAAAACAGAAAACAACTCTCCCCAAAACCAAGGCTGGGAATTGGTACTGAGGCTTAAGTGGTAGAGCGCTCGCCTTGAGCTGAAGAGCTCAAGGACAGTGCCCAGGCCCAGAGTTTAAGCCTAGAACTGACAAACAAAACAAAACAAAACAACAACAACCAAAAAAAAAAAACTATGGCTGATCTTGAACTGTGATACTCTCAGTCTTAGTTTCCTAGGATTATAATGGGACCTATCATGTTCAGCTTTGAATTTGTCAGTTAAAAAATTTTAAAATAGTCATACCAACATGATTTAGATATTAATTTTATTTGATAAAATACTTATTAGGATTCTTAAATGTCACAGAGATTTTTTTCAGATACATGTGTTTGGCAATACACATACAGGCAACTACCTGTTAAGGAGACTTAATTGGGACATTTTATGTTCTGTTTTATTCATTTATTTTGGTTTGAAAACTATTTTAAAATTCTATATGGTTCCTCCTTGTGGTTGCATTCTGGAGTTTAGAGTTGATTTCTTGCTAACATCTTAATTCTTTTTTTTTAATTTAATTTAATTTTATTTGTGAACATACTGTACAGAGGGGTTACAATTACATGGGCAGGATAATGCGTACATTTCTTACCAAGAATTGCAGCCTCCTCCTTT
>NW_012267233.1:19496391-19497973 GCF_000151885.1 Dipodomys ordii
GGGTCTCTATTCAGAAAATTTCGGCCTGAGCCAAGGATTTCAGAGTGATTTTATGCAACATGATTTTGTCTTTCTGTTTCCTTGTTTGAAACTCTAAAGTGTCATCATTGTGCTAAGACTGAAGTCTAAATCTCTTGTCATTAATTAGTGTCCATCAAACCTTTCAGCACTTTTCTTGGTGTAACCCCACATTTGATTCTTTTAGTTCCATAGTTATGCCATGCTCTCCTTTTCTTGCTGAACTTTATCATACATTTATTTATTTTTCTTCCAGGATCATTTTCCATCTTTCTGTCTTCCACCACAGCCCAGACAGTAGTTCTTGGGTTAACTACTACTCAATCTTTAAATCTAGAATAAACCTTATAACCCTGGGGGAATATCCTATCATATGAGGATAGTAATCTTTTCCCCATAAATAGATGAATAAACACTTTGTTTATTTGTTTGGGTATTTATTGTCAGGTCTCTCCCATTAGACAATAAACTCTTTGAAGATGGATACTCTATCTTTCCAAGTATTAAATCTCCAGTACCAATTTTATCACTATAGTTGTTATAAACGTTATTGAGTATATTGATGAAATGTCAAAAGCATCATCCTTTCCCCTCTCCTCCCTCCCTTCCCTTCCCCTCCACTCCTCTCCCTTTTCCTTTCATTTATTTTATATTCAAACTACTGGGTTGTTCTTTAATTCTAATAATCTGCTTCTCATTCCCAAACCTCATTTCTTTTTAAAAAAATTTATTGTCAAGGTGAGGTACAGAGAGATTATAGTTACATAAGTAAGATAATAAATACATTTCCTGTCAAATTTGTTGCCCTTTCCCTCATTCTTCTCTTGCTTTCCCTCACCCCACCACCACCCCAAGTTGTACAGATCATTTCCAACATATTGTCTTGTGTATATCGCTGTTGTATTGGTTCTCTCCTTGCCTTTTGTCTCACCATTCTGTTGTTCCCCTTCTCTTCCCTAATTCAAATGAACATATATACAATACCAGAGTACCAAAATCAAATACAGTGACAACAGGGGATATACCATAGGGGAAGAACATATAGAAGATACAAAAATCATATAGTACATTAAAAGCAACAACAACAAAGAAAAACCTCTTGTGTCCATGTCTTGGATGTACATATGACTATATAAGATGACAATAAGTAAAATGAACTCTTCATTTATTGAGTTTGAGTTCCTATGAAATCACAGAATCAGGATTTTTCTACTTGCTACTTTTTCAATTGTATTCATTATTCTGTTGTTCATTAGGTATATATTATGCCTTAAGTATAGTGCTCAATTTATATGTAAGGCAATGAGCAAGTTTATTTTGAAAAGAACATACTTTTAAAAGAGCATACATTCTAATTGGACAATAGGTCTGGAGATAGAGGAAAGATGTCCTAAATAAAGTATTTAGTATATTATGCCCATTATTATACTTGTTTCTATTCATATAATGAGATTTTGAACTTTAAACAAATATTATATTCAGATGCCTTAGTAGAGTGTTACAGCAGGAAACTTCAGAGGAAAATGGGGGTATCTTGATTGTGGGTGGAAAATAATCATTTGGG
>NW_012267233.1:19498023-19509898 GCF_000151885.1 Dipodomys ordii
TTTTGGGTAACATCTTAATTCTTTACTTACTTCAGGCCTATCAATTTTATCCTTCAGGATATTCCACTCTTGTAATTCTTTTCTAGTTAGGTTATTTCTAATGGCTAATGTGGACCCAGTTGTTGCATTAACCAAAGTGATTCTAGTTACCTATGAATATCCCTCTAATGACTGTAAGATGTCCAGTGATTGTTGAATATCTGTTGTCTAGTATGTTCATTTAGCTGGGTCCTTTTAGAATAAGTGGTGCCCATAGTAATTCTAAGAGAGTTTTATATCTCTTAACTAAACCCTTTCAACTGATTAAACTCAGGGCAGACTACTGAAAGGTAACTTTTGTAGCCAAACTGGTCTTCATTTCTTTGTTATTAAGGCAGATACATTAGCTGTGGACTGACTCTTGCCAGGCTAGAAATACATATTTTATTAATATAACTGTGTCTTCTGAGGTAATGTGAATTCTGATTAACCAGATCAATCTAACCTTTACTTCCTTTGGGGAACATGAGTTTTGTACAAGGCACAAATACTTACTTCTTTTGTGTTTCTGTCTGCTAGTATATATATATATACAATATTGCTTATTCACTAATTCTCTCATGTTATACCTTTTGTTTATCACAAAATATTAAGAATATGGATTCTAGGTGACATGCATTTTATGCAGCTCAGAAATTGTTTTTTGGTGTTTTGTGTGTTCCTGGAGATCTAACCCAGGGTCTTGTACATGCCAAGCAAGTACGGTACTACTGAGCTGCATCCCCTCCCACCTCCACCCAAAATTGTAATGTAACACGGTAGGGTTTTGTAATAACTCTTAGCACAGAGTGATTACTCAGCTCAGATTCTGATGTGTCAGGTAGAGGCAAAACCTTATAGAAGAGATACAGACTGTAGACAAGTGGAAGTCATAAGAGATAGGTATCTTTACATCTGTCTGTTTGTCCAGGAATTTTTTTTTGTCTATCTAGAGAAAAGAGATAGAGATTTCTTTTGGTCATTGACATGTCCCATGACATGCTTTCTGCAAGCTGGAAAAGTAGGAAAGCTGTCAGTGTAAATCAGTCTAAGCTAGGGAACCAGAGGAGCCAAAGGTGTAACTCTCAGTATGAAGCCAAAGGCAAGATAGATCAAGTGAAATTAAAGAAAGAATGAGAATTTATCCTTTCTCAGACCTTTTGGTTATTTTTGGATTAGAAGATATATACCTATAATGGTGAAGGTAGATCTTCTTAAGTCAGTCAATAAATTCAAACTTTAATCTTTTCTGAAAACACCCTCAAATACACATACAGAAATAATATTTTACCAGTTATCTGAGTATCCTTTAGTCCATTGGAGTTGACACATAAGGCTAACAATCACATGGACAGGTAAACGGTGTGATTTCTGCCATAACAAGGATGAAGACAGTGTGTGGTTTTTACTTATGGGACACAAGTACTACCTTGGCTGCCCTGCAATTGCCTTAGTTTTCTCTGTCCCTCATCCCAATATTTTCTTTCCTTTGATCTTTTCTTTTCACTCTGGACATTACAGGTCTCAACAGGAGGTTAGGATTGGAACAGAATTTGTCAGAAAAGGAAATAAAAAGGCATAAAAATGAAGGCAGTTGGGTGGAACTCTGAAGAAATAGCTGGAAATAGTTTCTGGTCACTCAAGGAGGAATCACAGCCTACAAATACAGGAAAAGTCCCCTTTTTCTGTGTCTCAAGCCCCTCAAATTAAAATCCCAGAAAATATGGAAACTAATAGATCCAAATTGTAATCTCTTTCACAGAAGAGTCAGGTATATTCTTCCTGTCTTGGTAGGATGTTTTATTTTCCCTCTCAATAATTGGCTTATATGATCATATCTTTTCTATCTTTTCTTTTTTGCTGTAGGCTCTTTAGACCATATAGATTCTCTGACAAGGGGATCATTTACAGGCTACATAGATTTTCTGTCTCTTGTTCATTAGGGTATGTGGTTGTATTTTATTGCCTTTTTCCCTGTCTTTTTTATTCCCTTTTATTTCTCTCATGAAGAAAAGATTTTTTCACTTAATTCCTAGCCTAACTTTCCCTTCTGAATCCTAAGAATCATCTTACATATATTATCTCTTCAACTTGTATTTACTGTTTAGTGTTATGGGTCAAAAATTAGGTGCTCGAATATGCTAGAGTTTACCACTAGTCTACATTTCCAGATTTCCCTCAAACATAACATTAACATCTAAAATATACATATAGACCTGTGTGTAATAAAAATATTTATATTATTGGCATGGCAAAGTTAAAAATGCAGCAATTACATTTCTTTTAAGAATTCTATTGGGTTGTATTTTATTTACCAAAGTTTTTAAAGAACAGGTGTGTGCTTATTTCTAGGCTATTCCATTTTTAGGTGGCATGCCTTGCTTTATGTTGAAGAATACTAATAAGTTAAGGTTACAATGGCCTTTTGTAAATGAGAAAATGCCATAAATAGAACTATAACCTGAAGTACAAGTGGAGTAAACTTACCTGTAAAGAATGGCATTTTTTAGCCCTGCTTTTGGCCACCGTTCTTTGCTGTATTTCTTTTATTATTGCCTGAAGTCACAATAGCTTTGAGTGGCGAGAATTTCCATCATTATTCTTTTTAAGTTTCTTTTGTTCTTGTAGTTTTCCAAACCAATTATAACAATGTTTTCCAAATATGGAAATTCTTGGTCTTCTAGTCCAAATGCTTGGCACAGAGAGAGCTGAGGCACTAGCAGTGGGTGGTATCTCAGGCCAGCTCCCCACTCCTCTGCCCCTCACCTCGCATCAGCACAGCTGTGCACTTGGTCCGGAGCCTGGCTCCTTGTGCAGAATAAGAATAATGGTAATGTGAGGACAGCATTAGAAAATTTAATTCAGTGTGGTCTAGGAACTGAAGTTTAAGAGTCAGTGCTTGAAAATAATCTGCATTTGTCTTTATTTTTCTCCTCGGAAGTTGTAGAAGAACCTAGGGAGAGATCAACAGTCTGCAGTCCCCGGGCCCGCACTGAGACCTTGCAGTCTTCAGAAGTGTGAGGAATACATGTTTGTTATTTAAGCCTCTCTATTTTTGGTACTCTGTGATAACTGGCTGAACTAAGACTGTAGGTAAGGTATGAGGTTTAACTTCACATACCATTCTATAGCAACTAGAAACAAAGAATTAGTTCACATAGAAATGAGTGGATTAAAAGAGTTACCCATGATAACAGAATACAATCAAATATATTATACAGTACCACTAATTTAATTAAAAATATATGTTCATCCGTACCTGCCATAGTGATTGCTCATGTTAGGAGGCCCTTGACACAGTCCTGTGGACCATCCATGTGATTCAGAACACACTTTTTGTTACTCTCAAGGTCTGCTCTTTATTATATTCACTGTTATTCTGGATTGTGTTTATTTTCTAGGAAAAAAATAAATCAACAAGGTAGAACTTCACTACTTGAGCTACATGTCCAGCTCATCTTTTTGCTACTTAATTGGAGATAAAGTCTAAAGAACTTTTCTGTCCCCTCTGGCTTTGAACTTTGATCCTCTGGTCTCAGATTCTTGAGTAGTTAGAATTATAGGCATGAACTATCTATGCTGGCTTACACATTTCTTAAAATAAAATTCCCTTTCAAAATTCCCACCAAAACTGATAATACTTTTTTCTTATCTTGTAATTTCCATAATCATATAAGTAATTTGCTTTTATCTTTCATTGGCCACACAAGTCTCTGATTTTCTGTGTTTTGTTCTGGAGTCTGGTTTTGATGGCATTGCCATTTTGGGTACAAGGGAAGCATTAGGTAAGTACTGCTTTTTTATGAATATAAAACAAAATTAAAGTTTCTCTAAGTTTATTGGAAATCTAAGTCATAATTTAAGTCCTAATAATTTCAGCTTGTGGTTAATTTGTGGTCACACACAACTGATACTTTGCCATCTAAACAGTGTTAGCAAATTCTATTTATCCTGACAAAATTCCTTAGTTCAACCTGTATCCTTAGTTACATATGAATAATACCAATAAAATAAAATGCATAGTAAAATTCTGATTACTTTTACTGAATCTTTTTTCCAACAAATATTTATTAAACAACTGCTAATTTACCAGGCATCTGTACAGCTGAGAAACAGTAAATATAACTTAAGATAGTGATTACTGAAGAAAGTACAAAGGAGATATAGTAAACATTGGCTGTTTGGGTAGAGAATGATGGATACTATGATCAGAAACGTTTCCCTAATGAAAGGACTTAATAACTGAGACCTGCTCTGATTTATGAAGTGCAAAATGTTGAAGATTCAGCCAAATTGGAGCCTGTTTGGTAGGAAAAATAACAAACAAAAGTATTTGAATTTCATATAATTTCCAAGTATAGGTGAGCATTCATAGATGATAGAAGCAGATGCTTAAAGACTGTAAATGCTTTGACTAAAATCACAGATTCAGTGGCTAATTAGGAACTGGCAGGGATTAGAACTTAAATCTATTTCTGCCCTTAACATTTCATTACTTTCTCTGACTTTGATGCAAATTTGAGCACTCTAAATGTCTTTCAAATAAAATTCTCCTTTTCCCACTGAAACCATGACTATTTAACTGCAATAAAAGATATAGTGATTACTCTTAATATTATTACTAAATATTGACTTGATGGGTAATCAGATCGAAGATTTGTTCAATTTTGGGAAAAGGAGTAGAGAAAAGACGACATGGCCTCAAGACACGGCTTTGCAATTCAGCTAAATCACCTTTAAAAATTATGTCAACCATCCCAACTTTCTTAGCTCTACATAACACTATCCATTTCCATAGGTGAGTTTATCAACTAGAGAAATTTTACTAGATTTCTTGTGAAAATAGCTCTTGTGTAATAAAGAATCTGGTTGGGCTTTGCCCTCAGTTCCTGGGAGGTAGCCTCTGGACAGATTGTATTTCCCAAGGGATAGGACTATCTTTGTTATTATGAGTAAAGTCTGAAAGAGTTGAGGTTTGTGATATATCAGCATTCATTGAGAAGACAGAACTAAGACTTAATCCCTTTTCATGGCCAGCAATTGAGTCAACATGCCCATGTAATGAAACTGCAATAAAATTCCAGACTCTTAAATTTGGATGAGTCTTTCTATGCTCTGTGTTATATGAAGCATTTTTTTTTTTTTTGCTGGTTCTGGAGCTTGAACCCAGGGCCTGGGCACTGTCCTTAAGCTTCTTTGTGCTCAAGACTAGCACTCTACCACATGAGCCACAGCACTATTTCCAGTTTTTTTTTTCTTTTGAGTGGTTTGTTGGAGAAAAGAGTCTCATGGGGACTTTTCTGCCTCGGCTGGCTTCAAGCCACAATTCTCAGATCTCGGCCTCCTGAGTAGCTTGGATTATAGGTGTGAGCCACTGGCCCCCAGGGCTCATTTGGTGTATATTTTTGAAATAAAGTTTAATTTAGAACTGAGAAAATATTTTGTTCTAACTCTCAGAAAGACAACAATAGGCCTAATAATTTGGTTCTGATTTGTACCCTTTCTCACAGCAAAACTTTAGTTGTAAAAATGAGTGAGAATTGTTCTAGCAAATTACTGAAACTAAGGAAGAAATGGGATCACTAGTCAACTGGTTAGAAGCAAAGGAGAGCAGAGATATCTGAATTTGTGTTGTAGTTGAACTGAGGATAATATTAGTATAGGACTCTTTCCTTGACCTGTCAAGTTTTGCCAAACAGTGGTATAATTGTTGTCAGAAACCATTGCAATTACCTTTTGTAATATACAGTAGATAATATTTGTTAACTAATAATTCCTATAAGTGTAATTAGAAGTTAATATGGACAGTTACCACTGACTTACACACCTAGCTACTCAGGAGGCTGAGATCTCTAGACTGTAATTCAAAGTCAGATGAAGCAGAAAGCCTGTAAAACTCTTATCTCCAATTAACTGCCAAAAAGACAAAAATGGAGCTGTGATTCAAGTGGTAGAATGCTAGCCGTGAGACAAAAAGCTCAGGGACAGTCTATAGGCCGTGAGTTCAAACCCCAGGACCTATATACACACAAAAATTGATCTAAGAATGGATGCCCAGTCTTTAACATGTATAGAACATTTAAGTTTGTAAGTACCTAGAAGTTAATGATCAGTGAAACTGTTGGAAATAATTTCCTTACAGTTAAAATGCATATTTGTTAAGTATTTGGGCAACCATAATATTCTTAGGTGGTTAGAATAACTAACATTTGAAAATTGCTCTTCTATTATGTGGTATTATATTGTTAAGAAGAACCATGTTTGCCAGATTGTCTTCTTGCAGTCTGTATTTCAACAATATTTAAATTCATTTCAAACCCTCCACATTCACGGAGAGCATTCTCTTTGTTAAGCATAACATTAGAGCTATAAAGTCAAATAAGACAAGATCTGTTCACTATAGGGCTCATTATCAAGTGAAAGATACAGGCATATTAGTGAAGCATTATCACAAGGTGATTCAAAATAAGTTTTTCTTAACAAAGTTACAAGAGAAATTCCATGGGAATATAGAAGGAAAAATAATATCGTATACTAAAACCTTAACATAGACATATATTCTGACAACACAGATGTAAGTGAAATTCATAAAGATGCTGTTAGAAGTTTCCATCCTTGGCTTCTGTAGCCCACATATGTTCCATTACACGTTGTGGATACTCGGCTGATTACTTTCTATGCTGTTGTGAAAACCATTGTTTATCTGATCTCCCCCTTTCTCCTCCCCATCCCCAACATGTTTATTATTGGTGTAGTGAGTAGTTACTTATTCTTGCAATTAATTTTGTTTTGCTGAAAGTGTTTATCAACACTGAGTTTTCTGACAGAGTCTTTACCATCTCTTAACTGTAGATTATATCATATACAGAAGGGATAGTTTGACTTCTTCCTGTCCTAACTGTATCTTTTTCATTTCTTTCTTTTGTCTTGTGGCCCTAAGAATTTAAGCACTTTATTGAAAAAGAGTGGACACGCTTATCTTGTGCTAGATTTTAGAGGACATGTTTCAATTTCTTCTAATATATTATTGGCTATTTGTTTATTGAATAAAATTTTTACTAGGTTGAGATATGATTCTTCTATTCCTAGTTACATCAAGGTTTTTATTATGAAGGGATGTTGAGGTTTTTAAAAACTTTTCTTTTTTGAGATAATAATGTGATTTTTGTCCTTTAATCTGTTTATGTCTTGTATTAGATTTACCAAGCTTTTGTTTGGAGACTTTTCATTCAATCTCATTTCTTGGTACAGATCTGTTTAGAATAAAGCATACATATATAGAAATTTATCAATGATTTTTACATATTCTGTCATTTATTGGAATATAAATTTCAGATATTCCTTAATGAACTTCTGAATATCACTTGCAGATGTGATATATTTTTTTTCTTTCTGCCGGCACCCAGGATTTGGAATTCGTCAGGGCCACATGCTCCCTCAACTTCTCTTTTCAAAGAATCAGCTCTTTACTTCATTAAAACTTTATCTTTTTCTTTCAGTTTCCATTTCATTACTTTCTGTGCTGATTTTTACTATTAATTTTATGTTTGTCTTGTTTTTATTTTTTAAGATGAGATGTATTTTTTAGGCTATTTACTTGCGATATCTCTGATTTTTAAAATTAGGCTTTATAGTTATAAACCTCATTGTATCCTAAACAATCCTGGTAAGTTCCATTAACCAAATTTTCTGACCAATAAGTTTATGGACATATAGTAATGAGCCATGACTGCCACGTTAAGCAATTGCACTTCTTAGGGGATTTTTTTTTTTCTATGGGATGAAGGGCAGTTTGAAGGCAGGGGAAATGACTGAGCAACTCTTTGCTTATTTAATTGGCTGTGAGAAAAAGCCTAAACAAATTAACTGTCCTAAAGATAGGGCCTAAAGTTAAGGCTGGTAGAGCCTGAAGAAAGCTCTCCAGTGACATTCTCAGTTCCCTGGAGAAATGTCTTGTTGGTGACTCAGAAGAAATATGGATCATCACAGTGATCTCTAAAGTTGCCACTCCTCAGCTATATGACCTTGGACAAGTCTTTGGTCTTTTTATGCTTTACTTGATGGTAACAACAGCTCACAGTTATGATATACTGGCTATATTCTAGACTCTTGGTTGCCTTTTACTTGTATCAGCTCACTTGCATGAGCTTATAGGAGATAATTGTGTAAGATAGGTACTATTATTATTGTTGTTGTTTTGCCAAAAAAAAGTCAGGAAGGAGAGGCTTAGGGAAATAACTTTATCATACAACTTATAAGGGAGATGCCCAAAATGAGTTAAAATCTCTTTGACTGGAATGAAACCTATGTTCTTAACCATGTGGTCATATGACTTCATCTTGGCCTGTAGAAAATAAAAATTATGCCCAACTCATTTACCAACAGTCCTAACCTGGAACTTACTTTTCCTGCCTGCATTTTTTCATCAGCATCTTTTTCCTGGTGCAAAGGCTTTCTTCCTCCTCAAACGGCCTGGACCTTATCTGATGATCAAAGAAACTTGCTGCACCTCTCTAGTCCCTTCATAGACTTTTTTTTTTCAACACGAACCTTCCCTACCTCTAAAACCATCTGTTTTATTTTTTTCTTTTTAAAAACTCTGTTGTTCTGTGAAACTCAAGAGTTAGAATTGGTACCAAACAAAAAACTGGCTTTATGTCTTTGAAATCAAGAAAACCTAAAGCTTCAACTACTCTGAAGAATTATGGAGAAATTCATATATTCTAACTTTCTAATGCAGCAACAAAAAGAAAGATGAGCAAAACTGTTGTTTCTATAATGAAGAAGTTGAATGCTCATATTCTATCACATATGTGGAAGTTCTTCAAAAGCTGTAAAGTGATCCAGAAACGCAGAGGAATGTAAGAATCATTGGATTAATCACAGACACAGTGACAAGTGTGAAAACACTGATTTAGTGATGTTTCCTAAACATCTTTTTTTAAATGTCTTCCTCCACATCAAGCCTAGGATTTTTATTAGGCATACAACATGTAGATATACTCAAAATTAGTTCAGAGTCCTTAATAATAAAGTCTTATTCTTCAGATAAGCATATTAGCTAAGAAATATCTTTTCTATGTTGCTTACTACAACATAGTAAAATAATCAGACAATAACATTTTATATGTGCTAACTACCTCTTGATGAATAACTTATCAGGTAAAAGACTGACAGTTTCATTGCTTATTTTTTGAGAGAATAAAGTGCTGTCTTTTAAAAGAACAAAAGTTGAATTGAAAATACATTGAAAACAAAATATCCATTTTGCCACAGATGTTAAAAATGGAATAATCAAATATAAAATGAAATAAATATTCATAAGCCATGATTCATCTCTTTCACTTGATAGGAAACTGATATGTCTCTATGGCGACAGTAAAACTGCAATCCACAAATGAGCTTCTCTCCCTCCTTCCCCTCCTCTTTTTCTGTCTATATGTGTATGTGCATTAATGAGAATGATTTTTAAAACACAAGATGAAGGATCAGAAACTGAAATAAGCTGCCTGTAACAGCATTTGAAAAACAAACCAGTAGAACAAAAGAAAATGTAAGAGAACAATTTAAAAATAATTTTGAGATTCTAAGAATCAATATTAAGCAAGCACAAAGACAAAACAGCTTTAAGAATAGTGAGGTATTTTACTGCTATGAGAAATGGAGCTGCTCCTTAAGTCTATACAGCAAGGCAGGAATGGTTCAGACATAGCTTTAGCTATGTCTCCTGATGTCTGGGAAGATTTTCAGTCTTGGAGTTGCTGGTGTGGGTCAGGAAAGAGAAAGCAAAGATGTATAGAAATTGCATTAAGTTAGGTGCATTGCACCACCCAGGTTTCAGGTAATGGGGTAATTGCAAATTATAACTTTTCTACGTAGTAACTTTTTTTTAAGATTCAGCAAGGACAGTTCAAAAAGATGGTGTAACAGACTGACAGCTACACTTCTATGGAATTGCATAGTTGGGTAATTTTGCACCCAACTTTCTGGCCATCTTCACCATATTTAAAGACTTTCCCATTGGAAGAACTCTTCAGTAGAAGATTCAGGAATTCAAAACCAAGATACAAATATGGGGTGGGATAAATTGTGCTTCAGTATGGCTGAGTTTTTTTTAATACTACTGATAGCACTAATAGTGTTGGCAGGGGTCTGGTTGTAAAGATGTTTTTTTCAATATTTTGCTTTATTTTCTTCCTCTGCATCTTTTGAAGTGTGCATTATCACTTGAAAGTATACAAGTGTGACAAAACCTGGGCAGTTCATTGTATTTCTTCTTTAAAAAATAGGAAGAAAACACTATGTGACAATGATATGCAAATGATTTATTAGATTTTTACTGAGTAAATTTAAGTTTTTTTTTTTTTTGTCAGTCATGGGGCCTGAACTCTGGGTCTGGGTGCTGTCCCTCAGCTCTTCAGCTCAAGGCTAGCACTCTAAGTTTTTATTGAATTATTACCTCTGCGTTACTGTAAAATGATGGATTTTTAATAAAGTACTATTCAGAAATGTCTTAATCCCATCTGCTTTTACTTCTGTGCCATCATATTCTATTGTTCTTCATGTTTCTAGTCTGAAATATCTATGGATTGATTTTCAAGAGGCTACATATGTGGTTTTCTAGAATAGTTGAAAGGGGTATTAAGCCGATTATGACAAATGAGTAGAGGGAAAAGAAGTCTGATTATTCCATATGAAAAATTTTCAACCAATTCCCAGCTCCATACATCATAATGACCAGCTAGTATATCTAGTATCTCAGTTTTATATATGTCCCCACCATCTAGAGGGGAAAGCTTCTTTTCAGTACCAATTGTAAGTTTTTAGGTTTCAACTTCTCTTCTTCTGTGAATCAGTTGATACCCTACTATTTGGTTTTTGCATGTTGTCATTTATTGAAAAATGTTAAAAACATTTTACTGTGTCTTACTGGAAGTTTAAACTAGTCTAAACTGACGTTCTGTCCACAATAATGCCAAATAATAAGTGGGGAGGGTTGGAAGAGATTCTTCAGAAGCTATGTGCTGGCTTTCTCATTTCTGAGCCTTTCTGAATTTTATAGCAGACAGCATTCACTCATTTCTCCATTCTAGGCATTGGTTACTTACTTCCCTATGTGGACAATCTTTTCCCTCAGCTTAGGAAAATCTGGACCCTCAGTCAAGTCTTTCTCTGAGTTCTATAGCCCAGTTCGTTTCTAATCCTTTGTACTTGGAAGTTTAGGAGACAACATAATCATTTCCCCTTCTATTGCTTAGGTTGCTCTTGCTTTGGGTTTTCAGTGACAGACCATTGGGCCTCATCCTATCTCCTCTGTCAACCCTCCCACTCTTCCAACCTACCACCATACACATTCAGCAGTCCTTAACTTCTCTGCCCATCTTCCTCATATTGTTCAATGTACATTTTGCTGCTATCTTTCTAGCATGCTCCATTCTTACCTCCATTCTAGCAACAGCCTCTTCTTAACTAGTCTCTCTGTCTTTAGGCTTCTCTTTACAGTTGGTTCCCATAATGAAGTCAGAATGATTTTTACAAAAAGTATTGTCAGGACTGGGAAGGTGGCTCAGTGGTAGAGTGCTTGTCTCGCATACATGAGGCTCTGGGTTTGATTCCTTAGCACCACATAAACAGAAAAAAACCTGGAAGTGGCACTGTGGCTCAAGTGGTAGAGCACTAGCCTTGAGCTGAAGAGCTGAGGGACAGTGCCCAGGCCCTGAGTTCAGGCCTCAGGACTGACCAAAAAAAAAGTATTATCAAGGTGATGTAAAGAGGGGTTACAGTTACATAAGTAAAGTGGTGGTTACATTTCTTGTCTAACTTGTTACCCCTGCCTTCCTTTTCAGAGTGATTTTTT
>NW_012267233.1:19512533-19523579 GCF_000151885.1 Dipodomys ordii
AGAAGATGGATGGATAGTACATAAATTGGAATTTGGGTTTTGTTGGCAGTACACTAGGAATTCTGGGAGATTCTTTGAGAGGAATAATATGATAGACATTCTAGCTTCTCTGTGAGAAATGATTAGATTTGGAGGGCTGAGAATATGGTAAGAATGCAATTAAAATAGTTATTTAGAAAACTATTATGGATGACAATTGATCATGATCCATATAGTTCTTGAGAAGTTGTACACACAAATGCTTCTCAGAGATCAAGGTGAAATATGGATTTCTCGCAATGGTATAGAAGGACCCTTCATGGTATGGCTCCTGGTTACCTCTGTCTTTAGTGTTCCACATTTTCCCCATTGACCTTCTTAATGTCTGTTCACTCTAAAGCCAATGGGTTCTAACTGAGCATTTGTGCTTTTTTGTGTTGATGTGTTCCATTTCCTTATATGTCCTCCTTATTTGTATGTTCCAGGTCCCTAGAGGTTTGTCTTTGTTAACCCATCTTGCTACTTCTGGAAAGTTCTGAGCTTTCCAAAATGATTTTTTTAATTAAAAAAGTCAGTGAAAAGTTATTCTGGTAACAATTAATATTCAAGTCATTTTTGTGGATTTATCAATTTCTCTGTTATCCTTACCCCTTCTCCTTTGTGATGAATTCTAAGTATTCCTATCTAGTGAGTTTAATAAGAATCAGGGGAGGTTTGTACAACCTCTGTGCCAAAACCAAAGAAGAAGAGAAGCCCTGTAACTGAGCACATTTACATTTTTAGAAATCACACATTTGAAATTTAGCCTGGCATCTAGAACATGAAAAAATGAAAAGAATGAACCACTTATTGCTGTGCATCTACAAGTAGCTATTTTGTGTTTCTCTTTGATAATATTTCATAGATTCTGAAGTATGGGTGAAAACTTATGTAAGGTATTCATATGCAATCAGAAAATTGCTTTTTAAAAAATTCAATGACAATAATGTGGGAACTGTAGGGCCCTGTGGGAACTATGATAGGTGCGTGTACTGTGAATGATGCCAGTGGAAAACCTTGGTCATGTGATTGTTTAGGTGGGCTTCTGCAGTAATCCTGTCAAAAGACAGGAACGAGCACCTGAAAGTACTTATTTTACTGCTTCTTGTATGCTGGCTCTGTTACAGAAACAAATTATCTTACCACTCCCTGGTATCCCATTAGCTACCTCTTGGAGTATACCCTTCTGATGTTTTGCTAAGATAGTCCTGGGAAAATCTGAGCCTATACAAGTAAAGGGTTGGAGGAGACCTCTTGGGTTTAACTCATTCCTCACTGAATGGGCAGCTCCTCATCTATCACTCCAGAATGTTCTGGTACAAACTGGCACAATAATAATATGGCCATATATTATTTTTAAAAACATATTTCTATATTATGAACATAGTTATATTTTAACTTACTTGATTTCCTCTGAAATGATAAAAGAACTTTTTCTATCATATTTTTTTAGCATTGAATTTTGCAGTGGTAGTACTTCTGAAGGTAACTCATGATACTCTAGTTTCTACCTAATGAAGTTCATTTTCCAGCCTATGGTGTTTTGGTGGCATTCTTACCTGATTTGTGGAATCCAGAAATATTCGACTATTTACTTTTTCCTTTCACTCAGTCTCCTTCTTCATGTTTACAGTTCACCAGCTAATTTTGCTTAATACACAGAATATTATTAAGTACATGTAGAGAAAAGCTAGTTATTCTGCATTGCTAACTACATATTGGTTGATGTTGATACTTCTGGTCTGGCAAGGATTGGTGATCTATTTTCATTTCTGACTATACCCTACTATATGGAAAACTCCTCCTACAGAATCCTCTATTTACATGTTGACTCCAAATTAGTCTCATAAGCTCTGGTTAAATCTGACTTCCTTATGTGAACTCTGTGGTGTTTTTTTGTTTGTTGGTTTAAATTAACCTTCAAAGGGAGTACTTCCTATTCTAATGATTTTGTACATTTAGGGTAAAATGCAAAGGTCTTACAACAGTTATGAAGATTATTACTCCAGTTCGCCTTCTAAATACTTTTGACTTGCAGACTCCATGATTCTGGTTTCTTTGCTGTGCTTGCAACACACACTTACAGTCAATACTCTTTGTGATTTAAAATAATTCTGCTCTTCTCATCATTTCCCTCATTTCCTTCAGGTCTCTGGTCAAACATCCTCTCAATAAACAGGGCAATTCATTAAATCAAGCCCTATGAAAAGGTGAACCTGTGAGTCTACACTGGAGGCTGTAATCCAACCTTTATGTGCCTTACTAGACCAGACTTGCTGAGATAAATTAGGAACTTGAGAGGAAGCAACTGAAGTAGATGGACAGAGAACTGGCAGTAAACCACATGTGAGAAAGTAAGAATATGGACTATAGTGGTTACTATGGAAACAGAGCAGCACTGATGCCCAAGGTAGGGCCTTTCATGCTACCAGGAAGGTGTGCCTCTTTCTAATGTAACCAAATCACCTGCCTACTTAACTCACAGATAGAACTTCTCTGACTCTCACCACCTAATTTAAGTAGCACCCCATCACTGTCTTTGTCCCTATATTCTACATTATTTAAAAAAATGATGAATGACTTTTTGTATAATAGTAGTTTTTGTATTTCCATGAATTTGAATGCCACCTCAATGAAGTAAGAGACTTTTGATCTCTTACTTATTGCAATATGCCAAGTTCCTAACATAATAATTGGCCCCCACATACGCATTCACATAGATGGGTTACCATTATTCACAGCTTCTGTGAAACAGAACAGAGAAGGATAAGAAAAATAGAGGTTCAATTTCTGCCTTTATAGTTTACTAGCTGTTTGAAATTAGGCCAGTTAACTCATTTCCCCTGAAAATATGTCCACATATAATAAGACATGGCTTGTTGGATGATAAAGTTTTAAATGTAGTGCCTAGAATGTAGCTCTTACCATTCCTATTCCAATTGCTTATATTTTTGTTTTCTTTTTTTTCCTTTTTGTCTCTAGACCCCAGCAGAGGTGCTATTATAGTGCCTGGTGAACAATTGATACTTAAGAAATTTGTTTTCTACACTTTTATTTACAAATATTCTTGTGACTACTTCGTGCCAGGTAGTGAAATTGCACACTGGAGACATATATTAAATAATGTAGATGTGGCTTCTGTGCAGCAAGGGAAACCAAACTAAATCCTCTGTAAATATAATAGCTTGTGGTACTGCAAGAAAGGAAGTAAAAAACTACCAACAACTGGGAAGTATTACTTAATATTGTGTATGTGCATATGTGCATTTGTTTATTTTAAATAACCACTAATCATATCATGTTATATTTTATTAACAACATCCTCTTTGTGATTGCATGTATATAATATGCTCAGTATTGGCGATATTTTCGGACACATTTCTGAGGAAGAGGGATTCTTGTCCATGGAAGAAGGTACATGATGTTTCTAGCACTCATTTTAAATATTGCCTTCCCAGAGTAACCAGTTCACCTTGGAATGCTACATTTCAGATTATGGAATATTATGTTGGATTGTCTCAAGGTTCTTAGTCAGGACAACCCAACCTATGGAATTGCAATAGGGTTTAACTGAGGATACATTTATGACCAGAGCTCTTCTCAGGGCATATTAGCGTGAACAATCAAAGACTACAGTATACCACTAGTACAGGGGAAGCCATTATTACTCATAGGCTTTAAAGAGCAAGATGAGAGAATGTGTTGATGGAGTTGGGAGCCAGGCCTGAGAATAATGGCTGATGTACCTGTGGCTATGATTACTGATGGCCAACAACAGACTTTTAGATTAAATATCAGGGAAGAAAAGCCTATCCATCCTTTTCCTTCTACTTTGTTTTGTTGTCCATACATTTTAGCTAAGACTAAATTGAAACCAGAGAATAAGGGTGTCTGGTGAGGCAGTCCATAGAGGCTTGGAAAACAGACAATATCATAGTCCGATTTCTGTTGTCATAGTGAAATAACTGAGGCCAGATACTTCATACAGGAAATAAATTCCTTTAGCTCATACTTCTGAAAGTTCAAAGTCCAAGACTAGATACCTTCAGTTTTTTCAGGCTGTAGTAAAATCCTCAAAACTAATGGTATCACAAAGGCAAGAATGAATAGAGAAGAAAATACTTGGTGATATACGATACTAGAGAATGGAAAAGTTGTTTTCTTTGTTTTAAAGTAACAACTCTCTTTTTCAAGAGCTCACTCTACAAGACTAATATTGGTTCTTTCAAAGAGCAATGCTACCAATGACCCCTTTAACTTTCACTCTGCCTTACTCTTTCGAAGTCCTACATCCTCCAACATAGTTATACTTGAGGCTTAAGCTTCCAGCATATAAACCTTTGGAGTAAAAAAAAATCACATCCAATCCAAACCAGCCAACTTCCTGTGGTAGAGAGAATGAAACAAAAGGTCAGACCACAGCTCCAATCTGTGAGTTACAATGGGAACAGTACAGTCTACTATATGCTGCAAATCACCTCTTTTGAGCATCAAAAAACTCCTCAGAATTGGAAGATAAAAAGACTAATTTTCTTATATTTATTATTCAGCAAGTGTTCTGAGATATTTTTCTTTATTTGTGTCTATGTTCATAGGCATGTGAAAGACTGATATGGTGCATAATTGGAAAATGTCTCATGAGTACTTCTAGTGGAGTATTCTGGTGAACATGAATGAGAACAGAGGTCAAAGTTCTCTATGATGGAGAAAGTTATTCTTTGGAAATGTTGGATGGCATAATTCTTTCAAGAAGTGAAGAGAGAACTTCCTGAGTTTATGAATTCTTTCACTTTCATGGAGTGCCATTTACTTACAGGGAGACTTTTTTCCTTTATTCATTCTCATTGCTCATCTTAATTATTGTCATCTGTCACATGTATAAGATCACTTCTACACCTCCCTTCCATTCCAAACCTTCCCAATGTTTCTCTCCAGGAAGCACTGTCTACCTTTTTTCTCTTTGTTAACTAGCAAGAAGTTATATTTAAAAGACCAGTATCATAATCTTCCTCTGTCATTAACTCATTCTTTAAATGTGAGCTAAACAGCATTCTTTATTTTTTTCCAAATAAATTTGGCTTGATCATTGAAATGATTTAAAACACAAGGGAGGAGTTTTGGCTAAATATTCAAATCAGAAACCAAATTACAATAACATTTTTTGAGATATGATCTGCCAAGATGATAGGCACTCAATTTCAAAAATCAGTTATTATTTTTTCTTAAGCAGTATAACAAAAATAAATTTTGACTAGTTTATTGTTTGGGAGTAACACTGAGAAGAAAAAAATTCCTTCAGTATCATTAGTTTTGTTTTCAGCAATATGATTTCTTTTTTACTCAAATATTAGGATACATATTCTCTATATACTAACTCATAATTTCTGGTTAAGTTCATTGCATTATGTAATGGTTGAGTTATGCCATTGGTTATTACTTTTATTTATTTACAAAAGGCAATGTGTAAGACATTAAACTGCCCTCTGTAACAGTTGAAAGCACTGCTCATTTAGAGTGGCGTATCTGCTCTGTTTTGCTCTCAACATTTAATGAGAGGCAATCATTTGAATCACTTCCATCAGCCTGGAGCCTGAATTTCCAAATGTTGCATATAAGTGTTCATTGGATTTGTGTTTCATTCTGGTGGAGATGTGCCTCTAATGGATTTTGCCTGCAGCTGCTGGTATTCATCGAGTAATGGTAGAAATCAATTAAATGATCCTTTTTTTCTTTCCTATAAAAATGGATGATTTCATGAATGTAAAAACTTTAAAGGGAAATATATTTTAATATTAATGTTTAATTTAACTTGAATTTATATTCATTCAGCCTGTCCATAACAACTGGCTCATTCTTTAGGAAAGGAGAAGCTGTAATTCTACCAGGTACAGTGGATAAAATTTAATTTTAGGCCAATTCATTTGGTGCAATGGGGAATCTAACTGTTTGGCACCTGCAAAATCTTCCTTTGCTTGAGGCCACAGTTAGGAATAAAACAAATGGGAATTCATTCTTTTCTGCCCCCTAAAGAATGCTATATTTTCATGGTACGTGATGGAGGAAGCAAAACAGAATGAAAAAATTCACTTGGAAAACTATGACCTTACAAAGCTGCATTGTTTTTATTCGTAGGTTTTAAATATAATGGATTTTTCCATGATAAATATCAATTATTGTTCTAAGCCATGCTATCAGAAAAATAAAACAAAAGGTAGGAAGAATTGAGTTTAACAATCATTGTTGGGGCTGGGAAGGTCATGCATGGGGCCCCAGGTTCGATTCTTCAGAACCACATAAGCAGAAAAAGCCAGAAGTGGTGCTATGGCTCAAGTGGTAGAGCACTAGCTTTAAGCTAAAGAGCTGAGGGACAGCACGTAGGCCTAGAGTTCAAGCCCCACCAAAAACCAAAAAACAAAAACAATCATTGTTTAAGACTTCTTGCTACCATATGCAAATGAACCTCATTAGGGAAAATACTAAAGAATTTTTGCTTCATAACTTTTGATTCAAATTCAATCATATTTGCCTAATTTATCAAATCTATTTAAATTGAATTTTTTCACATTAGTGGTTTTTATGGGCTGACATTGCTGAACTAGGGTCATAGAACTAAGCTGTCCATGTATGATTCTGTTGATTCTACAAGAGCTAGTGACATAGGGCACTTCCTTCATGTTGTACAACCACACTTGTAATATATATGTGTGATATAAACAATATGACTGCTTTTAAGTATCTCCTATTCCAGTGCATGCAGTTTTAAGTAGACTTGCTTTCCCTGCCATTCTATTCAGAATCATTCATCTTTTCAGTCAAGCAGCAAGTATTGATTAAATGCCTACCATGTGTCAAGCATTACGATAAATGCTGGTGATCCAAAAATCACATATACCATTTCCTATCCTTCAGTCTTTTCTCCATTACAAGAAAGGGTGCACATCTATGTAAGAAATCATTGAATTAGTAAAAGACTATTGTGTTCTCCTAGAAGGAAGAGAGTTCATGTGCTCAGCTCTTCCTGCAGGTAGCAGGGAAGATGTTTTGGAGTTAAAGCCATTTCAGTGGAATTTTAGGGAATACACGAGAATTGCCATATAAGGGGAATGAACATCCTACAAATAGAGGAGAGAAAATGCTAAACAGTCACTAAACATAAAATGCTGATTGGCTTAAGATTCCTCTCTTAGTTCTTACTGGAATATCTGCTAAGGTTCTTCTGTCAGTGTCCAGCCTGAGTCTGGGAACTAGCTACATTCCTGAGGCATCAGCCTCATCTCCATTATGATTTCCCTAGTGTTCCAGAAAAAAGACCAAGCCAGTTCCATATTCATCCATGTATGCAGGCATGAAGCAAAAGGAAAGGAAGTGGTTTAAGGTGTAGGAAAATCTTTGCCTGGATATGGCCAAAGGTAGAAGCATACATTCATTGACTCTTATTTCCCTATCTTATATTCCTCTTGTTGGATTATAACACTTTATTTGCTTACTTAGTGTTCATTTTAATATTTACTTTTAATATTTAATACCATGCAGTTTTAATTTTTACCAATAAGTTTCATTCATTCATGACTTCCATTTATTTTTCTTTTTTGTACTGGTACTGAGGCTTGAACTCAAAGATTCAACTCATGGGATTTGAGATTTTGTTTTGTTTTCTTGCTCACAGTTGATCAACTACTTGAGACAAGCCTTCTACCCAGCATTTTTTTTTTCCTGTCAGTTGTGGGCCTGGGCGCTGTCCCTGGGCTCTTCAGCTCAAGGCTAGCACTCTACCACTTAAGCCACAGTGCCACTTCCGGTTTTCTGGTGGTTTATTGGAGATAAGAGTCTCATGGACTTTTCTTACCTGGGTTGACTTTGAACCATGGTCCTCAGATCTCAGCCTCCTGAGTAGCTAGGATTACAGGCGTGGGTCACCAGTGCCAGGCCTACCCAGCATTTTGCTGATTAATTGAAGATAAAGTTTTCCAGACTTTTCTGTCCATGATCCTCTAGGACTCTTCTGAGTAGCTAGAATTACAACCATGAGCCACAATCCCCTTTAAGTTTTTTAGGTGAAATACTGATTAGGAATAGAAATTTTGTTTTCCAGGGCATAATTTTTGAGTACTGTTGCTGCCAGTCTCTAATTGTGCTATTTTCATAAAAGTTATGTAATTTCTCTAAATCTTCAGTTTTATAGTAATAGTTCTCATACTTTTTAAGATTCAAAGTAAAAATTGTATGACAAAGCACTAGACATATTGTGCTATTAATAAAATATTATCTAGTTTTATTTATCAAGTTTATCTGATAAATGCTTCTTAAGATCAATTACTAAATTATCCCCTCTTATGTAAAACAGCTGTCACTGCAAATTTGCAATTAATTTAGATTCTGTCAGACAGTAACAAGAGATATTATGATTGTTCAACAATGAGAGGAAAGGCATATTGTCTGGAATTCTAATGACAACTTCTTTTCTTTTCTCCCCATACTTTGCTCTCAAAAAAGCCTGGAGGCTAAATACATGTGCTCCTTTTATTCCAGTTCAAACATAAAGTTAATTTAGAATTTGAATAAGGTTTTTCTGTCTTTTGAGACTCTTCAGAGTAGAAAGACACAGTATGAACAATACTGAAAAAGAAAGTAATAATAAAGAAAATTGAGTTCTATCTAAGTTAATCTCAGGATGCAGAAGAGATGATTAGAACACTTTGAGATTCTTCTCTGATTTAAATATGATACCAGTTAATCAAGCACCTACTTAGCATATCTACTTAAATATTTCAGAGGCATCTCAATGTTAGCATGTCCTAACTCTTGTGGTTTCACACCTCCCAACTCATTTCCCTCTTAGGTATTCTACTTGTAGCAAATGCCATGAAGTTAAATCAATAGCTTGGATTCCTTCCTTGCTCTTTCTGCCAAGCCCAGCACCTCGCTGAATTGTCCATTGATGAGTCTTGTTGGTATTCTTGTTGCTTGTTTTTCTTTGACTTTTATTTTTATTTTTTGCTAACATCAGAGGCCACCCCATCATATGTGAATAACTGCAGCGTTCTTGAATTCTAACCTCTTTTTAATTTATTTTCTATACTCCAGAAACTTCATATGATCTTAAAAAATAAATCCAATCACATTTCCCCTGTTCAGCCACTCTATAACTTTCCATTTCAATGAGAAGAAAATTCACATTCTTTTTTTTGTGTGTGGGGGGGTCTTGTCGTGGGGCCTGAACTCTGGGCCTGGGCGCTGTCCCTCAGCTCTTCAGCTCAAGGCTAGCACTACCAGTTGAGCCACAGCACCACGGTTAGAATATCATGATTAAGTTATTTTTCTGTCAAGCATACTATTTTCAGGATGGTGAAATCAGGTGCAATTGTAATTTCTATAAGAGGATGTGGTTGGATGTTCATAATGTAAGATTAACAAAGCTCTTTACTTAAAAGTTTTCCATCTGGGAGGATGGAAGGAAACAGAGTGGGGAGAGGAAGAGGGGTTCTTTAGCCCAAATGAAGTCGAGCAGTTGAATATTATTCTTATATATTTAATGAGGTTTGGCTGTGTTATTTTATGTATTAAGAAAAGGTGGTAAAGAAGTAAAGCACCAAACTCATCTAGAGCATATATCAATAAAACAAAGCCAAAGTATATGTATGGTGAAATTCTATTTAGATTCCTCTAGAATCCAGCATACTCTACATTTCCTGTGATTGAATTATTATAATAATATAACTTTCTTTTAGGTCTTATGAAATATTAATATAATTCCTTATGAGTATTATTAATATTAATGTAATGACTAAGACAGAGTAATACATATCATATACTACTCGCCTGTGGCCTGTTTTATACTGTTAGTCTCAACTTTGTTATTTAGATGAGGAATTATATAATTTAAAAATATTATAGCTATTTCAATAACCATTTTAACATAGACTGCACAATTCAAAGCCTTACCAAGATATAAAATACTTTAGGTGTATATAACAAGGTTTTATGAAGTGCTCTAACCTAGGATTCTTTTCTTGAAAGCTTGCATTTAATTACAGTTCTAAATGATTAATTTGCACATGGAAAATAAATCAGAAAGAGCATTAAGACCCAACTTTGTTGTAAAGATGTACAATAAACATGTTAATTTACAAAGTGTCACATGAAAGTTTATATTTCTTCAACAGGGCAAGATTATATGACAGGTGCCCATTTAATCATAGGGTAGTGAAGTGTTATTTATGTATCCTTTATCCTTTTCCTAAAGTCCTTTTGAGACCAGAGTGGACATTCTCATCCCCTCTGCTCCCAGGAAAGGGCAAATACGTCAATGTAATTAAAGTTTGAAATGACTCATAGTATCATTACAATCCTCCATGTTAATTTGGGGTCATGTATGACTTTTCCTTAATTGTATATCTTAGTTTCTGAGAAGTAAATATTTAACAAAACAAGCAAAAGTCAATGGGAAGAAATACATTAAAGAAAGTTCTGTTTATTTTTATTACCAACAATTGAACACTTTTAGGTTATTATTTTTATTTGAAAATGCTAAGAACAGATGGACTGCAGTTACATGTCAGACAAAGAATACATTTCCTTTTGGACAGTGTCACCTTTCCTTTGTTCTCTCCCAGTTTTTCCCTCCTATCCCACCCAGTTGTATAGTTCATTTTCAACATAGTGTCCAGTGAGTACCATTGCTGAATTTGTTTACCATTTATCTTTTTAAAAAATATGTTTTTATTGTAAAATTAGTGTACAGAGAGATTGCAATTACGTGAGTAAGGTAACAAGTACATTTCCTATAGAGTACGTTTCCTATAGTACATTACCTCCTCCTTTGTTTTTTTCTCTGCCATCCCTTCCCTCCCCACTTCTCCAACTCCCTCCTCCGCCCCCCCCAGGTTGTAAAGTTTGTTTTCAACATAGTGTCTTGCACATCTCATTGCTACAATGGGTCAATCTGTATCCTTGTTTCAGCATTTTGTTATTTCCCTTCCCCTCCCCAAATTAGAAAAATGTGTACATGAGATGCGACATCGAATACAG
>NW_012267233.1:19527799-19529942 GCF_000151885.1 Dipodomys ordii
TTTATTTTTTTTCTGAAACTTTTTTATTGTGATAATACTGTACAGAGGGGTTACAATTACATGAGCAAGGTAATGAGTACGTTTCTTATCAAGCAGTTTTGCCTCCTTTGTTTTCCCCCTTCCCATCCCCCCCCCTCGCCCCCCATTCATCCCCTTCCTGTCCCCTCCCTCCCCCGACGCCAAAGTTGCAAAGTTCGTTTTTCCACATAACGTTTTGTACATCTCATTGTTGCAATGGGTCCACCTGTATCCCTATTTAAACAATTTGTTTTTATTTTTATTTTTTAAAATTTCATTGTTAAGATGCTGTACGGAGGGGTTACAGTTCCATGAGTAAGGCAATGAGTACGTTAGTTGTGGATCATTGTTACCCCTTCCCTTCCTTGTTGTTGTCCCACTATCCCTTCCCTCCTCCACCTCCCACACTCTTGACTCCCCTCCCCCCACAGCCCGAAGCTGTAAAGTTTGTTTCCAATATACTGTCTTGTGGGTATCTTTGTTGCAGTGGGTCATCCCGTGTCCTAAAATGATGTGAAATGCGTGCACTTCTGATGAAAGCCATAGGATTTACACAGCCAAACTGCCATGCAATCACCAAGTGCTCATTAGTTCTCTCTGAAATGAGAGCCATTATAACTCAAAATAAGGTGCAGAAACTTGAGTGAAATGGCTCAGGATTTCAGAGAGTGTAGATCTTTAATAAGTAGGAAACGTGGTAAAGCAATCTGTAGAGAAGATCCCACCTCTGAAATGGAAAGTCAAGTGAGGACAGAAGTTGGCCCCATTGGTGACGGGTTGAAAGAAATCCTCTAATATGGCTCTTTTCATTTTTTTTATTGTGAAAATACCGTACACAGGGGTTACAATTACATGGACATCTTTTCATTTTTTTTTCCTGCACTGATGCCAGTGAAAAGAAGGAACGCAAGCTCATTCCCAAGGTACGTTAATGGCTATTTTCACAGAAGAGTCATCACCATTGATCATCCACCAGGTTTACATTGTCCTATCTTCTGCTGTCATCCGTTTGCCTGCTCAATGGTAGATAATAATAGGATCTTGATATATGGAGGCTTAAAGCTTTCACACCCGTGATTGATGATTTCACTTACAGCTATTATTTTGAAATAATTGTAACAGTTTCTTAAAGTTTTATCTTATCATTGACCATCCTTGTTGTAGATAGGCTTTAAATCAAAAGCAAAAAAGACAAACAGGATGCAGTATGTGTATTATCATTAGAAATGCCCCGTGTATCTGCACTAATTTGTTATTCTCTAGGATCCAAATTCTACACTGCAAATTTTCACCCTTTTGTACACATAAGTAATTTTGTACCTATTAGGCAACTTTTTCTTTGGCCATTCAAGTAGGTCCTCTAAAGTACACTATTCATTACCTGCAAATTATTTGTGTATTTGTTTGAACCTGGTATTCACTAAAGTAATTGCAGAATTGGTGAGCCTCCTCCAGTGAGAGACAAACTTACCAGACGGTGCAGTTTCTGTAGCTTACCTTTTCCAGTCAGATCCCTGTCTCCCAGAATTCATCAACTCAGCGCCTTTCTTCTGTACTCTATCCTGTGAGTTTGTCATTTATTTATAACATAGTCAGATTCATCTAAATTCCATCTTTTTTCAACTGATAAACCAAGGGGGGAAGAGGAAGGGAAGGAGAAAGAGAGACAGAGAGAGAGAGAGAGAGAGAGAGACAGAGAGAGAGAGACACAGAGAGAGAGAGAGAGACAGAGAGAGAGAGAGAGAGATTGCTAGGAAAAGGGCAGGGCCTAGTTAGATGGCTCAAGAATCCTAAATTCTATGTTTGTTTCCTGATCTCCCTGGGTTGCTTTAGCAATTTACATGTAAGAATGTCCAGTCCCATGAGTCAAAAAAGTATAGGGAATCATGTATCAGCTCATTGCTGTCTTTCCTTCTCTCTAACTTTTCAAGCCACTGGTACTGTTTCTTCAGGCTTTACCTTTTACAGAGTGTCATATGAACGCAAACATACACTATGTAGCCTTCTTAACAAAATACATTTAAGATTCCATTGTGTTACTTATTGAATCAATAGCTTCTTTCTCCTTTTCAATGCTGAATAATATTCTGTTGCATGGATGTAACCTAATAAATTCAGGCATCAC
>NW_012267233.1:19532267-19535270 GCF_000151885.1 Dipodomys ordii
GAGAGGCCCAGAGGTGTGAATTTTTTAAAAGCTCCTCAGAGTGAACCTTATACACATGAAACAAGAATTGCAGCATTCAGTGGCCTTTCCCAGAGTTTCCTTCTAGGTTGTACCATATTTAATAATCCTGTTAACTATTTAGGCAAAGTTGCTTCTGAGACTGGTCATGAAGTTAAAAGAAAACAATAGCTCCTAGCTGACGGAGTAGATGTCAAAATCAAAATGAATTTTAACCTAAAGGCCTAGAAATTTTGACTACAACTATTTGGAAAAAGGTCTAAGAGGAAGTCAAATTGTGTGTAAGAACATATGTCATATTAGAAGTAATTTTTTTTGGGGGGGTCCGGTTGAGGGGCCTGAACTCTGGGCCTGGGTGCTGTCCCTCAGCTCTTCAGCTCAAAGCTAGCGCTCTACCACTTGAGCCACAGCGCCACTTCCAGCTTTTTTGTTTTTTCTTATGTGGTGCTGAGGAATCGAACCCAGGGCCTCAGGCATGCAAGGCAAGCACTCTACCACTGAGCCATCTTCCCAGCCCCAGAGGTAATTATATATGTATACCCCTGTGGGCACTCATGTATATGTAAAGATTAGGCAATGACTTTCATCAGTAAGTTTGGCAATATGAGCTTTAAAGTTTAGTCTAATGAACAGATGCATCACTGCACAGTTTGTAAAGAGAGTTAGTTTCATTGCCTCTTGTGCTTATTAGATTGTCTAGAATATTGTGCCTGATTCAGGCTTCACATTTAAAGAACAAGGAGCATGTCCAAGGAATAGTGCTCAAAATAGCTCAAGCAACTGGGAATATTTAGTTACCCTTCCACTGAATGTTAACTGGTTCTTCAAACGCCTATGCCATGCTCAATCCAGATTTTAGCATTCATATCCATTTTTCATTTATTGTTATTATTTCTATAACATTTCCTAAAATGATTCCACTTAAATGTTATCCTCAAGAGGATTTAAAGAATTTAATGCAATCACATAATTCCACTGGGAGATGTAAATACATTAAACAAATGGTAGTATGCATTTTAATGTAAAAAACCATTTGGGATTTTTATCAGATTGACAGCAGGAGACTTGAGCTGCGCATCTGTTTCTAGTTCTGGCACTTCTCTCAACAGCCAAGTGAACTTACTGGAGAAGGTTTTGGATTTTCAGACTTGTCTGTTTCTCCTAGGTTAAAGAATGCAGTCTGCTACTTGGTTTCCATCTTATTTTACTTTATCCATGTATTTATTCATTGTTCCATTATCCATACTTAGGTTTGATAACTACCGAATGCGACTGTCCAATGCTGAGCTGGCTCTGGAGAAGATCCAATATAATGATGAGGGTGAGACTTTCAAACACACAACTGTACACATGTTCAAGGTCTTCACCTGTCCTTTTTCCCAAGGCTAATCTGGCACTATCTAATTGAGTAGCCCAGGCACATGTGTCATGTACCAGATATTTGAAGACTTGGTTAAAATTTTTTTAAGTAGCTCATTTAATACCATATATTAAAAATATAGGGGCTGAGATGTACCCCATTGGCAAAGTGTTTGCCTAGCAAGTGCAAAATCATGAGTTCTATCACCAGTACCAAAAAGAAAAGAAAAAATAATATTTGGGCTATCTTGTTAAAATATAAACTTACACTTATTACTCTGAAATTATAGATGTAGTTCTTACTATGTCACTTTTAGTGACTGGTTTTGTTTGGGGGGGGATTAATCCTGGGATTTGAATTCATGACCTCACACTTAATAGGTAGGTATTCTACTACTTGAGCCACCCTGAATCCCCCCTGCCTCTTCATTTATGGCATCATTAATGGTTATGACTACAGGTTCCAGTAACTGACAGATCCATGTTCATGTCCTGTCTCCACTAGTGCGTGGCTTTAATAAAAAGTTGACAACAGGCCAACACTCATTCATGCTTGACACAGTGTTTATTAAATGCCAGACATATGCTTGAGTCATATTAATTCACTTAGCTCTCACAGCAATCTCATGGGGTATTATTATTATCCCCTATTTACAGATGAAGGGACTGAATCACAACCGGCTCATGTTAATGTGTATTTTTAGAATAGATCCTACTGCTTATTTTTATTGTTAGTCATTCAACTACATCACCACTCCTGCCAGTGAGCAGAATGCTGAGAAAGTGCTTGTGAAAGCACTAACTGGTACAGGCAGTGGAAGAGATGATCAGTTACAGGTTAGTGAGGTGTGTGGATGGGGTAGACTGGAATAAGCTTTTCTCTATAGTAGCTGTCATACTTAATAAATGCTACAATCACGGTTCTCAACTGGTGACAATTTAGCCTGGTAATTGACAATATTTGGATACCTTTCTGCTGTCACAAAAGAACAAGTAATACTGACATCTCCTGGGTACAGGGTGCTTCTAAAATTCTGTGATGTATAATAGCTCCAATAAGAAAGAACTATCCAATCCAAACTGCTGAAGTTGAGCAGTCCTGTGTTATAGGACTGAAAATAAGTTAGGGGAAAGAAAGAATAAGACTGAAAGCAAAAAATAGGACTGAAAATAAGGAGGAAAAGAAGAAATAGAGACAGTATACAATCATATGTTTTAGTCATGGTCTTATATTACATGGAGAGATAACAGAAAATATTAATTCATATTTAACATACACACAACAAAACTTTTAAATATTTATTATGTCAGTGTAATTTTTAGGGAAACGACAAGCTCCACCGTTAGTTATTGTCTTTTATTTTCGATGGAGTGATGAACCTGGGTCCATTATTTCCTGGCTGATGACTGGCTAGTAAAACAATTGATTCATCTTATCTTGTGATAGATTGTTTTGTTTTGTTTTCATTCCATGGATGCTCCTAGAAAGTACGCTCCTTCATTAACCATTTTTTCTCTTCTCTCAATATACAACTCTTCTTTTCTGTCTATAATTTTGAAGGATTTTTTTTTTTTGGGTCCAGTCGTGGGGCCTGAACTCTGGGCCTGGGTGCTGTCCCTCAGCTC
>NW_012267233.1:19535320-19537975 GCF_000151885.1 Dipodomys ordii
GTTTGTTTTTGCAAAGCAGAGGAAAGAATCCCACCCAGTTGAAATCTTCCTCCTTTGACACATTTGTCAAATGCTGATCTTGAATTCACTTGACAGTGATTTCTTTGCAAGATTCTGCATACCATTAGAGAACAGCATCATTTTCTTTGTGAATTCTAGAGAAACTAACTTAATGATTATATTCAAATACAATGGGGATTGCCACATGGCGATGGTTAGCATTTGTTTTCTTGATTTTCTCTTGGACCATTGCACTTGTTTGGCATTTGCTATTATAACAAATATTTAATTGCAGCTAAGGGAAAACACATTTCTAGGCAGCCACTTTTTGAGGTAATGGTAGCTGCTTCTCTTTGTTATGTATTTATTCTTTCATTCACTGGGAATGTATGAACAAGTTGTCACAGAGCTTCAGAGCAAAGGTAAACAAATCCTTCAATTGCCCACAGAGTTTGCCAAGTGTGGAGCTTCTGTGAAGGGGACAGAATCACTGGATGAAGTTAAACAGAAAGAGAGTATTCAGAACCAGACACAGTAAAATAGTATTTAGTAAAATAAGGAGAAAGGGGAAATTGGACTTAAATGCTCCTTCCACCTCGGAGGTGACTTTTGCAGTTTGTCATCCTCTTCTAGAGTGACTATTTGTCCTTACAATGGCTTCTGGTGAATAGTCCTCCACTGGAATTACCTAGTGAGAATTCTCACTCTTAACATCATCCATCCAAACATAACTACTCTCTTCTTGAAGTGGCCGTTATTGCCTCATACTTTTCCAAGAAGTACATTGACATTTTCAGAAGATGCTCCGACAGTCATAAGCTCAGCTCTGATTCAAATATTCCTTCTCTCCTATCTAGGCCACTCATCTTGCAATTGACCCATCTCTACGAATAAAATAACCCATCAGTAACAATACTGTTTTACTGCTATTACTTCCTGTTGTTGTAGGTAGTGATCACTCATGTGCTGTCTATGTTGTATTTATAGGATGATGACATTCATTCTACCAGCAATTAGGAGCATTGGATGCAGATTTATAGCTAACTCTTTCTGGGAACTATGACTGGAAGAAGGTGGGGGCTCCAGGCTACACATCCTTTTGCAGTGATGATCTCTGTCGAATGATAGTTCCACTGTGGCGGTTCAAAGCTCCTGTTGCCTTAGCTAATATCAGTTGTGCCCAATTCTGCTTCTTTCATGTCAACACATTATAGGTGTTCATTAGAATAGTCCCCAACTATACTGTTGTAAGCCAATCTTCGTGTCAGAGTCTCTGATTTAATTTACTTTTATATTTCAATAAATAGATGGCAAAGGCAGATGTATTTAATTTGTTTAACCATTAGGACTAAAAGATTAGCCTAATTTTTCACTGGTTCTGTGGTTGTGAATTTAAGGTATTTCCAAATCTATCCTAGATCTAACAGACCTGTCTGAGTTAATTACTCAACAGAACAAGAGAAAGAGGTCTTTTTTCTTTCTTTTTCTTTTTTTTACTGAATTATACAACCAAAAATTTACCTCATTTCTAATATGTATGCGACTGGACATACAGTTTTCCATACAAATTAAAATTTCTACTTCTTATTGCAAGTCTCAGGATGCTTTGAATCTTTTAATTAGTATTTTTAGGTAAATGTATGTTGAATGTGAACTATCTTCATCCCATTGGCTGTATTCTCTCACTTGGATTGACAAAAAAAATCTTGTGTTAAATAACTAGGTTGTAGCCAACTTAACATATATCCTAACATAAACCACTGATCCATTACATCTCCCAGTGCTTTTCCTCCATTTTGCAATTGGCAGCAGTCAGGAGTGAAGTTTTCTAAGCACTTTAGCAGAATCCAGTCGTGTGCACTTTGGACCATTTCTTGTTTTCCTGTCTAGGAAAGGGGTTGTCTATTTTTTTAATTGTCCTCAATGCAAGATGGAGATACTGAGTTCTACATTTTGGTACTCTCCAAAATTTTCAGTTGTAACTCCTACATGTCTCCTTTTGAGACATGGTACTTATTTTACTCAGACTGCTGATGATAAAGACAGTCAGGTACCAATTGGAGGGTGAAAGGAAGTTACATCATGAAGGTAGAGAAGCACACCTTCAGGAAACCTCACATAATCCCTTTTAAAACTCTAAGAAGAATTTTCTGCTTTTTTGTTTGGTATGATTCTCCTTTCCCTCAGAATTACTCTTCTTATTGCTTGTGACACTGGAATGAGGATAGGCATTATTGGGTTTGTGCTAAATGTAATGTGAATTAGGGAGTCCTTTAATTTGAGCTCACTGAGATATAGCCATATGATTTAGATCCACTTTCATGCACAGTGAAGCTGCTGTTAGCTATCCTAACAGCAAAAAATAGCTTTTTGAAATACTTACTTGATTAATCAGATAGACAGAATTCGAAGTGGAATATTGGTTCTTCTGAGTACATTTCCAGAACAAAAATGATCACAACAATGCAACATTTACAGTGATAAACCATAAGGAACAAATCTTAATCTCTGCGTTTGTACTACACATAGTCAAGGTACCATAACTGCAGGGTGTATATCTCTGTGTGTAATGTTATATTTTATGCATCCTAGCCATCAAGAGTAAAAATAACATTTTACTCACCACGATAAAGAAAAGAGCTTGGAGTCCAAAAA
>NW_012267233.1:19551245-19558985 GCF_000151885.1 Dipodomys ordii
CCAGTCGTGGGGCCTGAACTCTGGGCCTGGGTGCTGTCCCTCAGCTCTTCAGCTCAAGGCTAGCGCTCTACCACTTGAGCCACAGTGCCACTTCCAGTTCTTTTCTTTTTGCTTATGTGGTACTGAGGAATCGAACCCAGGACCTCATGCATGCAAGGCAAGCACTCTACCACTGAGCCACCTTCCCAGCCCATTTTGAAGGATTTTTAAATGGCAAAATTCTGCTACTTTTTAAAAAAAATCTTGGATAAGATCTGAAAGCCAATTGTGGGGCAGAAAAAGCATGAGAGAAAGCTTTGGCCAAGAATTATCAATTTATCCTTATTTAGGAACTGTGCATCATAACTGAGTCATGAAAATATTGCAGGGCTGAAGAACCATCTCTGAGGACAGATGCCTGAAAACAAAAATGATGCTGAAATAATTTTTCTAAGAAATCCAAGATAAGTCTGTTCTAGTTATGAGGGAGTACTTCAGAACTTTGCAAAACATGAAATTTTAAACAACTAGTCATTGATTATTACGACTAAAATTAAGTATTCTGTAAACATTTTAGCAATGAAACACTTTCCATCAGTGATATTTTATAAATGCTGTTTCAAAGAAAACAGATCATTATATTGGTTTTTCTTTACATATGTAACGGTAAATGAGAATTAGAAATCACATGGATTTTTCTATTGAGTTTATGTACATTTCATCTATGTATATATATATATACATATATATATGATAAAATAAAAATAATGAACATAAACTTTAATCCTGATTTTCTAGGCTACTTTTCTGATAACAAGCACTGGTGTTTAATATATTTAAATGCTAGTCACAACCCAGGTAATTACAACAAAGTTCAGTAGAGTTGGTGAAGTTATAGTGGGCGAATTGTGCAGTGTGTAAAATCTCAGAAGGAAACGCTTCATGACTCATTTATATTTTTGAATAATCAGTCCTTACAAAACAATGTGGTTGCTTTGTATGCACTGACAGAATAAGATTTTTTGAGACACTAAATTGAAAAATACAAGTTGCAGAACAACTTGTAAAGATGATTTATTTATGAGAACCCCCCAAAGATGTTTATGTATAAGTACACACATATGTATGCAAATACATAGAATAGGAATAGAAGACAAAACTGGAGCCCATGGGCAGCGAGGAAAGAAAATTTGTAGTTCTATATAATAAGTGTAAGAGATTTGGGATCTAGTTCTGGATATGTTTAAATTTTCATATATGAATACAGCCATGTGATAGTGGCATTGGATAATGAAAAAGTAATGTGATTGACAATAATAAAAAGTTATTTTAGGTTTTCTAGTTTTTGTAATCTCACACACACACATACACACAACCACACACACTCACACTCCTCCTTCATATTTCTAGAAGCTATGGCTTTTCTGCAAATCTTTACTTGTTCCTTGGAAACTTTGAGTGGAAGGCTATTTGGGGATATATTCTTCACACTTGCAGAGAAGCAGTTGCTTTGTACATTGGGAACTGTATTTTAACAGAACAAAGTTTTCTTGTATCAATGTAAGGTTATAAAGTATATGCAAAAAGATTTAATTTTAATGAAAGAGGAGACAAAATGCTGCAGTCTGAATGATATGTCTGTCTTACAATTCTTGTGTGTATTGGCTTCAGCTCTTGCCTTAGAAGGACATGGAACTTGGAGATATCTCTTAGAAGAACTTGGAACAGAGGTATCTCTTAGAAGAACTTGGAATGAAAAAGTTAGACTTTCAGCCTAATGTTTCCCAATGAGATGCATGTTTGCCGATTCATGAAATGGCAATGTATTGTATGTGAAGTGGACAAATAAAAGATCATGGAAAACAGTGATAAGACAATGTGTATTAGTCCACTTCATATTGCTAGAATAAAATGCCCAAGACAAGACAGTGTATAAAGAATACCTATTGACCTTGGCTCTGGAGACTAGGAAGGCCAAGAGCATGGCATCAGAGCATGTGCACAGCAGCTTCTTGCTGTGTTGTAATTTGGTAGAGGACATCACCTTTTGAGAAAGAGCAAGCACATAAGCTCAGGTCTTGCCCTCTTCTTAACAAAGGCACTGATTTCATCACAGGGACCATATAGCAACTTCATCTAATTCTAATTACCTCCTCAAAGGCATACCTCCAGTATATTAACATATAAATGTAAAGAATAATCTTCCAACACCTGAACTTCTGAGGTCACATTTGCATCACTGTGTAGTTTCTTCAGATGATATTCAAGTCTTCAAAAAAGCAGACATGTAATAGACAGGATATATGTATGACATTAGAACAGATTATGGAAAGTTTCTTCATTTGCTTCCTACTGAAGCTCTAGTAGACTAGGGACCTCTCAATTTCTCCTGACTCAACATTCTCTACCTGGTGATCTGTTTCTAGAATTTCAAGTGTGCTCTGTGATTGTATGACAACCTGATGGGGCCCTCATAATTCAATTTAGAACAACATAACACCTGCCTGCTGGAGTCATGACCAAGAACTCCTTCAGCTACCTTAAACCCTATGTATATGAAATGAACCCACATACTTTTTTCCCATAATAGGATAGACTTCTCTAATTCCATCAATAATATTAATGAACATTCAGGCTAAAAGTTTGGTGCACTGCTGCCTCTCCCCCTAAGCACAAGTTATCCTTGTAATCTGAGTGAAGCTAGCTTGGATGGATCATTTTACCTGGCTTTGGTTTTTCCACCCATTAAGATAGAGACACGTGTAAGGAGCTACCTTTAATAGTTGCTATATTGATTGAGCAATATAGACAATGAATTTGGATGAAACCCTATGCCTGTCTGAGAAACAGAATTTTTAAAAAATATTTTTTATTGTAAAGATACTGTACAGAGGGGTTAGAGTTACATGAGTAAGGTAATGAGTACATTTCCTAGAGCATTGCTAGCCCCTTCTTTGTTTTTCCCCTGTTATCTCTTCCCTCCCCACCTCCCCAACTCCTCTCCCCTATCAACTTGTAAAGTTTGTTTTCAACATAGTGTCTTGTGGGGCTGGGAAGGTGGCTCAGTGGTAGAGCGCTTGCCTTGCATGACTGAGGCCCTGGGTTTGATTCCTCAGCACCACATAAGAAAAAAGCCGGAAGTGGTGCTGTGGCTCAAGTGGTAGAGCGCTAGCCTTGACCTGAAGAGCTGAGAGACAGTGCTTAGGCCCAGAGTTCAGGCCCCATGACCGGACCCCCTCCCCACAAAAAACCAAAAAAACCCATAGTGTCGTGTAAGTCTCATTGTTAAAATGGGTCAACCTCTATCTTTGTTTCAGCATTTTGTTATTTCCCTTCTCCTCCCCAAATTAGAAAAATGTATATACAAGATACAGGCTACCAGACAGAGGAAGCAGCACGTACAAAGGTCCTGACATATATCTGGAGGTACTGGATGAAGTACTGGGAGAACTTGAAGGAAGGGAAGAGTTGCTGTAGCAGAATAAGAAAGTAGAGAATGTGAGAGGAAATATGGCAGAAAGGTGGTAAAGAGGCAGATCATGTGATTACTATGTATTTATGCAATTTGTTTTGCTTTATCTTTAATGAGCTAGGACAACATTGGAGGACTTTGCCTCCCAAAGCTTTTGATTGAACTTAAAATCTCAAAGTATCACTCTGATATGTTGACAAGAGACTAAATAGGGAAAAACCATAATGAGAACTCATCTATATCAAGTGTTTCAGATTTGTTGGGCCCATATAATGGAGGTGAGGATTTGGTTTTAAAAAATGCATGCTGAACATACTTTGAAGATAACAAATAAGAGTACTAAATTGATAGGAATAATAAAATACAGAGATGAGTCAAAAATATCAACAGGGTTCCTGGTTGGAGCACTCATATGAATGGAGTTTCTATTTATTGAGATGAAGAGAAACTATGGGAGTTTTCATGGGGAAAACCAGGTGTTTATTTGTAAATTAATCAAATAATACTAAAGGGATGGCAATGGAGACGCTGCATGGGAGAATAGTGTCCTAGGATTTTCAATTGGAGAGTGATAATCTGTATATAATTATGATATTAAATCCAGATAACGACTGAAAACAAGCCTCCCTCCCTCTTTCCAGCCCTCCTTCCTTTCCTTTCTTCCTTCTTTCCTTGCATATATATTATTGAACTCAGAGCCTTGTGTTTGCTAGGCAAGTATTCTACCACTTCAGCCACATTCTTAGCCCTTTTTGCTTAATTGGTGTTTGGTAAGTTTCATATTTTTAATTAGGCAGGAATCAGTCTATAATCTCCTGCCTCTGTCTCTTCAGTAGCTGGCATATCTCAACAAACCTTTTTCATCAAGGACAAAACCTTCTTTAATCACTTTTCCCAAATAGACATACATTTCTTGTGCATATCTCATTGCCTGTGATCTGCAGATTGCTTTGAAACTACCCTTTTTTTTGTTGTTTACTCCATTGAATCATACTCCTTAAGGGTAGAGGTGATGTTTTATTTAGTATCTTTGTGCCTTTAATCTGATATATGGTAGCCACTGATGAGCATTCCTTGAACAATTGTCAGTTAGTGAGATAGAACACAAGGGAGTTTCAAAGCTGTTGAGAAGTGTTAATCTAAATGTGACAATTTTGGAGTCATAAATTTTAATCTGCACAAGGGAAAGTATATGGGGTCTTATTTCTTTGTTACAGAATTTTTTACTTCCTAGAACTTGGGATGATACCACTCCATTTTGAGAGGAGAGATACATGAAATTGTGCTTAGTTGTGCTTCTGGCATGTTTACTACAACTTGACCACACCTACAATGCTTTTGTTTTATTTTTCAAATAGGGTCTTGCAATTTTTATGCACAAAAGTTTAGGGAGAAAGCCCAGGCCCTGAGTTCAAGCCCCAGTAGCAGTGTGTGCGCGCACACACACACACACACACACACATAGAGGAAGCAAAAATGTAGTAACAAAAGGTTACATCTAGGGCAGAACTTATTACCAATGTGAACATGAAATTACTAGTTACAAAAGAGAAGCCTAGATCTTGAAATATAAGAGTACAGGTGAATGGACCCATTGCAACAATGAAATGTACAAGATGCTATGTCGAAAAACGAAACGAACTTTACAACTTTGGGGTGGGAGGGGCAGGGGAGGGGTAGTGTAGTATTGGAGATGGGAAGACAGGGATGGTAAGGGAAAAACAAAGGAGGAGGCAATGAGGCAACAATGCTTGGTAAGAAATGTACTCATTACCTTGCGCATGTAATTGTAACCCCTCTGCATGGTATTTTCACAATAAAAATCCCTTATTAATAATAATAAAAATAAAAGCAATATTACTTTTACCTGAAATGGAAACCATTTGATAGTCTTCCTGCCATAGCACAGGCCCCATAACAAATCTCAACACTTAGGCAAATATGTACATAGAAAATTCTCCCACGTTTTAGAGGTAGTACAAAAATAGAAAAAAGGAACAAGATATGATCTCTACTCAAAGAATCTATGCTCTAGTGGAAATATAGAAGTAACCTCAATGAGATACAGGTGCACTGCAACAATGAGGTGTACAAGATGCTGTGTCGAAAAATGAACTTTACAACTTTGGCAGAGGGCAGCCAGTGTAGTTGTGGAGAGGGGAGGGCAGGGATGGTTGGGGGAAAACAAAGGAGGAGGTAACAATGCTTGATAAGAAATGTACTCATTACCTTGCTCATGTAATTGAAACCTCCCCTCTGTACAGTATTCTCACAATAAAAAACATTTTTTTAAAAAAGAAGTAACCTCAAGATATAACTACATTAAAGGATTGATTAGAAACCACAAAAATTCAGAGTCAGATAGGAGTGTTTTCTATTAAAAGTGTGATGATGATGATGATGATGACAATGATGATGACAATAATGGTAAATAGAACAACAGAAATATTATTTAATAACAAGTTTATATAGTTATCCTTCATACCAGGCCAGGTTGTATAGATTTCACATTTATCAATCATTTAATTCAATAACCATGTGGATAAGAGAATTCTTTTCCCATAGTTTTGAACATAAGTGAGTCAAGCCACTTACTTATGGTCATAGATTTAGTATGTGATACTCAAAATTAAAAGACAGGCATTCTAGCTGTGACCTGATGCTACTGACAAAATGTTGATAAACTTAATCTCGAAAGATATGTCAGGATTTGTATATACATAGAATTGCCACATTCTCTTCATTCAGTTTCCATTTGGTTGATGCCACTATTGAGCACATAGTGTCCTAGGATTATGGAAGAATGAAAGAGGGATGGAATAGAGAATGCTCAGGATATATGTGCTCCATGGGAGAACCGAAATTAATGGAGAGTCCTCTCCTGCCCATGTTTAATCATTAAGGCACATTTAATGTTTAAGGCCTTAGAAGATAAGGAAGGAAGCCTACAAAATACTCTGCTGGATTTCCTAGCATTCACTGGAACAAGGATAAGAATATGACAGCCAATAAAAAAAGAAAAGAAAAGAAAAGGAAAAAGAAAATCACTTACAGGCTGTTTGGCACCATGGAGTAAGATGTCTTTTTCTAAGGAGGTGGTTCTTAAAACTTAACATGCATAGGAGTCCCCTGGGGAACCTATAAAACCACAAACTGTTGGATCTTACCTGTAGTTCTTGAATCAATAGATTCAGGAAGGGCCAAGAATGTCTCTAATAATATCCCAAATTTCTACATTGACATTTTTTTTTCTGAGGACCACACTGAACAACAATGATCTAAAACATGTGAATACACCACTGAGCTTTGGCAGTGAATCCATTGTGTGTCTGATGAGATGCATTATATAAAGTGCTGTAATTAGAGGGAGCGTGTGCTTGTCTCTGCTATTGATGCATAGCCAAACAGACATCGATTAGAGTCGAAATAACTTCCACAACCTGAGCTGATTTTGCAGTGATTTACATTGGTTTCATACAGTTTCCATAACAAATTGCCACAAGCTATCTGGTTCAAAACAACAGATATTTATTCCTCATAGTTTTGGAGAACTATGCCAAATGAAAATAGTGTGCCAGTTCCATCTGAAGCTCCCTGGGAGACTCTGATCCAGGCCTTTCTCCTGGGTGCTGGGGATTGCTAGCAATTATTGATTTTCTTTGTTTTGTAGATCCATCACTGTGGTCTCTGTCCCCCTCAAGACATGGTATTCATTCTCTCTGTGTGACTTCTTAATAATGCAGGGATTAGGTTTAGGGCCCACCCTAATCCAGTAAGGCCTTGTCTCCACTTAAACAACATCTGAAAAGACATTTCCAAATGAAGACACATCCTAGACTCTGTACAGGCATGAACTTGGGGGGATACTATCCATCTAGTACATTCTCTATCTCACTTTGTCCTAAATACTCATAAACATTTTTTTTTGGAGATATCTAAATTGGAATTCCAGACTGGTCTCAAATTTTTAATCTTCTGCCTTCACCTCCTTGGATGATAGGCATGTACATGTGTGGCAACAGTTTGATCTTTAATTATTTTAAGCTTATGGTTTTTGTTTGGGTTTTTCTTTTTTTAATTGTATTTTTTTTGTCTTTTTAATTAATTAATTTTTATTTTTATTTTATTTTTAAAATTTGTTTGTTTATTTATTTATTATTTGTCTTTTCTTTTTTGGTACTGGGGATTGAACCCAGGACGTTGCACTTGCAAGGCAAACGCTTTGCCATGGAGCTACATCCCAGCCCAAGCTTATGGTTTTTGATATTTGATAAATACCCTTTTCTCTC
>NW_012267233.1:19559435-19564743 GCF_000151885.1 Dipodomys ordii
ATATATACATACATACATACATGTATAGATACATACATACAATGTGGAAATGGGTATTGAACTCAGGGCTTCCTGCTTGCCAGGCAAATGATCCATCATTTGAGTCACTCTCTCAGCCCTCCTTTCTTATTTTCAAAAATGTGTTGTCTATGTGAAAGAAAAATTGCATCAGATGAAGTTCACTTGGCAAGAAACACTCAATACTGTTTATAGAAAAACTACTGCAATGGGGAAACACTGATTTGAACTCAACTAAAAGGAAAGACAAGAGGTTTTTCATTGTGTTGTTGTCTCTGTTGTTGTTTTAATAAGTATATGGACATTAGGAGGGAGGTTGGTCAAATGATCATGCATTCTGTGTTTACTAATAGGTGTTTATCAAAGTTAGTTTCTGATCCTCCCAGAGACTAGGTTATAGGGACAATTTTTTGGGGGTGGGATGGGGTGTAATACAGGAACTCATGCTTTCTAGGTAAGTTACTACCACGTTAACAACATCCTATAACTTTGTTTTATTTTTAATTATATTTGTTTTATATTTTTATTTTGAGATGAGGTCTCCATATCTTTGCTAACTTTTCCTAGGCTGCCCAAATTTGGTGTACTTCTGACTTACCTTAAATCATTGAGAGATTATCAGCATACACCATTATACCTAGCTAAATATATTCCTTGATTACTTTATTTCAGAAAGCAAGCTCCCAGTTTCTTAATTAACCATTTCTAGGTTGTAAAACTGACAAGTAGCCAGGAAAAGATTGACATTTCAAAATGGCACTGTTTGGTTATGTAATCAAGACACTCAATTCTTTTTCTGGTTTTACTTTTAAGGAAGATTTATCAGTCCTCTAAGTTTTTATTTCATTATGGATGTTACATACAGTATTTGTATATAGCTCTATGAAAACACAAGAAAGTGCATAATTTGCTAATGAATTTTGATCATTGTAAAAGTAGCAACAACAAAAAGATGTATTTGTTCATGGTGGTGTGTGCCATTAATCCCAGCTACAGAGGAAGGTATCAATAAAAGGATCTGAATTGGGGAAAAGTGTGAGATTATCCAAAAAATAAAGACAGAATTGCTAGGAGTGGAGGAGGAGATATAATTGTTGAGTCTTTGAGGCAAGAGACTAATCTTGCTATTCTAAATTTTTTTTATTTCACTCAAAGACCCTTTAATTTATTGAGATCATTGTTACAAATTCATTGATTGATTAGTGCATTGCTTTGAAAGTTTTTTCTTATTTATTTTGCCAATTCTACTGCCAGATTCTCAAGAATTTATAGAGGAGTCCATTCTATCATTACAAGTACATGTAAAATTGATATATTGCATACAAATATTAAAGCTTGTAAAAATCTAAGCTATGTGAGGTTCAAAGAGAAATATGCAGCTTGTCATCAAGTTTCTTTAATATCTTTTGTAAGCCAGTTGCCACGATGACTTGCATGCTACAAAACAAGGCTGTTATGCATTATATATCATGGGAATGTACATCTGTACTGGATTTTCCTCTACCCTTTGTTTCTTTGTCTCCCCACGTGCTGAGTTCTGCTACAAATTTTGGATTGAAATTAAATCTGGGAAGTTTTGGCAATGTTGCTGAAATGATATCCCAGTATATTATCTTTTAATGAAACAAGTACAGAGGGATGATTGATTTATGGAGCAATTTTTTGCATCATTAGCTGTCATGATTATATACACATAGTCTTTTATTTTCAGTATTTGAAAGAACAACTTCATTTTAAATATATTTATTTTGAAATCTAATACTTTACTTGGCAAGAGGATTAAATTCTAATAAAGATCATTTTGAAACCTGAGGATATTTTCATTCTATCCTCTAAATATGACATTTAACAAAAATGCACGTTCTTTTGCTTGACTGCCTTCCCTTTAAAGAATAAAACATAGTCTTTATGACTTGAGTTAATGTGATATGCAATTTCTTTAAGTATATGTTAAAGTCAAACACATAATATTTTCTTATCATGAGAATATTTTATATTGAATTTTAGAACTTAATTTAAAACTATTCTTTCACTTTAAACAGGTACTATTTCCAGGGTGGAATTATAAAAGCTACCCCCATTATGCAGTCTTTCATGTAAGGCTAACATTTTGACCATTCACTACATGGTGGATACGAAATTCTAAACTATCATGATTCCATTTGGAAAAGACAAACTGATTCTCTCCTTGAATCTGCTGACTATCTTTTGGTCTCTTATAATTCATTGAACAAATATTGAAATGAATAAATGTTGAAGAACAAGACCAAGGAATCTGTGCTTATATAACTTTCAAGAGAACTGATATGGTTAATTCCCTCAGGTAAACCCATACTATTTCAATAGAGACTTCAAAATCAGACCTGTAACTGGTTAAAATGCAAACCTTAGAAGTGCAATCTCTGCCTTTGTGTCTGTTTGGATTCGATGCCCATCTCTGTTACAACTGTATGCGTAGATGGACGACCCTTGGTATTTTTTCTAAACTATACATGTAGAAGAATATAATGTACCATACATACCATTTACTTGTGATAGACCACACTAACCTCATAAAGCAAATATTATTATCAATATCTCACTGATAAGAAATTAAGCTCAATAAGGTTAAGGGTATTGCATAAAATAATAGCCAGAATCAAAACTCAAGTTTGCTGTGCTTTCTTTTTCTTTCTAACTAAAGTTTTGACTTTGTTTCTTTCTGTAACAGAACACCCAGCACATGAATTTCATACTTTTTCAAAATTTAGAATAAAAGAGTCTGTGAGTAATTTAAAAGAAATAAACATAATTAAAATCTAGGTCTGTCATAGAAGATATAGCTTAGCATCATCTGAAATGTCAGAATGTTCTCAATTCTGGTAGTCTGATTCAGTGCCAAAAATAAAAATAGGCATTTTGGGCTTGATCTGTACCAACAGTATTACAATCTGACCTTATGATCAAATTACTATCAAATGATAGTGTAGCAAAATAGAACTTCAATTCATGCTGAGTATAATCAGACACATTTCTAAAAGGTCATTAGTGTTTTTTCCATGTAATATCTTCCAAAGATTTCTGAACATTTACTTTTAACTATGTTTCTTATAAACATGCAATTTCTTATTTTTCTTAAGTGAATGCATGTCCTTTAAAATCTTTTTTCCTTCATGAACCAGCCCATCAAATTTTGCTTTTAAAGTTGGCAACTTTCCTCTCAATCAGAATATACCAAGAGTATTTTTGAGAACAGCTCAGCCAGACTATAGACATAGATAAGACAATCTGTGTAGCTCCCCCTTGGGAAGATAATCTTGCTGCTTACTCACCATCTGGCTTGTGTCATTGTTGAACTGAATGGACATCAATATATTTTTCTGAATTCTCACAGATTTTTTGAAGAACAACAGACAGCACAGGATTGTAAGCTGATTGTTTTCCATCATCACCAGGCGGTTCTGGCTGTGGGAAGTCAAGGTCAACAGCTTGATGAGTCACACAGTCCCAGTCACTAAGCTACTCACTCATTTGTTGTTTAGTTGCTATACGTCAAGTATGGAAATGACCTCTCTCATTTAGTAGTTTAATATTTAACATTATTTTCTTTTTTTAACATTTTTATTGTAAAAATGCTGTACAGAGGGGTTACAGTTACACCAGCAAGGTAATGAGTACATTTCCTATTGAGCATTGTTGCCTCCTCCTTTGTTTTCTTTTAAAGGTCATTTTATGAATTTTTTCAGTGATATGAGACATATATTCATTTATTTAGTTGATTTTAATCTTGAGTTGGATTGTTAGTTTAGACTCATATTTGGGAGAGTTGACACTGCGTGTAGAAGTTTATGTATGTGTTAGCCTAGGCTATGTGGTTAATTTTAATTGCTATTTCAATTTTTTCTCTTATATTATTCTTTTATGTTATAGATCATTATTTTCTTCTTAGATTGTATTTTCTTTGTAGCATGATATAGTCTCAGAAGACTCTTATTTTTCCCACTATGAGGATACCTAACAAATCATTTTTTGTTAAGACTAGAATTTTACTAAAATAGATGGACTTATGGGCACTGATGGGTCATGCCTGTAATACTGACTTCTCAGGAGGCTGAGATCTGAAGACTGTGGTCGAAATTCAGTCCAGATAGGAAAGTCTGTGAGAATATTATCCCACATTAATCACCAAAAAGCCAGAAGTGGAGCTGTGACTCAAGTGGTAGAGTCAATCCTGGTAGATAGGACAAGCTATCTCCGCCCTCCATCACACAACCCCATTCAACGTTTCTGGTACTTAAGTAAAAATGATATTTTGTCTTTCAACTAAAAATTGTGGAGATATCTTTTGAGTAATTGAGGGATAATTCTGTCTCTTAAAAATGATAAAATTTGTATTGCCAAGAAATACATTGACATATTTTTTTACTTACCACATGCCAAGACAACACTAATCATCATACACCATGTAACTCTGACTGACTTTATCTAAAGCAAACAATGGCAAGAGAGAATTGCCACTCAGGAGGAGTGCTTTGACCTGGAAAGGATCCAAGAACAGCCACCTACTGTTGATTACGCTTGTTACACAAGTAGCTAAATTTACACCTAGCTAAAATTTAGATTCCAACATCACCTTTCATATTGAACAATATCACTGAGTAAATGCTGGTGATAATAAAGTCAGGTCAATTATACTTATGCTTCATTGTATCTGTGAATTATCAGCCCCCAAAGTTGTTCAGCGTAGTGCAGATTTTGTATAGGGAAAGCCAAAATGTGATGAGTTCTTGGAGGGAAGCCTTTGGGGAAAAATCTAGATGCTGCCTAAACAGTTCAGAGTAAAAAGAAAGATTTGCTTAACAGTTAAAAGCATGGCTTTGAAGTTTGGAAGCCTGTTCAAGACTACCATTGTTTAGTGTGTGAATATGTACAGCTATTTATTGTCTGATAGTTTTAGTTTCTTCACCTGTGAAATGGCCTTCTATTGGTCTTACTGAGCTTATAACAAGGCACCAGTGGCTTAGGCCTGTAATCCTAGATTCTCAGGAGCCTGAGATCTGAGGATTACAGTTTGAGATCAGCTGGGGTAGGAAATTCCTTGAGATTTACTTCTAATAAATCATCCAGAAAAGGTAAGATAATGTGATGTTAGGAAAATAAACCCTTAGATATGTATTTTAATGTTTTTTCTTTCATGCATTTGTTTCTAATGCATTTATAAGATTATTTCTTTGTTGCTTTGTATGTCCCTCCCCCACAGTATAACCCCTGCTTTCACTATATTTGATGTCAGTATAACTTGTGGAGGAGA
>NW_012267233.1:19564827-19633980 GCF_000151885.1 Dipodomys ordii
AGTGGGGGGGAGGGGGGGAGGCTGGGAAGGGATGTGAAGGGTAAACAAAGGAGGAGGCTGCAATGCTTGATAAGAAATGTACGCATTATCTTGCCCATGTAATTGTAACCCCTCTGTACAGTATGTTCACAAAAATAAAAAATAAAAAAAAGAAAATAAATCATCCAACATCCAGAGGAAGAACTATGGATCAAGTGGTAGAGTGCTAGCCTTGAGTACAAAAGCTCAGGGACAGCACTCAGGCTCTGAGTTCAAGCCCTAGGACTGGCACAGAGGAAACAAAAAGAACACAGAGAAGAAAAAAAGGGGTGATTATATAAAATGAGGCATGGAGGTGTCTAACAACATGCTTGTCAAAATGATCACCATTATTATAATCATTACTGAGAGATCTAGAATCTGATTTTACGTGCTCAGTTCAAGAAGGGTAACCTTTTTTGTGTAGCCCACTTTGGTTCTTGATTTGAATGATCATTACTGTCAATCATATATAGATTTCTGATTTCAATTTACTAGAATCCAGGTAGTCTGTTGTTTTAGTAACTCTAGAAAACAACAAGAAGAACTCATTGATTGGACCCAATAAGAATAAGAAAATACATACTTGATGGGTTATATTCAGTGTATGGACTGACTCTCACTTTCTTTCTCTATTCAATATATGGCTTGATTCTCATTTCTCTCTCTCTCTCTCTCTCTCTCTCTCACTCTCTCTCTCTCACTCTCTCTCTCTCTGTCTCTCAGAGAGCTCTCTTAGAATTTGAAGAATGACTCTAGGGTGGTGGGTGGTTTTAAAGGGACTTTAAAGCTGAAGATTTGGAGTAGGCAGAACTTTCAGTATTTCTCCCAAGTAGAACTTTACCTGTTTGCTAATGCTTAACATGTTTGGTAGAAATTCAACAGAGATGAAAGAAGAGTGGATAATCCCTAGCTTCTTTCTCATTTTTCAAACTTAGCATGTGTTATGTTCCATAGCTTCAGACCTTGAGATCTATAAATTATTGTCAAAACTTTCACTTTATTTAGGGAAATAATAAAATAAAAGTAAAATGATCACAGCCAAAGACACAGCTTTGACATTGTTTCACTTACAACAACATCAAAAAGCCAGAAAACACACAAAAATACTAAATAAGGAAAAACAACAAGCAACAAAACACAGCAAACTGAAACAGACAAAAACTCTCTGCTCCTTTCCAACTTTTATATTTTACATATACATCTTGTCTACTATTTATGAAGTGCCTAAGCTGGTTTGGTCTAAGAACTAGGCTTATTTACTTTGTATTTTCTTGGTTTTCAGAAAATAGATGTAATTATATAATCTTCCTAGGCTTATAATAATTTTATATAAAAATAGCCTATAAAATAACTCTTTTTATTGTGGAAGTGTAAAGAATCAAAATTCTAAAATAGACTTCTATCAGTAAGGTAAATTAAGCAGAAAAGCTTCCCTTTCTTCTTCAAACACTTAGATCATGTTGATCATTATGCCACAGAAACACAGGAACAAGGTAAAGGAGATATCAGAGTTAAAACAGTCTGAGATCCTTTGTTATTCAGAAGAGGACAGAGATATTGATTAGCATTAAGTCTAGTTAAGTGATTGTGTTAAAAATTTAAGGTTATCTAACAATAGAGTACATAATTTATATATGAGTAGTTGATTAGAAGGATTTAAAATGAAAACTGGCAGACTGAACACCAGAGAACAAGTAAAAAGTGGAAGACAAAAATTAATGACAGAAAAAAGTAAAATTCATCAGGAAGTATATTACATAAGAAAGAGAAAAATTTAGCATTTGAAATTTATGTAAAGGAATGTAACTTAGAAATATGAAAATACAGAAATAATAAAAAATTAAGCAAACACTAAGTTAAAGCAGCTGCTATAGCAATATTAGTATCAGACACAACAGAACTTAATATAAAAATCTTGATAGTGTTAATATGTATGACAAAAAATTTTACAAATGTATCACAATTACACTTCTATAGCAATTATTCATATATAATGACAACAGAGTCTCAAAATATAGAAACACATTCTATAATAAGAAATTTCCTTATCTATACAGATAATAAAAGGTTTTATATACTTTTACATTAGACAAAAATTAGTCTAGGGGGTGAATGTTTGAATTGAATTAAGTGAATATTCATACTCTTCAACAGCCCATAAGGATCATTACAATTTTGTTTTGTATTAGACCACAAGTGATATCTTAAGAAATTCTTAACATCTGTGGCCATAAAAGAAAGTTAAATCAAAACAATTGAGATTCCATCTTACCCCAGTTAGAATGGCCATTATAAAAAAACAAACAAACAATAACAGATGCTGGCAGGGATGCAGCAAGTAGGGAACTCTAATTCACAGTTGCTGGGAAGGTAAGCTTGTTCAGCCACTCTAGAAAGCAATACGGAGGTTTCTCAGAAAACTAAACATAGAACTAACCTATGACCTAGAAATTCCACTCTTGGGTATTTATCCAAAAGTTCACAAACTGAGTTCTGGGAAAGCCATTAGCACAATCGTATTCACCATAGCCAAGGTATGGAAGTAGCCCAGATAACCTCTCAATCAAATTTTACTTATCCATTAGAAAGGATGATATTGTGTCATTTGTAAAGAAATGGAAAGACTTGGGGAAAATTATATTAAGTGAAGTAAGTCAAGCCCAGAGAAACATAGGTTATATGGTTTTCCTTATATATGGTAGCTAGAATTGGCATATAAACCTATAAGTAAACACTGTGGCATGCAATGGCATGCAAGTGCATACAAAAGTACTAACTGCAATATGGTAGATTCAAGGGAGAACTCAAATAGTTCAATTCTTAGACAAAGGCAAAGCCCAGCATTAAACACCAGGTACTTGCAAGAGGGTAACTGAGGCCAAAAAGGGTAGACAAATAAAGAGAAGAAAGGGTAGGGGAGCATGCAGTCAAGGATTCAGTGTATATACTATAAAATTCAAACAAACTAAGGTTGGGAGGGGGAGAATGTTGAAAGGGATGACACTGATCAAAATGCCTTACAGTCATAGAATGCTTTGCTGAATGGCAACTCCTTTGTACAACTTTTTTTTTTTGTCAGTCATGGGGCTTGAACTTTGGGCCTAAGCACCATCCCTCAGCTCTTCAGCTCAAGGCTAGCACTCTACCACTTTAGCTAGAGCACCACTTCTGGTTTTCTATGGTTTATTGAAGAGTTTCATGGCCTTTCCTACCCGGGCTGGCTTTGAACCCTGATCCTCAGATCTCAGCTTCCTCAGTAGCTAGGATTACAGGTGTGAGCCAGCTGTACAACTTCTTAATAAAATAAAAAGGAATAGATAAATGGAAAAATTCAGGAGAATATTGAACATCATAAAATGAATTTGAAAACAAAAATCAAGTGAGTCAGAAAAATTAAAAGTAACATCTTATTATCCATATGCAAATATTATGTATTATGTAATATATAGATAGTAATAGTTTGACAGTTTAGTGACAGAAACTGATAAATGCTCTCTTCCCTTTCTTCTTGGTAATAGGACCTCACGTAATAATAGATCATCACTCTTCTCTCCACTGGAACTGGGTATCAGGCTTCTCTTATAGCTCATACCATGAATTATGAACCCTAGCAGATGAGGTAGCTTTAGTGAATCAGTTGTAGGCAGTGCCTGGGTTTGTATTCAGATTAGGGATTTAGGAACTGCTGAAACCAGCCTAAAACACTATGGGATAACTTTCTATCTGTCTCTCTGTTTCTCTCTACCTTTCTTCCTCTCTCTCTCTATCTCTCTGTCTCTTTCTCTCTGTGTACTTAACTTTCATCAGATCTCTGATATTTTATTATCCTCATCAAAAAGTCAAACTAGAGCCATTAAGGACTATAGAGTATCAAGATAGAAGAAATATATGTGTTCCTAGAACTCTTCATGGGGTGCAGTTGCCTAAGATTTCCTGTCCCATGCAGCAGATGTTAGAAGTGAGAAATGCTTTTCTTATTTAAATTATTGTGTTTGCCATTTTCTTTCTTATAGCAATTTAGTTTGTCCAAAATACAAAAGGCCTAGCCTCTGTAAGTAGATGGCTCTTATTACTGAGAGATCAATTTACATTGATTGTGGCAGCAAACTCAGGCTTTAACAGACAGCAGCCCCAAGCAACTTCATTCCCCAGGACCATTTCAGAAAACTTGTTAGCTTCTGCTGGCAAGTATCCCAGACTACAGAGTGATCAATTTATAGTCAAGGACTGAAAAATCTTGTGGCCAGACAGGCTTTGGAACTGAGCCTTAACTGAGAATCTTGGAGGCTCGAAACCATTCAAGGTATTTAGGCTTCTGGATCATCCGGCTATCAAAGGCTGCACACAGGTCACCAAAGGTAGTATGATATGCCTTTAGCATCACACTTCAGAAGCTTCATTAGTGGCAGCTAGAAAACCTTAAGGAAACAATTTCTTATCTTAAAGATGTTATGTAGATATAGATTATAGTTCTCATTTTTTATCAGTTCAGAATTTGAATATGGGAAAAGGAATTGTGAAATATTGAATGTACAAAATAGAATAGAATCACTCTATTTGAAGGCTGTGTAGTCTTCTGTTCGAAGACTCTATTTGCAAACTATAGTCTTCAACAATAAGTAGAAAGCAACAGCAATCACATTAAGAATAGATAAAAATAACTCAGTTATCTGGGCTAGGGATATAGCTTGCCTAGACTAGTTTGATCTCATGGGTTAAACATTTTTTAATCCCCAATCTCACACATATCCCGAATACAGATTAAAGGTCAGACTTAACAGTTTCTAAAAATGTCAGGTCTGCTACTTGCCCCAACACAACAAATAAAAAGGCAAGGAATAATGGAAGGCAGGAAAAAAGAAGATTCATTACAGGGAACAGGAATGTTGAAAGAAGAGACTAAGTAAGCATTTCAGCTCATCTTTGAGGTACTGACATCTTTGTGGTAGTGACATTCATTTAGATTTAAATAAAAGCATAATTGAGGAAGGAGGAGACAAGAAAGCATAATTAATCAGTGTGTTTGATTATCTCAGTGCTGGTTCTGAGAGTGGCTTTGGAGAAGTTTTTATGGCTGGCATCACTTGAATGGAGCAACGTGGTTCCCATAAAATGATTACTTCTGCTCCAGGCTGCAGCCTCCCCAGCATAGGTAGTTGTGCTAATTTTTTTTGGAGAGTGGTGTGTCCTGTGAGGCTTTGTTATTCTTTTCCTTGGGGACATTTTGAGTTCTTTGACATACAGATGGATTTGATCAGTTTTATGCTTTTGGGATCCCATATTATTGCAGGAGAAAAACTCAGGGCAAAGGAGAAGGATGCAAATTGGAGACAAGATGCCTCACTTTTCTCCTCCTTAAATATTAACCTGTGGGCCCAAGTAAAGGGTAGGTCCTTTTTAGTAAAAGCAAATCCTAAGTGCTTTTACACACACACACACACACACACACACACACACACACACACACACACGTACGTTATAAGTCATAGATACATTTTTGCAACAGTTGTTTTTGATGGGGTTGAAATCTGTTCATCAAGAATATTAAATTATGTAGTCTATGTTTCTTTGGGTCTGGCTTACTTCACTTCATAAATTTTTTCCAAGTCTTTCTATATCCTTACGAATGTGACAATGTCATTCTTTCTCTTGGAAGCATAGGATTCCATTGTGTATATACCACATTTTCTTGATCCATTCATCCATTGAGGGACATCTGGGTTGATTCCATATGTTAGCTATGGTAAACAATTCTGCAAAGAACATGATTGTGCCAGTGATTTTAGTGCAGCCTTGTTTGTGGCCATTTGTATAAAGCCCAGAAGTGGGATTGCTTGGATCATAGGGGAGCTCTTTGTGTAGTCTTTTGAAGAATGTCCATACTGCTTCCCAGAGTAGCTCAACAAGTTTACATTCCCACCAACAGTGTAGTAGCATTCTGTTTTGGCCATATCACCAACAGCATCTGTTGTGGGTTTTCTTGATCATGGCTATTCTCATTGGGTCGAATCTCAATGTTGTTTTGGTTTGCATTTCTTTTATTGCCAGAGATGTCAAACATCTCTTCATGTGTCTGTTGGGCATTCTTATTTCTTTTTGGAAGAAGTCTCTAAGTCTATCATCTATTTATTAATTGGGTAGTTTCACTCATTGTGATAATTAGAATGTGCCTAAATTTACAAGTAAACCCAATGGATAGTAAAAGGCAAATAATTGCATTTTGATATCATTAATTAAACAGCACTCTAAACATTCACATAATGAGAACAAAAGAGGATATTATTCTTAGGAGCGGACCACATATGATCATATATGGGAATATGATCATATAAAATGATGCTTATTTAAAGTAAACTCCAAGAAATGGAAGCAAGAGCTTTTTTTTTAAAGTTGTACTGTGTATGGTTCTTTTTTTAAAGTTTCTTTGGTTTATTCCCTTTGTCACTGTGATTTTTGTGCTGTTTTTCTTGTATATAAGTTTATCTGATTTGGATAGGGGAAGGGGAAGCATGTGGGACAAAGGTTAAACCAACTCAGCAATCATACTTACTAGACACTGTTGGAAATTAACTATACAACTTGTGTGGGGGGGAGTGGTCAGAAGTGAAACTGTTCAAACAAAAATGTACTCATTTACTTACCTGACACTATGCTATATATGAACATTACAACTTGAGGGAGGAGGGGAATAGGGAGGAGTTATTAGGAGATAATGAGGGATGGGGTAACAATGATTAAAACAAATGTACTTATTGCCTTACTTATGTAACTGTAACCCTTTTGCTCATCACCTTTTCAATAAAAAAGTACTCATTACCTAACTTATGTAACCATAACTCTTCTGTGTATCATCTTTACAATAATTTTTTATTGTGAAAATACTGTACAGAGGGGTTGCAATTATATGGGCAAGATAATGAGAACATTTATTATCAAGCATTGTAGCCTCCTCCTTTGTTTCCCCTTCCCATCTCTTCCCATCCACCCCCCTGCCCCACCTCAATCCTCCCCACTCCCTCCACCCCCCCACAATAATTTTTTGAAACATACTAAATTGAAAGATGGCACTAATCCATTCAGCAATTTATTTATTATGTAATTGACTACTGGGAAAAGCATTGTTATTATGTAGGAGAGACAATGTTGAGAAATGCGTTACAAGTTAGGATGGAAAAACATACATTTCATACAAATAAAATGATCAGTGGAAACTTTTAAGAGGATGTTACTAGTTCCCATTGAGAGCACAGGGAGAGACATTTATAATTTTCTTTAAAGAGAGGTAGCATATAAATACACAGAGTCTACGATAGCAATTACCATGTGTAAGAGTATTATAATAATGAGCAGGAACTGCAAACGGATAGTGAGACATTTGGTAAGAGGAATGCTGCACATGTGATAAAAGCAGTAACAAAGGAATCTGAAAGGTGTAAAATGATTGGGCTTGGTTTTGAAGGGCTGAATCTCAGGTGAAGCTGTTTCAGAAATTCTTTTTCTGAATTTGCTGTTACCTGGCCTATGCTGCTAAATAATGAATAAGAAAGAACATGTTTTATTCTTATGTTTAGCCTATTTTCTATATTAGATTTTTTAAAGAGAACAACCACAATCTGCAAAATAAAGCTACCAAAAATAGGGTTATAATGTTAAAGTGAATTGAAGGAAAGGAAAGCTGCTAAAAGAAGGAGATGGAATCTGGGTTGAAAATATGGCTGGGACATGTTTGATTGCTCTGGACCATTTACTTAAATCAACTGAAACATGAATATGTTAGGATTTGTGCAAAGTACTGATTGGGCTTTTTAAACACTTTTTGAGTTTGATTTCAATGTGCATATATTTCTATTTCAGAGGTCAGTCAGTGTGAGGTAAAACTGGAAGCAAGACAATCTTGGTGAAATAGCTGAGAGCGTGGGGTCTACTCTTCAGATTTGATATCTAGACCAGGGCTCTTGTATACAATTTTGTAATTAGAAGGTCAGTGCAGCTTTCAGAGCTTCAGTTATCTTATTTATATTCTTACAGTTACACTCTTGTCCTAGGCTTAACACTCTCTATGCTACCTGCCTTCTAGCTCACTGGCATATTCCAAAGTAATAATGAAAGTGAAAATGAATTTAATCATCATTATTATCCTTGTGTTTCAAATCATCTTAGCTTTCTCTATGTATTCATTATGAGTTACAGTTTTTGATCCTGATGTATTTTAGTTGATACAGCCTCTCTCAAAAATGTTTCCATTCAACATTGAAGTTTGAAAAGTTGTGAGGAAGTGAATTGCTATGAGGAAATTCCAGGCACCCAAAGAGGATGAGCCACTTTAACTTCTGGTCTTTTATCTTCCCACCTGGATGATCTAAAGATTCACAAATTGATTGCACAGCAGAATAAGCTGATGAGCTTTCAAAACTATAAATTTCTGGGCCCCATCCCAGACCTATCAACTCTGAATCATAGAAAATAATCCTGCAAGATAGGATCATTTAAAATGAGTAATGAAAGGGCCCGAGCTCTGATCATAATCAGAGGCATAGATTCTGTCTATAAAAAGAATTACACTGTTTTGGTTTTTAAAAGCTCTTTACATCATCTGAACACATAATTTCTTTTTTTTCTAATTCCCACTTAAATCAATAATGCCTTACTCCAAATAAGACCTTACCTGTTGTCTTGAATATATCGAATGACACATGATGTATAGTAAGATAAATAATGGTGATATTTACAGAAACAAAAATTAAAAAATAGTAAACACATTTGACTAGTTGAATGTGACTACCTTTAGGATAATGAAGTATGATATGATATCTGATAAGTTACATTCTAAATCATTTAATTGACAGGCTCTATCAGACTTGATTTTCAAGGACCCTATAAGCTATTCCTTAAAGTGTTATTCTAAAAGATTTTTTGGCAACTTTTATGCTGACAAAATTGGTCTACCACTTGTAGAAAACTAAAGCTAGATCCTTATATATCACCCTGCACCAGAATCAAATCCAAATGGATCAAAGACTTCGGAGTCAAAGCAGACACTCTGAAAACATTACAGGATGGAATAGAAGAAACCCTAGGACTCCTTGGCACAGGCCGAAATTTTCTAAATAGAGACCCAGAAAACACAACAAATCAAAGAAAGGTTGGACAAATGGGATTGCATGAAATTGCAGAGCTTCTGCATGGCAAAGACATAGCTAGCAAGATCCAGAGAAAGCCCACGGATTGGGAGAAGATCTTCATTAGCCATACAACAGACAAGGGTCTCATATCTAAAATGTACTTGGAACTCAAAAAATTAAATCCCCCAACAACAAATCCTCAAAGAAACAACTGCCTAATAAATAAGTGAGCTAAAGACTTAAAGAGAAACTTCTCTAAAGAGGAAAGAAGGATGGCCAATCAACCTCTCTAGCCATAAAAGAAATGCAAATCAAATCAACATTGAGATACCACTTCAATCTAGTTAGAATGGCTATAATCAAGAACTCTAATAACAACAGATGTTGGAGGAGATGTGGACAGAAGGAAACCTTCTTGGTGGGAGTATAACCTTGTTCAACCACTTTGGAAAGTAGTATGGAGGTTCCTCAAAAGACTCCACATAGAACTCCCCTATGACCCAGCAATCTCACTTTTGGACATTCACCCAAATGGTCACAAACAAGACCATACTAAAGCTACCAGCATAACTATGTGTATTGCAGCATTATTTACCATAGCTAAGATATGGAGCCAACCCAGATGCCCCTCAGTAGACGAATGGACCAAGAAAATGTGATATCTATCTATCTATCTATCTAATGAAATTCTATGCCTCCATCAGAAAGAATGACATTGCCCCATTTGTTAGAAAATGGAAAGACTTGGAAAAAAATCTATTAAGTGAAGTAAGCCAGGCCCAAAGAAACATAGGTCTCATGGCTTCCCTTATTTGCAATAACTTGTATATTTCTGAGACAAGCAGAAAAGGTCAGATAAGTTGATGTTAGGTGAAGTGAGCCCCAACATAAGGATTCAAATGGTTTTTCTTTCTTGCGATAGTATCTAACATATTTATAGGATGATTTTTTTTGTTGCTTTGTATGTCCCTCCCCCACAGTATAACCCCTGCTTTCACTGTATTTGATGTTGGTATAATTTGTGGAGAAGAAGGAAAAAACAAATTGTTTACATAGGGATACAGATGGACCTATTGCAACAATGAGAAGTACAAGTCATGTCAAAAAACGAACTTTACAACTTTGGCGGGAGGGGGAGGTTGGGGGGGAGTTGGAGATGGGAAGGGATGGGAAAGGGAAACAAAGGAAGAGGCAACAATGCTTGTTTGATAAGAAATGTACTCATTACCTTGCCCATGTAATTATAACCCCTCTGTATGGTATTTTCACAATAAAAAAAGAAAAAAATTGCAGCCTCCAAATCTCTTTTAATTATTATGTTTAGATTACTTATGAGAGACTTGAGGAAATGGAAAATGTCAGTTAAAAGCATTATAATTGGTTCTGTGGAATATAAATGTAGCCATTAGTGAATTCAAACTGTTAAGAGATAGTTGTCCTTTAGAGGACTTTATAGGAAGTGGTGCTGTGGCTCAAAGTTATAGAGTGCTAATCTTGAGCAAACAAGTGATAATGCCCATGCCATGAGTTCAAGTCCTAGGACTGAAAAAAAAATAGAAAAAAGATGACTGTACAGACAACAAATATGTGTACTTTAGACTTGATGCTAGGCATTATTAGATCCCAAATTAGGGTTTATGTTTCTCTGTACTTATAGGTTTACTTTCAATTCTAATAGAAAATTTGGAGGTCATCTTAAAAAAAAAAAACTTTTGCCTTTAACAGGAGTAGTGATTCACATAACAGACTCAGACAGCTGAAAGTTACATTAAAAAGAAATTCCTGCAGGTCTTAGTCACACAGATTTTTAAAAAATCAACGATTGGTTTGTTAAAAATGTTGGAATGGATATTTGTTAGTTGAAAGTGGTAGTGCGCTCCAGAATAAAATGAATGCTGCAAGGCTTGAGGAAATATTTTAATTTTCAAATTTCAGATGGGTTCCATAATTACCTCACACATTTCTGTGAATGAGTATAATATTAACAATGCAATTCCCAGAACATACTGATGGTAAAGTAAAATCACTCCACTCATTAAAGGGAAGGAAGTACAGATGGCCAATATTAATGCTGAGGATAAAGGACAATAATCATGAAAGCTATGAAGCTTAAAAATAAGTGTTGAAATGACTATAGCATTAATCATGCCAGGACATTGATTGTACCCTCATAAACCAAATACCACATAAAGAGTAGGAACAAAATCCATCATTATTGATTGTTTTCACCACATCATACCATCTGTGGAACTGACTTTGTAGATTTTTCTGATAATTCTAAATCAGTAAAATTTCTTTAAGATACTTACTTAAGCTTGCCAACTCAGTTTCTTAGGAGCCTGAGACATAGAGGATCACATTTTGAAGCCAACCCAGGCAGAAAACTCCTAGACTTCATCTCCAATTAATTCACAAAAAGCTGGGATAGAGTAGTTCAAGTAGATAGAGCACCAGCCACAAACAAGCCACGGAAGGGTGTAAAGCCCTGAATTCAAGCCCAGGTAGCAAAAAAAAAAAATTCTTACCTGTAAAATTATATGGATATTGACTAACTTTGCTTCTTAGAGATGAATTAACTAGAATTCTTAAGAGGGAATTAACCTAAAATATATAAAGCTTTTAAATAGTTGAAATTTTTAAAGAAAGAAATTAAGACAGACAGCTTGTGACTTCTTGACCTCAGAATTTTGGTAATAACTAGGTGAACTATTTAAAACAAAAAAAACCCCAAAGGACAATAAATGTATATCATTTCCACACTTGTATATATATATATATATATATATATATATATATATATATATATATATATGGATATATATGCTTATATATATATATGCCTTTGCGATTATTTTTTACTATGAGAATCTTAGCTATCATTTCATGTGTCTGATGCTTTTGTCAGCATTGTCTGGAAAAGGTAACCCAAATTCCCACTGCCTTAATGCATATTTGCACATTCAGTTGGTGTTCTGACAGAACCATGAAGTTGCACATTGTGTCCTAAAAATATCCAGATGCAAAGCAATAAAAATGTTGAGTCATCAGGAGAAAAAGAGAAGCTTTTAAATTTTATAAATGTAAATAGAACAAACTGATTTTACCTTAAAAAGCACAAAGCATACTCTGTAGTAATATAAAAATAAGTAAGTGTTTTAAATGGTAAAAAATTCATTTCTATCAACTCTTTCTTTTGAAAATAAAATATGTTAACATCAGTTCTTCAGTCGATTGGAAACTGTTGGTAGACACTTTGTCCATCATCCATGTTTAAATGGAGCACACGGAAGAATAAAGCCAAAAAAATCAGAAGTTGATTTGCCATTTCCCTTGAGAGTGGGTAATTTAAACAATTCCCAGAAGTACAAAGAATTTGTTAGTGCCATTAGTGGTCTTTCCAGATGGGAACATACAAATTAGAATGAGAAATTAGTATGAAAAACTCATCAATAAAATAGGAGTGCATTCTATTCTATGCCGAAGTTAGCATTCCCTTTGGTGGCAATGGGGTGAGTGGCTCTTGTGATTTGCTTCTTAGTCCATTGGTCTGCCAAGTGTGGTTCTCAGACAAGTAAAGCATCAGTATACACATTAGCAGAAACAGCAGCAGCACAAAACCTACCCAGAGGCATTTCAGAAATGCAGATTTTCAGCCAAGGCGTAACCTAACCCTAATGAATCAGAAACCCTAGACACTCCAAGTGATTGTGATGCTTGCCCAACTTTGAAAATAGCTGTTGTGAGTCATGTTGAAGAAGGCAATGTTTCTGGAGCCTCTGGCCAAACCTAAAAGCTGGTCCCAAATGCCCCATTGCACAAGAAAAAAATATACATATGTACCTATATACATTTGAATAACACTATGTATTATATTATATTTGAATATAATGATGTATATATATAAATGAAATTATTTGTAGTTTTGCCCAAAATATGGAAGGGAGAAAAATCTCAATCTATGTCTACCTTGCCCACAAAACCATTACAATTTATAGAAAAGATGAAACAAAAGCCAGGAATTATGCATATGTAAATTTGGCTGTGGGCCCAAGGTATCCGCGCTGGGAAAGAAGTTTTCTCCTGGCAAAAAGGCCCAGGCATTGGCACTCTCAGTTTTTCACTCCCAGCATATTTTCTAGGAGCTTTGATGCTTAAAAACAACAACAGGATTTTGAGTTTTTGAAAATGTATCTGTATTCCTAGGATCCTGTTACAAGAAAATGTGAAGGACTAGATGAACATAGAGCTAATGAATCATTTCAATTGGAAGGGATCTTGAAATTAAGTACATTAATTTTATAAACAAGGAAATTGCAGCTTATATAGTTTCTTTTTTTTTTTTTGTCAGTCGTGGGGCTTGAACTCTGGGCCTGGGCGCTGTCCCTCAGCTCTTCAGCTCAAGGCGAGCGCTCTACCACTTGAGCTACAGTGCCACTTCTGGTTTTCTGGTGGTTTATTGGAGATAGGAGTCTCACTGTCTCTCCTGCCCGGGCTGACTTTGAACGGCGATCCTCAGATCTCAGCCTCCTGAGTAGCTAGGATTACAGGCGTGAGCCACCAGCGCCCGGCTCTATATAGTTTCTTACTGAAGTCAGCCAAGAAATGGGCTTGAGAAGCCAGGTTTCTTATCTCAGACAGAGATATTACTTTGTTTCCTGCACTGGTAAACCCCAACCTCCATGCTACCCACTAAAGGGTTATAAACAATATTGGGTGATCAAGTGTGAGATTGTCTCTTTGGTCCATAATGGTGAATATGTTGAAATAGTCTGTAATTAATATAGGAAATTTAATTCTCTGTTAATTACATATATCTCTTGTTTGGTTGTAGATATTTTGATGCAATGATTATTTTTAATCACAAGATTTAATTGTTTAAAAGTTTACATGATTTTTGTTGGCATCTTTCTGTTAGCAAGTCAGCTGTTAAGAGTATACAAGCTTTCCAAGTAAAACATGGAAGACACATAAGTGGCTTCAAATATTTCATGAAGTAAATTGTAGTTGATGGTAACACTAATAATATTTTGTTTAAATTATCCAAACTATTAGAATTTCAAGGCAAAATAAACACAAACATATATGTACATATTTATTTGTTTATATATATGTATAGATGTATTATGTACAGATATAAATATGTACATATGTATATACAAATAAATGTGTATATACATATATGCAAATATGCATATACACATATACAAATATACATATTTGTATATATGTATGTACACATACATACACATGCATTCATATTTATATATACACACATTTTCAGATGTATATATGTATACATATATCTACATATATACATATGTACACACATGTATAAATATAATGTGTACATATGCATGTGTGTATATGCATACATATATGTGTATATGCATACTGTATATATATGTAAATATATGTTTGGTAGTAACTCTTAAAAATTCACTCTGAGGGCTGGGAAGGTGGCTCAGTGGTAGAGTGCTGGGAAGGTGGCTCAGCGGTAGAGTGCTTACCTTGCATGCTTGAGGCCCTGGGTTCGATTCCTCAGCACTACATAAGCAAAAAGAAAAAAGCCGGAAGTGGCGCTGTGGCTCAAGTGGTAGAGTTTTAGCCTTGAGCTGAAGAGCTGAGGGACAGCACCCAGGCCCAGAGTTCAGGCCCCACAACTAGACCCCCCCAAAAAAAATTCACTCTGAATGCTCTTGTTTTTCTGTCAAAAATAAGTTGGTCATATGTATGTAGATTAATTTCTAGTGTTTTATTCTGTCCATAGGCCAATGTGTCTGATTTATACCAAACAACATGGTGTTTTTATAACTATAAGATTTTGGCATGTTTTTAACTCAAGTACTTTGATGCCTTTAGTCCTGTCTATTCTTTTCATCAAGATAGTTTTGATTATTCTGGGTCTTTTGTAATTCTGTATGAGATATAGGGTTATTTTCTTCTATTTCTGTGAAGAAAGCCATTGGAATTTGATGTGGATTACAGACAATAGAGATCAGACTGGCTTTTCAAAAAATGGGATGGGCAAAATTGGGTATGTACATGCAGAATAATAAAAGGGGACCCATTTCTCTCACCATACAGAAATGTCAACTCAAAATGTATCAAAGATAGGAATTTTAATTGTGACGCCCTGAAACAACTCCAAAAATCTGTAAAAGAAATACTTTTCAACATTGTCATAAGCACATATTTTAAATGGGACCATCAACGCAAGAGCGAAATGAACAGATGGATTGCATTGAACTCAGAGTCTTCTGCACAGCCATGTGAGCAAGCAGAGACAACCAACAGAATCGAAGAAAGAATTTGCAAACAACAATTCTGAGTAGAGTTTGAAAACCAGAGGATGTAAGGAACTCATATAGAACATCAGAAAAGCAAAGAATACAGTTAAAAACTGGGCAAAGAACCAAACACTAACTTCTCAGAAGGAGATATACAAATGGCCAATAAATGGTGAAAAAAAACAGATTCCCCAGTCCTAAGAGCAATGCAACTAAAATCCACAATGAAGATAGCATCTGATATGAGTTAGAATGGCATTATCAAAAGACAAGACAGAATAACTACTGACAAGGACATAAAGACAAAAGAACTTTTTTACTATTGTTAGATATGTGCACTCATCTCATGATGGAAAATGGTATGGATATTCCCCAAAATAATAAATATAGTGTGGGTATGATTGGGTTCTGGTAAAATCTCAGAGTCTTCAAACGGCACTAATATCTTTCATTAGCGCTCTACTCTTATGACTTGTCACCTCTCCAAGGTCCACATTTAAATACCATCACACTAGGATTAGAGCTTCATCATATGGATTTCGCAGGGACACACACAATCAGTCAATTGCAATACCTCTCCATGTTGCCTGTTGCCACTTATTATCTTTGAGTTAATTTTTAACATCTCCCTCTGCAAATTGTGGATATCTGAAAATGATAAAAAAAATTTTCTTGCTCTTAGATGTGTAAACAAATTCTGTCTGGTGGAGGTTTAATTGATTTTCCTATTTTATCTTCCATGCATAAAAAGCCCATTTCACATCTATCTGTAATTGAATCCAACGTTTTTACCACAAACTTTACCCTATAGAAGCTCGTGTTTGTTTAATATAGTCTTTGAACTAGTTGTAACAGCTTCACAATTCCCATGTTAATAATTAGCTAAATAAATCTGTGTCTGTGAGAGGCATAACTTTGCTCCTCAATCTTACATTTTCCCCTAATATTATAGACTTATAAGAATCACCTTGAGTTCAGTAGAATAAAGCAAACAAATTAGAGACTACTTTGTTTATCTTTTTTTAAAAATTGTGAATAGGTAATATGGTTAGCATCTTTTTTTCTTGTTCATTTTTTTATTTTTCTATTTTTAATTTTTTATTGTGAAAATATCGTACAGAGGGGTTACAATTACATGGGCAGGATAATGAGTACATTTCTTACCAAGCATTGTAGCCTCCTCCTTTGTTTCCCCTTCCCATCCCTTCCCATTTCCCCCCTGCCTTTTCCCCCACCCCCATCCCACACTTTCCATATGTGGAGCCACACATAATGCATACACTATCTCTGTTTCTGAAAACATCATGGAGCAGTGAGTCAGATAAATGAATAATTATTGAACAAAATACCCCCCAAATGGTAAGTGCAGGCTAATGGAAGTTATTAATTGGTAAAAAAATAATGATCAGTTAGAATTGCTGAAATTTTTGGGTCAATGTTGATAGCCAAAAAGGAAATGTTGGGATAAAAAGGGAAAGGTTATTTTGGGGACATGCTAGAATCTATGTGAACCTTCCATTTCTCTTTATTCCCAAATTTACACCTGAATTGCTTAATTAAGAAAATGCGTTTGTAAGACTCTTTTGCTTTTATGGCCTAAATGTATAACTCTGACAAGTGCATACAACCTTTTACTGCAATTCAGGACTATTAGGGCTATTTCCTCTGCCTTGCATCAAACTGAATAAACACACTCTGTTCAAGTGGAAACTTGTTATGTTGCCTTTCTCTGCCTTTCAAAGTAATCAAAGCAGGGTCCTTGAAGGCTGAGTGCCTCACCTGTGTCTCTTAATGGTTCATTTATTTTGTTTATCCTGCTTTTGGGAAATCAGAGGTAGCTTGACATTTGCATAGCTAATAAACCATTTTCAAGTTTTTTTCACTCTTCAGTTGGTTTAACCTGGCATCTGGTCATTACTATTAGGAATATATACCTTTAAAAAGTCATGTTTTTACATAATTGACTTATTTTTCAGTGAATCCATATGAATTCTTCTTCATTCCAAGTCCTTATGGTACTAGGTATACATGCCAGTTTATTTACATTTATCATTATTGGATTAATCATGCTGCATAGATTCTTGTTTTAATTACTCAGATACTAGTGGTATTATTATCTAGTTACCCAAACAGGAAATCTAAGGTGTTATTTAATATTTTTCTATTCTTATTATCCTTTATTTAGTCCATTATCAAATTCAGTTTAATCCAGCTTTGATCATTGAACTGAATTATCTTTCATTTCTTCATTTCCAAAGCCTATTACTCACTTTCCTCATTCAACCATCATTCACATACGTATTAATTTATCAACTACTTCTACATTTAGTTTTTGCCTTCCCTAACCTATGCTCCCAAACTATTTTTACTTCATGATCCATGTAGAAAATAAATTTATAATAAAACACTAGAATAAACAGGGAAGGCTGCTTATATTTGTAGCTTACTGGCCCAGTATATTCTACCCGTTTTGGGGACCAGGGCCTATTAAAAGTAATACTTATTTCAATGCCTCATAACTAAAATATGCTCCTACATGCTAATAGGTAACTTTTGTTATAATCTAACAATTATTTAATTACATTTCTTTTTTATTCTTTTGAAAAAATTAAAAATGTCTTTAGGTCATTGGACAAAAGGATTTCAATTCAACATGTCAGGTTATGAGTGTAATACATCTTCATCAGTGCCACTCCTCTACCATCTTTTCCAATCGCCCTCATTCCTTCAAGTTACTTGATTCCATTTTCATATATGTACAATTTAACTGCATTTCTACTGCATACATTTAAAAACCTTACATTGAATTTCCATTCCAACCATGATATTCTGGTTTTGTTTTGTTTTTAGACTCAAATAGTTCACAACCAACTCAAATATATTATCCAAGATTATTTTCTATTTCTCTCCTAAGGTTATTTTTTATTACATTAAACCATTATGTCTCCATCACTCTGAATGTCCAACTAACTTCAAACTACCTATTATAATTAGATCTTGGTGTCACGTAAATATTTTAGTCAATATCTCACAATGTAAAATTGAAAAACTGTATCATTCCCTCTCTCTCTCCTTCTCAGTCTCTGTCTTTATGTATCTGTGTCTGTCTCTGTATTCACCTGTCTGTTTCTCTTGCTTTCTCTCTGTGTCTCTTCTGTTTTCATTCTCTCTCCCATTCCTCCCCTGCTTTTTGTCTCCATGCCTCTCTATTTCTCCCAACCTCTTTTTGGCAAATCTTTTCTCAGAGCAGCTCCTGTCTTCACATTTGCAGAACAGAGAGGCTACAACCTCTGGCCTGGCCAGACTGTCTACAGGACAGGTCTACCTCCAGCAATGCTTGAGGATATTTTCCCTACAGGCCTACAAATCAATACTGTCCAACTATGCAAGTCTGGAGATGAGTGATAAGAAAAAGAAGACAGGTTTCTCACTAGGTGCTGGTGGCTCATGCCTGTGACCATAGCTGATCAGGAAGCTGAAATCAGAGGATTGTGATTCAAAGTATGCATGTACATGTATTTCTATATATGTACATATACATATAACTATGAGGTTATATATAATAAATATATGTAAATATGTATATATAACTAACTACATGCACCAGTTGTTTAGATCTGGATATTTATGGAAATTTTCTATAATATGTGTATTATAATATGAACCCTATTTATTCTGAAAATGAATCTATTTATATGCTACAAAAATCAAGAGTATGAAAACCATAAGAAATATAATTTGTGAATTATGTTTCACTGCAAACAAAAATGGATATAAATATTAAGTAAAGAGACTAAATTAAGACAAAATATTAAATTATAGAAGTTGCTTCTAAAATCTTGAAATCAGGCTATGAATTAACTAACAAGGGAAATTCTCCTCAGCATAGTCACATGAAATCGTGACTGTTGAGAAAGACCTGGAAAATCACAACTAGAAAAGGAACCTCACATATGTAAAATACCTAAACATAGACCTAATATCTGGATTGCATCAATAAGTTGGGAGACCACTGACTGGTTGGATCTATAGGAGTATGACTACATGCTTTAGAGCTGTATGTAAATACTGTCTTCAATTGGGTTGATTAAGCTCCAAGTTCTGTACTTATTGTGAAATGACATAATGATGAAACTAGCTATCATTTCTGTCATCATGTATTTCAGTCGAGTAGAAATTAGAGTCTGATGAACTGAAATAGGTAAGGTGAATCGAATAAGGTAAGTTCAAAAATAGAGGATAAGTATAAAAGGAAACCAAAACACACTAGGAAAACACATATAAAGACATTAAGAAAAGTCTATTTAAAACAAAGCAAATTCAGTAAGGTAAAGAGAGGTTCCCAGGGAACTCATGAATCTCAATGCTCCAAAGCATAACAAAATAGAAAGCAAATGCTGCAGGAAATTTGAAAGAAATACAAGGATATGACAAACAAAGTAACTGAAAGGTCTTCTGGGTCTAAAATGTCAACAGAGTGGTGAATAGGGGAGTTCTAATAAAAATACCACAATTAATATCCTGAATCCAGCAAATAAAGCATCTTAGAAACCACATTTGCAAAAAACTGTTACTACATGTTAGACCTCAAAAATAACACCAATAAATTCTAACAGTGAGAGTGGTCCGCAACATAATTAAATAAAAGGAGAAATAAACTGATAGGAATCTAAAATTGCAGCCACTAAAAATTTAGGAGTGGAGCAAATGAAAAACCTCTTTTAAACTACATTTATCAGAGTATAGATTTAAAACAGAAATATCTAGAAAGTTAGAACAATGCAAACACTAGCTATCCTAGTGTTATATGACTCAGTCTCTGCCTAGAGGAAAATTCAGAGCTTCCAGCATGAATATTGCTTGCAGACAAAAAAGTAAATGCAATAGAATTACCACACAACTAATAAAATTAGAAATGGAACATATACCCAACCAAAAGGAAGAATTTAAATAGGCAAAGCAAGAATAAATGAATTAGAAAATATAGTGACAAAAAGACTGGTTTTTGGAGTTATAAAGCAAAATAATAAAAAAAAATCAAGCAATGGCTTAGTATGTTATTTAAAACAAAATGCCCCCAATACATAAAATCAGAAATATAATTTCTAAATTCTTATAGCAATGAAAGTAAAAGATTTATAAGAGGAAAATTTTGCTGAAGCTGAATGAACTTATAAGATGAATGGAAAAGATAATTTCCTAGGAGAATTTCAAGTACTAAAAGTACCATTTTCCAATAGTATGATTTATAAGCCATGGGTAAATTCAGTAACAATGTTATGACGCACAAAATGACATATAAAAATGAGCATAAATAATTGTCTATGTACTCTCATCTTTGATGCTGTTGTTTTTAATGTACTTATAATATACTATGTGATTTCTTTTGTTTCTTTCCTATGCTCTTCCCTCATGGTATAACCCCTGTTTTCACTGTATTTGATTCTGGTACCCTGCATCTTGTGTATACCTTTTTCTAATTTGGGGAGAAGAAGGGAAATAACAAAATGCTGAAATAAGGATACAGGCTGATCCATTGTAACAATGAGATATACAAGATACTATGTTAAAAAGTAAACTTTACAACTTGTGTGTGTGTGAGGGAAGGATGGTAGGGGAAAAACAAAAGAGAGGGTAACAATGCTCAAGAGGAAATGTACTCATTACCTTACTCATGTAACTATAACCTCTCTGTACAATATCTTTACAATAAAAAAAGAAAAAAATTATATACAGAATAACCCATTGCAACAATGATACTCACAAGACACTATGTTGGAAATGAATCCTACAACTTTAGGGTGTGTGTGTGAGGGGGGTGGGGGAGGGATGGGATATTAGGAGAAAAACAAAGGAGGGGGTAACAAGAAATGTACTCATTACTTTACTGATGTAACTGTAATGTCTCTGTACCGTATCTATATAAGAAAATAAAATTTAAAAAATTATAGGTATAAAAAATGGTGGCTGTAGTATGTGAAAAATTCATTTGACTTTGATGATGAATATGCAACCTTCTGATTTGCAAGCTTCACTGAGAAGCAGCATATTCTTTGGCTTTAAGTCTTGAAATTGGATGAGTCCCTTTTCCTCTAAACAACATTTTACCTGAGCTAAGCCAAATATTGAGATCTATACTCTTATATTTTTAAGTCCTGTTTATGTGAGGTCTGCCTATATAAAGTAACCACTCACCTTTGGATGAAGTTGACCTCACAAAATAAAATTCTCATATTTCCTATACTTATAAAGTCCAAGATAAAAGTTGCTCACTAAAACACACCTGATAAAAGACCCAGGCCTTAGAGAACAAGTCACTGTGAAATATAATATAGTGTGCTATGAACAACTGCATATGAAAACTTTTATAGTCTTGCTTCTTAGAACCCATAGCCCAAAGCCATATGCCTAACCACATCAATCATTTTCCGCAGATGTTACTTAGTTTTATATATACTGTTGCTTAAGTAAGGATTAACACATTTCCTGGCCCTGAAATCAGATATTTAACTTTTAGGAGGCTGATCTCTGATACAATTTGTTTTTTCATTGAATGACTTGAATAAATTTATTGAAAGACATATGAAAATATCAGTTTTATGCATGCAGGGGTAAATTAGATGACTGAACTTCATTCTTTGGGTTCCTAATACTTTAATACTGAATTTGAAAGACATCGTAGGTGCAGGAGCCTTTGTTGGCATGCCTGTAAGAAAAGAACTAAGTGCACTTTCTCCGTAAATGAGTGCTGACAAGAGAGAAGCCAGGAATGGCTGAGATCTGCAAGACCAATCCCATGTGCCATCCTTAACCATGAGGTCAAGAGAGTGAAGGTCAAACATTGATCAAAGGTGCCATTGTGGAGATTTCCTCTAGGTGACAATGTCTGGGTTAGGGTTCCACCACTGATTTGAATCCAAATACTCTACAAACCATGCATTATACCTTTTTTTCTTTATGCCAATGCTTGATCATTACTTAGAAGGACAATGGTTTTATTTGCATTACCGTCCAATCAGAGAAACTACAAGTATTTGACTGACTTCACATCACAAGATGACTAGTCCTTGCTTTGTTGTTTTATAATGCATGTTATTAACTTTAATTTGGTAGGTAAAATTCTTGCTTTAAGTAGCAAATGATCTTGGCTACCAATCCTATGAAACATTTACTTCTTTCCACCCATCTAGGCTTAAGTATTTTATATTTAAGATAAGAACAATATCATAGCTTGTGTTATTTATGTACCCTCTGCTGTTGTCTATTCTTAGCTATTTATGTTAAGAATTTAACATATAAAGATTTCCATCAATGAAAGATGTAGTATAAATTTTGTAAGACAATGGTCTATATGTGATATTCTATACTTTTCTGACCTAAATATAAATCTGGATAGAAAGAAAGATTAAGTTCCACTATTCATGGTAATCATCAATTTTAGGACAAAGTATACTTGAAATATATTCCTATATTTTAACTTCAGCATGAAAATAAGTAAAATCACTCAAAATCCTTTATAGAGAGGCATTAATCTTAATATTTTTGGTGGTTGTTTTGATATATATTGTATAAACTTTTTTTTGCTTTTGCTTTTCCAGCTCAAAATTTTATAGAAATCACCCCAAGTCTACTTGCATAGATATAAATCATTTGGAATAAAAACATCTGTAGGAATTGGATAGGTGTATAAATAAAATTTTTATTTAGCTATTTCCCACTTAATCCATGGGAAAGCACATTTACTCTTTTGTTTTCAGTGTTAGTGTTTGAACTCAGAGGTCTGCACTTATTAAGAGGATGCTCTACTACCCCAGACATACTTCTAGATCTTTGTGTTCTGGATATTTTTGAGATAGTATCTTACTCTTTTGCCTAGGCTATACTGGACTGTGATCCTCCTATTTTATTCTCTCAGGTATCTGGGTTAACAAACGTACACTATCATTTGTAATTTTTTTGGTTGAGAGTAAACCTTGCAAACTCCTCTGGGCTGGCCTTGAACCATGATCTTCCTGATCTCTACCTCCTGAGTAGGTCGATTACAAGTATGAATCACAGGTACCCGACTACATTTAATTACTTTAAGTATTATAAGCCTACAATAAACTTCTTTGGAGGTTATTTGGTTTGTTTGAGTGTGTGTGTGTGTGTGTGTGTGTGTGTGTATGTGTGTGTGGATGCTTTCCCTATGTAGTATAATGTTAGACTGAAATAACTATAAAAAAGCTAAGTATATTTTAAAATAAATGTTAGAATGTTTTTTCAAAAACATATTTTTGGGAAGAAAACATTCCACATGTTTCTGAAAAAATCTTCTAACATTTTTCTGACTAAAGATAACATTTTGTAATTAATTATTCATTCACCCATGGTCAGTTTGGAAAACTATCCTCTGTGTGGATGCTTAAATTTCCTCACAAGTAAATTTCTAATTCATGTAACTAATTTTTCTGATTTTTTACTTCTCCCTTTATCGATTTATGAAAGCCTTTTTATATTGTAGGTAATAATATTTTGGAAATTTTTTTATTGTGAAAATACCTTACAGAGGGATTACACTTACATGGGCAAGATAATGAGTACATTTCTTATCAAGCATTGTTGCCTCCTCCTTTGTTTCCCCTTCCCATCCCTTCCCATTCCCCCTCCCCCACCAAAGTTGTAAAGTTCGCTTATTGACATAATGATTTGTACATCTCATTGTTGCAATAGGTCCACCTGTATCCCTATTTAAACGATTTGTTTTTTCCCTTCTCCTCCACAAATTATACCAACGTTAAATACAATGAAAGCCAGGGTTATACCGTGGGGAAGGGACATACAAAGCAACAAAGAAATCATCTTATAAATATGTTAGAAACAATTGCATGAAAGAAAAAATCATTTGAATACTTATCTTGGGGTTCATTTCACCTAACATCAACTTTTTGGACCTATTCTGCTTGTCTCAGACATATACTAGTTATTGCAAATAAGGGAAACCATGGGACTTAGGTTTCTTTGGGCCTGGATTACTTCACTAAATATATTTTTTTCTGAAATTTTTCTTTAATTTTTTGATTTTCTTTTTGCTGATACTCATTCTAATAAGACTTTTATCTTGTAGAAGCATTTGACGAAACTTTAGTTTGCTGAAGTGGTGGTTTGTTAGGTTGTACATATTTCCCAGTAAGACATTATATTCTAATATTAATTATTATTTAAATATTAATATCATACTAATATATTCTAGTATTATGTTACTGCTTGATTACATATGATTTAATTAATTAGGATTAACAGGATTATGATGATTTACTACATCCCAAAACGTAACTGATATTTTCTTTTGTTTAGAGATTTTTATTGTGTCTGAAAGATGCTTGATTCAGATAGGAAGTCCATGAAACTCTTATCTCCAACTATCAAAGATGTTCTACTTTTACTTTTGTGACAATATTTGACAATATTTTCCATTCCCCAAGCAACACATAATTTATTTACTTTTATATTCTATCTATGAGGTACTTTAGAATGCCTCTAGTTTATGGGTAGAGAAGTTAATGCAATGGGTGCCAGTATTCACACCTGTAATCTTAACTATTTGTGAGGCTGAGATTGAGAGGATCTCAGTTTGAGGCTAGACTTGGTAGAAAAATTCACAAATATTCAATGGAGAGTTTTTACATCCCTGTTATCCTAGCTTTGATAGAAAGACAAAAATAGGTGGGTTGTGGTCTAAGCAAGTACCTGGGCAGAAAGAAAAACCTTGTCTCAAAAAATTGTAGCTCTTTTTCTAGCTCTTTTCTTTCTTTTCCCCAGCTCTCTCTCTTTCCCACATTTCTCTTTCCCACCTCTCTTTCCCAGCTCTTTCCTCTCTTTTCTAGCTCCTTTCTCTCTCTTTCCCAGCTCTCTCTCTCTCTTTCCCAGCTCTCTCAGCTCTCTTTCCCAGGCCTTTCCCCACCACGTAGAGGGCCAAGATGGCCTGGTGCCAGCCAGAACGATGAATAAACCTACCCCTTACCTGAAAAAAAATTGTAATGCCTGCCTAGCCACCCGGAAGGCCTGAGTTCAAACCTCAGTACCATCATAATAAGTAAGTGAGCAAGTAAATAAACAAATAGAAAGAAAGAAATGAAGAAAAATGAGCAAAGAGAAAGCAGATCTCTGGGCCATATCATGCATCACCCATGAAAGGGAACTTTTTAGTTCTTTGACCTGAACCTTCTCTGTTATTATTAACCATGTAATCGCCATGTGTTTGACCTACCTGTAAGCTCTTCTTAGTTTTGCCTTATTCTTTTTCCCTGCTTTCTCCTGACTTTACAGTCTGTTCTATGTGGCTGAAAACTCTTTTTTCCTTACTTGCCTGGTAAATCTCCTTTTGGTCTTTGTTTCAATGTCACTTTCTATGGGAAATGTCCCAGCCTTTCTAAAAAAAAATGCCAGCTCCCGTTCATACATGTTCTGTGTGCATATTTTTCACAGTACTTCTCAGAGTTTCAGTTTTATAATTTTGGATACTATTATGTCACCATCTAATGTCACCACCTGACTCGAAGGTCACTAAAGTGTAGACTGCTTGGGCTTTGCCCAATATTTTATCCACAGCCTGGAGCATAATGTGTGATTAATCCCATATGCTCAATAAGCATACATTGATCAAAAGACCCCCCACATTAATCATTTGATAACCCCTGTGAAAATGTCAGGGAGTCTAGGCTGGGCTATTGTCTATTTTGCAGATAAATATTGTCTTGTTAGGCATTTTCAAATGTATCCGGACTCCTCCAGTAAAATGTATGGATAAGGAATCGGTACAATTGCAATGACATGGAAATTTTGGAGATGAAATTACCTGAAATAATGTAAACTTTTATCTGATACTTCCTAATAAAAAACCATGGCTGCTTGAAAACAGAATGCTGACTAGCATTGGAGAGTGGCAAATTCAGCATCACTCAGAAAAACATTAGCAATAAGTAGTTGTTGGCCTGGCTTGATCCACCTTCTTTTATATTGTTCCTATTTGGAAAGGTATAATAATTTAATAAATGATCGGATTATAGAGTGCATATATATCTATTACTTAAAATTCTCCTTTGGAACTGGCACTGTAGCTCAAGTGGTAGAGCGCTCGCTGAAGAGCTGAGGGACAGTGCTCAGGCCCAGAGTTCAAGTCCCACTACCATCAAAAAAAAACAATTCTCCTTAAAGAGTTGTCATTTATTTAGAGAAAATGTATAATGGCATGTTAATTTTGAAGAAATGTCAGTGTCTTCTAGATCTTTTATGGTAGTGATCTTTTACCAATACAATTAATTCATTCAAAACCATCTTAAGCCAGCGAAATTTTTGAGTTGTAGTGAGAACTGCTAGACAGTTTTTTTTTCTTTCAGATCTGTCTTATATTGTTTGTCTCAATTTTTCCTCTAAGAACAGAGCTCTTAGTGATATTATATAATGTGTTTCTGGAATAGCTGTCTAATGGAAATTGACTTTGGAGAGATGGTTAGGTTTCTTTCCCTGGAACCTCTATATTTTAATAGTATCATATTATGATAGAACTTTAGCATTATGGAACACTTTAGGAAGTAGCTTTAGAGCAGTTGATGCTGAAGCCTGTCAAATGAATGTCTATTGGCACTGGCATAGCAGACATCTATCTTATACAATGTAGACAGTTGGAAATGATTGTGTTCTTTTATGCATTTTAATTTAAAAAAATTTAACAGCTTTGTTTCCAAGTGTCTCCAAATGTCTGGTCATTAGTGAGCATGTGAGCTCTGCATTGTCTCTCTCTCTATATTTCCAACCAAGAGAACAACTTAAAATGCTGTATATTTTGAATATAAGTAGCTATAAAAGTTCACAGGAGAGACTTTGATAAAAGAAGAATGAATCACTTCCAACATAAGTCAATTTAAAATTCTGTCCCTGTAACAACAACTAAAATGACTTGAAAAGAATTTATTTGCAAGGAAAGGAAAAGTGATATTTAACATATGTTGTGGGCTGACTTCATGAAAGGAATGCTGCTAGACATTTTATTAAGCATTTTGTATGTGATGGCTTGGATAAGAAAATAAAAATTGGTTCTCTGCTTAAAATTTTTTCTACTGAAATATCATTATTATGTTTAGTATATTAAAGTAATGTAAAGAGTCATACTCTACCACTATTACACAAACTAAGCCTAGTAATCCAACAGCCATATAATGAAAAATAGTGTACATCAAGAATCTTCAACACTTAAGTGAATTTAACCAGAAAACATGATTTCTATTAGTTAACCATCAGAAATGATATATTGATTTTGATTTTAATCCTAGAATATATTATATTACACAAACTTAGCCTAGTAATCCAACAGCCATATAGGGAAAATTAGTGTACATCAAGAATCTTCAACACTTAAATGAATTTAACCAGAAGACATGATTTCTATTAGTTAAACATCAGAAATGATATATTGATTTTGATTTTAAACCTAGAATATATTACTTACTGATATGCTCATCCTAATATCAAATACACATATTTTCACTTAGAACATTAATTTTTGTTTGCATTAAAAGAACAGAAGCACTGAATGCTGGTGGCTTGCACCTGTAATCTTAGCTACTCAGGAGGTTGAGTTCTGAGGATCACAGTTCTAAAACCAGCCTGGGCAGGAAAGTCTATGAGATTCTTTTATTTTTATTTTTTGTGAACACACTGTACAGAGGGGTTACAATTACATGGGCAGGTTAATTCGTACATTTCTTATCAAACATTGCAGCCTCCTCCTTTGTTTAACCTTCACATCCCTTCCCAGATTCCCCCCCCCCGCCCCCGCACCAACATTGTAAAGCTGGTTTTCGACATGACAAGTTGTACTTCTCATTGTTGCAACAGGTCCACCTGTATCCTTAAACGACTTGTTTTTCCCCATCTCCTCTACAAGTTATACTGACATCAAATATAGTGAAAGCAGGGGTTATACTGTGGGGGAGGGACATACAAAGCTACAAAGAGATCATCTTATAAATGCGTTAGAAACAAATGCATAAAAGGAAAAAAACATTTGAATACATATCTTAGGGTTCATTTTCCTAACATCACATTATCTGACCTTTTCTGCTTGACTCATACATATACTAGATATTGTAAATAAGGGAAACCATGGGACCTATGTTTCTTTGGGCCTGGCTTACTTCACTTAATATAATTTTTTTCCAAGTTTTTCCATTTCCTGAGATTCTTATCTCTAATAACCTACCAAAAACAGCCAGAAGTGGAGCTCTGGCTAAAGTAGTAGAGAGCTGGCCTTGAGGAGAAAAAATAAAATTGGAAAAAAAAGCTTAGGGACAGTGGCCAAAGTTCAAGCCCCAGTCTTTGCACAAAACAAGTAAGCAAAAGTAACAGATGCAAGAGAAAAACTATTATTAAGTATAAGTGTATTTGATGAGCAGTTTCTTACATTTGAATTATATACCCCCCCCCCACAAAATATAGGCTGAAATCTAAACCAAGGTGTATGTGAGCATAATTTTATTTTAGAATCAAGTCTTCACAAATACAAGCAACTTCAAGTGGGGTCTCTCATCTAGTATAGACTGTAGTCTAATATGCCTGATGTCTTATATGCAAAGGACAGTGATGATGATGAGGGAAGTGCTTTAGTTTGAAGCTATGGATTGCTGGGAAGCCACTAAAAGCTGGTCAGAAGCAAGGCAACATTCTGTCTTCCAGATATCAGAGGCAGTACAGGCTTGCTGGCCTCCCAGAACTGTGAAGTGAGAGACTGGTGTTAAGGTATCTGGTTTGAGGAACTTTGTAACAGTAACCCTAGGACAGTAGTCCATAGTTAAAAGGTAAAAGATACCTTCACAATCTGTTTGGAGTATATTTCCTGTGTCACGGTAATGTTATAGTATTATTTGTCTCAAAAACCCAATGTTGATGATCATATTACATTTTAATTTAATGTAGGTAATTTACTTTGAACCCGAAATATGAATGTACCACATTTTTTTCAAACTCTGTTTCAATTGCTTTTAGGTTCTATAAAATCTGTTGTTCAAATATCAGTAATCCTTTTTCAGGAACTCCAGTGTCATACTCATGTGGCATGAAAAATTACAACGAAACATTTTTCTAATTTGGGGAGGGGAATAACCAAATACTGAAATAAGGATACAGGATGACCCATTGTAACAACGAGATGTACAAGACACTATGTTGAAAATGAATTTTACAACTTTGCAGGCAGTGGGGGGAGAAGAAAGGGATGGTAGGAGAAAAATAAAGGAGGGGTCACAATGTTCGATAGGAAATGGACTCATTCCCTTGCTCATGTAACTGTAACCCTACTGTACAATATCTTTGCAATAAAAATATATGTTAGTAAAAAAGAAAGAAATATGTTCTTTTAGAAAAGAAACAATAAAGATAATGTTGGAAATCAATGAAATTGAAAAAAATAAAACAAACAGTACAATTAAAAAATCTCAACATACTGTATGTTCTCTAAAAGAATATATTTAGTCATATTTTTTCAGTTGAATTTTGGGCAAGCATTCTAAGAAAATGTCTGTTACATTCTTCGACACTTTCCAACAGAGTGGATATAAAACATCCTAACTACAGCTTTTTGTTTCAGGAGGTATCATGTTTATAATGCCATTTCATCATTTAATATGAATACTAGTAATTGCAAAATATTATCTTCTAAAAAATAAAAAAGAAAAATATTATCTTCTACTAATTATGGGAGCATATATTTGAGAGAAAATTAAACTCATAAAGTTTTAAGAAAATATAGCAGTGAGCTAGTTAACAAGCAGTTTTACTTTTACTTCTAGAAAAGAAGTACAAATCCTAGATCATTGTCATTGAAGTTAATAAAGCCATGTGGATTTGGAATTGTTTTGCAATATAGTTATACTTTTGTGATGTAATAGCAGTAGTGTTAAATTATTCTTTTAAGTTTGATTCATGTAAATAGCTAAACCAACCTTCAACTTTCCTCTTATTTCTATCTTGTTCAAGAGGTATCCCTTTTAAAGGTGAAAATTAAAATACATATTTAATCTAAGAAGAAATAAACATTGCTGCAAGGCCACAGACACTGAGTTTTCTAAGACCTCATGTAGTGATAGGACATAATAAAATATATGATTCTATATGCATCAATCAAATGAGATTTCCTTTTTTTTTAAGTAAAAGTTGATATAAACTTACAAACTTGAGAAATCATTTGGAAAGATATGTGTTCCACTTTTCCTTGTTCATTATAAAAGCTTGATCATTGTTTTATAAGAGAAGTAGGAAAAGTAAGATAATAGGGGAGGAATTTTTTTTAAAAGAATGCTTTTTATAACCGAGATCATTTATTTATATTTTCACATATCCAGACATGGTAATTGACATATGCTCTGATTACAAAATTTGGGCTATAATCTGAAATTCCAAATCCTTTAGTTCTACATAAAATTTAATGTCTATGGGTATTTGTCATTTCTTCAATAATGATTCTAAAGTTTAGAATCTGATTGTTTTTCTTAGGAGTGTGATCTGAGATTATTACTAGCTATATCAAAAATAAACAATTGTCACTTTATATAGATTGAAGGAAGCTTACTGTATAAAATCTTAATATTTATAGTTTATGCTGATGTGTGTTCATGACAGAGATTCATGATCAACTTTATTCTAAGAAGTTGGTTAAATGTTTGGCTCCCAGTCTAAAAAATTTTTAAACAGCATGCATTTGATAACTGACGAATAGCAATGATACCAGATTGTAAAGTCATTGTATTAAGTTTGAATCTTGCACTCAGAAATCGCTGGGACACTTTTAGTTTTTAGATGGCTGAGGATGGGAATCTGTGGTAATCTTGATATTTATGGAAAATCTAGTATTGATACAGCATTTTACACATTTCATTTGTTATACTTCAACTCTTCCCATTATCTCTTCTTTTCTTAATGAAAGGAGAATAGAACTTTTAGGGTAAAAATCCTACTTTAGAAGGAGTAAACTATGGACGTTGGCCCCTTTCATCTCCTTTTTCCTAATCCCACTCTTAAGTGTTCTTAAAAGAATTACCTACAAAGTCATACATTTCATGGGTGTTTTAATATTTTCCCTCTTTTATGTGTTGCTGTGATGTATGATTTATTTTTTATAGTGAAACCTTTTATATTATTGTAAAGGTGATGTACAGAGGGGTCACAGTTACATAAGTCAGGTAATGAGTATTTTTAAAATTGATTTTATTTATTTATACTATTATTTTTATTTTTATTGAAAGTGTGATGAACAGGAGGTTAAAGTTACCTAAGGAAACTAATGAGTATATTGTTTTAAGTCATTTTGTTTCCCATTCTGTAGTATCTCCCTGTTTTTCCCTTTATCCCTACCCACAAGTTGTACTGTTCATTTTCAACATAGCATCTAGTATCATTGCTACATTTGTTCAACTTTTTGTCCCTCCATTTCTGTTCTCACCTTTGTCCTCCCAAACACAGATAAACAAGTAAATAGGCTAAAAGGAAAAGAAAACATAAACAACAACAATGGAAAAAAACCCTCTGGTTTCCATTTCTTTGAGTTTATTTTTTAAAATATTAATTTACACGATCAGATGTGTATAGGTATTATTCCTTTGTCTTCTTTACTTTTTTTTCTCTTGGAGGAGGTGAGTTTTAAGATTGTATCTAGATTTATACTGCAGGCTGGTGAACAAAAGTTTCCTGTATCCACTTCCTGAGTGTTGGGGCTTCCAGGGTATGACACACACTCAGTCTCACCAATTTCTCCATGGCTTGGGAGTGAGAATCAACCCAGGAGTTTCTACTTCAAGATTATAAAAATGTCAATTGTTTATATTTTGTTTTATTTTTGCAACTTTTATCTTTAATCTAGCTAGAATTTCATTTGGTTGTTTTCCTCCTTTTGTCTTCTTCCTTTTGGTTTTAAGGAGACAAAAGAATGGACATTTTTCTTAAATAGTTCACTAGTCATCTGTTCTATTTTCTTTACTTTCAAAATATCATAACATTTCTCTTTTATGCTAAATAAAGGAGAAGAACTTTTATATGGTCATATCTTCTATATTTTGATCTTACAGAAAAGGTTTACAGTATCTCAGTGGTACTGATAAATACAGCTCCATAGAACATTGTCATAAAAGGAGGAATTTATTGCATGTTCAATCTGCTTTTCATTTGGAATAGAATACTGTGCTGATTTATTTAGAAATAAAATGAGAATGTTAAGGAGAGCTTTTGATGGAAAATTTGTTGACAACTGAATTTTTATAAAACCATAAAATGGTAGATTCCTTGTTATAGAAAATTAGGGTTTTTTTTTCTAGTTTGGCTACAAAGTAAAGAAGACAGTTCCATAATTCAAAAGTTTTAAGCACATTGTAATATTAAAGCTACACAAAAACATGTGTTCTATGAAAGTTTTGCTATGACTCAAGCCTTGAACTCTTGTGCATAGACCGTATGTTGATGGAAAAACAATCTTCTTATTTTTTGCCAGTCCTGGGGCTTGAACTCAGGGCCTGGGCACTATCATTGAGCTTCTTTTGCTCGAGGCTAGTGCTCTACCACTTGAGCCTCAGTGCCACTTCTGGCTTTTGCTGTATGTGGTACTGAGGAATAGAACCCAAGGCTTCATGGCATGAGAGGCAAGCACTCTACCAGTAAGCCATATTCCCAGCCCGGGAAAGCAATCTTCTGTCTTGGGTTTGTATACAGTCTTGTGGAGAAGCTATTAATCCTTACTTATCTATAAAACTATGGAAATAAAGGACTACTATAGTCACTTAAAACTTATCCAAAATCTTCACACACGTCTTGACCTGGCATGGGATAAAAGACTGTCTCAGAAAGGACAGACACAGTGGTATGTGCCTGTAATCCTAGCTACATAGGAAGTGGGATGAGAAAACAACAGTTTGGGTCCAGATCAATGAAAAAAGTTGTTAGTGAGATCTTATCTCAGAAAATAAGCTGGACATGGTAGAACACCTTTGTAACACAGTTACTTGGAAGGCTGAATTAAAAGTCAAATGATTCTATCTGGAAAGTAAACTAAAGCAGAAATGCCGGAGATACATTCAAGTGGCATAGAGGAAAAACAAAGCTCTGATTTCAAATCCCAATACCACCAAAGAAAAAAGGAAAAAGATTGCCTCTTGGATCAGGAGATGTAGGAAATGTTGAGATACATTCCAATATACAACTTACAAAATGATTCTGATAGTTTCATAAATGTTTGTATATCAACCATAATTTGTGTTTAATCATTTTCTCTATCTGTATCTGTCTATTATCTCTCTATACATCTATTATTTTTATAAATAATTATTGTAAAAAATCCTTCTCTGAATCTTTGATTATTTCCCGAAGATAGATTTCTGGAAAAGTCTCTCCTCTGAGGCAATCATACTTCTTCACATTTTTGTCAAATCATCACACAGCATTTCTCTGGGAGTTTGTCATTTTATACTTCTACTAGTTGTAGTATAGCATTTAAGAAGATATTTAGAAGTTCCTTGCCATTTTGATAGGTGCAAATGCCATCGATTCGTATCTTAATTTGCATGTATTTGTTTAGCAATAAGTCTGAGTTTTCCACTAATATTTTTCATAAGGAGTCATTTGTATATTATTATTATTATTATCTATTTGGTCTGTTGTGGGGCTTGAACTCTAGGCCTGGGCGCTGTCCCTGAGCTCTTTAGCTCAAGGCTGGCACTCTACCACTTGAGCCACAGTGCCACTTTCAGCCTTTTCTGTTTATGTGGTGCTGAGGAATTGAACCCAGGGCCTTATGCATGAGAGACAAGCATTCTACTGCTGAGGCACCATCCCAGCCCCCATTTGTATATTCTTTAAATTAATCATACACCTGGCCAATATTTTAATGATATATTGCTTTCAATATTTAAATGCACCACAGTTTGTGTTTAAGCAGCTACTTGTAATTAATGTTTTATTTACAAATTGTAATTTGAATTTAAGAACTATTCCATTTGATGTAACAAAGACCTCGAGGAAAAAGCAGAGACCCTACAAATATTACAGGAAAACATAGGAGATAAACTAAGGCTCCTCAGCACAGGTTGAAACTTCCTAAATAAAGATCCAGAAACACAACAAATCAAAGAAAGGCTGGACAAATGGGATTGCATTAAACTTCAGAGCTTCTTCATGGCAAAGGACATAGCTAGCAAGATCAATAGAAAGCCCACAGATTGGGAGAAGATCTTCACTAGACAAACAACAGACAAGAGGCTCATATCAAAAGTATACCTGTAGCTCAAAAAATTAACCCCCCCCCAGTAACAAATTCCCAAATAAACAACCACCCCATTAATAAGTGTGCTAAAGAATTAAAAAGAGACTTCTCTGGAGAGGAAACAAGAATGGCCAATAGACACTTGAAGAAATGCTCAACATTGCTGGCTATAAGTGAAATAAATGCATATCAAAACCACATTGAGATACCACCTCACCCAGTTAGAAAGGCCATTTTTAAGAAAACAAATAATAACAGATGCTGGTGGGGATGTAGCCAAAGGGGACGCTACTATACTATTGGTGGGAGTGTAAGCTGGTTCAGCCACTCTGGAAAGCAGTGTGGAGGTTCCTCAAAAAACTAAACATAGAATTACCATCCAGCAATCCCACTCTTGGGCCTTTATCCAAAGGATCACAAGCAAGGCCATACTAAAGCTATCAGCACAACTATGTTTATTGCAGCATTATTCACCATAGGCTAAGATATGGAACCAACCCAGATGCCCCTCAATAGTTGAATGGATCAAGAAAATGTGGTATATATACACAATGGAATTTTATGCTTCTATCAGAAACATTGCCCCTTTTATAAAGAAATGAAAAATCTTGGAAAAAATTCTATTAAGTGAAGTAAGCGAGACCCAAAGAAACGTAGGCTCTATGGTTTCCCTCATTTGCAATATTTAGTATATCCCTAGGATAGTCCTGGCAGAGGATCATAATTACTCAATAGCTATGTGCATGTACCATACAAAATGATGCTAATCGAAAGGAACTCCAAGACATGGAAACAATAGATCTGTTTTTGGTTGTTGACCTTTTGTCACCAATGTACTATATCTAGTTCTTTCTTCTTATTTTATCTCATTTTTCTTTTTCCATTGGTTTATCTCTGGAAATCACTGTCTTTGATTCTGATACCCTGGGCCTTGTATATACATTTATCTGATTTGGGGAAGGAAAGAGGAATAACAAGATGCTGAAACAAGGACAAAGGATGACCCATTGTAACAAAGATACTCACAAGTCACTATGCTGAAAATGAACTTTACAATTTCAGGAGAAGGGGAAAGGAGTGGAAGAGGGAAGGGATAGTGGGAGAAAAACAAAGGAGTGGGTAACAATGTTCTACAAGAAATGTACTCATTAGCTTACTAATATAAATGTAACTCTTCTGTAGAGCATCTTTACAATACAATAAAAATAAAAAAGCCGGGCGCCGGTGGCTCACGCCTATTATCCTAGCTACTCAGGAGGCTGAAATCTGAGGATCACGGTTCAAAGTCAGCCCGGGCAGGAAAGTTCGTGAGACTCCTATCTCCAATAAACCACCAGAAAACCGGAAGTGGCGCTGTGGCTCAAGCAGTAGAGCACTAGCCTTGAGCTGAAGAGCTGAGGGACAGTGCCCAAGCCCAGAGTTCAAGCCCCACAACCGACAAAATAAATATATTAATTAATTAATTAAAAAAGAACTATTCCATTTGAATTGGATATACATTTTTGAGGATATTTAAAAATTATTTATATAAGATACTATAACCATTTCTTGCTGCCATATTTATGGTCATTTGCTGCATGATTGTACATAACTATAATTTACCTACTAAAAAGTACTACCTAGACCTATCTTTGTATTTATTTCCTTTTTCTTTTTTTTATTGTGAAAATACTGTACAGAGAGTTTACAATTACATGGGCAAGATAGTGTGTACATTTCTTATCAAGCATTGTAGCCTCCTCCTTTGTTTACCCTTCCCATCCATTCCCATCCTGTCCCCCCCCCACCTAATCCTCCCCCCCCACATGTTGTAAAGTTCGTTTTCAACATGACAACTTGGACTTCTCATTGTTGCAACGGGTCCATCTGTATCCTTATTTAAACGACTTGTTTTTCCCCTTCCCCTCCACAAATTATACCGACATCAGATACAGTGAAAGCAGGAGTTATAATGTGGGGGAGGGACATTCAAAGCAACAAAGAAATAATCTTATAAATGCGTTAGAAACACATGCATGAAAGAAAAAAACATTTAAAATACATATCTTAGGCTTCATTTTCCTAACATCACCTTATCTGACCTTTTCTGCTTGACTCAGACATATACTAGATATTGCAAATAAGGGAAATCATGGGACCTATGTTTCTTTGGGCTTGACTTACTTCACTTAATATAATTTTTTCCAAGTCTTTCCATTTCCTAACAAATGGGACAATGTCATTTTTTCTGATGGAGGCATAGAATTCCATTGTGTATATATACACCACATTTTCTTGATCCATTCATCTACTGAGGGGCATCTGGGTTGGTTCCAGATCTTAGCTATGGTAAATAATGCTGCAATAAACATAGTTGTGCTGGTAGCTTTAGTGTGGTCTCATTTGTAAACATTTGGGTAAATGGCCAAAAGTGGGATTGCTGGGTCATAGGGGAGTTCTATGTGGAGTCTTTTGAGGAACCTCCATACTACTTTCCAAAGTGGCTGAACAATTTTACACTCCCATGAACAATGCAGTAAGGTTCCCTTCTGTCCACATTCCCTCCAGCATCTGTTGTTATCAGAGTTCTTGATTTTTGCCATTCTAACTGGGGTGAGGTGGTATCTCAATGTTGTTTTGATTTGCATTTCTTTTATGACTAGGGAGGTTGAGCATTTCTTCATGGGTCTATTGGCCATCCTTCTTTCCTCTTCAGAGAAGTTTCTCTTTAAGTCATTATCTCACTTATTTATTGGGCAGTTGTTGTTGGGGGATTTAATTTTTTGAGTTCCAAGTATATTTTAGATATGAGACCCTTGTCTGTTAGATGGCTAGTGAAGATCTTCTCCCAATCCATGGGCTTTCTATTGATCTTGCTAGCTATGTCCTTGCCATGCAGAAGCTCTGCCACTTCATGCAATCCATTTGTCCAACCTTTCTTTGATTTGTTGTGTTTCCGGGTCTCTATTCAGAAAATTTCAGCCTGAGCCAAGGAGACCTAGGGTTTCTCCTATTCCATCCTGTAGTGTTTTCAGAGTGTCTGCTTTGATCCTTTTGGAGTTGATTCTGGTGCAGGGTGATATATAAGGATCTAGCTTTCTAGTTTTTAGAAGTAGTTAACCAATTTTGCCATCACCATTTACTGAAGAGGCTGTCTTTCTTCCTTATCAGAGGGGTTACAGTTACATGAGCAAGGTAATGAGTACATTTCTTATCAAGCATTGTTGCCTCCTCCTTTGTTTGTCCGTTTTCATCCCTTCCCTCCTACCTCCTCAACTACACTTTCCCCCTGCCCTGCCCTAAATTGTAAAGTTCGTTTTTCAACATAGTGTCTTGTACATCTGATTGTTGCAATGGGTCAACCTGTATCCCTATATTATCCAACTTTTGATCCTCCCTTCTTTGCTTCTTGAGTAACTGGGATTACAGGCAGATGTAACCATGCCTAGCAACCTAGATTCTTGTTGACATTGTTGCATGATTATACTTGGGTAGATGTTAGTATTCTTCTGGAATGAGGATGGTACAGACAGCCCAGAGAATGACCTATACTATCCTGATGAATAAAGTGGAATTCATAAGGTTGACTTAAAGGGTTTTGGATAAAAAATGGAGAGTTTTAGCTAAATACCTATCAAGCTCTTATTTTGTGTGACAGAATTGATATAAATCTATACCTCCATTACCACCTAGTATTGAAGAAGCAGGGATGACTGCAGGTTCAGCATTTTCACGGGTACATCACATCTATTTAACAAAACAGTAGCCATGGTTTTGCAACTGGGTCCTGTGTTCTTCCCAGACACAGGTTTCTATCTAGGCATATAGTACCAAACATAGGTCTCCTTCTGTGGAGTAGGACTAAGTACCCATTGGAATGTGTTTGGTTGCCCTGATACTATTGTGTCACTTTGGTACCAATGGGCCCATCCTGCAGGTCTTGCTAATAGGTATCACATATGGGCCCCATATTAAAGCAAGGCCATGAATAATTCTTTTTTTATTTTGAATATAACGTACAGGGGCGTTACAATTACATGAGCAAGGTAATGAGTACATTTCTTATCAAGCATTGTTGCCTTCTCCTTTGTTTTCCCTTCCCATCCCTTCCCATCTCCCCTCCCACCCCCCCCCACCCCGGAGCCCTTCAAAACTACAAATGATGAAGCATTTGTAGGCAAACCTTCCAGTTCAGTCCCAGCTTGATTTTTCTGTGTTCTGCAGTCAGAGCCCATGGTGTCTTTACTAATGAGGATTTACCATTTATTTCTGTCGTGCAACCATCTGAAGTGGCAATGGTCTCTCTAGTTGATTGTGATAGGCGCTCCAGGCTTCTCTGGTCAATGACTCATAAGGAGCTCACTTATGCCTAGGCACTGGGCTTTTATTTAATAACTTTGTAGCTTCTGGAAGTGCTTTTTTTCCACCTGCACTGGGCTGAAGTTTTAAGTACATGTGCCTCTTCTGTAGAGTATGATTTTGATCTTCCCCAGAAGGGGTCATGACTTTCCATCTTTGCTCTTAGTTGGGACTTGGCTGATCTCCACCAATGTTGTCTGACCATGGGAAAGCAAGCTTTGTTTTGCTGCTGTCTGGCATATAGAGCATGCAAATGGTGGCTTGCTGCAAGTTCCTCTGGATAAGATTTGGAGGACTAGACTCATCATACTCAAGCTCATCATACTCAAATTCTGACTGCCTGACACATTCATTTCTCCAGGCTGAGGAATGTATTATCCTGTAATCAGAGCATGATATATAATCAGTCTTTCTCTCTCAGATGTGATAACTACTTACGTAGTTATAACATTGGGACTTCCAGGCATAATGTTTGACGTAGAAGTAAATACGTTGGTTTGTTTTTCAGGCAGACATATCTTTTTGACACTCTGAGAGGGGACAAGACTATTGGGTAGAAACAAGGAGCCTACACAGATACAAAACGAATCTTAGGTTATTTTTAATTTGCAAATTTCTAAGATATGATGTGATATTCCATTAATTTTGTTATCTGTTGGAAAGTGAATAAATCTTAAAGTGATGTCATGTTAACAAATTTAGAACTGAAATAGTAGGACCCATCTTGCTTTGACACATTGAAAGAGCTATGAAAGTTCAAGGGGAGGACAAAATAAATGAGCAAGTAGATGGAGACTCTAAAAGATTCTGAAAGATGATCCATAAGAAATATCGGACTCTAATCTGAAAATTCAAAAGCTGGTGAAAGAGAAGTATCACATTTCATCATACCATAAAAAGTTATAAGGTCAGCAGATTTTTTCAAACTCATTGTTAGAATTATGAAATACCTATCAAATGTATGTAAGTTATAGATTTAAAGAACTATGTGTGTAGCATACCATCGTTTATAAAATTAGAAAATATAAATAAATCTGGAGAGGAGAGTTGTATTTCAGGCTCCTATTTGTTGGGAGGGTAAGTTCTTCACCAGGTTTTCTTTATTGATAGTTTCCTGGGGGTATGTCCTATTTCCTTTTTTCCCCCCTCTTTCCTCCTTGGAGGTGATATCAGATACTATTATGGAAAGATTGTTTAGGTGTCACCTAAATAATCCAGCTTGAAACCTATATGTTAAACTTAGCCATCCTCATTTTCTGTATTAATCATGAAGTAACCACAAATGGTTGCATCACTTGACAGCTTATGATAATTTAGGAAAGCATTAATGATAAAAGAGCCATGATTTTTATAGAATTGGAAGGTGCTTATGTGATTTCTGTAGGGGAGAATAAAAAGCTATCATGCTCTATGGGTAATTTTCTAGAATTTTATCATTTAAACAAGATGTATCTAAAATGATTTCTATTTTCAATGGATTTTTTTATAGTACTACTACAGAAAATGTAAAGTTCATTTTAATGTTTTTGACTCTGAACAATTTTCATTGTGCTAGGAATAACTGTAGCTAGCATTTTTATTTCATGAGGCCTAGTTGTATAAGTCAGATTTTAAGATGTAAAGCATGTGGTAGGTGAATTAGATTGAAAACATATGTATGCAAATATTGCCACAGGTCTTTTTAATTAAAGTACTTCTTTGAGGTTTCTGAGAAAAAAATAGCTTTAAATCTATTATCTCAACATATCCAATTACTGAAATCTGGGTTTGAGTTTAGTATTTATGTACTGAAATCTGGGTTTGTACTTAGCTTTTATGGGATAAGAAAACCATGTGGAAGTGGTCAGAGAAATTCAAACAATCTTATCTGTCTTGGGCTGTTCACAAACATTGCAGAAACTCTTCTTATGAATCATTGCTTCATATTAATCTCTGTACAGTCCTCTCCAAAGAATACTGTACCTTGTTTTTATGGCATGTACAAGGAGAGTCACTGTTGACAAGGGGCTACAGCAACACGGACATCTTGTTCACTGCCCAGCTGGGCTTTGACAGCTTCACTGAGAAAGGACATAATGCCAGAACAACATGGCAAGTGAATCTAAAGGTAGGAAAGGCCAAAGAAAAGCTCCATTAAGAACTGACACAAGGGATTGGAGGTGCCACTCAGTTGGTAGAGCGCTAACCACCGAGTGAGAGAGGCAGGTACTGAGTTGGAGTTCTGCTCTCAGACCTAAAATAAAAGAAAGAAAAAAAAAGACACAAAATATTCTGAAGCCTCATCCAGGTTCCAGCGTGAAATTCTACTACTCAGAAGCTGTTTTGAATGAATATGTTATTAATTAATTGACTCATTCACTACTTTCATGGAACAGCTACCATCAATGATTGTAAAACCTGGTTCTATGGTGGAGTGTGATATAGTATGACCAGTCTGGTTCCTGGGAAGGATTCATGAAGAAAGAGGAATTTTGCAATGGCCTTAACTCTAAGGAAAACTAGTGGTTGGCTAGATGGCTTTCTGAAGAAAGAGATGTGCGAACAGAAATGAAGTTAATAGTAGGGATTGATTTCTGTATGCTTAATTACAGAGTGCAAGTACCCATTCATACTCATGTAACAAATGCAGAGTGAATATTCCCCTAGGTCTGAGGCTGTACTCTACTAGGTGCTGAGTGTGCATTAATGAGTAAGATCGACTTGGTCTGGGCCTTTATGGAGAAAACAATCAACTAGTGAAAGGACAGGGAGTAGACAGAAAGCAGCTGTTAGTATGCTATTGCAACTTGATTGGGGGTCATGAAGAATTAAGCAGTGAGGTAGCATGATTTAATTTTGTTACTCTTGGTGTCATGTGGAAATAATGTACACAATGAAAATTAGCAGGAAGCTGTCCTTGTAGTTGAGTCAGAAACAATGCTTTTTAATTTCAAATTGGGGTTCCTAATCTTATAGAAGATTATAATCTTCCATAATCTTATAGAAGATTATGAAGTCAAGACAAATTTTGCCAGGATTTTTTAAAACAATTTTTTAATTGTGAAAATACCGTACAGAGGGGTTACAGTTACATGAGCAACGTAATGAGTACATTTCTTATCAAGTGTTGTTGCCTCCTCCTTTGTTTCCCCTTACTATCCCTTCCCATCTCCTCCCCTGCCACCTCTCCCTTCCTGCTCCAAAGTTGTAAAGTTCGTTTTTCGACATAACGTCTTGTACATCTCAGTGTTGCAATGGGTCCACCTGTATCCCTATTTAAACAATTTGTTTTTTCCCCTCCCTTCCACAAAGTATACCAACATCAAATACAGTGAAAACAGGGTTTATACCGTGGGGGAGGGACATACAAAGCAACAAAGAAATCATCTTATAAGTATGTTTAAAACAATAGCAAGCAAGAAAAAACATTTGAGTCCTTATTCTGGGAGTTCATTTCACCTAACATCAACTTATCTGATCGTTTCTGTTTGTGTCAGACATATACTAGTTATTGCGAATAAGGGAAACCATGGGACTTATGTTTCTTTGGGCCTGGCTTACTTCACTTAATATAATTTTTTCCAAGTCTTTCCATTTCCTAACAAATGGGGCAATGTCATTCTTTCTGATGGAGGCATAGAATTCCATTGTGTATATATACCACGTTTTCTTGATCCATTCATCTACTGAGGGGCATCTGGGTTGGTTCCATACCTTAGCTATACATTTACCAGGATATGTTTATGGCCCTAAAGACATGAGGTTGTCAAGGCAGGATAGGTAGTGAGCACCAAGAAGCAATGGTGAGTTTAGCTTCATGTCTCACACCTTACAAGGAGTTCTCTGACATCTGTAGCGCTTGCTTACCAATGGGGCTCTAACACCACACTTTAAAAAATTGTATCCATTAGAAAATGTAGTATATATACACAATGGAATTCTATGCCTCCATCAGAAAGAATGACATTGCCCCATTTGTTAGGAAATGGAAAGGCTTGGAAAAAATTATATTAAATGAAGTAAGCCAGGCCCAAAGAAACATAAGTCCCATGGTTTCCCTTATTTGCAATATCTAGTATATGTCTGAGTCAAGCAGAAAAGGTCAGATAAGTTGATGTTAGGAAATAAACCCTAAGATATGTATTCAAATGTTTTTTTTTCTTTCATGCAATTGTTTCTAACATGTTTATAAGATTATTTCTTTGTTGCTTTGTATGTCCCTCCCCCACAGTATAACCCCAGCTTTCACTGTATTTGATGTAGGTGTAATTTGTGGAGGGGAAGGGCAAAAACAAATCATTTAAATAGGGATACAGGTGGACCCATTGCAACAATGAGATGTACAAGTTGTTATGTCGAAAACGAACTTTACAACTTTGGTGCAGGGTGGGGGGAAAAATTGGGGGGGGGCAGGGGGAGGATGGGAAGGGATGGAAAGGGGAAACAAAGGAGGAGGCTACAATGCTTGATAAGAATTGTACTCATTATCTTGCCCATGTAATTGTAACCCCTCTGTACAGTATTTTCACAATAAAAAATTGTATCCATTTATGTGTTTGTTTTCCTGGCAGCTAGTGAGTTCCTTGAAGCAGACTCACATTTATCATTCCCACCTTCCACTGCTAAACCCAGAATATCGTGTTTTAAGAATGACGGTAGGCTATACTTGGTGATATTGTTGGATTTTCTGAGAATATTTGTGGGAACCAGTAAAAATATACAGATGCAAGCAATTTCAGTTGAAACAACAATTTAAAGAAGCCAGAAAATTGATCTATATATTAATTTCTAATCAAGGTTGTTTAGAGTTCTACTTTTTCACTGATTTAACAGTCCGAAAAAATTATTTTTAGATATATTTCAGCCTTTGAATGACAATTCTACTAAATCTGTTTATTCTTGGATCTATAATCATTATAGGATTTGATCCAGGTTATTTATATAAATGTGTGGTTTTTTTTCCCAAGTCAGCTTTTACTGACTTGGAAGTAGGGAGATATGATACAGGAATATCTGGACTGTATTCATCCTTTGTTCATAAGCAGTGGACCAGTTCATCTCTCTGAGTCTCCTTTATGATATTTAATATCCTACAACCATGTCTAGTATGTTCCAGACCTCTCACAGGGCCTGTAGGCATGTGCTTAGGGAAAATGGTAGAGAAACTTGTATTCAAGTACTTACAGTCTTTTTAGGTATATGCTTCAGGCCCTCAAGTCTGAATTGCTTAAGTGAATATCTTGAATTGAAAAAAATACAATTAAGGCTTTGTGAGAAGAGCTCTCCTTGCTCCAGCTTGAATGATGCATTTGGCATTTAGTAAATCTGAGGAAGATTTGGGATTTAGGAGAGAGCAAAGTAAATGGGATTTGGTTTCAATATTTATAAACATATAGGGAGGGCATAATTCTCTGTTATATTTTTTTTAAACTCTCAGAAACGAGTACAGGTATTACACCAGAAGTGCCCACCACATGTCACTATCTGACATTGCATAATTTCAGACCCGTTTCAAGGGAGCTGGAAGTCCTTCACTTCTGCCTTTCCTCCCCAGAGAGAGACCTTGAGAAACCATACAGAGAAATTCTATGTGGCTAGTTCCCAGAACTGCTTTAAATTTTGTTTCTTGGGGTTATCTAGTTCTAGATCTGGTCTACACATATTGCTAAAATAAATCTTCATCTCCTTGAGGCAGATTGAATTAGTCTTCATTCTTGGCTATAAAAATAAAAAAATGAAAATACTGTTGATGAGTTAAGTAGAAGGAAATGAAAACATATTGCAAAAACCCCACAAAAACAGGATTTAGGGAGAAAACAAGAGTGTATCACACATTCAGCACAAGGAGGTTTCAACTTATTTTTCATTTAAGATAGAATATCTCTAGGGACACAAACTTTTCTTAGAGCTCTGACTAAAGTTTCCAAACATTGTGTGGAGTTCCAGGTCTTGCTTTAGATCTGTGGATGTGGAAGAGAGTGGTATACCAGACCTTCTCTGGGAAGCCTGCTGCTTGCATTGATTCCTGGTCCTCTCCCTCAGAGATTCTGCGGGGAGTCTGGTGTAGGCCTGGCACCTGGAATTTTAACAAGCTACATCAACAATTCTGATCCATAGCCTGAATTCAAAATCTTGACCTTTGATCTTTAGCTGATCTGATTCAGAGATGGATTCATGTATCTTCAAATGTATACAACTCTGCTAATGGGTCCCTCTGTTCTTAGATCCTGAGTTTAAAATAATAATAATAAATAATAATATTTATTTCTGTTTTCTTCTGGAAGTAGTATGGTAATATTTGTCTTAAAAGTTGGTCTTGCCTGGTTATTCTGTGGAAAGAAAAATATAATTTATCATTTTGGATTATTTAAGTTGATGATTTAGAGAATGCACGGCATCAGAGAGTCTTGTGAACTTTTCTCTGCAGGCGATAGTTTTCTGTTCTTGTTTTCCTGTGGTGCTGGAAGTCAAAACCAGGGTCTTATTCATGCTAGGCAAGCACTAGACCACTTAATTATACCCCCAGTCCCTCTTCAGGGAACCTAAACTTCAAAACTTCTTTAAAAATAATGGTTATCATTGTTGGATAAATAAAAATCATATACATTTGTGGTGTTTCAATATATACATAAACTGTGGAACACAAACTGATTAGCATATCCATCATCTCACTTATCTATCATAATTAATACTTTACCATGGGTTGTGGTCATCCTGCTATGCAGTAGATGTAAAAAGTTATTCCTTCTAACTGGTAGTTTGTATTCCTTAGCCAACAGTTCTGTAAACTTCCCTTCCGTACCTCTCCATTTTCCATAAATGTCTTCTATTGTCTATTTTTATGAGTTCTACATTTTTAGATTCTTCATGTAAGTGAGATTATGCAGGGTTTGTTTTTCTGTGTATGACTTAGTTAATGAGTATAATAACCTCCAGATTCATCCATATCATCACAAATGAGAGGGTCCTCCCCAACCTTTTCTCTTTTTAGTTGGTAGTGGGGCTTAAACTCAAGGCCTGGGCACTATCCCTGAGCTTTATTTATTTTTTCTCTCAAGGCTATCGCTTTACCACTCTGAGCTACAGCATTACTTCTGGCTTTTTGAGTAGTTTATAGGAGGTAAGAGTCTCATGGACTTTGCTGCCCAGGCTGGTTTAGAACCTTGATCCTTAGGTCTCAGCCTCCTGAATAGCTAGGATTACAGATATGAGGCAAAGGCACCCAGCCTCCCCAACCTGTTAAGACCGTGCAGATATACCATATTTTCTTTATGGATTCATCCACTGCTGGACACTTAGATTGATATCATATCTTGAGAAATAATAATTATGTTTCAATGAACATGGACACATTGGTATTTCTTTTGGATATATACATGGATAGGGGATTACTGGATCCTGGGGAAATTCTATGTCAGAAGTTTTATATTGGTTTCCATAATGGTTGTGCTAATTTCCATTCCCATCAATAATGTATCAGGATTCCCTCTTCAAATCTTTCTTCAAAGTTATCCTTTATATTTCCAGGAAGTACAAAAATTACAAATAGTAGAGAGTTTTTAAGAGATTAAACATTCAATAGTATTTGGCTTTTCTGTCCCACCATTTTGGAGATATTGGAGCATGGGTAATTGCTCAATCAAAGGACTATTATGTAGCATGGGATTGTGACAAGATTTCCTGCCTTGGTTAAACTCTTATATTTGTTTCTCTAGTTTCCTCAACAACTGTAATCAAACACAGTGCCATTCAGGCTGATCAGTGGACTGGTTTTCTTAAGACTGAGAGGTTCCCAGGTCATGAAATTTTGTATTAAAGTTGGGCAGATACCAGACAACTTTGGATGCTGACCCTAGTTGCTCTAGTTCCGGTCTTCAGCTGTATTTTTCTCATGTCTATTGAATGGTCTATTCTTAGACTTTATAAAGAAATAAAGGGTATTAGATAGAAAACTACTAAGCTTCCTTTCCAACCTACTGGCTGATAACCAGGCTGCACCAAATGTTTTTCCTTCCTATCCATCCTCTTTTTCCTTCTGCATGGTGTTAAACATTTGCAAAGTCTAACCATGCACATAGGAAAGTGTGCCTCTATGACTATTCATAGAAATATTCAGACCATATCACAGTGTGACAGAATGCAAGGGAGGTTTTGTAAAGAGGCTAGCACTACTGTAATATAACTACCATTCTACCATTGTGTTGTCCTACTTTGAGCCAGATAAAATTCATTACAATCCATATCTTGAGAGTCCCTGCTTTTGCTTGACTTTCAGATAACCATACCTTTGTACCTGACAGTCCTTATTTTATTCTTTATCATTATAAACTTGTTCAAATATTTCAAAAATGAAACACAAAATCCACTCCCTCTCCTCTACCATTTATTAACCTGTTTTTCTCCTTTTCCATTTATTCAGTTTGTAAGAGAAAAGACTTTCTCTCTTTCCTTTAGCCATGAATTGCAGTGTGTCTCTTCAGTACATACCATTGCACCTGCTTTTGTATATTCATCACTCATCTTTGGATATATTTAGTGAGAAATATATTTTGATTTGTGACTTAACACTAGATTTATTTTTAAGCAATAAACTTCAGTACAATTTTAAAGAATAAATCACCCATGATTTTTCTATGAAGAATTAAATACTTATTCTCTGTATCTTGCTTCATTATTTGTAATTCTGCCCATTAGGTACATCTCCTTATTACTGTCTTAAAACTTTTCTGGTTGTATTCTGAATCAAATTTAAGTTCATCTCCATCTTTTTTTGTACATTTTTATTGTAAAAATGCTTTAAAGAGGGGTTACAGTTACATGAGCAAGGTAATGAGTACATTTCCTATTGAGCATTGTTGCCTCTTCCTTTGTTTTTGGTTAACCTTTTATCTAGTACCTAAACTATACTGAAGAACTGATGTTTCCATCTTGGTGTTCTATTTTATGGTCCCATTCATTTTGTAGGTTCTCTCTGGCTGAGTTATTTATTGATTATTTCAACATTGTGGCAATATCTGCATGCTAGATTTTAAGCTTGCCACATATCTCTTTAAATGCAAAGTTTTGTATGAATTTTTACAAGTAACACAACCAAAGTACTTCAAGTAGATTTTTTTTTATCACTTAGTTCTTCAATTCCAAATATCCTATGTTGAGGATATATGAACAACTCCGTCACTTAGAATTACCTTTGATTTCTCTTATTTATTTCCCACATCAGTCAGTTGGCCATTAAATTTCTCTCACACTTCTTAGAAACATTTCCTTTTCTCTACATAGATGAGCCTCAATCTTTAAATATGATATTTGTTCAATAGATTAAAAATGAAAATTTGAGTCTATGCTTGGCCCTCTTCAATCACTTTTCTATGCTGCTGTGAAAAAAATCTTTTAAACTCAGAAATCTGAAATTATGATTATGACAGTAGAATCTTGAATGAGGCAGATCTGGACTTATAACCAGTTTCAGCATCTATTAGCTAAAATGTTAGGCAATTTATGTAACCTCACTAAACCTCATTTGTGAATTGAAATTATCTTTCAGAACTTTGTTTTGAAGATCAAATGAATAATCTGTGTGCCACAGTACCTTGTATATATATAGTTCTCAGAATTTGTTTACTGCTATTATCATGGTTATTCTTGTGGATACCACTATAACTCTTCCTAGTTGAATTCCTTCAATACTTCTCTATCAGATTTTAGATAAAGACTAACGTTCTACCAGTGATGGGCATTGCCTTTATGCCTTATTTGTTATCTCCAACCTTATCTGAAGCTATGTTTCTTTTTCAATGTATGTTGTTTTAGTCATATTGGATTAGACTTCCTAGGATAAATCTTTTTTTTTTTCTCTTCTTTTTGTTTATGGTTTGATATTTCTTGGCTTTAACTATTTCCTGGCTAAATTCATGTATTTTCCAAAGTTCAGTTTCAGTGTTATTGTTTCTTAAAGAACTTACTATCACTACCCTAACATGGTTCATAACACATGTTTTGTCTGTTCTCTTCACTTCCTGTGCACACATGATTTCACCACATAATTCCACATATTATCTTCCCCGATAAACCATGGATATCTTGAAGGCACCATCGTTTTATAGTCATCCTTGCATTGTCAATTTCTAGCCAATTCCTGGCAAGTAGTATTGGCAGTTAAACATAGTGTTATGCCTGGTTTAAATGTTTATAATAATAGTTTCAGAACATGAGTATGATAAAATGCCCACAATTAAATTTTAAAATAAATCTATTATTAAATGCTCAAATGACTGCTATAAATAAGAAGCTATATAATAGTTGAAGTGTTATATCTTTTGGAAGATTTAAAAGAAAAGAAAATATTTAAATTGTATCTTTAAGGTGTAAGAATTGATTAGAAAAAAAGTAGCAGAAGGAAGTTTTTAGGAAAGAACTATTGGATCACATACAGGAGAAGTTAGAATTTACAGGATGTTTCCTCTGGCTACATAGTAGTGTTTGTTAACTTTTAAACTTTTATTCTTTCATTGAGACTATAAGATAACAACTGAGGAAAATGGTGATTGAAAGAACTAGGTAAATTTGGAAAGTTCACAGTCTTTTTTATGTTTTTTTTAATTGTAAAAATAGTATACAGAGGGGTTACAGTTACATGAGTAAGGTAATGAGTACATTTCCTATTGAGCATTGTCACTTTCTCCTTTGTTTTTCCCCTACCATCCCTTCCCTCCCCACCTCCCCAACACACAGTCTTTATGTGACGAAAACATCATTTGATTCTAATTCCTCCTGTTCCTGAAGGGCTGCTTTCTCTATTAGCTAATTCATCGCACATTGATACAAGAGAGCACAATGGCATGCCAGAGCCTGGATCAGGAGTCTAGTGGATAAGAGGCACTGGGAGTTCTCTCTGTGAAATAACCATACATCCTTCCACTATGAAATGCATGGAAGACCTTGTGTCAAAATCAAGATTGAAAAAAGTGGCATCTGGCACACCAACTATAATTATCCCTTTGTGTTTCCACTGACAGGCGATGCTGATAGGCATGTGACATTTTTGAGTGGGTCTGAATTTAGCCTTAAACCCTTATTTGTGGGATAATAATTATAAAGTTTTGGTTTGTTCATAACTCTTCCTTCTTCCTGGCATCATTATAATATCCTTATGGACAATTACCTCACCAATATTTATAACAAGCAAGGTGACACTATATAACAAGGCAAGAGGTCCTCCTATTATTGAAGATGAAGGCTTTCCTTAAGGTTTTGACATTCTATTTTTGTCAGATATGACTTTCTTAGTATTTTCAGCTACTGAGCATGTGACCTTAGGTTGACTAGAAACATAAACAGATATGTTGAATGAAAACTCCTTTGTAAGACTACTTTAAAATAATTTTAAAAGAATCTGAATGAATAAACAAACAAAAGAAAGAAAAAAGGTGCCTTTTCAAAAAGAGAATTTAAAGCAAATTATTCAGAATTGAAAAAAAATGTTTCATTCATCCCAAAACAGAAATCCTGATGAGTGAAGGATAAAGTGTTTTTCCTGGCTTCTCTTTTATTCCTATGTATCATCTTTAGAATTCTCATCTAGTTTATGCCATCCCCCAAATATTATTCCAATGAGAACTTTTTAAGTAAGAGTCAATTGTTGTTGCTTGCAACCAAAAAATTATAATCAATACCATTCTTATTCAGCATTGGTTCATTTTTTCAAAAACCAGCAGGCCTATGATTTAATAACAATGACATAAGACTTAAATCTAAGAAGATTTAAATATGGAAAACATGTTGTCTGATGGTATTTTAGAGTTTGTCAGTTTGGCTAAGCTAGAAGTAGATTTCCTGCAATCCTTTCTTCAAGTTAGACTTTGCCAAAAGGTAAAATGCTGTAGTATTTGGAAGGTGGTGGTATAAGGCAGGAGCTATTATACATTGAGGATCTTCAGGGTCACTCATAGAGAAAGAAAACTGTAGAAGTGTCCTCAGGTCTCTTATTGATGTCCAATTTTGTACAAAATCCATCTCTGAACAATGGAGAATCTAGACTCAAAAATAAATATAGACTCAAGAATTTCTTTCTTTTATCCTGCCACATTTTCTTTGTGGTTATTTTCCAAATAGCTGGATATAACTAGTTTTCAGGACCCTCTGGAAAATTCCACTTTGCTCACTTAATACTGTGCTTCAGAAAGATGCTTCTCCCTGATTCTCTCTTCTTCCAATTTGGTCTGTTTCTCCAACTTCTGTAACTATGTGAGGGCTACATCCTATAATAATTATCTCATTCCTCCAAATTCATAGAAGCTTTATTTTCACAATTAGCTTTTATTGCTATCAATATTGGTAGTAGAGTTTTTTTCTAGAATAAGAAAACATTAAAGATGATCATTTATGATTTGCTATTTGATCTGATTAGATTTAAAGGCTTTGCTGGCAGTAATAAAATGGACATTGGTGAGGCATGGCATGTAATGGGTAAAAAAAAGTAATCTTTATCATTTATGACACATCTGCAATCTAACACACACTTTATAGTTTATTAAGTATTGGTTGATTGTATTGAAAAGTGTGAAAAAGAAAATGAGTTCAGATTTCAATGACCAGATTCAGATTTTAATAGCCAGATTAAAGTCTGGGCAGTACATTAGACAATTTTTATGCTTACTCTAAGAGAAAGTAAACCATGTTTCCCAGAAAATTCCTTAAAATCAACCTCAGAGTCAAAAGGATAGCTGAATTATAGATTAACACCAATGTTCAGGGTCTCTTAGACTATAAATAAGGCATTGATTTGGAAGGATAATGGCCATAAGAACTGGGTGCAGGCATAGGCTAATGCTGATCCCAATGTAATTCTCCAGTAGTCAGATGCTGGAGGATGACTTCATCAGATTTTAATCTCAATGGTAGCAGCAATTCCAGATATGGCTTCTTCACTGGAAAATATGAAAACATTCCTTGTTTACAGTTACTAATTAAGTGAATATTTGTTACTTAAGTTCATGTAAGTAACTTCTTGTTACTGAAGACCACTAAGACAAATTAACTATTTTCATTGCCAATAGTACATCTTTCTCACTCACCCTACCTCAGAGTCATAGGAAACGGTCTAGCTGATTGTATCATTACTCTGCAGACTCTTTGGTTATCAGAACTTCAAAATGTATCTAGTTGTTTTAATGTGTGTATGTGTGTGTGTGTGAGAGAGAGAGACAGAGAGAGACAGAGACAGAGACAGTGACAGAGACAGAGACAGAGACAGAGAGACAGAGACAGAGACAGATAGAGCTGAGAGAGAGAGAGAATCTCCCATCTTGAATCCACATTTACTGCTTTTTTAGTGCAAGCTTGACTTTACCAATCCATTGAGGAAAAACATTTCATATTTTCATATAGTTTTTCATGATATTCTGGTATAACCTGAAGTGAATAATGATTTGATTTAGAAGTATATAACTTAAAAAATAAGATTTTTTAAAAAAATTATTGTAAAGGTGATTTACAGAGGGGTTGCATTTACATAAGCCAGCTAATTTGTATAAGTGGTAAATGGAATATTTACATTTGGGCAAAATGTGTGAGTATTTATAGTATTCATACCTGGGTAGTGAAGATCACTTTTACAAGTATTTACACTTGGTGGTCAAGATCACTGGTTCTGTGGTTGTCCACTGCCAGCCACATTGTTCTTGATCATTTGGTACATGAATAAAATGGCAGTTAGTTCAGGAAAGTCACTTTCTGCTCACTAAAATTTGGATGGAGGGAAGTGCTGCTGAGTGCCTACCCTGTCAGTCTCATAGTCCAGTGCTTGCTTCCACCAGTATATTGTTCTTAGCGGGTACCAGCCCATGACCTATTAAAAGATTGTTTACATTGAATAGCTTCTATCATGCCATTGTGGAAGGGATGGTGACTTTTCTTTTTTAAAATGTTTTGTATTGTAAAAATAGTATACAGAGGGGTTACAGTTACATGAATAAGGTAATGAGTACATTTCCTGTGGAACATTGTTACCCCCTCCTTTGTTTTTCCCCTACCATCCCTTCCCTCTCCACCTCACCCCCCACCCAAGTTGTAAAGATCATTTTCTACATAGTGTCTTGTACACCTCATTGTTGCAATGGGTCAACCTATATCTTTGTTTTAGCACTTTTGTTATTTCCCTTCACCTCCCCAAATTAGAAAAATTTATATACAAGATGCAGGCCACCGACATCAAATACAGTTTTATTTTCGTATGTGTGCTGGAAAAGGTATTCTGAATATGAATTTGCTTTTCTTGCCCTAAGTGCTTCTTTCAGCATCACCACCCATGACATTTCAGATGTCTTATTGTGTGCTGTGGTAGTTAATACTTTTGACATGGGAGCTAATTTGAAATGTAACAAAATCTGGCTGTGGCCTATACTTCTGGATGTTAATGTTCTTTGCATATTTCCAGGATCCTGAGACATCTGGCTTAATAGATGAGCTAAATGTATTTCTGAATACTTAGTTATAGTACTAAGTGGCAAGTAATACTTTGTGGGCTGAAGTGAAGTCAATCAGTATATACTATATACCCTGAATTTGTTTCATCCAAAGTTAGGATTCTGTGGTCCATGAATGAAGGATTAAAAATTGAAATTGCTTTCCCACTATTATAGTAAGTAAGCCAGAAGTGAAGTTTGTGCATCTGTTCCTGCAACTTTGATTCACTGGGTCTGAAGGTCCTTCTTACTCCCCATCTAGAGCTTTTTAAGATTTCTTTCCATGTGGCAGCTGTATTTGACTTTTTATTTGAGAGATTGCATAAATTTTATTTGCATTTAACTGGACTTCATGAGTCAGGTTACAAACGCCACTGAAATGATATTTATCTTAAAGACACTTTTGCTTATTATTTTCTGAACCCTACTCTGCTTAAGGATCCATAAATGTGGGTTTTGTTTGGTGAGGATAGCTCACATTTACAGTGCTAGCTACTTGGAGCCTCAGATTGGTAGCATCACACTTTCAGATCAGCCTGGGCAGAAAATTTTACAAGAACCCAGTGTACAACTTGTCATCCTAGGAGGACAGAATGCCTAATATAGACAGACTGATTTCCAGGCATATGCCTGAGCAGAAAGTGAGACTCAGTCTCAATAACAACACAGAAAATGTATGAAGGCTTAGCAGTAGAGAAACTTAGCAAGGAGGCCCTAGGTTGAAACTCCAGCGCCACCAAACTAGCAAACAAAAAAAATGAGAGTTAGGTTTAAAATCTGGCAATCAATATCCATGACAAGGTATAGACCATTTCCTCAGAATTTTGCGTACTATGTAAGCCAAGAGGCTCTTTTTCTTTCTCCCACAAAGCTACACATACTGCAGTACTTTGGCTTTGAGATGTTAAACTATTCCATTATCATTTAAACTTGTGTCTTCCTTTTCTACACTGAGACAGAAAAAATACCTCTTTCTCTTCCTTTTCTTAATTTTTCAAGACAGCTGGACTATTGCCCAGTCATATTGGCAAATCACACTCTTAATTTATTCAGGAGATGATAAAGCCTCATCCTTGCTGGTTCTTAGTGCATAGCAGCATATGGAATCAAAAAGTGCCAGACCCAGCTTTGCGCTCCAGGAATGTGTGGGAGAGCTCACCAGCATTTCAGGGTGAAGAAGAACGAGACAGGAGTAAACTCCTTTCATTACCCTCACTTAGGGGTATTTGGGGATATATTTCTGAACACATTGGGATGTATTTATGAAAAAAATTGCTTAAAATATACCAGGCATCTTTCTAGCTAAGAGATACACTTATATTTTTGGGGAGATATTTTAGTAAGCCCCCTTTAAAAAATTAATTATATATATATATATCTCCTTCAATTTTTAATTGCCATTTTCACTCAATGCCCATAAGAATTTCATAAAATGAAAATGCCATTAAGTTTTACAATTACTTTGAATGTGGAAAATTATACAAGGGGAGCATAAGGAGAGTGAGATTTTATTTTCTAATTTGAATGCAATGCTACTTTCTTTAATGCTTTAATTATAGCTTGCTTATGTCCACGTTCTATGGCACCGAAAAGGTCTTGGATTTTCCTGGACACATTTGCACATAAGAATCTTTTGTGTTTGTTATAAACATTAAATTGTGCCCTGTTCTTTAGGTCCTATTAACATTTGTTCTCAGAATATCAACTCTCTCCATATTTGAACTCAATAAGAGTTCCAGTTAATGGGGCAGATCTATTCCCTGGAGGCTGTACCTAGATTTGCCCTAAAAATAAATTTAAATGTGTTACCACAGTTCCAAGCATTAAACAAGTTTTTATTAAAATAAATGTCCCTATCTAATCAAGCAAACTAAAGCAATGAGCTTGACTGAGGAAACAAAATGTATCCATCAATCAAGATAGGAGAAATTTCTAGATCAAAATGATCTCTTAGTTTGTTTAGACATTTTTTATGAGATGTAATTTTAATGAAAGCACAAATGTGATATTTACTTGCAAAGATCACAGCAAAATGCAATAGTTTTAAATTAATGCTATTCATCATCATTTATTCATTGTAGCTAAAATCTATTATTTGCTTTTTTAAAAAATATATAGTTTGTTCTCCTTTGTTAGTATCTGATTTCCCGCCAGAATATACCCTCCTTTTTCAGTGCTTTGCCTTAGAAGGGCTTATCTTCCAGGCTAAGAATGAAGCAAATGACCCAGCCAACAAACTCATTGCATCTCATAGCATCTGTGATTGGTTTGGAGATGATCATGGGCTTTCCCTGAAAGTTAATGAGATTCATGACATTTTTTCTGTGTTTGTGCTGGGGTAAAGGCTCTTTGGTTTTCCTGTTGGATATAAACCTTAGAAGAGTAATGACCATCGCTGAAAAAAAGCCAGAAAATAACAATGAAGAAAATGATTTTGGTACCATGACTTCAGCTTTGAGTATCTATATCCCGACTGCAGAGTCGTATGATACCAAAAATTATCCCCTTTTTTCCCCCATTACCTTGTTTGAGCTGATACAACAGCAAAAATAATTCATACTTACAAATTCATCAAAATTAATGCCATTTCTATTTGTATCAGGGAGTATTTAGGGACATGAAGCTTTGCTTCTAACTTGGAGGGACTCATTCCTTAGGAGAACATTTCTATTCTTGGCAATTATTCTCATATATGAGAGTTCTGTATAGGTCTAGATATACAAATGGGTGTGAGAGTAGGCTAGAGAAGGGTCACTAGAAAAGTGATATCCATATATTGGAGTTAATTTTGCTTAGCATCATCATATTAAATGGTCATATGCACATATCTATTGAGCTATTCTGTACATCTGCTAAGATTATCTAGATGTATACTAATTATTGCAAATAAGGGAAACCACACTACTGAACACATTCTATGAAGGCATAATAACCCTCATCCCAAAACCAGGCAGGGACTCATCAAAGAAAGAGAACTATAGACCCATGTTTTTGATGAACATTGATGCAAAACTTCTCAACAAAATTTTGGCCAATTGAATTCAACAATTCATCCAAAAAACCATACACCATGATCAAACAGGATTCATTTCAGGGATGCAAAGCTGGTTCAATATACGCAAATCAGTTAATATTATTCATCACATCAACAGGAGCAAGGATAAGAACCACATGGCTATCTCAATAGATGCAGAAAAAGCATTCGACAAGATCCAACACTCCTTTATGATGAAGGTTTTGGAAAAATTAGGAATCCATGGAACATTCCTCAATACAATAAAGGCTGTATATGACAAACCTACAGTCAGCATTATATTTAATGGTGAAAAACTAAAGCCATTTCCTCTTAACTCAGGAACAAGGATGTCCACTCTCTCCACTTCTCTTCAACCTAGTCTTAAAATGCCTAGCTACAGCAATAAGACAAGATGCAGACATAAAGGAGATCCAAATAGGGAAAGAAGAAATAAAACTCTCCCTTTTTGCAGATGACATGATCTTGTACTTAAAGAATCCCATAGACCCCACTCCCAAATTACTCAAGCTGATTCAAAACTTTGGCAAAGAAGCAGGGTATAAAATTAACCCTCAAAAATCAATGGCTTTTCTGTATGCCAACAATGAGAAAAGTGTGGCTGAAATTAGGAAAGCAACTCCATTTGTAATAGCCCCACAAAAAATAAAATACCTAGGAATTAACTTAACCAAAGAAGTGAAGGACCTCTATGATGAAAACTTTAAAAACCTGAAAAAGGAAATCAAAACAGAACTTAGAAACGGGCAAAAACTCCCATGCTCCTGGATTGGAAAGATTAACATCGTGAAAATGGCAATACTTCCCAAGGCTATCTACAAATTCAACGCAATACTTATCAAAATTCCAACCTCATTCTTCAAGGAAATAGAAGAGGCAATCCAAAAATTCATATGGAACAATAAAAGACTCCGAAGAGCAAAAACGCTACTCAATGGAAAGAACGCTGCTGGAGGAATATCAATACCAAATTTCAAACTCTACTATAAAGCCATAGTAATCAAAACAGCTTGGTACTGGCACAAGAACAGACCTCAGGACCAATGGAATAGAATTGAAAACCCGGAAATGAACCACACACCTATAGCCATCTAATCTTGGATAAGGGAGCTAAAAAAACAGAATGGAAGAAAGACAGCCTCTTTAGTAAATGGTGATGGCAAAATTGGTTAACTACTTGTAGAAAACTAAAGCTAGAACCTTATATATCACCCTTCACCAGAATCAACTCCAAATGGATCAAAGACCTTGAACTCAAGGCAGACACTCTGAAAACATTATAGGATGGAATAGGAGAAACCCTAGGTCTCCTTGGCTCAGGCCGAAATTTTCTGAATAGAGACCCGGAAACACAACAAATCAAAGAAAGGTTGGACAAATGGCATTGCATGAAGTTGCAGAGTTTCTGCATGGCAAATGACATAGCTAGCAACATCAATAGAAAGCCCATGGATTGGGAGAAGATCTTCACTAGCCATACAACAGACAAGGGTCTCATATCTAAAATATACTTGGAACTCAAAAAATTAAATCCCCCAACAACAAATCCTCAAAGAAACAACTGCCCAATAAATAAGTGGGCTAAAGACTTAAAGAGAAACTTCTCTGAAGAAGAAAGAAAGATGGCCAATAGACCCATGAAGAAATGCTCAACCTCCCTAGCCATAAAAGAAATGCAAATCAAAACAACATTGAGATACCACCTCACCCTCGTTAGAATGGCAAAAATCAAGAACTCTAATAACAACAGATGCTGGAGGGGATGTGGACAGAAGGGAACCTTACTTCATTGTTGGTGGGAGTGTAAACTTGTTCAACCACTTTGGAAAGCAGTATGGAGGTTCCTCAAAAGACTTCACATAGAGCTCCCCTATGACCCAGCAGTCCCACTTTTGGGCATTTACCCAAATGATCACAAACAAGACCATACTAAAACTACCAGCACAACTATGTTTATTGCAGCATTATTTACCATAGCTAAGATATGGAACCAACCCAGATGCCCTTCAGTAGATGAATGGATCAAGAAAATGTGGTATATATACACAATGGAATTCTATGCCTTCATCAGAAAGAATTACTTTGCCCCATTTGTTAGGAAATGGAAAGACTTGTAAAAAATTATATTAAGTGAAGTAAGTCAAGCCCAAAGGAACATAGGTCCCATGATTTCCCTTATTTGTAATATCTAGTATATGTCTGAGTCAAGCAGAAAAGGTCAGATAAGTTGATGTTAGGAATATGAAGCCTAAGATATGTATTTTAAATGGTTTTTTTTTTCATGCATTTGTTTCTAATGCAATTATAAGATTTTTTCTTTGTTACTTTGTATGTCCCTCCCCCACAGTATAACTTCTGCTTTCACTGTATTTGATGTTGGTATAATTTGTGGAGGGGAAGGGGAAAAACAAGTCCTTTAAATAAGGATACATGTGGACCTGTTGCAACAATGAGAAGTACAAGTTGTCATGTCAAAAATGAACTTTACATCTTGGGGTGGGGAGAAGATTGGGTGGTGGGTGAGGGAGGATGAGAAGGGATGGGAAGGGTAAACAAAGGAGGAGTCTACAATGCTTGATAAGAAATGTACTCACTATCTTGCCCATGTAATTGTAACCCCTCTGTACAGTATTTTCACATTAAAAAAGAAAATAAATAAATAAAATAAAATAAATAAAAATAAAAAATAAGGGAAATCATGAGATCTACATGGACACAAGAGGTTTTTCTTTGTTGTTTTTGTTTATATGTACTATGCAATTTTTTTTGTTCCTTTTGTATGTTTTCCCCCCTATGGTATATCTCCTGTTGTCACTGTATTTGATTTTGGCACCTTGATATTGTATATACATTTATGTGAATTAGGGAAGGGAAGGAGACTAGTGAGACAAAGAACCAATGCAATAGCAATATATGCAAAACAATATGTTGGAAATGATCTTTACAATTTGGGGTTGGGGAGGGTGAGGAGAGGTGAAGTAGGAGAAAAATGAGGGAAAAGATAACAAGTTTGACAGGAAGTATACTTATTACCTTACTTATGTAATTGTAACCCCTATGAATGTCACTGTGGCAATTAAAAAATGTAAAAAGCAAAAAAATTAAAAATTATACTATGAAGAAAAGTGAAGTGCAAATTAAATCTTCAAAGAAAAATAAAACTTGCCTGATTCCTACCTGAATTTGGGTTCCTTCTAAAGCAGATCTGGATACAAAACTTGCATTCAAGTAATTTCTTCAGAATGTAATCCCAGGAAGCATGAGTGTATGTGGCAAAATGACACAAGCATATTAATAAGATTTTCATTGCTCTGATTAATACCTGAGAGAAATAATTTCAGGAAAGATTTGTGGCTCGTAGTTTCTGAAATTTCAGTCAACCATGCAGTACCTCCAATGCTTTCATTTGTAATGACAGCCATCATGTCAGAAGGGCATAGTGAAGGAAAGCTGCTCATCACATGACATGGCAATCAGAAAACAGAGAAAGAGAAGATGGGGGAAGGAGGGGGAAGGGAGAGGGACAGCGGGAAAATGAAGAGGGAGAGGAAGGATGGAGGGAGAATGAGTTAGGAAGAGAAAGATGGAGGGAAAGAGTGAGAGTGAGAGAGAAGATACATTCTTCAAAGCATATCCTCAATGGCCTGCTTCCTCCAAGTAGGCCCTGCCTCTTAATATGTCTATTCAACAATTCCCTAAATTATAAATCCATCAATGAAGGAACATGTTAATGAGTTCAGAGACATCATGATATAACCACCTCTTAAAGCTCCACCTCTAAACACTGAGATGAAATTCTGCAATAACATCTCACATCCAGACTAGAATAAGAAGAAAGCAAATACATAACACATTTGTGAATGAAGTCCCATGATCAATGGAGAATTAGCCTCACTAGTGTTCCTATGGGGAATCTAACTGGCCAGGGACGCCACTGAGTTTACTCTGACTCTTATACCTCGTTGGTTGCCTGTTGATCTTGGGTTCTTCTTCTTTTGTTGCCTATTAAAAATGGTTATTATAAAGGTGAAGTACAAAGGGGTTACAGTTACATAAGTCAGACAGCGAGTACGTTCTTTTTGGGTTCTGCTTGCATTGTACTTTCTGGAGTCCCTAACCCACTTAATGACCTATTTTTAATTTAATTTGATTGTCAAACTGGTGTACAGGGGGTTACAGTTACATATGTAAGGTAGGGGTACATTTCTTGTCAAACATTGTTACCCCCTCCCTCATTTTTCTTCCCCTTTCCCCCTAATGTCCCTCCCCACCAAGCTGTAAAGTTCATTGACCTATTGCATGTAGCTATTTTTTTCCTTCAACTTTATATCAAACTGATGTAAACTACTTGTGTTTGATTTGAAGATGTGTTTTGAGGGAAGTTTTACAAGAGGAGGAGTTTTTCTCTCTATAATAAAAAATACACTGAGGTTTGCCAGGCAGTAGTGGTTCATGCCTGTAATTCTAACTATTCAGGAGGCTGAGATCTGAAAGATTCTAAGTTCAAAGCCAGCCCAGGAAGAAAAGTCTGCAAGACTCCATCTCTGAGTAACTGTCAATATTGTCTAATGTGGGTATCACTCAAGTGGTAGAACACCAGCTATAAGGAAGGAAACAGAGAGAAAATATGATTCCCTGAGTTTTAAAGTTTACTATTGCATGTTCATAGCTTCAAAACTTTTATATTGTTCCTTAGTAATACAACCTGAGAAAATGATTCTTGGACAGTTGAAAGAATTACTCTTGCAGAATCTGGAAGTTAATGGGACAGAACACCAGATAAAAATGTGAGTTCAATGGATCATATGTAAGCTTGGAATCGAAAAGTGGTGCCATGGTTATTCTTGATACTGCCCAAAGGTGCAGGCTTTTGTACCCAAATTAGTCATTGCAGACTATTTCTTGGAAGCAGGTGAAAGCTCTCAGACATTTCTGGCTTAGGCAAGCATTGCAGGAAGTATGCCACTGTGAGGTGGTAGGCAGTGTGCACAAGAGCTGGAGGACCACACTTGTACTCACTTGCCAAAAGGGCTTAGGGTAGGTGGCCTTCTGTGATGAGTACAGTTATGGCAATTTCTCACTGCATGGGCTCCTCCCTGGGCCCTGGCCTTCTGTAAAGATGCTCATCTCCATTTGTCTCTTAAGAGTACCTTGAATCTCTACCGCTTTAATGCTTTAGCTTAAATATACGCTCTTGATTTATGCAAAAATGTAGCTCTTAATCCTTTTCTAAGTGTGATATTCTTTTGTCTACAAAAGACTTACAAATGTGTTTTTAACCTAAGTGTCACATGCTTGGTTCACTCTTGTTCTTGTTTAGTTACATAGAAAGCTGACAGAGACCTTGCAAATTTCAATCTTCCACTCTCCCATATCTGTTTCTAAATGTGGAACTATAGTTTATAGCTGAGATGAATGCCTGCATTAACAGAAGAGATGTTTGTTGGTTTTGATTTTAAGCAGCAATGATTTTATCTCTGTAGAAGATGAATAGCAACCAGATGAAGAGACAAGTTTACTTTCAGTAGATAAAGCTGCTTGTGCATCGATGCATAGAAGTGAACGTGGTAAGCTTAGGAAATGTTCAGTTTGGCTTGAAGTCAAATTCTGGAGACAAGTGGCCATAAGAAATGAACTGCAGAGACATATAGTTAGAAATTACAGCTTTAATGTTCCAACATGTGATGCCAAGGAACTCAGACCTTGTCTGAAAAGCACGACGCCAACTTTAGACTGGCAATTAAGAAAGACCACTTTATATCTCTCTAAAAAGCCCCTGCCCTTCAGAAGGACAACACTGGCAAATGTCAAAACCTGAATGTGAACATGGAAAATTCTGTAGCTTCTAAAAGAAGATTATGATGACAGTGATATAGACAGAGAACTGTAAGATTCAAGAGAAAACACTGGAGCAGATGATGAATAGTTTGTAGAATAGAGGACTTTGGAAAAACTACTAGCTTTGGCCTCACAAACTACCATCTACTTTCTCAAAGAACAAAAATGGCATTATACTCTGTATATGCCTGTAGCTCATTGTCTTATGAATAAACTTTCATTACAATAAACATGATATAAGCAAATTCTTATCAAGTTAAACAGTTGCTAAATGCTTCATTGTAAAAATGTAATTTAGCATTTTATAATATTAGATTGTTACTATCTTGAAATATTACAAATGAAATATATTTATGTTTATATATACGTGTATATGTATGTGGTATATGTATGAATGTATACATACATATATACACACATAAGTGTATATGTGTATACACACACACATATGTATGTCCTGCTAGGCAGGTTGTTTACCACTTAAATCATGTCCCAAACCCATCAAACCCATTGCAACAATGAGATGTACAAGACGTTATGTTGATAAACGAACTTTACAACTTGGGGAGGTGGGCTCAGGAAGGGTGGCTGGGAGATGGGAAGGGATGGGAAGGGGAAACAAAGGAGGATGCAACAATGCTTGATAAGAAATGCACTCATTACCTTGCCCATGTAATTGTAACCCCTCTGTATGGTATTTTCACAAGAAAAAAAAAAGAAATGTATAAATCATGTCCCAAAGTCCCAAACCTATGTATGCTTTAGTTATTTTTTCAGGTAGGGACTTTTCTTCAGGGATGACAGTGCTCAAATATCCTACTGCTCCCCCATAACTGAATTCGAAGGCATATAGTAACATGCTCATTTTGTTTATTTAGATGATATCACTGACTTTTGCCCAGGACTTTGACCACAATTCAATCCTGGGTGTTATTCTAAACATTGTGGACAAAACCTATTTCTTTTCTTACTTCGGTGATAAAGATTCCTCTAGTGATACCATGATAACAAGGATTGTAACATTTCTTATTTATCAAGCACTTTTAAAAACATTTTATTTTACTGTAAAGATGCTGTATAGAGGGTTTACAGTTACATAAATAAGGTAATTAATACATTGCTCTTCAAGCATTGTTACCTTGCCTTTGTTTTTTTCCTACTATCCCTTCCCTCCCCCACCTCCCCTACAATTACTCCCCCCCCCAGGAAGTTGTAAAGTTCATTTCCAACCTAGTGTCTTGTGGGTATCATGGTTGCAATGGGTCATCCCGTGTCCCTATTTCAGCATTTTGTTTTCCGCTTTCCCCTTGCCAAATTAGAACAATGTATATACAAGATGCAGGACACCAGAATCAAATGCAGTGACAACAGGGGATATACCATAGGGGGAAGAACATACAAAAGAAACAAAAAAAAACACATAATATGTTAAGAACACCACCACCACCACTACCACCACCACCACCAACAACAACAACCTCTTGTGCCCATATCTTGGGGTTCATTTCACTTAGCATCATCTTATATGGTCATATAAGGACTGTTTAACAACCCTTATGAAGTAATGATTGATATTTTACTCATGAGATAGACAAAAGGTAAAGATAATTCGACAAATACAAAGCATGCTATTGCAATTCACAGAATGTAGTAGAAGCTTGTTGCAAGAGTAGCTTCTTATACCATCTGGAAATACTAGAGGAACAGTATCTGAATTTAGACCTAAAAATTGAAGAATAGTTAGCCTATATACTCTAGATACTTTTGTTGAAAAAAAAACAAGGACTTCCTATTTACTTTACAAAACAGTGTCCATTTTGAGCGAATATTACCCTGTCCTGTGGTGTAACAGAGACCTGGTGTTTCTTGAGACACTTTCCTGAGACTGTTCTCTCTTTAATATTTCCAATATTATTTTACATTCAACTCACTGGCTTTTAGATTCTTTTTCTACCATTCTCCTAAAAGACTATAAGGTTAATGCTAACTTTGTAATGGCAAATTCATTATTACAATTTTAGGGCTTATATTGTTTGACATATTCCCCAAATTTAGAACTATTTTCTACTTTTTCTTTTGAAAATTTGACTATCATCCAAACAAATATATGTTTGTATATGTATTGTTCCATATATAGGTGTGTGCATATGTATATATATATAGTATTGTTTTAGGACTAAGTAAAGTAACACATATAAAACTTAATTTACTATTGGGCTGGTGTAATTCTTCAAGATCATTAGCTATTTATTGATATTATTGTTATTTTTAATTTAAATATTAAGTACTTGCATGAAAAAGTTTTAGTTCCACAAGTCAGTTACTATTATTTTTATGAGTCATATTAATGTTGTTTTTAATTGTGTTACTATTATTGTTATCATTATTATACATATTTCCAGTGTGTGTGTGTAGGAATCCTGCTTTGAACCCTGGTCCTCATAATGTAGGTCTTTCAGGACTGAAGTATCTCTATAATTTCTCTTCACTGTCCAGTAGAAACAAAAGCTTTAGTGCTATGGCTGGAGCCTTGGTTTGCTGAGCCTAGTTGTTCTTGGTTTAGATCCCACAGGGCTGCCTTGCCTTGCAGATTGACTTTCCAGATTTACTGAAATATTCCTGAACCTGTAATACCCCTGCGATACTTTGGCCTCACTTGAGTTTCTACTATTTGCTATCCTTTTAGAGATTTTTTTTTTTCTGAGCCCATTTTCCTTGCCTTGGAGGCTGGGATATCTCTAGTATCTACATGTTCTTTTCTAAAGGGATGAAAAGCTAGCTGTTTTCTAAATATCACCTGAACACTACATCCTCTGGAATATGATTTTGGAAAATACAGGATATATAATAAGATACATGGAAAGGGGACATTTAATGTGATTCTTAGAGATTGGAATCTGAGTTTGAACTGATGCAAGTGAAAAGAAGAGTCTAGGGAAGAATTACAGCGTGAATTAACTTTGATGCTGCAGACCCAAGGAGACTGGTAATGTTCTTCATTCCTAAATTCTAGTATATACTTATCCTCTTCACTAAGGATGTCTATTTCTGTAGACAGCCATGTTGGCCAAGGTTAACAAATGATGTGCAGTGTGGAGCAAGTCTGGTCTATCTTGCTTGTTCATCATTCAGTTTGTGGGCTAAAAATAATTTGCACATTCTTGAATATCTGAAAAGTGATTAAGTAAGATAGTATGACTACTGAAAAGTATAAAATTCAAGTTTTAGGGTTTGTAAATTAAGTTAGAATGGAGCATACACTATTCACATATCTAAATATTAAATATAACTGTGTTTAGGCTACAAAGATAGATTTTTGAGTCACTGTGCCCAAGACAACATGGCTAGGAAAACCTAAAATGTTTGCTCTCTGACCCTAAATTTACAGAAAATGCTTCCTGACTACTCTTAGGATTTCATTTTGTTTCCAAGATAACACCATCCAGGATAGGCATTTCTTGGAATGCTATCTTCTTCTTTTTCTTCATTACTTAGGTTACTTGTCTTTAAAATATACAAAAAACTTCATTAGACATTACTGAGAATAGAGTGCAGCCAAGTTGCAAAATGTTAAATTCAACCATTCAGGATCTCCTTTACTATGTTTTTCAGGGTGCATAGCCAGAGAGACTTGCTGTAATAAAACAATAAACTGCTTTCAGGCATGGGTTAAAGTTGGTCATATATTGCTTATGTAGGAGTCTCACTAGGTGTGGGTTGGTTGAGGGTGGAGATCATGTCATTGATAATTGTTATTTCTCAGCACACCAAGAGACATCCTTAGGGTGTGTACCTTGCAGCTGTAATAGTAGGCCTGACAGGCTCAGTCAATTTTAATCTTTGAGCACAAGGCTAGAAATCTCTGGATGATTGAATACATCACCTTGGGTCCCTTCTCTAACTGAAGTTGAATTGATTTTTTTTTAATACAGGCTTTAGAAAAAATACAAATTAGAAATTAGATCCAATATAAAAGGACACACTGTATATCTCTACTAAAAATATGTTTATATATTTCTTCTTTATTATGCTGAAGTCCTCTAAGTATCTTCATAATTCAGCCCACTGCCTTGTATAGTACCTCATGGGTAAATAGAGCTCCCCTATGACCCAGCAATCCCACATTCTGGCATTTACCCAAAGGATCACAAACAAGCCCATACTAAAGCTACCAGCACAACTATGTTTATTGCAGCATCAGTCACCATAGCTAAGATATGGAACCAACCCTGATGCCCCTCTTAGATGACTGGATCAAGGAAACATGATATATATCTATATATCTATATATCTGATATGATATATAGATATATATGCCTCGTTTTGTTAGGAAATGGAAAGACTTGGGAATAATCATATTCAGTGAAGTAAGCCAGGCCCAAAGAAACATAGGTCCCATGGTGTCCCTTATTTACAATAACTAGTATACATCTGGGATAATCTTATCAGACAAGTAGAAAAGGTCAAACACTATGCACATATGACCATATAACATAGTGCTAAGTGACATGAACTTCAAGATAGGGACACAAGAGGTTTTATCTTTTTTGCTGTTGTTTTAATGTACTATGTGATTTTTTTGGTTCTTTTGTATATTTTTCCCCCGTGGAATAACCTCTGTTTTCACTGCATTTAATTCTGGTGCCCTGCATCTTATATATACATCTTTCTAATTTGGGGAGGGGAAGGGCAATAAAAAATGTTGAAACAAGGATACAGGTTGACCCATTGTAACAATAAGACATACAAGACACTATGTTGAAAATGAACTTTAAAACTTTGGCGGATGAAGGGGAAGGGAAGGAATGGTAGGGGAAAAACAAAGGAGGGGGTAACAATGCTCAACAGGAAATGTACTCATTACCTTACTCATGTAATCATAACCCCTCTGTGCAGTATCTTTACAATAAAAATATATAATAAAAATAAACATAAAAGGTGTAAAAACATGCATATAGATTAAAAAGGAAAAAAGACACTTCTTAAAAGGACTTTTTAAAAAGAACTTTTCTTTCTTTTTTTTTTTTTTTTTTTGGTCAGTCGTGGGGCTTGAACTCTGGGCTTGGGCACTGTCCCTCAGCTCTTCAGCTCAAGGCAAGCGCTCTACCACTTGAGCTACAGCGCCACTTCCTAAAAAGAACTTTTAAAAAATGAAATAATTCAATAATTTTAAAGATGAGCATGAGTAATTTTAGTTAAATAATAATAATGTCTTTCAATTTTGATATGGGTGATCATGTTTAAAATGTTGATCCACACCCAGTTTCCAATCTCACTTCTTCTATATTATGACTTCTTTGAGTTATAGTGTTCTCTTTATCAGTCTTGTCAACTTTAATGTCAAGATGAGGCCAACCCACTCTACAGGCATTTATCTGAGCCAACATTAAGGCAGCTACATAGGTAATATACAATTCCTGGTGAACTAGATGAAGTGATTCAAAGAAGATATCTTTCTTTTTCATTGTGAAATTACCGTACAGAGGGGTTACAATTACATGGGCAAGGTAATGAGTACATTTCTTATCAAGCATTGATGCCTCCTCCTTTGTTTCCCCTTAACATCTCCTGCACGCCGCCCACTCCCCCCAAAGCCCCACCCCATACCAATGTTATAAAGTTCGTTTGAAGACATAACTTCTTGTACATCTCATTGTTGCAATGGGTCCACCTGTACCCCTATTTAAACAACTTGTTTTTCCCCTTCCCCTCCACAAATTATACCAACATCAAATACAGTGAAAACAGGGGTTATACCATGGGGGAGGAACATACAAAGCAACAAAGAAATCATATTATTAATATGTTAGAAGCAATCGCAAGAAAAAAAAACATTTGAGTCTTTATCTTGGGCTTCATTTTGCCTAACGTCAACTTATCTGATCATTTCTGCTTTTCTCAGACATATACTTGTGACTGCAAATAAGGGAAACTATGGGACCTATGTTTCTTTAGGTCTGGCTTACTTCACTTAATACAATTTTTTCCAAGTCCTTTCAATGTCATTCTTTCTGATAGAGGCATAGAATTCCATTGTGTATATATACCACATTTTCTTGATCCATTCATCTACTGAGGGGCATCTGGGTTGGCTCCATATCTTAGCTATGGTAAATAATACTGCAATAAACATAGTTGTGCTGGTAGATTTACTATGATCTTGTTTGTGATCATTTGGGTAATTGCCCAAAAGTGGGATTGCTGGGTCATAGGAGAGCTCTATGTGAAGTCTTTTGAGGAACCTCCATACTGCTTTCCAAAGTGGTTGAACAAGTTTACATTCCCACCAACAATGCAGTAAGGTTCCCTTCTGTACACATCCGCTCCAACATCTGTTGTTATTAAAGTTCTTGATTATAGTCATTCTAACTGGGGTGAGGTAATATCTCAATGTTGTTTTGATTTGTATTTCTTTATGGCTAGAGAGGTTGAGCATTTCTTCATGTGTCTGTTGGCCATCCTTCTTTCTTTTTCAGAGAAGTTTCTCTTTAAGTCCTTAGCCCAGTTGTTTCTTTGAGAATTTGTTGTTGGGGGATTTAATTTTTTGAGTTCCAGGTATATTTTAGATATGAGACCTTTGTCTGTTTTATGGCTAGTGAAGATCTTCTCCCAATCCGTGGGCTTTCTATTGATCTTTCTAGCTATGTCCTTTGCCATGCAGAAGCTCTGCAATTTCATGCAATGCCATTTGTCCAAACTTTCTTTGATTTGTTGTATTTCTGGGTCTCTTTTAAGAAAATTTCAAGCCGGGCGCTGGTGGCTCACGCCTGTAATCCTAGCTACTCAGGAGGCT
>NW_012267233.1:19634080-19636714 GCF_000151885.1 Dipodomys ordii
CTGAGGGACAGCACCCAGGCCCAGAGTTCAAGCCCCACGGCCGACCAAAAAAAAAAAAGAAAATTTCAACCTGTGCCAAGGAGCCCTAGGGTTTCTCCTATTCCATCCTGTAATGTTTTCAGAGTATCTGCTTTGACTCTGAGGTCTTTGATCCATTTGGAGTTGATTCTGGTGCAGAGTGCTTTAGTTTTCAAGTGATTAACCTATTTTGCCAGCACCATTTACTGAAGAGGCTGTCTTTCTTCCATTCTATTTTTTAGCTCCCTTATCAAAGATTAGATGCCTAAAGATCTGTGGGTTCATTTCTGTATTGTCAATCCTATTCCATTGGTCCTGAGGTCTGTTCTTGTGCTACTATGGCTTTGTAGAAGAGTTTGTAATTTGATATTGGTAATCTTCCAGCACTGTTCTTTCTATTAAGGCTTGTTTTTGCTATTCGGGGTCTTTCATTGTTCCATATGAATTTTTGGATTGCCTCTTCTATTTCCTTGAAGAATGAGCTTGGAATATTGATAGGTATTGCGTTGAGTTTGTAGATAACCTTGGGAAGTTTTGCCATTTTCACGATGTTGACCCTTCCAACCCAGGAGCATGGGTGGTTTTTCCACTTTCTAAGTTCTGTATTGATTTCCTTTTTCAGGTTTATAAAGTTTTCCATCATAGAAGTCCTTCACTTCTTTGGTTAATTCCTATGTATTTTGTTTTTTGTGAGGCTATTATGAATGGAGTTGTTTTCCTGATTTCTGCCATGCTGTTCTCATTGTTGACATACAGAAAAGCCATTGATTTTTGAGAGTTAATTTTATACCCTGCTTCTTTGCCAAAGTTTTTAATCAGCTTGAGTAATTTGGGAGTGGAGTCCGTGGGACTCTTTAAATACAAGATCATGTCATCTGCAAAGAGGGTGAGTTTTACTTCATCTTTCCCTATTTGGATCTCTTTTATGTTTGTATCTTGTCTTATTGCTGTAGCTAGGCATTCTAATACTAGATTGAAGAGAAGTGGAGAGTGTGGACAGGAACTCAGGAATGAGAATTCCTGAGTTAAGAGAAAATGGCTGTAGTTTTTTCATCATTAAGTATAATGCTGGCGATAGGTTTGTCATATACAGTATTTATTGTATTGAGGAATGTTCGCTGGATTCCCAATTTTTCCAGAACCTTCATCATAAAGGAGTGTTGGATCTTGTCAAATGCTTTTTCTGCAGTTATTGAGATAACCATGTGGTTCTTATCCTTGCTCCTGTTGATGTGAATATCTTTGAATAGTATAAGTTTAAAGGCAGATGAAAGAGGATGGGCAAAAGAAAGAGAAGGTTTTAAAGGAGGAGGAAGAAGAGAAGTCAAGGAAGCCTAGCAAGACATCAAGGAAGATGAGGATGAAGAGGGAGTGGGAAGGAAGAACAAAAAGGAGAACAAGGATTTTGAGAAGGACAATAATAAGGAAGAGAATGTCAAAGAGGTCAAAGAAGAGGTCAATTTGTTTAAATCAAATGAAGATGGCCTCATGAGGAAAAAATGCAAATCCTAATTGCCCAGTAACAAGTGTTGAAATGTCTATCAAGGAAGGGGAAAAAGAGCAGGAGCAGGGAAAAGAGGAGAAGGACAAGTTGAGTGCGAGGGGGAAGAAGGCGATGAAGAGGAGGAAATATTGACGAGGATCACATTGAGTAGGAGTCTAGGTGGTAGTAGTAGGAGGACAACAACAAGGATGAGACCATAAAGAACAGAAAGGATGCTATAGTAAATGGTACTTACCATTGCATTTGTTCACTTTAGTATGGGAATTGATTGGTCATCAATAACTCATGTTATACATCATAGGTAACAATTTCAGTTAGCCCGGATGAGGATTCTCTAAACTATTTCATTTCTCAAATGGAATCTACAAGGACCCAAGATAAAGTGAATAAAGTTCAAATGAATCCTATTAGAATTTGGGATCCAGGGATATATAAGTACTTTCCCACAATGCAGGCCTGATAGAAGTGTGAAGATTTTTTTTTAATTTATAACTTTAAGCTCATTTCTCTAAATTAAGGTGTTCTCCACTTCCTACATAGGTTTGTGACATTTGTACCAAATATTGAATCATCATATTCTAAAGATAATGTTGCCGTGCCAAGAGTTGTTAAGAACTGTAGTTTTTATTTTTTGATATCCCAACACGGATGCAAAGACAAAAGAATAACAATGATTTTATGAACTAACTTTTTGAGAGTTTGTGTATGCTAGACACTTTCAAAAATCTCACTGTATTTAATTTTCATGGCAATCCTGAAAGGCAATTTTCAATTTAGATTGCTGAGGCAGAGAAAATAAGAATTTTCTTAAAGAGGAAAAACAATGGAATGTGTCAAATTCTAAAGTCCAAATGTATAGGTGAACGATGTAATTTGTTAGATTCTTGATATATTTTTCATTTTGTTTGATATGTTTTTGTTTTACTTTTGGGTGAGATGATAGAGCTTTAGAAGAGCAATTTCAAAGGAAATCAACACAGAACTTAAAAAATGGCAAAACCTCCCATGCTCCTCGATTGGAAAGATTAACATCGTGAAAATGGCAATACTTCCCAAGGCTATCTACAAATTCAACGCAATACCTATCAAAATTCCAACCTCATTCTTCAAGG
>NW_012267233.1:19638264-19719622 GCF_000151885.1 Dipodomys ordii
GGGGAAGGGGGGGAGGAGAAAGATTGGGATTGGGGGGTAGGGGGGAGGCTGAGAAGGGATGTGAAGGGTAAACAAAGGAGGAGGCTGCAATGTTTGATAAGAAATGTACGCATTATCCTGCCCATGTAATTGTAACCCCTCTGTACAGTATGTTCACAAATAAAATAAAATTAAACTAAAAAAATAAAGTAGAGCAATTTCATATCCCAGATTCTAGACCTTAGGAAGAAAAGGTCTCTGAATATTTTTTCTTTCCTCCAGCAAGCTCACCCTTCAGTTCTGATTAGTTAGATCACAGGAAATGTTCTGACTGGCATCCTACTCACAGAAACATTTGCTTCTGGCCTGAAAATGAAGGGCTCCAGAGTAATCATATCTGATCTGACAGTCAAGAAAGAATGTCTTCAGGATTGGGTTATTGTGATGTCCTAATAGGGCTTTGAGGAGTTAAAGTAATAGTATTTTAAAGGAAATGAATGTACAAAAAATAAACTAATATTTTAAAAGTGGGAGGAGACTCAAATATCAACCAGAAAATTCATCACTGCTTTTGATGCATTACAGCATTATTATAAGTATTACTCATAATGGGTAAAATTCACTTGATGTTATTAGTGAAATTTCTAATATGTTTTAAAATAACCCAAGAGAAGTGGTTTAATAATTTAGTAATTTAGTAATTTGAGCAAGTTGCTTCTTTTTCTCCGCCCCTTTTTTTTCTAAAAAAAACCCTACTTTCCTGTGGAGTTAATCTAAGTCTGACATTTCTGTTAAGGACAAAATCTTACTGTTTTCAATGGGCTTTCACATCAATGGCATCATCAAAAGAAACAGTGCTGATTTAAGTGCACTTCTTTATTCTCACATGGGCACTAACAACATGTGGAAAAACAGGAAGAAATATTAATTGGCATGCTGATAAACAATAGCTTGTTTCTAGAGTAAGAAAATGGTAATTTTATTTAATTTATAATATTGCATTTTACTTTTTAATAGTTATAATTGGCTTGCTAATTTCCTAGTAAGACCAATTTTATGGAATTTTTTTTAAATTTAAATTTTTATTTTTTGTGAACATACTGTACAGAGGGGTTACAATTACATGGGCAAGATAATGAGTACATTTTTTATCAAGCATTGCAGGCTCCTCTTTTGTTTACCCTTCACATCCCTTCCCAGCCTCCCCTCCCCCCTCCCCCCCTATCCCCCAATACTCTCCCCCTCCCTGCACCAAAGTTGTAAAGTTCGTTTTCTACATGACAACTTGTACTTCTCATTGTTGCAACAGCTCCACTTGTATGCTTAAACGACTTGTTTTTCCCCATCTCCTCCACGAATTATACCGACATCAAATATAGTGAAAGCAGGGATTATACTGTGGAGGAGGGACATACAAAGCAACAAAGAAATAATCTTATAAATGCATTAGAAACAAATGCACGAAAGAAAAAAACATTAAAATACATATCTAAGGGTTCATTTTCCGACATCACATTATCTGACCTTTTCTGCTTGACTCATACATATACTAGATATTGCAAATAAGGGAAACCATGGGACCTATGTTTCGTTGACATTGCTCCATTTGTTAGGAAATGGAAAGGCTTGGAATAAATATATATTTTATGGAAATTTATTGTGGAGATTAGAAATGGGAGAAATATGAAGAGACTAGACGCAGCCTGTTCTCAGTTACTCTAGGATGGGTGGAACGGAAACTATTTGGCTGTGCCTAGTTTTGCCCATCACTATTTGGTAAATTTCATTTTGTTTTAACTTATGCTACTCCATCTTGAGTATAAGTGCCAAAAGAGAACGATTTTACATCTCATTTATGCAAGTAAACAACTACCATCTGTCAGTACACCATGAGGCATGAACTGATAAATAATCTATTCATGCCATTAAATAATTATATCGGCAATATATCAAAGCATATCAGAAGCATCAAGCATGAATGTATCAAAAGCCCCAGACTCAATGATTTTGTCAATTCCTTCACCTGAACCATATAACAGGAGAGGTAGTAACACTGGGACAGGGAGGTGAACAATGATGTGATATCAGGCTATTTCATGTATGCATCAAGGATGGAAAGGCATCCAACTCCGTACTTTGTTCCTGTGACTTCAGTTCACCTTGATCCCTTGCATGATGTGACCTATTCCATTTGTCTGCCATCCATCCAGAGCCAGGAAGCCAAGAAATCAAATCACTTGGATTCAACATTGCCTGAAATCAACTCTTCACTACAACCATCATTTCCCCTTAGAGTGACTCTGTATTTTGACTCCACTGGGCCTCAACAGAGCTATGACATGTCTGTGACTGGGTTTATTTTCAGTGTCTTATGAGACCACATTCAGTGATTATGTCTATATCTGTTGTCTGCTTTTGATTTGAAAAGTCTTCTCTGTGGCGTGCTTTAACCCTTTCCTAGCCAAACTGTATGTAACCTTTCTATTATAAAATACTATATGTAAAATCTGAATGTTAGTATTAGTAATTAAATTAGAATAAAAGAACTCCTGTTGCAAAAGCCTAGGTTATCAAGTGACCTTAGCAATACTTGGTGAATTAATGCCAATGCAATTGACATAGCCTTTCAATTTGTTGTCATTCAATAACAACATTCAGGCAATCTCAAACTATTTACTTAAGATGCTGTATTATTAGTGTGTGAGTGTGTGTGTGTGTGTGTGTGTGTGTGTGTACTGATCCTGGGGCTTGAATTCAGGGTCTGGGCATTCTTCTTGAATTCTTTTTTTTTAACTTAATTTAATTTTATTTGTGAACATACTGTACAGAGTGGTTACAATTGCATGGGCAGGATAATGCGTACATTTCTTACCAAGCATTGCAGCCTCCTCCTTTGTTTACCCTTCACATCCCTTCTCAGCCTCCCCCCTCCCCCCCAATCCCAATCCTTCTCTTTCCCCCCCTTCCCCCCCCCTGCACCGACGTTGTAAAGCTCGTTTTCGACATGACAACTTGTACTTCTCAGTGTTGCAACAGGTCCACCTGTATCCTTATACAACTGGTTTTTCCCCATCTCCTCCACAAGTTATACTGACATCAAATATAGAGAAAGCAGGGGTTATACTGTGGGGGAGGGACATACAAAGCAACAAAGAGATAATCTTATAAATGCATTAGAAACACATGCATGAAAGAAAAAAACATTAAAATACATATCTAAGGGTTCATTTTCCTGACATCACATTATCTGACCTTTTCCACTTGACTCATACATATACTAGATATTGCATATAAGGGAAACCATGGGACCTATGTTTCTTTGGGCCTGGCCTACTTCACTTAATATAATTTTTTCCAAGTTTTTCCATTTTCTAACAAATGGGGCAATGTCATTCTTTCTGATGGAGGCATAGAATTCCATTGTGTATATATACCACATTTTCTTGATCCATTCATCTACTGAGGGGCATCTGGGTTGGTTCCATATCTTAGCTATGGTAAATAATGCTGCAATAAACATAGTTGTGCTGGTAGCTTTAGTGTGGTCTTGTTTGTAAACATTTGGGTAAATGCCCAAAAGTGGGATTGCTGGGTTGTAGTTGCTCAAGGCTAGCACTCTACCACTTGAGCCGTAACTCCACTTCTGGCTTTCTTGATAGTTAATTGGAGGTAAGTGTCTCATGGCTTCCCTGCTTAGGCTGGCTTGGAATCACATTCCTTAGATCTCAGCCTCCTGAGTATCCAGGATTAGAGGCATGAACCACCAATTCCCTGCTAGCGAGAAGATATATTTACAGAGAGATATTGTAACTGTTAAGATACAACCCACCATTATGATTCAACCATTATAAGATTTTTTTCTTAGGGACATTTGTGTTCATCTCTACTCTTATTCTTAACTAGTTAAGCCCCCTTGTATTTCTGTTTCCATGAAAGCTTCACTGGGCCAACTTCCTGATATGGAAGGCTGGTGAGGGAATTAAGAATTTCGGACCACATTCAACAGTTGGTGTTTGAGTTGAAAAATAAGGTTATACTTATTTGGATTCCAAAGTATAAATCAGTCATTGGTTAAAAGGGTAAGGAATTAAAGGTAGAAAAATAGAAGATTCACCATTTTGAGGTTTGGTAAGCATGCAAATTTCTATTCAAAAGCTAAAAAATTCACATCACCTCTCACTTGTAGTGCCTTGCCTAAAGTATCCACCTTTTCTGAAGGCAGTTGAGTTTTCTTAAGCCCATATTTATGAGAAAAATCTTGTGAATTTGAGACCATGTTTCCCATTCTGCTAAATTTTTATATATTATCTTGAAGAAAAGCAAAGCAAGTACTATATGTTCTTGTTAAGTGACTTTGTTTTATGAAATCAAGTTTGCAGTAGTTTTCTGAGGAACTAATTCTTTTGATTCTACAAGACCAGCTCATTAAACTTTAGGACTCAGGCCACAGGTTTCCTACCTCTGGGGATTAACCTGGGCATGATAAGTTCCTGCTTACGGAAGCTGTTTGAAGTAGTTCAAGAGAGACTGCACTAACCCAGGCATTTATAAAACCATTATCCCTTGTTGTTCTAGTTTATAGCAAACTGTAGGCATATATAATGATATCTGAGGGAAACACATAAAATAATGCTCTTGTATCTAAGAGAGGTGAATAAAATATTTTAGGAGTATTTTAAAGGAATGAATTTATAGCCTCAATTAAAAATTTATAGTCATGCCGGGCACTGGTAGCACACACCTGTAATCCTAGCTACTCAGGAGATTAGAGTATTGTGGTTCAAAGCCAGCTCAGGCAGGAAAGTCTTATCTCCAATAAAGCAGAAAACCAGAAGTGGTGCTGTGGCTCAAGTGGTAGAGTGCTCTCCTTATGCTGAAGAGCACAGGAACAGAGCCCAAACCCAGAGTTCAAGCCCCACAACTGACAAAAATAAATAAATAAATAAAAAGTCTCCATTGTTTCTAACATATTTATAAGATGATTTTTTTGTTGCTTTGTATGTCCCTCCTCCATGGTATAAACCCCTGCTTTCACTGCTTTGATGCTGGTATAATTTGTGGAGGGGAAGGGAAAAAACAAATCGTTTAAATAGGGATACAGGTGGACCTATTGCAACAATAAGATGTACAAGTAGTTATGTCGAAAAACGAACTTTACAACTTTGGGGGGGGGAAATGGGAAGGGTTGGGAAGGGGAAACAGAGGAGGCGGCAACAATGCTTGATAAGAAATGTACTCTTATCTTGCCCATGTAATTGTAACCCCTCTATACCATATTTTCACAATAAAAATAAATAAAACAATTAGGAGAATATATCTCATATACATATGAGATATGGATATACTTTTATAACATGCTGTCCTGGTCTGAGTTGTTTCTCTAAAATTCATATTGAAGTCTTAATCCTTAGTATCTCAAAATGTGGCTATATTTGCAGGAGGGCTTTTGAAAAGATATACAAGGTGCCATTTGTCCAAAAGGTTTACCTTTCAAGACCCCACCACCCTGTAGCATTCTAAAATCCCCATTAAAATATTTATGATAAAGTTTAGTTTTTAAATCTGGCATAGTAAGAGATTAGCCACAATAATGATAAAATAAAATGATTTTAATGCTATGCCATAAAAGACAATATGGAATCTAGATGAAGAGAAGAAGCAAAGTAAATGGTATAGGTTTTGATATGTTAGGTTAGGCTGTTACATAAGGGTTATATGAGCACAAATTCTGGGATATCTCATAACTAAGATGGCTGTTACTAAGTATATATTGTGTAGATATGCTGAACAAAGAGATAACTCACATATGGGTAGGGTGGAGCAAGATGGCATGCAAATTTGCCTTGTGACCCAGATTGGATAAAATTTAAAATTTATGGATTGCTTACTTCTGCAACTTACTATTATTATTTTTGAACCACAATTGGGACAAGTAACTGAAACTAAGGAAACCAAACCATTGAGAAGGAAGGAATTAATGTGGTAAAGATGGTCAGATGAGTAGAGCCAAATGCAGCAGGCCTAGTTTCCTTGCAATACAGACACTGATAAACAATAATCATTTGTGAAGACAGTAGATGTTAGCCATCTATAAGCAACAAATACAGGTATCCCTGTAGGATAGTAACCCTAAAAGCACTTTTATCTTGGAATGAGTTAGTTACCCAAACCTCTAGAACTGTGAGAAAATAAATTTCTGATGTTTATGTTACACAGTTTGTGGTTCTTTGCTATGTTAGCTCTAGAAGCTTAATCTATAGACTTTCTATTATTTTAGTAGTTTAAGATGATTTATTTCAGGTTTGTTACTATAAAATATCTTCCATTTTTATGCTAGATAGTCTGTGGTGCCAGAAATCACTACTTCCTTTTTTTCAGATGTGTCATTTGTTTACATTTCTTCACATAATGCCATTAAGATAGGAGCCACTTGCTTAACTCTTACTACTTCTACATTGATATACTTTAAATAAATTTTGTGATTTTTTTCCTTTGAAATTAGATGTAGTGATTAGATTTTAAGATTCTGCATCTATTTTAAATGATACTTGATTTCTGATTTGATCTCTTAATTATATTAATTAGCACAACATCAAAAACATTAGGAGTAAATTGCTAGCAATTGAAAATAACAATGGCTTTTTATTTTCTTTCTCTCTTGTTCACAAGCTCCACTTTTGAAGTAGTTTTCTGATTCTACCAATTTGCTTGGTTTCTCAACAGCTTTTTTGTGGTTTTGGTTTGCTTTGTTTGAATAATGGAAAAGAATTTGAGGTTTTATAATAACATCTAACTTTTATTCCTGGCAGTACTGGATATTGAAACAGGGCCTTGCAGATAGTTAAGCAAGTATACTATTCCTAAGCGATATCCACAATGGTATTTTCTAGAATTTATCATGGGCTGGTTTCTTTCAATCCAACTGAACTCAAAATATGACTTACTCAAGTTCCAAGTTCTCTTCTTTGAGGATACAGTACACAGGCCTGATCATCATGACTTTACTGATTTCCTATACAAGTTAAAAAAATGAAAAAATATGCTAGCCAGCTGTTCTCAGAACTTTCTTAGTGTGTGACTTTGAAACATGTTGGCAGGAGAAGAAGGCGTTGAATATTCAAATGTGTTTTCCTAGAAAGGATTTAAAAAATCTACTTAAACATTTTAAAAAACTTCTAATACAATTTTGTTTCTAGAAAGTACAAATGCTTTGAGTAGAGGCACATTTCTATTCTAATAGTTACTTATGGGGAGATTCACATATACACATTTTAAAAAAAATCTTTTGTTTGTATAATAAATATTTCTTCGTTATCTTTGAAATATAGCTATTGCCATAGAAACTAGGGATAGAGTTGGGGAGAAATACATTGAGAAGGTAGCTAGGTCTATGAACACTAGAATTTGGTAGTGAAGATAGACATTAAACAACTAATGACTTACAGTGTTGAGATATATTTAATAATTAACTTGATTTGGTCACAAAGGAGAAAGAAAAAGTTAATAAGACAGTAAGGAATAACAATTTTTTTCCTTAGTTCTATGGCTTAGTCTTGCTCAAGGCTGATGAGGAAAGCAGAGCCCAAATCATAAGATGACATGTCAAAGATGGGCTTTGACCATAACTTGTTCTTTAAATAAGAGAATGGAAGCTCATAATTTGAAACACAATTCCAAAAGATTAATACAACAGAACTGAAGTAAAGCACAGATTAGAACAGGAAGAGATGGATTTCATGATGGTCTATACTAAAGTGGATGGCTACTTCAAAGTGACTGAAATGTAGAATCAGTGCCTGGCACTGGTGACTCATGTCTGTAATCCTAAATATTCAGGAGGCTGAGACTCAAAGAGCCAAAGTTTAAAGAGAGCCTGGAAAGAAAAGTTTGTGAGACTCCATCTTAAAAAAAAATGAGCAAAATAGCTGGAATGAATATATGCGTCAAGTAGAAAAGCCTGAGTTGTAAGCAAGCAACCTGATTAAGAACTCCAAGCCCTGAATCTAAGTCAGAGAGACAGAAATGTGAGAGAGGGGTGGTGAAGGGGGGGAAAGAATTAGAAAAGAGAATAGAGAACAATCAAGCTTATGTCCACAAATTTCTGATTTGAAGAATCAGATGGATGGGGTACTATTTGAACACTTATTGAAATAGTGAATATGTTGCTTATATTTTGCTGATATTAAAATGGTATATACCCACAATGAAAGTTATATGCCTCAACCAGTCTATACAAGCTATATTAACATTGGCATTCTAATATAGCATTCAATCTTACCTGTTCATTTAGAAATGCTAGTCTTTTGTAAGAAGGTTGTGTGTGTGTGTGTGTGTGTGTGAACAAAAGTCTAGGACATTGATCCTTCCAAGCTGTCATTATAACATTTCTATACCCAGAAAGTCATTAGCCAAGTCATCTTCCTCTTGCTGATTTCTGCTTCAGGGATGTCTTATTGTTGGTTACATTGCTGACTCATTGACACAAAGGCCAATAGATGTGTAATGGCTGGGATTGGACACTCTGAACAGAATTTTGAATTCCTGTTATCTGCAGAGATTTTAACTGTTAAAATTGTTCCATAAATTAATAAATAAATTTATTTTTCATTTCTTCTATATGATAGAATCCATGAGTAGAAGCATTCCAGACTTCTGTCACTTTGTGCACCTAGCCTGGGACGTGAACACACCATGAGAAGCTTAGATTAGGTACTTCCGGTTCCAACTGTAATGGCAGCACAGTGTCCGGAAATCTTCTCCTTACTCTATCAAGCCAGTCATCTGTTGACTTCATTTAATTGATTCACGTTTCTGCCTGTCTCCCGTTTGACTTTCTCTGTGGCTCTGATGTCCTTTTCTGTAGCATAGCTTCTATTTTGAGCCCCAAGACTATTGGCAATGCCCACGTGGTATACATTCCCTTCTCTATAATTGAAAGTCCTATTCTTTCTATTGCAGAACTCAAAGTCTTCATTAAATCTGTCAGATCACCTACAAGTAAATAAATGCAATTCGGCTCTTGGGAAAATGAGTAACTTGATTCAATATGGCCTCATAAAAATGTCTATCAATTGCATCAGGTTTAACGGTGAAAAATTACCTGAGACTTACAAAAGGCAGCTAAGCCTTGCTAAAACATTAGAATATTCCCTTCTCAACGTGGTGTTGGGTATGAGGGGAGGCATGGTACAACTTCCTGGTATTGAAGGTAAGGGAAGAATGTGTCTAAAACAATTAGATTATGTAAAGCTACCTAAATGCTTGTTCCACTCCTAATCTGTCTTTCTGATTTTGCTCTCACTGAACGTCTAGAGACCTGTATAATTTTTCATGTCTTGGTGTATTTTGTGTCTTTTAGCATCCACCAATAGAACATCCACAAGACACTGTTGGAAATGAACTTTACAACTTGGGGGGAAGAGAGTGTGGCGGGGGGAGTGATAGAGGGAGAAAACAAGGGAGGGAGTAACAATGTTCAACAAGAATTGTACTCACTTCCTTATGTATGTAACTGTAACCTCTCTGTACACCACCTTTACAACAAAAATAAATATTAAAAACAACAACAATATTCAGTATATTTATAGACATAATTACAAAAATGAGGGAAATGATGCAACCTATGTTTCTTTGCAGCATTAAATTATCTAAATATTAATCACAAGACAGAGTAACAGCATTAATCTGTAAGTGATCAGTCAATTCATACAAGTCTGTAGAATTAATAATTATTACAAAGTTTATTATGTAGTAATTATTATAAGACTTCTCATTTAATCTTAAAGCTATATTTAATGTTTCAAGGACTAGAAGGCCCACAACTTTGCAAGATTAACAGGTCTGGCTTCTTTTTCAATTTCCAGGAGACACTGCAAGAAAAGAAGGAATGAAAAATCACCCCTTTTCCTTGTGTTATTAAACAAATTCAACTTGATCATCTCAATTCTTAAGATGTAAAGTATTGATCACCTTGTGTAATATCCTCTAACAGCATGAAGAATCAAAGTATTGAACAGGAAATTAAAATTTAACTCATTATAATATATGCCATGAAAATATAGGTACTAAAATAATGATAAAAGTAGAAAAATTAAGGAGAGGTAATCTGTTAGTCCATTTGGACTATAATATTAAAATGCTTTGAAATAGGCAACTTATAAATGTTTTATATATATTATTATATATAATTGTTATATATATTGTATATTTCTTATAGTTCTGGGAGTTAGGAACCTAAGACCCATCAACTGTCTTTAAGTTTCAGGGAAAGAACTGTCCTCTGCTTGAAAGGTGAGCCTTCTCTCTTACTGGGTCTTCATTGTCACAAGGGACAAATGTTGTTCCTTGAAGGTCCGGTTTCAACATAGGAATTTTGAGAAAACACATAAATTCAGACAACAGCATATGGCTGATTGTTGTGTGAAAAATCTATTACCTCTTATTGCAAAAAGTGTTACAAATTATCCAGTGATTATGAATTGAAGTCACTGTGTGAACAAATTACTTAGCAGTTTGAAGACAACCTATAGAGGAGCTTAAAACCGGAATACTTAAAATGACAAAAACCATAGCCAGCCATGAAGTTAGTTATGAAGGTGGCACATGTAAGAAATCCAGGCACTTGGGAGGCTAAGGCAGGAAGATAGTGAAATAAAAGCTACTATGGAGTATAGTATCTACAATTTGCCTCAAGAACTAACAAACAAATAGTTAAAATTTTGTGATTTTTCAAAAGGAAATCCTTGAAAATGTAGTTTGATGCTCCTGGTGTCGTGTGAGAAAACATAAATGTAATGCAGCTCTGGTAATTTTTTTTAACTAATTACATTTTCCATAGCTTCAGAGAGGAATCCTAATGAGCCAATTCTTGTACTGCATACCTCCACATTGGTATTTTGAAATGTAAAATATTATTAAATATCAAAATATGAATTAATTGATACTATTAAATAATCAAAATATTATGTTGCTTATGTTTTTGAAATTAAGGGTTTTTTTTGGTTAGTTGTCAATAGAATTTAGAAGACCCAAATAGATGCACTATTTTGTGTTCCAATATTCTGAATTATGACAATATAGTGGTTTATATGGGGAGAAGGTGAGAGCTAAGTTCTTTTTATCCTTATTAATCAGGCAGATACTGGAACAAAAGAAAGGATAAGTAAGGGATATATTTTGTGGCCACTGAAAAATGGAAGGTTATTACCTGTGTTTGAAAGAAGTGAAAATAAGTTATTCTGTCAGGGGTGACTCTGTATGATCTTCATCCATCTTCTCATTCCTCTCCTCCTTCTGTTTCCATCTATCTATTCATCCATTTTCTGCCAGAGCATACACCTTTATTCCCTTAGCTACCACAAAACATTTCCTCACACACTTGATGTTAGCAACATTTTAAAAGGCATTTTGTGGATTTCTTCCTCTTTTTTAATGCAAAATTTCAAGCAGTTTATCAATGTCAGACAGACTGCATCAGACACACTGTTTAACAAATGTATCACATAGAAAAGCTGTCTGGCTCAGTCTCCTAAGAAACCAAGGAGGAAAAGCTAATAATTTTCTGGAAACTTGTTGGTTTCAGTAGTGACTATATTTCCCCCCTACAAAAATTAATCAAATTGTGTATTTCCTGTCACTTAATAGAGGGCTTGCTATATTTTTCAGAGGAGATAACTTTGCATAAGATTTAATTAGTGCAAGAGACATGATATTTTGCTAGAAGAACACAATAATTTTCTAATCATCACTGTGGCAAACAGAAACACATTTGTTTAATTTTTACTCAGTTTATGCAGCTAGTACAGCATATAGTTACTATAGAAAAGCATTTAGAATGGAAAGAGTAATTCAAACTCTGGATGCTAGAAGTCAACATGAGTAAATGAAGGTGGAGATAGATAGGCAGGAGGCTTTCTGGGAGGAGATAGGACTAGACATAACCTTTCTAGAAGCGTGGGTTCATGAGTGCAAGGCTACATTAGCAGTTTCTAGGAGCCTGTGGAAGTCCTTTAGGTCAAACCTTTGGATATTATTAACCAGCCTTTGGCAAAGGGGGGAAAGATGGCAGGAAAAAAGCATTTTTGGGAGAGTCCCTGGAAGGATCACCAACTTAATTACTAAACATTTGGCATTTTGACTTTGACTTGTTGCTTTTGTTCTCAGCTACATCCATGATGAAAAAGCAGATTTAAGACCTGTGCCATATTGGGACAGTGATCTGATTTGGGTTAATTTACTCTCTTTGGAGCCAAGATCCATTTCTTAAGTAACCTTAGTTATTTAAGAAACTGAGATCAGAGGATCATAGTTCAAAGCCAGCCCAATGGAGACAAATGCAAGTTAAAAGTGGAAGTGGAGTGTGACTCAACTAAGCTGGAGTGTCAGCTTGAGCTAAAAATCTAAGGAAGAATATTGTGCTCTGGAGTTCATTCCCCAGAGCCAGCACTAACACACACACACACACACACACACACACACACACACACACACACACACACACACACACACACACACACACACACACAGGCACAGAAGAGGAAGACATCATGCTTTCTGCTCCTGCCTGTGCATTTCCTTTGGCCTCTCCTTTCTCTTATGAATTTCATTCTTGGTTAGTACATGCTGTGCCTCCTTGTCTACTTAGTCATTTCAGAAAAACTCAAATCCTGCTCAGTTTTGTAGAATTTACTGCCTTTGCATATTTCCTAGTCAGGCATCCCCAATAAGAGCCCTCTTTTATGCACTCAGTAGAAGAAAAAAAATCATGCAACTACATTTAATTTCAGAAAAATACTTAAAATAGGTATTAATAGACTGGATTTCACTAATTCACATACAGGGACATATAGGGACAATTGGAATTATAATCTATTATTTATATTTTTTTTTCAGTAATAATGTTCCTTACAAAGAAGATGAGAAAGAGGATCAGAAATTACATCTCCCCCCTGGAAATCACATCTTTATTTACATATTTATTTACATATATATGTATAGTAGATATGTATAAGTATATATAGTATACAGTATACATATGGATATATATATATGATCAAGATGATGGGAAAGCTGGAAGAGAGCAAGAAAATGCATCTTATGAAAGCAGCTCACAACCACAATAGTAATTTAGTGGACTTTTGATGAAGCATCGTTTTAGTATCTGCGTTTGGGACTGGCTCTTAAAAATCACAGCAGATAAAAACTAGAGAAATTAAGGCTTAAGGTCAGAAATGTTTTTTAAGGAAAACCAGTTATTTTAAATGGAATATTTTGGTATACATTTTCAAAGTGGTACCACTAATAGGATTATTGAGTAGGAAATTGAGTGCTCTTTCATTTTTAAAGAAGCGCCATTAGAAGTTGTGGTTTTTCAGGTTGCTTTTTATTTCCTTTGCATCTGAGTTAATGCTTTCTGTGAAAATGTTTTGTGGCTGAACATTTACTCTGTAGATTATTAATAAGCTTTGAAAGTTCACCATAAAAATAAAACCACATTTCTTTGAAAGATAGACTTGAATTTCTATTTTTTTTTGTAAAGAGAACTTTGAGCAGGAAAGGGAATAGTGTAAATTTTAAAGGTTTCATGGTACTAATTTAAACGTCTCTGATAAAGCCTACAAGTCAAACATGATAGTTTGAAAGGCATTTCTTTTTTAAAAAATATCATTTTATTTATTTTTATTTTAAAGGTGATATGCAGTGAAATTACAGTTACATAGGTTAGGTAATGAGTACATTTATTTTTAATAGTGTCACCAGTTCTCTCATATTCTCACGCTTTTTTCCCTCCTGACCCTCTCCCCTACAAGTTGTATAGTCATTTTCAATATAATGTCTAGTGACTATCACTGCTGAATTAATTCAGCTTTGTCCCACCATTTCTGTGCCTCCCCCAAACAGATAAACTTACATACAAGACAAAAAATACAGAAATCAAAAACAGCATCAAAAGGGGAAAAATAAAACAACAACAGCAAAGCACACACCCACACCCACACCCACACCCCCCCACACAAACCCTCTTGTTTCCATTTCTTAGGGTTCATTTTGATAACATCATTTTTATCATATGCACAAAACATTGAATGTGATCCTCTCCTAAAAATATCCTCTTCTGTTCTCACTGGGTCAATGTCCAGAGACCTATATAATTTATCATGTCCTGGTGCAATTTTTTGTGTTTTGCTATCTATTTGCTTTCTATTTTGTGTGTTTACTTGTAGCTTTATAGGCACATTCTAATTACTATAAATGAGGGAAACCATGCAACCTATATTTCTTTGGATCTGGCTTACTTCACTTAATGTAACCTTTTTTCCAAGTTTAAAAGGCATTTCTTTTACATGTCTTTGTGGGGTATTTTTTGTCTTAATTTTGTGTTTGTTTATTTTTCCTTTCGCATTGGAGAGGATTAAACACAGGGAATTGATTATGTCCACAAATGCTCTGACCTAAATTTCCATCTTTGCTTCTTTATTTTAAAGATGGCATTAAAAATTATTTGGCAACCATTTTGAAAGTTTGATATCTGATTGATACCAGATTCATTTACTCAGTTTTGCTAAATGAAAACATTAGGAAAATACATTCTTCATGTTAAAAAATTCATAAAATATATTTCTACAGTTTTGTGTAAAAATTTAAGAATACCTGGTATTTTACTCAGAAGTAACATTTTTTCCAATTTTATTTTTAATTAGCAAAGGAAGTATTGCTTGTGATCAAATTTGGTGCTTTTACTGTCTCATCAAATATAAGGGAAAAAGCCTGTAAGTCATATTTTTTAACTCTTGACTATCTTCTTTTTATGAAAAATGCTGCCTTGTTACACTAAATATTGCAATTTTGATTATATACAATGCTATTATACAATAACCAAGTTATGTTGTACAAGTACATGAGTATGTTGTTGATATAAAGGAGCATATTGAATAACTTCAATAGGCAAAATAACTGGTTATGCTTTCTAATTGGACCCATAGTTGTATGGGGATATATATTTAAAGTTCATCATAAATCCTTCTATATGTATGTACATGCATGTGTGTATGTGTGTTTGTATGTATATATGCATGTGTCTATATACCTTTAACCTAATGAGTTTTAATGTGCTTTACACCTTCAATATATACTGTCTACATTAATTTTCATGAAGTAAATCTCGGTCAGGTGTGATGGTGAATGATTCTGAAGTAACAGAGAAACTGAGTTTGAGGTCTGCCTAAACAAAGCAAGATTCTATCTCGAATACCTAAATAACAAAGGGCTGCAGGAAATGTGGCTCAAGGGGTAGAATGAATTTGTGTTGTCCGTGGGTTCAATTTTCAGTAGTGTCAAAAATGGGAAAAAAGAAGTAATCATTACTGAGAGTGGAAAGAGTGCCTGGACTCTTGTCTTTCTTTAATAAATCTTATAAAGATACTCTTAGTGTCTGTGTTTCACATTGTAGCTGTGAGCAGGGTGGAGCTCAGCCAATAAAAAGCCTTTGAAATCACCTCTCCTACCATTCCTTAATAGCAATTGAAAATTGGACAGAGGACCACTTCCTTCCATAGACTAAGATTTCTGTTATGTCCTCCAATGCATGTATAGCCCAGAGCTTCATTTTTAATAGCTTTGATGTTTGACATTCTTTTGCAGTTCATATTCATATTCTGAAAGACTTCCAGTACCACCCAGACATACACTTACAAGTGTTTCAGTCCCATATGCTCATTCTTCACAGGGTATGTATTCCATTACTTGCAATAAAAAAAGGAGAAAATGTACAAATCCCTTATATAAAGTCCTTAACTAGAAACAATTCTATCTCCATGGAATTTCATATATCCTTCCTAATTTATAAGGAAGAATTATGCAACTCTAGTGTTACATCCAAAGAATTTACTTACCATTTCTCGGATATTTATTCTTAATCCTTTAAAATATTCCAGGAGGTTCAATGTTCCAATCACTGAGTTTTAGAGAAATTACAATTGCATTTTAAACTAATAAATGTCCTATTTTATAATGTGTAAAGGTGCAATCATTGACACTGAAAAAATAAAGACAGCAGCCTACTTTTTCCCTTTCAGGCTTGGATATACTTGAAGTACCTGCCTCAAGTTGAGAGAAGAGATCATTTGAGTCTTGTTCAGGAAGTGTCTTTTGGTATTACAAAGGTAGAAGTTGAGAGGTTAAACTTTCCATTTTGGCTTAGGGCCTATCCTCACAAACATTCTCATTAGATCTAAATTTAGAATAGTTGAACTGGGTGAAATAGATTTGAAAAGAATAAAAATGTAATAACCATTCAACAAATGAATGGAAGGACAAGAAAGTGAAGCTGCGAATGTGTCATCTCTCATTGGTTTTCATTTCTCTTTTTTATCACCTCCTCAAGCATTTTCTCAACTTAATTGCATTTGTATATATATTTTTTGAGAAACACTTTAAATATCTTCTAAAAGCCTCAATATCCTTAAATGTTGTTTAAATTTCAATTACACATATGTTTGTCTCCTTAAAAAAGTATGTGTTTATTGTTGGTAGGCAAAACTTCAGCTTTGATAAAAGCATAAAACCTTTTCAAGTCATGCCTCTAGAACAGGCTCATACTAAAGTTTTCATTTGTAAAGAAGAAAACACCTATTTTAAAGACATATCTGTTTTTTTTTAAAAAATATTGGCCCCCACCGTGGTGTTATAAGATATTTTAAGAGATGGAGTCTACTCAAATATTTAGATCATTTGTGTGTCCTTGAAAGAATTGTGCGATCCCAGCAACTGCTTGCCAGTTGTTTTTGTTCCTTGGCCCAGAGATAAGCAATTTTCACCATTATGCATTCACATTGTAATGTACTACCTCACCAAGGCCCCAAACAACAGAGCCAACCAATCATAGTCTGGCCAACATAATGATTAATAAGTAGCTAAGCTATATCTTTCATATACCTCCTATTTGAAGTTTCTAAAAGGACACTGTAATCTTTAGCAAACTGAAACTCTCTTCATTTTAACTGTGCTTTGGACATTTTCACTAAAATAGTTATCAATATAGTTATATTCACTATTTTAATTTAATTTTATTTTCAGTTTATCTCATGTGTTTCTCATTTCCAATGTTGGCAGAAGACATTCAGAATCTTGCATGATTCATTTGTTTGAGAGTTCTCAGGTGTAATTATTTAGTGAAGTAGGTCAGAATGGACTTTTCCCATTCTTGCTGACATCAGATTATTCAGCCCTTATGTCATATTATATTTTATTTTAAACTTAGTGCTTTCTCTTAAACTTTCTTACTTTTTTCTTTCTACTTTATGATAAATAAATTGAGAGAAAATCTCCTATGACTAGAGAGACCATGCTTAAGATTCTAACATATGTTAGAATATATGTTTTATATATACATTATATGTTTTTTATATATATTATATATGTGTGTGTATATATATATATACATATATATATGTCTATATATTGCCAGTCCTGGGGCTTGAACTCATGGTCTCTGAGTTGTTTGGCTCAAGGCTAGCACTCTACCACTTGATATATAGCCTTACTTCTCTCTTTTTTCCTGATTAGTTGGTGATAAGTGTCTTATGGACTTTCCAGCTGTGGCTAGTTTTGAATTGTGATCCTCACGTCTCAGCCTCCTGAGTAGCTAGTATTACTGGCACCCAGTGACAAGACAATACATTTTATAATTAAAGCTAATTTATTCATAATTTATTCTGCTTCATTTTGAAAAAAAGTTTCTATAAAGTTTGTTGGTAACAGAATTCGAGCTCAGAGCCTAGCACTTTTTCATGACTCTACCACTTGAGCCATGTGTCCAGACTGGCTTTTGGCTGATTAGTTTGGAAAAGGAGTCTGTAGACCTTTCTGCCAGTGTGTTACAATCTGTGATTCTCTGGATCTTAGCTCCTAAAGTGACTAATATTATTAATGCGAGCCACCAGCACTGAGCTCAAATATTCGATTTTTAATAGTAGGGTATTCAAGATGGAACTCAATGCTTTTCAAAAGATAATAAGACACACTATGTTTACTAGGGTATCTGAGATATGTAAAAGCAAAGTTCTATTTTCAGTGATGCCCATTCTACACCATCTATACTGTTACATGTTCAATTCTCAGAGAAAACATTAAATAGAATGTCTTGGGTTTTATTCTCAGAAGACTGTCACTAATTGAGCTAAAGCATTCTGTTTCCAGGGGTTAACAGCATAGAGTCCAAGATATTCCATCTAACTTTCCCTGACTCTGAATATTGTGTTCTTAGAAACCACTATAGTTATTCTTAAGATCCAAAAAAGAGAGAGGAGAGTACTGGATTGGTTCAAGATCCAGAGAACTACCCTTCATCATTACCTGGATGAATGTGTAAAATGAAAAAAATGTGTCTTGAGAGCTATTTCCTTCTAAAATTAATTTTATAGTGTTATATGTATATATGTCTTATTTCAGACATTTATTTTCTGAGATCCCAAATTTAAAAATCTCAGCTATTCTAATCAGGATATTTTTCAGAAATGTACTCAAAAACTATTTGGTAGCATTGTCTTTATTACATCAATATTTCCTGTTCTATACTTATTTACTTGTATTCTTCAATTAACAAAAATTCATTAAGCAACACTGTATATGTATGTGTTAGATGCTATGAGAAACCAACTATGAGTCAGAAACCAAAGCATAGCCCTTTCTGCAAAGTATTTTACAGTTTTGTGGAAGAGATCCAGATGTTAACAAATAGCCTTACCAACAAGGGAGCACGGAATCAATACCACATAAAAGTATATGTGAGGGACTTTGAGAGTATAAAAGGAGTGATTAATTATGTTTGGAAACATACAGGTAGGAAGAAGCACTTAAGTTGAATCTTCAGAATGCAACACATTTCAAAGTGGAGAATAGAAAGCTAAGAGCTATGTTAATATTTCTGCTTTAAACAGTCCAGCAGTTAATTAAATTGCTATTCCATTTTTCGTTACTATATTTTCTAGGCTTCTTAAGAACTTAGGATTTATAAAAACAAAATAAAATGTAATAAAAACCAAATTTTGTCTTTTCGTGTCTCGTTAGGGAATAGTCAAGATATTTTAAATGGAACATGATAACTAAACAGAAATTATATATATATTTTTTAATATATTTTTGGGCCAAAGGGCATACGATCTTGTACTCAGACTTGTTCAGTGTTCAATGTCTTAGTTTACTCAGGCCACATAACAAAGTACTGTGTGGGTTAAAAAAATATAAATTTGTTCTCCAGCACTTCTAGAACGTGGAAAGTCTCAGTTCAAGATTCTAGCAGGGTCTGGCTTTTGGTGAGTTGTTCAGAAAATCATTGAGCCAATTTTTCCTTGTATAACTTTTCATCTGAATGTACATGAGAGAAATCTCTTTTCATTTTTAGTGGTACTGGAATTTGAACTTAGTGCCCCAAAATGGCCAAGGTTTGGGGCACGGTACCCTGGCTTTACTTTTCACAGATTAATTTTATAACATAGTACACCTAGTTTGCCTACTTTTAGGCTTTACATCAACACCGGGATCACAGACATGCATCTCTATGTCCAGTTTCCCTCAAAAGCCATGTGTACTTTTCTGCACATAAGGGCTAGGTAATGTGATCATTATGCTCTCAGTCTTTCACATAGCTTGCTGTGACAAGCATGTGTCACTGAACCTAGTTATGAGTTGAGAAGCTTTTCTGCCTGTGATCCTCCCATTTTCAGGCTCCTAAGTAGTTGAGATTGCATACATGAGTCACTGGTACCTGGCTGATATTTTACAAAACAACCAGTCTTATTATTTTAATACCCTACCCTCAAGACTTCATTTACACTTAACCTCTTATTAAGGACTTGACTCAAAGCAATCTTATTGGGATGAGTGCACCACAAATAGATTTTATGAGAATACAAGTCCATGTATAGCAGTCAATAAAAAGATATGTAGTGTGTAGCTACCATATACCAAACACAATTTTCGTATTTTGGAGATAGCAGTGGGAAAATCCTGGTTACATTGGTTTATACCTTGTTGCAGAAAGGGGAAAGATTAGCAATAACAACTAAAGTGTTCACTGTAGCTTAAGTTTTTTATGAAATGCATAAAGAGTAACTTACTGGAAAAAGAAAGGAATGACACTTTAAATAATATTTTATAGCATCTCTGAAGAGGTAATGTGAAATAAGATAAAAGAATGAAAGAAAACTAGCCACATGAAGACAAGAGAACAGAATTTTCTAGGCAGAAGCAACAGAAAATGCACAAACCTTAAAAACAGAAAATATTCAATCATCTGAGAAATGGAGAGTGGCAAGCCTGGAAGGACTATTATGATGTGGAGGGCAGGTCTGAGATGAATTTGTACAAAATAGTTCAGAATCAGCTTTCGCAAGGCTGAAAAAGCAGTGGTAGAGGGTTAGGAATTCACTCTAAATTAGTAAAAAAAAAATCATCGAAGGTTTTTCAAGCATAATATTAACAAATATATCTTTTTTAGGTTGCTGTGTGGAAAGTGGCTTGAATAGGAGACAAATGATAAAATAAATGTGACAACACACACACACACACACACACACACACACACACACACACACACAATGACTGCCTTAGAAAATGATGTTCATTTCTTAAAACACTTTACATCCATCTGATAGAAAACTATGTACAATGGAGTAAGTCACTTCACTTATATTTTAGGCGAAGTGTCACAACACTGTGCCATTGTTGGGAATAATGACTCAGTGCGTTTGTTAACAATTTATGGAGATGCTCATGGAACTAGGTGGAAATCTAAAGCATAACAATTTGCATTGTCCATAGGAAGATGATGGCTTGAATTTCCATGGCCTCGTCTCTAATGGAATAGGAGAGAAGAGAAACAATTTAACCCTTGTTTGGTGGTAAAATTACAAGGGTATTAATAATGTATTGAAGAGATGTCTGAGTTTACATATTGGTTATACACATCTGAGACATTGAGATAGAAAATTAAAGAATGTTTGAAGTTCATTTTTGTTGTTAGTGTTGGTGGTGGTGATGGTGAAAATGACCAAGAATGCTGAGAGATCCTTGATTACTAGAGGTTCAGTATTGGCAAGGGAGTAAGGTACAGCCTATAGACCACTTTATTGAATAATGGCACAGATAAAATTATACCAGAACCATCAAGTTTCTCATATTCCAGTAAGGGCCTAAGGGGTTATCAGATATGTAACAAATCATTTATGATGAGCTCCAGGAAATAGAAATGGAACAGTCTCATTTATTTAACTTTCTGAATTTTGATGATCCATAAGCCAGGAAAGTCATCTCAATTTGATTGAAGAACAAATTAAAGCAGTTGCAATGGGGCTGGTAGACAGATGTCCATCAAGTTGCCCAGGAGTAGGTCTCACTGCCGCCCAGAAATCTCGGGTCTGCTTTGTTGTTCTATATCAAAACATGACCATTTGAAAGCCTCATAGTAACTGTGAGATATTCTTATATCTTTATCAGAAAAGGAAATCAAGGATAGTATATACAATGATATCAGTCACAAAATCAGCTCAAAGACAATTCTTGACTAATTCTCTGGTAATTATTAAGATAGCTTTCCCAAGATATTTTGGTGCTACATAAGAAATGATTGGCAGAACTTGTACTCTGACAAGGAGTTGGCACTGGTCTGGATGGAAAATTCCTGTTATCATGTATAGTGATTTGAGTACATTCTAAGAAATAATATACCAATCCATAGGGATTCCATCAGGGTCTAATTTCTGAAACAAAGTACTGATGAAAACCCCAGGTCCTTGCAAAGATGTTTCTGGATATACTGAGGCCTGGTATTGCTTAGGATATGAGAATCTTTAAAACCCAATTGGGAAATGCTTTCCATTGAGAGTAATAGTTGAGATGATCACATAAACAGGTTATAGAACACACATGTTTAGAGGTTGTCAAAACAAATTTTATATTTAATAGGAGTGAAGTCACTCTCACCCGGAATTTCCCAGAAGGGATTGCTATAAATTTATAAGAAATGGTTGCTTGCAAAATTGAGGGAAAATGAATGATTTCTTTCACGAGGATGGCCATTGATTAAAAACATTCTCATGAGTACTAGATACTTTAAAATCCTCTGCTGAAATACTTATTGAATGTACCCAAAATGCACATAAAAATAAGTCTCTGTTTTCACTTGCCATGAACTTGGAGATAGTTTTAAATGTATTACTGAAAGCACTCACTTTCATACATATGCATGTCAAAATGAGAATTTTAATTTGGAACCTGTAATATCTTTTAGGGTATGAGTTTAAGGTATGCCTTATCTGCATAAAAGAATAAAAAAGGTTCTGTGAGGGTTATATTAAGTCTTCATGTTAAAAGTTATTATACATGTGTATATATGTATGTGCTATGATATATACTGTACAAATTAGGCACGTTCATCATAATTTTATAAGCAGTTCACATCTTCATTTTACTTTCAAGAAAGAAAACAGTAACTGGCTGTGGTAGTTCAAGATTGTAATCCTAGATTTGTATTTATAGATTTTGGGATCATGATTTGAGGCTGGTTTGGCAAAAACAAACAAACAAACAAAACAGAAAAAAAAATGTTCACAAGACTCCACATCAACAAATGATTTAGATGGAGTGGTATATACCTGTCATCCCAGTAATGTGTGTGTGTTCTATGTGGCTTGTGGGGGGTGGGGGGAGCACAAATAGGAGGCTTGGAATCCAGGCCAGTCTGTGCATAGCATGAGCCTATCTCAAAAAATAATCTAGATGAAAAGGGGAATTTTACTTAACTGGTAGACCACTTAGCAAGAGGCTATGATTTTGAACCTCACCTAGAACTTCAAAAAATAAAAAATAAAGGAAAGAAAGAAAGTGAAATTTGTACCAATATTTAGTTTCTTTATAACCAAAGCACTTTTTAGTCTTTCTTGCATTTTACTAAAATCGTATCACAGGTACTATAAAAGAACTAGTGCCCAACTCAGATAAATTGTGACATTAAATCACCAGTTTTGCTTGAATCTCAGAAGAGAGCTCTATTATTATTAGGAATAAAACCTCAACACCCCTCATGACAAATGATAACAATGGGCTAAAAATGAACATAATAAATTTGGGTATAAAAGATAACAAAAAACATTTTTTCATAGCTTTTTAATAATTTTGTTACCTCTGTATCTTTTATAATTGGATTTGTCTTTCTGGACAAGTGAATCTTGTAATAAAACAATGAAAATATTTAACAAGATGAGAATCTATCTTATTTGTAAAAATTTTGTTGAAGCGAAATTCACATAACAGACCATTTTAAAGGAAAAAGTTCAATGAAATTTAGAAGTTAACAAAGTACTTCTCCTATCAAGTTACCCCGTTTTGGGGAAGGGAAAAACAAATCATTTAAATAGGGATAGAGGTGGACCCATTGCAACAATGAGATGTACAAGACGTTATGTTGAAAAACGAACTTTACAACTTTGGCAAGGGGGTGGGGGAGTAGGGAGTAGGGGCGGGGAGATGGGAAGGGATGTGAAGGGGAAACAAAAGAGGAGGTAACAATGCTTGATAAGAAATGTACTCATTACCTTGCCCATGTAATTGTAACCCCTCTGTATGGTATTTTCACCATAAAAAAACCTTATTAACAAAACAAAACAAAAGACTATTACCTCTAAGAAGAAGCTGCCATTAAGCAGTTACTCCCTAATCTGTCCCCTTTCCCCTGGTAACTACTTGTCTGCTTTTGTGTCTATGGTTTTGTGTGTTCTAGACAATTTCTTATAAATTCAATTAATACTAAATGTTTTTATATCAGAGTAGTGTTAGATAAGCCTATGATTTTTTCATACCCACAATCCTATCCTAGACATTCTTTATAAACAAAGACATGAGAAATTATAAACTTACTGTTTGGATTTAACTCAGAGAAAAATTAGATATCACGGACATTGAGCTTATGCGTTTTGAAAGGAATTCATTGATTTGTGTCCAATCTTCCTATAAGTATAATTTGTGGAGGGGAAGGGAAAAAACAAATCGTTTAAATAGGGATACAAGTGGACCCATTGCAACAATGAATGTTCAAGTCGTTATGTGGAAAAGGAACTTTACAACTTTGGTGAGGGGCGAGGGGAGAGGAGGATTAGGGGGAGAGAGGGAGGAGGATTGGGTGGGGGGCATGAGGGGGAGGATGGGAAGGGATGGGAAGGGGAAATAAAGGAAGAGGCTACAATGCTTGATAAGAAAAGTACTCATGATCTTGCCCATGTAATTGTAACCCCTCTGTACAGTATTTTCACAATAAAAAATAAAATAAAATAAAAAAATTAGAGATTAAATAATTAGATTAGCTGTGTTCTACATGCATGTGTCAGGACCTGCTTTGTTCTGTGACTCACTTGTGAGCACTCAAACATAAAATTTGCATGATATTGTGTGTATGTATGTATATATATATATATATATATATCATGCTGAGAAAATGGTGTAAAGTCATTTTCTATTTGTTAAATAAATGAAAATGCATGGCTGGATATTTGTGTACTTACATAATCAAAGTCTTTGTTCAGTAGTAAGATGTAGTCATTGATGTCCCTTACGTATTGTCTATGATATTTATAGATTATAAAATGTCTGCTAGGTTAGAGTAATTCAGTTTCAAAAGCAGTTAAGATGTACATGCACACCAGACTCCAGGAATTTGGGGGTAACTACATGGTTCTTGAACTAATATTATATTTCGTATTAAATGCCAGATTCTATAAATATTATGCAAATGCTGCTGCAATCTTTGCCAAGCACTGTTCCCTAACTAGAGATAAGACTATAAGGAATTTCCAACTCAGAATTGCAGAGTTGATCTCATTTCTTATCCACAGAGTAAAGCTTAATGACCTACTGAGAAGAGCTAAGGGGTTATTTGGGCAACTATCAATGTTTAATAAATTTCATGTCTCTGTTCTTCATGAATGAGTGAGTTACAAATTTATACCAAAACCACTATGCACTCAGTTTTTGTTTTTAAAACTGTAGATAGTAGTGCATATGATATTAATTACACATGGTGCTTATATTATAGTAAACATAGGAATCTTGCAAACAGAGTTTTTAAGTCATTAGGGTAAAAAAATAGCTCTCTTATGTTTATTGCAAGGATAAAGCTAACATAAAAACAGGGATGCTGCTTTACAATGTGACATTCTTGCAAGTAGACAGTATTGCTTAGACCTGAGAGCCTATGGAAGCAGTATCTGACAAATTCCCAGAGCACTGCTTTTTCTACTTCTTTTAATTAACCATCTTCTGAGTTCTTTTATGCTCATTCCAAAGTATAAGAAATAAAAAAGCAGAAACCTCAGCCATTTTTCAGAACACCAATTGGTATGTGCTTCTCTTCCACTTACGTAGAGCACTATTATATCTGTGATAACATTTCTGTTGCTTAAAATGGAATTGAATAACACTTCCTGGTGATAGATTTAAGGAAACTGTTTACTTAAAACCATTCCTTCCTGATTTCCTAGTTAGTTCTTTCCAAATTTCAAATAATTTGTACCAAGCTGTTTAATATAATTGAGCTGAGGAAATCCTTGAAATTTCTACAATTCTCATAATATTATCTGTGGGATAATGAAAGGGGTGACATTGATCAACATTCATTGTATTCATAGTTGAATGGCAACTTCTTTGTACAAGTACTTAAATAAAATAAGATTGTTTTCAAAATTATAAAAGTATCTTTATAATATTCTGTTGAAGGCCAGGTGCTGGTAGCTAGTGCTTGTTATCCTAGTTACTCAGGAGTCTGAGATCTAGGGATTGTCATTTGAAGCAATTCTAGACAAGAAAGTCCAAGAGACTTGCATCTCCAACTATCAAAAAAGCCCAAAGTGGAGCTGTGGCTCAAGCTCAGAGACAGTGCCTAGGCCCTAAATTCAAGCCCAGGACCCCCATACAAACATGTTATATTGATAAAGCTGAGTAGTCTCTGACTATAATTTTTGTTGCTTTTGATTTAACCATATTAAAACTTTGATATATAATTTTCTAGGTCTTCAAAAGTGGAGTTTATAAATGCTCCTATATGTATCAATAGAGAATTTACAATACATTGCATATAACTTATGAACATACCTGAGTTTCATTATGTTTTATATATTTATGTATTTGTTTAGGGTAAAAGATTTTTAAGTTTCTGGGTTGCTAACCCATTTTCTTTCACTTTTGTACATTTTTTATGTGTATATACTACCTTTTGTTTACCTGGTTCTCATTTTGAAGATGTTTAAATTGCTTCCAACACTTTCTATTTTATTATTGTATAAGTGTTAGTAAACACTACAGGAGTAAATACTAGGAGGGAAATTGGGCTGTCACTCTGTTTTGTTTTGTTTTCTGAGTAGTTATATATTCAATTTTTTCTATGTGTTGCTTAATTGTCTTCCAATAGTTGTTCAATTTCTATTACCAAGTTCTTAATATTCTTTTGTCTTATGGGCAAAAAAATCCTCTTTCAATTTCCAATCACTTGCATAACAGTAAGACATTATTTGTTTATTAAGTATTTAAATTAAATTTTCTGAAGCTTCAGGTTCACACTGTGTCTACTCAAGATGGGTTTATTTGTATTTTACTTATTTACATGTGCAATTAGAATAATTATTCATAGGTCATTTGTGTGGCATTTTACCTGAGTCTGTGGTTTCTTTTGAAACATGAGGTTGACTTTATTATAAAATGAAATTTTTTAATCAAATTTATTCCTCTTTCATGTTTTTTATTCATGCTGATCACATTTGGCTTTTTAAAAACTGTCTCTCTCATGGTCAGAAGAATGCTTAAGAAACCTTAGAAAAGTTATTGATTTTTAATTCTGACATATCTGCTTTCCTCTAGGATGAGAACTTCAAATGCCTTAGTATCTACCACATTTTCCTTCATCTGTAATTTTTGTCCAATGTTTATACCTGTGGTGTGTGTGTGTGTGTGTGTGTGTGTGTGTGTGTGTGTGTGTGTGTGTGTATGTTTGCCAGTTCTGCCAGTTGAATTCAGGACCTGAGTGCTGTCCATGAGCTTTTTGCACTCAAGGCTTGTGCTCTACCACTTAAGCCACTGTTGTACTTTGTTTTTTGGTGGCTAATAGACCTTAAGAGTCTTGAAAGTCTTTGTTGCCCAGGTTGTCTTCAAATTGAGGTCCTCACATCTCAGTCTCCTGAGTAGCTAGGATTACATGCATGAGCCAACTCACTGGGCTTGTTAGTACCTTTTATTTTGGTCTGTCATGGGGCTTGAACTCTGGGCTTGGGCACTATCCCTCAGCTCTTCAGCCCAAGGCGAGCGCTCTACCACTTGATCCACAATACCACTTCCGGTTTTCTAGTGGTTTATTGGAGATAAGAGTCTCACAGTCTTTCTTGCCCGGGCTGCCTTTGAACCGTGATCTTCAGATCTCAGCCTCCTGAGTAGCTAGGATTACAGGCGTGAGCCACCAGCACCCCGCAAATTAGTATCATTTTTTAACCCCAAGTAATACATTCCTCTAAAGTTTGTTCACTCAGCCTGAATTTACATTTGAGCACGTCCCCTTTGTGTGTTATTTGGTGGTTGCTCGGGTGTCTATCCTGGAGACTGATTCTCACACAAACTATATGCAGTAAAAAGGGATGTTCACTCACGAAGAAATAAGTAAGGTATAGATGCTAATGCAGATAGAAAATGGATTTGGGCAGGTACAGGCCACTACTGACCACTACACTAGCCCAGCAGAGGCTAGCAGAACGTCCTTCACTGACATTGTTTGGACATACCAGAGCTGGTCAGTCACCTCCATATTTGAGTGTCCAGAGATTCTTAATTTCAGGTGTTTCATAAGACGGAAAAATGGGATAATTTTGATACAACTCTAGTTTCAGTAATTGCATAAAAATTAAATTATACAGCAGAGAAATGATCTGGAAGATAGTTACTGGGACAGCCATTCATATTGTTACAGGCTGATTCAATCAGTTATTGCCAATAGAGAGGGAATAACGAAGTTGTTTTGGAACAAAATGATCGAGTATGATTCTCTAGAACACCATCCAACCTGTAATCCCTGAAGCATCTCCTTTACTGAATATCTTCATTCCAGCAGGCTATGGAGAAAGGGCTCTGCTCTTCCCCAGGTTTGCAGCCAGGCTTCTGAGTGGGTCTGATTCAGGGGAAGAAAGGGGAAAGTGGTTGCTTCCAAGGCTTGCCTAAAGAAATAGGGTAATGTGGTTTTTAATGTGCAGAAACACATAATCATTAGAGAGAAATAAAATTGTCTGAGATTTTAAGATGGGAATTTTCAGGAACTTTCAGATGTTTAGTTACTGCCTGGCACTGGCTCCTCACTGCACTGCAGAGGAGCAATTAGGAAAATGATTTAAACACTGGCGGGTTTTTGCACCTATTATTACCCTGGTGCTTTTAATTGCATATGCAAAGATCGAGGGACTTGAAGTGATGATGCCACATACCTAATGACCAAGAAAAGAGCAATTGTGAAAACATTGGATTAAGAACCCATGTAGCCACACACACACACACACACACACACACACACACACACACACAGAGTACCAAACAAAGTTGCTCAGCTCTGCTGTTCCGGATTTCTATAGGAAAACATAAATTACCAGTATTATAATGAGAGTAATAATGTCAGATACTGGATGTAGATATATTATATAGATATATACATATTTATTATTTATAGTGACTTATGTGACTGTATCAAATATGAAATTGAATAGGATGAAATATGTGCTACTGAGTAACCTGGGCTAAGAATGAAAGTATGAAGCATGATTATTAGAGGAAATGAAACCTACTGCAGCAACAGAAAGGAATAGAGAAGATAAATTATGGTCATCTTATGAACAAGCTTAGAATTAAAATGTCCCCAAATTCATATCACTGAACTTCAAAGGGAACTTTCTGTGGAAGACATCTCAGTGGATAAATTAATCATTTTAGAGATACTCTGAGCAAAGCATGCGTCTTTTTTCTTTTTCAAAGAGGAACTGATAACACACAGTAGCTGTTGCTTCTCTGTTTTCTGCAATTGTATTAATTGTCGTTACCATTCCAATTGGTCCCTTCATGGATCCTCTCCTCTGGACTCCTCTGAAGTGTAAAGGAAGGTCTTGGGATTTTATTTCCATACACTGTTCTGAACCTGCAAATTGCATCCATGAGTTCAAATTCAGCTATGGTCTCAGCTCCCAGGTATGTCTTTCATGTACATTTTTATCAGTTGCCTGCTTAAACTAAATGGTGCCAGGGACACTGCCTCAGAAGTAACTTATGGGACCTTGGTTGGATGTTAGTTCCATATTAACAGAGAATTAGTTACTATCCGAAGTTCCAAGTGATTCATAGGTACTTCATTCTCTACCTTTACCATTCAGTGAATCTCATTCTCTCCCTCCCTCTCCTGGGTTAGTTTATAAAATAATAGCCTCGTTAAGGCAAACATCATCTTCTGTCAGAGAGATACTATTCAGAATCTGTGAATAGTGTATTCTGCTTAGCCTGAAGGAATTTGTCTCCATTTCTGTCACAATATAAATTCTTTAGCAAAGGATCTACTTACTTCTCTTTCTCTTTTTGTGTCTTTTCATCAAAAGACACAATAGGGTTTAAACTTGTGGCCTTACACATGGTAGACAAAGGCTCTACTGCTAGAGTCAAGTTCACACATCATACATTTTTACCTTATTCTTTTTATTTCTAAAATAACTGCAATAGGGAAATTTTTTTTTTTTTGGTGAGGAGGGTTCTTGAGTTGGTCTTGAAACACATTCCTCCATATTCCACTTTAAAAAAATCACTAAGTAGTTATATAAAGTAGTTTCAATTCAATATGTCAGGTTGTGAGTACAATGTACCTTAATCAGTGTCACCTCTTCCCATTCTCCCTCATATCTCCCAACCCTACCAATCTCCAAAAATTATTTAGTTCCATTTTCAAAAGTGTATGTTGTGTGTAAGATGTGACTACATTCACCCACCCTTCCTCCCTCCATTCTTCAGTCCCTTGTTCCACATGTCCTACATGTTCCAGTTTGTTCTACATATTCTAGCCTTTTGATAATTCATTTTGTTCACCTATAAAAAGTTACTTGTTCATGTGAGTTACACTATCAGAATATTCTCTTGCATATAACACATTTTAGTTAACATGTTTGTGTATATATGAATATATATGAATATGATCCTTTATATTTCCAAGTACTTAAGATTTCAGGTATAAGTCACAACACCTGGTTTTACTTCTCATTTATCTCTCTGGGTACTGTCTTCTTTCTAGCACACCTGTACACAGCCTTCTGTTTGTCTACACTATAAATTTATATCATTATCTTATAACTTCATAATTTTCCAGCAACTATAGAAAAGAAATAAATTCAATTTTTTTTCAAGGCTTAAAAAATCTGGTACGGATAGTGAAAGTTTCTTAATCACTGATGTTAATATTTCTCAATAAATTGAAAATGATAAATTATTTTGATTCACTCAGATGCATATCTGATTCATTGGCTGTTTAATAGATGGAAAGTATGGGTCCTTCTCCCTTGAGTTCTGTGGATTGAGTTATAGAACATGGGTTGTTTCTTGCTGAGTGAGGCCATGATTAGCCAGTTATACAGCTATAGTTTAAAAACAGACTCTCCACTTGCTTTCATAATTAATTTGCCATGCCTTTGTGAATATGAGTAACAATGAAAGCTTTTCAGTGGAGGCTCTGTAAACAAATATTTCATTTTCTGTTTAAATTCACATAGTAATTCAATTTAGGTCTAAAGATGAAATACAGTTATTGTAGAACTAAACAAAAAGAATGAAATTAATAAGATGAGCAAATTTAAGGAATGAAATGAAAATTATGCAAGCCTCAAGTTTCTATACCTAAGAATTTTTGTGTAAGGCAGAGGGGAAAAACAAAAAAAATAGAGGAAAAATCATGTGCACATGCAGCTAATTAAATAGCACAATTATTGTTTTAGTATTATAAAGTATAGGAAGGGTAAACACAAAGTATCAATCTAGGGCTGGTAGTATAGCTTAGTGGTAGAGTACTTGCCTCACATGCATGAAGCCCTGGGTTCAATTCCTCAGTACCACATAAATGGAAAAAGCTGGAAGTGGCACTGTGGATCAAGTTGTAGAGTGCTAATCTTGAGTAAAAGAAGCTCAGGGACAGTACCCAGTCCTGCGTACAAGCCCCAGGACTGGCAAAAATATATCCATCTATAAAAACTATGGAGAAAATGAAATAATAGAGGAACTAAAAACTTTTGACATCAACAAGTTTTGCTCTTGAATGTTGATAAAAATTTTCCTGAGTCCAGGAAAGGAATAATTAGAAGGAATTGTTGTGCACCATGTAATCATGATAAAATTTCATTTAAATGAAATATCAATAATGATAGTATAAGAGACAGTTTCAAACCAACACAGAGTCTTTTTTATCTTGGGAAACAGATAGTAGTTGGTTCTGAGAAACTTTTATTATCCATTTTTACTTAAATGGATTTTAAAACCCCTGTGCTCCAGAGTGAGTTGCCACTAACTAGTAGGCAGCTTGTGTAAAGTCATGTATACCTCTTGATCTTTCTTCTATCAAATAGAGATGTTAGACCGAATCACTTTGAGATGCCATTCATCTTTAAAAAATTACTTAAAACATAACATTTGGAAATCTCTGAAGCTCTTTAAAATGAGTGAGACTCAAGAGAAGATGACTAGTTTCTACATGTGGTTGGGGCATAATATCAAAGAGAGGCAGGAATAAAAAATTTTGATATCTGGAAGGGACTAAAATAACATCAGAAGCATGGTAATACAAGTGTGCATTGTAACTATTTTACTTGCACAGAATATACAGGTTCTTATCCTGACTAATCCCAATCTTACCGTTTTTAAGGTCTTACTTCTGTTCTCATTCCGCATGCCTTTCATGATCTTGAGCTTCTTTATCTTGTTGCTTTATGTTTTATTGCTATTGATTGTGCATCTCCTTTCTATTCAGATTAAATATATTTTTAAATCATAGTATTATTGTTTTCAGGAATATTTTTATAAGAAAACAGAAAATATTATAGTCTATTTACCCTGGCATCAAGAGTCTGGAAACTTGATAGCATCCTCCACTCTTATTCTCTCTATTTATGTAAAGCAAAACCACCCAGTGATTTCTTCATGTTGGGCTCTTTCCATCTTCACCATCATTCCTACTCATGATGCAGACTTGTGTGATTCTGACCTTTTAAAAGATGTGGCTTGTAGTTGAGCCATGTGGTCTAACAATTAATCAAAATTCATTTTGGGAAGTCCATCCAGCTGAGCTTACATTGTCGTGAGAGCATGTCTGTCTTTGCTATGCTTTAACTCATATGAAAATTTAGGTTAGAAAATTCATTCATTCATTCATTAAAAATAACACACTTGTTTTCTCTGGTGAGGGACTCCATTAAGCATTTGAGAAGTGCTCACTCGCATTCAATGTTATACAAACATTAAGAAGAATCCTTGGGGGATTAGGCACTTTGGTCAAGAAGAGCCTTGTAGTTTTCTATAAAAGCTTCCAATCAAGAGCTTGCTGATGAAGAGAGATGATTTGTATGTGTGGCATTCCAGGTAAGTTTACAAAATGCTTCTAAGCTGGCTGACTGACATGCTCAGAGAACAAAGCATCTGTAGAGGGTTGCCACTTTTCCCCATCCACTGTTACAGATTTAATTTGAGTGGTAAGAAGAGAAACTCTCCAGAAAGTTAATTTGGTCTCTAGTTGCAGTGATCACTTACATAGCATAATAAAATATGCAGCATTTTACAAATTCAAAGCATTTCACCAATCAAATAGAATTACCACATGCATATGATATGTCTGTTTTCTCTCCAGGCTAGTTTTCTTTCTCCTCGTACATTTATTCTTTTTCAGTTGGAGTATTAAAAACCTGGGCCTTGTAAAATAACTATGGATTCTTTTCATTTCAAATTTGTTACTCTAAGGTTTTCCTGTGGGTTGGAAAGCCACTTTAAAATTGCTTTGGCTTAGCTTGAGAGGCAATGTATCTATCTTGTGTACTGTAGCCTTCAATATATAGTCAGGGTAATAGGAAAGCTTTATTTTTATCATTCTCATCAAGATAAAACTAAACTTTCAAGGTTATAAGACCACTTTGTAAAGGTAGCATGGTGATATCAATATGGCACAATGAGCAGTAAAGCAAACTGCAGAAGAAATAACTCCAGAAAGAAATAAACTAGTAAAATATTGCTGGGTAGAAGCAACTTATAAGTCAAAATAATATAGCCCATGTTTTTTTTCACTAAATTTGTTATCTTCTTATCAGGAATTTTTGTATCTTGCCATTCCTATTTATTTATTTATTTATTTTTGTGTATGTTTTTTATTGTAAAAATATTGTAGAGGGCTAGTTATATGAGCAAGGTAATGAGTACATTTTCTATCGAGCATTGTTGCCTCCTCCTTTGTTTTTCTCCTACTATCCCTTCCCTTCCACCTCCATAACTACTCCCAAAGTTGAAAAGTTTGTTTTTAACATAGTGTCTTGTACATCTCATTGTTACAATGGGTCAACCTGTATCCCTATTTAAGCATTTTGTTTTTTCCCTTCCCCTCCCTGAATTAGAAAAGTGTATATACAAGATGTAGAGTACCGACATCAAATACAGTGAAATCAGGGAGGATACCATGATGGAGGAACATACAAAGAAACAAAAAAATCACATGGTACATTATAAATACATTAGAAACAATAGCAAGAAAGAAAAAAAGTTTTGTCTCTATCTTGGGGTTCATTTTGCTTAACATCATATATGGTCAAACGTACATAGCTTTTGACCTTTCTACTTGCCCTACACATGTTCTAGGTAGTGTTAGTAAAGGAAACCATGGGACCTATGTTTCTTTGGACCTGGTTTACTTCATTTAATACATTTTTTCCAAGTCTTTCCATTTCCTAACAAATGGGGTGATGTCATTCTTTCTGATGAGGCATAGAATTCATATATATATATATATATATATATATATGCCACATTTTCTTGATCCATTCATCTATTGAAGGGCAGCTGGGTTGGTTCCATATCTTAGCTATTGTAAATAATGCTATGATAAACATAGGTGTGCTGGTAGGCTTAGTATGACCTTGAACATTACAAGAAGGAATAGGAGAAACCCTAGGTCTCCTTTCTTATTTAGAATTCTGAATTTTTCTTCATACTTGAAGTTTTTTTCAATCCTGAGGCAACAGGTAGGTAATACCTCTCTTTGTACAGCATTGTAGGCTTTAGAAAAATCTATTTTCCCCAACTACTTAGAATAAAATACGAAACTTTGTCCATACTAGGCAAGAACTTTACCTCTGATCTATCTTCTCAAATATTGATTTGAGCTCAATGCCTTTTGGTTTCTGGGCTAGTGATGTACTATCGGAGATACACCCCAGCTTGGAAAATCTTAAAAATGATCTCCCCAAATAAAGAAGACAAAAGAAATCCTTAAAAATTGTCTTTGCCATGCACCTTTGTTTATTTCTATCTATCTGTCCATGGAATTGTCAGGATATTTGTTTCTCATTTGAAGACTTTAAAAAAAAAAAAGGATACACTTGGAGAGCTGAACTTAATCAGTACATCATGGCATTCCAAGATGTGTTGATATTTCTATCTATCTATGAATGATAGATATAGATATATCTGTATATATGAATATGTATATAAATATACACATAGATATTTGCATTACTTAAGGTATTTCAGAAATATAATAGAAAATTATTTTTATCTGCTTGGTTTAATAAGTGACATTTTGTCCATTTTGAAAGACGATAGCAAATGCTTAGATGTTTTGTTCCATTTCCATTTTGAGAATCGTTTGAAACAAGATAATTTATAATATCATAGTTTCCTTTAGGCATCATAAAATATTTTGCCAGTTGATTTAGAAATAATTAAAGCTTTAAAAACACATTAAGTTAATTGTTTCACTTTTGTAGCCTGCTCAGTGTTTCTAATGTACTAAGGGAAAAATGTTAATCTTATTAGTTTCTTGCTGTGTTTCAATTGGTAACAGCTTAGAATGAACCAAGTCACTTTTCTATGCCATGTTTCATATGCAGATGAAAAACTAACAATTGCAAACACTGCCAAATTGGAAGTATTCATTAAGGACTCATGTATCTAAGGAATTCTACCTAAATTTCTATCTGGCACATCACTAAATGTTTCCTCACTGAGTAGCTTGTCAAGTATAATAAATAATACTCAATTTATATTTTATTAAACATCACAGTTCATTTTTCAAAGATGAAAACCCATCTTGGTATTAATTCATTGCTAAGTGCATGACAGGGAGATTTCAACGTGGCAAAAGGCACATAGGTCAATATGAAGTCAGCAGGAAAATCCTTGGAAAGCTCACATCTGATGTGGGCAAAAGCTGGCTAAAGAAACAAGTTCTTGTAAATAAACTTTTCATGTATAATATTTAAGACAATTTGTCTTTTAATACATTGAGCATTTTGGAAATTCAAGTCAGAAAACATGACAAAAATTTTTCTAACAACAGTTAAATCATCCCAACAAATTTCAAACTGAATGTTTTGTAAAACACCATGCCCACACTTTATATCTCTGAACTTAACAGCTTGCTTTTATAGGAAGGAAACAGGTGTATTGGGAATGGATCCGAGGATATAATTTGTATGTGAAAATTATACCTTTCATTTTTCATCATTTTTTTTTCTTTTTGATGTCAGACACATGTTCTCTATAGATATCCAAAAGTTAATAAGGACAGTATCTGGGCAAAGAATCATCACTGATTTTGCATGCTAGTCAACTTGAAATATTTATTTCAACTTTATTGTTATATGAAATAATAAAATAATGTTCTTAAGTAAAATTACTTAATCAAATCTAATATTCATTAATTTGGTAAATATAAGTAGAACTTAATAAGGATCTTATTATCATTCAGGACTTGGACTGGTAACACTTTCTTACCAATTTCCATTTCCTCCTTTTTCAAAACATACCATTTGGGAAGAAAAATGTCTGTATACATGGAAACCACAAAATAGAGTTAATTCTTAAGCTCATGAAAATAAAATAATACAATATAACCAGTTCTGTAAATTCCAGAAACTCTTTTAAGTGAGATAAAATAGAGAACATATTTAATTAACTCCTTTTCAGTGAAAAGCCTGTGTGCACTCTTTTCTGAATTTGAAACTTTCATTTTTCCATTTTGTAGAGCAAATATCAGAAGTAATAAAAAGCAAACTGTTTCATGACTGAAGAATGAGGAAAACTGTAGTTAAGCTACATTTTAGTAATTTGACTTAAAAGGGAATATTTACTATACATATTGTTTTTCTCTAAATAAATCTAATAAAATATTTTTCTTTTAAATCAATTATAATAAATTCAAACCAACAGAAAAATGAAAACATGGACGAATAATGTCTACGGGCAGAAAGATGAAGTCCTTCAGTTGTAATGAATTAAAGTTAGGAAATGTTATGTTAGCCATCAATAGGACTGTATTTTCTTCCTTCCTTCCTTCCTTCCTTCCTCCCTTCCTTTCTCTCTCTCTCTCTTCCTTCCTTCCTTTCTCTCTCTCTCTTCCTTCCTTCCTTCCTTCCTTTCTCTCTTCCTTCCTTCCTTCCTTTCTTTCTTTCCTTTCTTTCTTTCTTTCTTTCTTTCTTTCTTTCTTTCTTTCTTTCTTTCTTTCTTTCTTTCTTTCTTTCTTTCTTTCTTTCTTTCTTTCTTTCTTTCTTTCTTTCTTTTTTTTCTTTTTGTCGGTTGTGGGTCCTGAACTCTGGTCCTGCCTGCTGTCTCTCAGTTCTTTAGCTCAAGGCTTGGGCTCTACAACTTGAGCCAAAGCACCACTTCCAGTTTTCTGGTGGTTTGTTGGAGATAAAGACTCATGGACTTTCTTGCTGGGGCTGGCTTTGAATCGCGATTCTCAAATCTCAGCCTCCTGAGTAGCTAGGATTACAAGCATGAGCCACCAGTGCCGGGCCAGGAGTGTATGTTCATTCTTCTCCACTTGTTCATGGACATTTGAAATATTGGCTAAAAACTACATCATAGCCAGTCACCAGTAGTTAACACATATAATTACTCAGGAGGCTGATATCTGAGAATTATAGTTCAAAGCCTGCCTGGGCAGGCAAATCCATGAGACTGTGGATCAAGTGGTAGAGTGCTAGCCTTCTGTGGATAAAATCCATGGAGCTATGGATCAAGTGGTAGAGTGATAGCCTTCAGCAGGAAAGCTGATAAAATAGTGTCCAGGACCTGAGTTCAAATCCCAGTTCAAGCCCCTGCACTAACAAAACAAAGCAAAACTAAAGATCTACCATACTACCCAGGAAAAAAATATATGCATTATTGTTCAACGCTGGCACACATATAATATCCAGTTTGTACCTCATGAATATTTGTTATAAGATGTGATCTGGGAATGGTGGGGAGATGACTGGAAAAATCTGAGGTTTTGTTTGCAAAATTCACTTTAATATTTCCTCATTCAACACATGCTAAAACATTTTCCTACTCCACATATGCCCTCCCTTTTTGATAACCTCAATTTTATCTCAAATATAAAATATTTTGTCATGTTTATTTATGCTTGTGAAGTGATTTGTTTCCCTTTGCATCACCTGCATTAGCCATCCCAGAATCTTCTGCAAGACAACTTCAATTCTTCCTTTCACATACTGTCTGCTACTTCAGAATATCAGCAGTATCTCATACCTTTGACACATTTCTCCTTTGAAACATGCTTTAATTGATTAATTTGATTCCCCTCTCTCATTTAACTTTATCTCAGTCAGCAGAAATTACTAATCAGTTTTTCCTTTGGATCAATTATTAATCAAGAGACAGTATCTCAAGCTGTGTTGTTAAATGGCAACTTCTTTGTACAACTAAAGGAGGAGGTCACAACACTTGATAGGAAATGTACTCATTACTATACACATGTAACTGTAACCCCTCTATAAAGTATTTTTGCGATAAAAATATACACAAAGAAGAGTAGCCAGTCACCAGTGGCTCACACCTGTCATCCTAGCTACTCAGGAAGCTAAGATCTGAGAATCATGGTTCAAAGCCAGTCTGGGCAGGAAAGTGTCTTATCTACAATAAAACCACAAAACTGGAAGTGGAGCTGTGGCTCATGTGGTAAAGCACTGGCCTTGAGCTGAAGAGCTGAGGGACAGCATCTAGGCCCAGAGTTCAAGCCTCACAACCACCCCCTCCCCCCAAAAAATAGTAAAAAATAACAAAAGAAATCTTGTAGAAAATTTTTGAAAGGAGATAGCGTCTCAGTTGAAATTTTAAAAATGCCCTTTGAAAACATGTATAATTTGCGTAGAAAATTATTATGAATTGTAAAACAACTAATTATATTTTGCATTCAATTTACTTATTCCTATTTCCCATTAAGGGCTCATAATTTTCTACAAACATTAGTATCTTGTACACAATTTTACAAAATTACTATTATATTTATCTCAAAAGATTTCCTTCTTATAATGATTTATTTGTTTAGATTAACTTGCAAAAATATTGACTTTTTTGGTTTATATATCAGAATGAAGGCTACTCAAAAAAATTAAAAATAGCTGGGTGCCGGTGGCTCATGCCTGTAATCGTAGTTACTAAAGAGGCTGAGATCTGAGGATTATGGTTCAAAGCCAGCCCAGGCAGGAAAGTCTGTAAGACTCTTATCTCCAATTAACCACTAGAAAACTGGAAGTGGTGCTGTGTCTCAAGTGGTAGAGTGCTCACCTTGAGCTGAATTGCTGAGGGACAGCGCCCAAGCCCAGAGTTCAAACCCCACGACTGACCAAAAAAAAAGAATTTAAAAATACAACTACCATATGAACTAGCAATCAAAATATACAGTATATAACCAAAGGAAATTAAATCAATATTCAAAGAGAGAGACCATGAGATCATGCTCCAATGTTTATTTCAACATTGTTTGTAATAGCCAAGATACGGAAACAACTTGTTTTTCAAAGAGTAAATGGTTAAACAAATAATACATGTCTACACAATGGAATACTATTTGGGAATAAGCAAAGGAAATTCTGGCACAGTATGGATGAATCTGGAGGATATTAAATTAAATTAAAGAAAAAGGTACAGAAAGAGAGATATAGTATGATACCACTTATATCTGATATCCAAAGAAAGATGAACTCATATAAACAGAGTGAACAAGTAGTCATCAAATTCTGGGAGTTGGGGATGTGGGAGATATTAGTAGGGAAACCATGGGACCTATGTTTCTTTGGGCCTGGCTTACTTCACTTAATATAATTTTTTCCAAGTCTTTTGGAAACTAAACCAAGATGAGTTAAACTATTTTAACGGGCCAATATCAAACATTGAAAAAGAAACAGCAATATGTCACCTCCCATCTAAGAAAAGCCCAGGACCAGATGGTTTTACAGAGGAATTCTACAAGGCCTTCAAAGCAGAGCTCACACCAATACTCCTTCAACTCTTCAATGAAATTGAAAGAGAAAGTTCACTACTGAACTCATTCTATGAAGGCATAATAACCCTCATCCCAAAATCAGGCAGGGACTCATCAAAGAAAGAGAACTATAGACCCATTCCTTTGATGAACATTGATGCAAAACTTCTCAACAAAATTTTGGCCAATTGACTTCAACAATTCATGCATAAATCATACACCACAATCAAAGAGGATTCATTTCAGGGATGCAAAGCTGGTTTAATATACGCAAATCAATTAACATAATTCATCACATCAACAGGAGCAAGGATAAGAACCACATGGTTATCTCAATAAATGTAGAAAAAGCATTTGACAAGATCCAACACCCCTTTATAATGAAGGTTCTGTAAAATTAGGAGTCCATGGAACATTTCTCAATACAATAAAGGCTGTATATAACAAACCTACAGCCAGCATTATACTCAATGGAGAAAACTAAAGCCATTTCCTCTTAACTCAGGAATGAGACAAGGATGTCCACTCACTCCACTTCCCTTCAATCTAGTATTAGAATGCCTAGTTACATCAATAAGACAAGATGCAAACATAAAGGGGATCCAAATAGGGAAACAAGAAATAAAACTCTTCCTCTTTGCAGATGACATGATCTTGTACTTAAATAATCCCATGGACTCAGCTCCCAAATTACTCAAGCTGATTCACAACTTTGGCAAAGTAGCAGAGTATAAAATTAACCCTCAAAAATCAATGGCTTCTCTGTATGCCAACAATGAGGAAAAGGAGGCTGAAATTAGGAAAGCAACTCCATTTGTAATAGCCCCACAAAAAATAAAACACCTAGGAATTAACTTAACCAAAGTAGTGAAGGACCTCTATGATGAAACCTTTAAAAACCTGAAAAAGGAAATCAAAACAGAACTTAGAAAGGGGGAAAAACTCCCATGCTCCTGGATTGGAAAGATCAACATCGTGAAAATGGCAATACTTCCCAAGGCTATCTACAAATTCAATGCAATACCTATCAATATTCCAACCTCATTCTTCAAGGAAATAGAAGAGGCAATCCAAAAATTCATATGGAACAATAAAAGAGCCCGAATAGCAAAAATGATACTTAACAGAAAGGATAGTACTGGAGGAATATCAGTACCAAATTACAAACTCTGCTACAAAGCCATAGTAATCAAAACAGCTTGGTACTGGCACAAGAACAGACCTCAGGACCAATGGAATAGAATTAAAAACCCAGAAATGAACCTACAGACATATAGCCATCTAATCTTCTATAAGGGAGCTAAAACAATAGAATGGAAGAAAGACAGCCTCTTCAGTAAATGGTGCTGGCAAAATTGGTTAGCTATTTGTAGAAAACTAAAGCTAGATCCTTATCTATCACCCTGCACCAGAATCAACTCCAAATGGATCAAAGACCTCAGAGCCAAAGCAGACACTCTGAAAACATTACAGGATGGAATAGGAGAAACTCTAGGTCTCCTTGGCACAAGCCGAAATTTTCTGAATAGAGACCCGGAAACACAACAAAACAAAGAAAGGTTGGACAAATGGGATTGCATGATATTGCAGAGCTTCTGCATGGCAAAGAACATAGCTAGCAAGATCAATAGAAAGCCCATGGATTGGAAGAAGAGCTTCACTAGTCATACAACAGACAAGGGTCTCATATCTAAAATATACCTGGAACTCAAAAAATTAAATCCCCCAACAACAAATCTTCAAAGAAACAACTGCCCAATAAACAAGTGGCCTAAAGACTTAAAGAGAAACTTCTCTGAAGAAGAAAGAAGGATGGCCAATAGACACATGAAGAAATGCTCAACCGCTCTAGCCATAAAAGAAATGCAAATCAAAACAACATTGAGATCCTACCTCATCACAGTTAGAATGGCTATTATCAAAAACTCTAATAACAACAGATGATGGAGGGGATGTGGCAGAAAGGAACCTTACTTCATTGTTGGTGGGAATGTAAACTTGTTCAACCACTTTGGAAAGCAGTATGGAGGTTCCTCAAAAGACTTCACATAGAACTCCCCTATGACCCAGCAATCCCACTTTTGGGCATTTACCCAAATGTTTACAAACAAGACCATACTAAAGCTACCAGCACAACTATGTTTATTGCAGCATTATTTACCATAGCTAAGATATGGAACCAACCCAGATGCTTCTCCGTAGATGAATGGATCAATAAAATGTTGCATATATACACAATGGAATTCTATGCCTCAATCAGAAAGAATGACATTACCCCATTTGTTAGGAAACGGAGTACACGTATTTCTGAGAAGTGCTGTATCCACATATAAAACCCATTCAGACTTCATTATTGAATTCCTATGACACATCTCAGGAAAAGCATTAAAAAAAGAAAACCATACATACACAATTATTTATCAAGTGCCTCTAAGAGTATGCAGGTAATTCATTGGAAAACCCTAGCTCTGAAGAATTAAGAAGCATCCATTTAGCAGGGAGTATTTTTACTTGAAGAATAGAGAGCAGTCACGCAAGTAGACCAGATGGCCACAATAACAAGAATTCTATCCTAAAAATCACATCCAATCAGACCATCCCAGCTTTCAAATCCATGTAAGTAGTTTCTCTTCTGGGTATGTAGGAGGCCTATTTGTTTTTAACTCAAGAATCAATGGTATTAATATAATTCAATCCAAGGGAAAGAGGAGTATTTGCATCATATGTAGCTGGTTTGAGACTTGTCAAAATACCAAACAATATGCTCAAGATACAAGAATAACAGTATGTTAATGATAATACTGAGTTAACACCTTTATACCTACATGGAAGATTGAAACAAATCAGGGTGAAGGCTAGAGATTTTTATCAAAAATAAGTCTTTAGGGGTAGATGTGATCTTAATGAAAGAATAATGAGGTGAGAATAAATAATTGTTTTTTTTTAAACTAAACCAAGGCTTTATCTCACAATTAATGTGATCAACAGACACTGCCAATTTGAGTAATTTAGCTTAAACATTAAGCAATACCAATCATATTACTAAAATAATTTGTTTAATTTGAATTGATTAGTAAATAAATTGAAAAATGGTTAGTATACAATTTCAATGCATTAAATTAGACACTAAGAAATAGAAAGCAATAGTATTTGTGATCATCAGAATATTTTTGCATCCTGTCCTGGGCTCTGGTGGACAGATAGAGTTAACTTCTGGGAACACTACTTATTCATGCCTAATATAAGCAAGTTCTTGGACCACTAATTTATAATGCTTTCATTATGTAACTGAGAAGAAGCAATTGACTGGAGAGATTAGTACCAGCTATTGGGTTTTTTTTTTTTTTACCGCTTCTTTAAAATAATATTTCTCTCTAAGTACAGTTAAAATGTCTCAGTGCTGGGAGAGCCTTACAAATTGAACAAATCAGTTGTACAAGTGAAAGAAGACACTTCACAATTCCATTATATTAAATCCTGAGTTATAATAAAGAATGACAGGTAATTATATTTGTCATAGTGTTTTGTGGGCTAGATTTGAGTTGTTTTGGTTACAGTATATGGTTGGTCGATTTATCTTTCAAGTTGATAAATAAGTTAACTCCCAAGTCTCAATTACTGAACTTGATAAAAGTTATAAACTTGGATAAAGAATTCCATTGTTCAAAATTAGACCTCTTCTTGCCATCAACCAGCTCAAAGCTAAGCTTTTGACAATTAAAAGTATTTAAGCCATTTGGAAATAAGAAATACTCAATATATAGTTTAGCCTAAAGCCATACTGTGCTCTAGTCAATTTGGTTAATTCCTGGAAAATACATTATTGGAAAATGTAAATAAGTATCTTGTCTATTTAAATAATAGATCATTACCCTTATACACAATGAATTAAAAAATTCTACCATGGCACCCTGTCTTTTTTTGTGTCTTGATCTAGCAAAAGTAGGACAATACTCATTTTTCATTCCTTTCCCTTACAATCTATTTTCTATTTGCTTTCTGGCTCTTTTATTATTTTTTCTTAATGTTGGAAAGTTTCAAACAATGTGATAATTTTGCTTTTTATATGCAGTTTATGTAACACAAAGAGTTGTGAGATAAAAAATTTGACCCGCGGAGCACATTCCTTTTCAGTAAAATTTCATTTAACTGCAACTACTTGATGAAAAATCATTTTAACAGTGATATATACATACATATCATTATTATAATTTCAATATGTATTATAAATATATATAACTGCACAAATTACTATAAATTTACTGTATTGCCAGCTCTTAAAATAAATGTTAATTATTATATTATCATATACACCTATGTGATTTTATATATATGTAACTATATGTGTATTACACACAAGTGCATATATATAGACACACAGGCATGTGAAATGGCATACATATTTAAATTACATTCAGTCATATTTTGAAACAGTTTTAAATTGGAAAAATATGATTTAACATGTTTTAAAAACAGATTTAAATTTGAAAAATATGACATAGTAATGATGAAAAAATATAACAAATTTGTTTTATTGTTCAAGTTGTATCCATAAATGAACAGTATTGGCTGTGGTCTTTTTAAATTTTATTTTATTGTAAAGATGCTTTACAGGGGTTATAGTTGCATGAATAACATAAGAGGTATATTTCTTATTGAACATTGTTACCCCCTCCTTTGTCTTTCCCCTACTATCCCTTCCCTCCCCACTTCTGCCACTCCGACCACGCCCCCCCAGAATTTGTAAAATTCATTTCCAACATAGTGTCTTGTGAGTATCATTGTTGCAATGGCTCATCCTGTGTCCTTGTTTCAGCATTTTGTTATTCCCCTTCCCCTCCCCAAGTTAGATAAATGTATATACAAGATGTAGGGTACCAAAATCAAATACAGAAAAAACAGGAGGTATACCATAGGGGGAACAAACAAAAAAAAATCACATAGTACATTAAAAACCACAACAAAGAAAAACCTCTTATGTCCATATCCTGGGGTTCTGCTGACCATAATGATTCTTTGAATTATAATGACCTCCAAAAATCCAGTATCTTAGGAGTTAGGAACCTTGATCCTGGATTTGCACCTCATAGAGAGCAAGTGGGTCAATATAAAATTAGTCAGATTGTGATAAACCCTAGCAAACTATGTTCCCTTTTCAATAATAAGTATCTTTTGGGATACTTGTGTTTCCATATTACAACATGCCCTTTATTCACAGATGAAGCCAATTAGTAACCAAATCTCAACAACCATAATGGAAACTATAAAATGAAAACATTTTTATTCCTTGACTTTGTATATTATATATGACATGTAAACTATATAAAATTTACTACATTATTACAATAGATACATTCTCCTATATAACTGATTAGGCTACAAATTTGTTTAAACAATTCTGCTAACCTTGATTATACTAAAGAGAATCGAAAGATGTTGTGGTATATGAACTTAAGAATTGATATCTTCTATGTGCTAATTCTGCAAAGTTTTGTACACCTGGAGACTTTTTAAATGTATACTATTAAAAGATGACTTTACTTGTAATTTCTGAGAGCATACCGTCTTACTACAAAAATCAATAGCTAGAAATTTATAATTAGAATGCCAGAATATCAATTAGATTGTGTTTTACTTATAATTATGTAGAATTTGTTCTCAATTGTTAAACACTTCTATTTTGAGCACCTTATCAATAGTCTTATGCAAGTTAGGTATAATTTTCACTCTAGTACTTGATCATAGGCATGCAAGTTCTAAAGTAATTGAGTGTGAATTAATACAATTTAAATATATTATTTTGTGCTTTTTCCTAGGAAACATGAATGCATTTGAGCTTTAGCCATCTGGCTATAGTCATTTTGGCTAAATACCTTGAAAGAAATATGAAGGCTGGAAACATATTAGGCCAAATGTTGAAAACAGTGGAAATGCTGTGCTTTGCAATAGGCCAATGAAAGTTGGTAGGAAAAAGAAATCTATCTGCTGGGTAAGCTGAAATAAGGACAGATCGGGACTAAACAGGACAGACTTGAAATCACACAGTGGTTACACTAGAGAGACAGAGGAATATGTTACCTGAAATTTAATAGGAACATTGTTTATTCTATTTTTATAACATTTCATTAGCATTACAGTACAAATCAAACAATATTCCTATTAATGTGTTAAGGTTGAGTAAAATTGTAGCATCATAAAAAATTATTGACAGAGCAGTTAATATGTTCCAATCTTATTAGACCAGGATAATTGAACATAATTCCAAAAAGGAAGTTGTTGTTGACTGTAGGAAAATACTTTGAAGAATTTTATGACTACAAATTAAGCCCCTAGAAACTAAGTGAAGTTTAGTTGTCTCAGCTACCACCATTCTGGGCAGCCAGACTGTTTTGGCCAAAGTTTTCATTGGACTGCTAGGCTTTACCCAAGACCAGGTAGAGAGAAGTATTGGTGCTCTTTCTAGCCTTACACAAATAGATGATGTTTGTTTGAGTTCTCTGATCAGCCTGAGACATTTTTAAATTTCATTGTAAAGGTGATTTTCAGCGGGATTACTATTACATAAGTAAGGAAATGAGTACACTTCTTTTCCAACAGTGTTACTCCCTCTTATTTTCTCCCACTTTTCCTCATCCCCAATTCCCCTCCCCCTCAAATTGTAAAGCTCATTTCCCACATAGTGTCTAGTATCCATCTTGCATTGGTTCACCTTTTGTAACACAGTTCCCTTGCCCAAATCACATAAATTTATATACAAGAAAAAGGGTACCAAAATTAGGAACAGTGACCACGGGGAAAAAACCAGAGGAGAAAAAATATGAAAGACAAAGGAAATAACTACAGCTGGTACACTAAAAAAGGAAAAACAAAACAAAACAAAACGACAACAACAAAACCTTTTTCTTTCCAGATCATGGATTTTGATTAACATAATTTTATATGGCTCTATTGACATAGCTATTGGGCTACTGTGAAACTGCTAGGCCTAGCGTAGGCATATACTAATTATGATGAATGAGGGAAACCATGAAGTTTATGTGTCTTTGGGCCTGGCTTACTTCACTTAATATGATTTTTTCCAAATCATTCCACTTCCTTACAAACGGGGTGATGTCATTCTTTCTGATAGAAGCATAGAATCCCATTGTGTATATATACCACATCTTCTGGATCCACCCATCTACTCAGGGGCATCCGGGTTGGTTATGTATCTTAGTTATGGTAAATAATGCTGCAATTAAAAATGTTTTAAGGAAATGGAAAAACCTCCTATGCTTCTGGATTGGGAGGATTAACATCTTGAAATGCCAAATGCTCTCTACAAATTCATTGCAATACTTATCACTACCCACCAACATTCTTTAATGAAATAGAAGAAGCAATTCAAAAACTCATATGGCCTAATAGAAGACCCTGAATAGCAAAAACAATCTTTAGCAGGAAGACCAATGCTGTAGGAATATCACTACCAAACTTCAAACTCTACTGTAAAGAACTGTTTGATACTGGCACATGAACAAGCCTGGGAACCAATGTAAGAGAAGACCCAGACATGACATGATCCCACAGACCTAGGGCCACCTAATCTTTGAAAAGGTAGCCAGAAACATCAGAAGACAGCCTCATCAACAAACAGTGCTGGCAGAATTGGCTATACATATATAGAAAACTGAAGTTAGATCCCTGTATATCACCCTGCACCAGAATCAATTCCAAATGGATCAAAGACCTGGAGGTAAGAGCAGATACCTTGAAAAATATTACAGGACCGGATAGGGAAACACTAGGGCTCCTTGGCATAGGTCAAAACTTCCTAAACAAAAAATCTAGAAACATAACAAATCAAAGAAAGGCTGGATAGATGGGATTGTGTTAAACTGCAGAGCTTCTGCCTGCCAAAGGGCAAAGCTACCAAGATAACTGGAAAGCCCACAGATTGGGAGAAGAGCTTCACTGCCATTCAATAGGCAAGGGCCTCACATCAAAAATATATCATAGCTCAAAAATTTAATGCCCCCCCCAAAGGAAATCCTTAAAGAAACAACAACCCCACTAATAAGTGGTCTAAAGAATTAAAAAGAGACTTCTCTGGAGAGGAAATTAGAATGGCCTATAGTTACATGAAGAAATGCTGAACATCTCTGGCCATAAAAGAAATACAAATCTCATAGAAAGGAAAGGCTTTGTATGAAGCAGCATGCATTGATAGCTGGCAGTTTCTTTAGCACATATACCAATCTATTTTGTTTCTTGAAAAACAAGTCTCTTGATTGTATCAAGGATAGATTGACTGATACATACCACCTAGTTGTGTAAAATAATAAACTCAATGTGTTTTTTTTTCTTTTTTTGTCCGTCGTGGGGCTTGAACTCTGGGGGCTTGGGCACTGTCCCTACTCTCTTCAGCTCAAGGCGAGTGCTCTACCCATTGAACCACAGCTCCACTTCCGGTATTCTAGTGGTTTATTGGAGATAAGAGTCTCACGGAGTTTCTTGCCCGGGCTGGCTTTGAACCGCCAGCCTCAGATCTCAGCCTCTTGAGTAGCTAGGATTATAGGCATGAGCCACTGGCACCTGTCTCTCAATACGTTTTTTTTTGTTGTTGTTGTTGTTTTTAAAGAAATGGAAATCAAAACTACATCGAGCTTCCACCTCACTTTAGTTAGAACAGCCATGCACCAATGAGATGTACGAGATCTTATGTCGAAAATGAACTATTCATCTTTGGCGGGCAGGAGGAGGAGGGATTGGGAAGGGATGGGAAGGGGAAACAAAGGAGGAGGCAACAATGCTTGATAAGAAATGCACTCATTACCTTGCTCATGTAATTGTAACCCCTGTACGGTATTTTTTTCACAATAAAAAATAAAGAAAAGAAAGAAAACAAAAAAATTACAGATAGATGCTGGAGGGGATGTGGCCAAAAGGGAACATGACTACACTGTTGGTGTGAATATAAACTTGTTCAATCACTCTGGATAGCAATATGGAGGTTCCTCAAAAGACTAACTGTATAGTTTCCCTATGATCCAGCCATCCCACTCCTGGGCATTTACCCAAATGATCTGAGACATTTTTAGAGCTGTTCACTCACTTTGGATTACTTCTATTGCCGTTCATTAAGCAAATTAGTCATCTTTTATTATTAGTATCTAATCTGCTGTTTAGTATATCCAGTAAAATTTTTCTGCATTTGTGATATTTTTAAGAACTAGAATTCTTATACTTCCTTCCTTCTCTTCCTTTTTTTTGAGAATCACCATTCATTCACTAAGCCTAAATATTCCTGTAAAATTCTTGAGTTTACTTCTATTAGTTTGTATATTTATCAATTAAATTGCAATATCCACATCATCTCTGAATCTGTTTGAATCACTAACATTAATAACTTTTCCTGTTTCTTTCTTAATTTATGCTTAACATTGTAAATACAACATAGTTGAAAGTCTCAGTTTTGTTGGCCTTTAAGGATACTAAGTATTTGTGTGGCAAATTTATTAGTTATTTCCTTGTTTTATATATTTTTGTATTTCAACTTCACAAAAATGTTCTCCTTCTTTATCAAAACTTGTAAAGCTTTCTTATTCTGCATTTTATCTGGATTTTGTTTTGCATATATTGTGAGATAGAAATCTAAATTTATATTTTTGTGCAAATTAATTTCAATCTATAACCTTTACTGTAGTAAAAACTTAAAAACTTAAAGTTGCAGACTCTGAGAAGACACTGTAGTACTTAAACACACATGTCACTAAATAAATATTGCCTTACAATAAAAAGTAATTACAGCAGAACAATGTTCAAAAGCTGTTAAAAACATGTTTTATTGTAACTGGACTGTATAAAAATCACGACAATATGTTCAACCATCTTAGTAATCAGGATAATGAAAGTTAAAATAAGAACCATTATTAAAATCAGACAGATGTGCATAATTTTGAAGACTGACAATTTAAAATATTGCTGGAATTAGATGTGTTACAGTTAGGCTAATATATTATATTAAAAATTAAAAGTAATTGTCATCATATAATAAACAGAACATGAAAACTTTTTAACTAACGAATTCCTTTTCTTCATAAATACGCGTATGAAGCTTCTTTGTTCAGAAAACCAAAATTTTGGGTACTCCCATGACCAGAAAATGGGTAAAAGAAAAAGCTGCTTATCGATACATAACAAGGCAGTAGTTTAAAATAAATTGATTATAACCATATGTCGTGTCATGTATTTGAATGGTAAAAGAAGTGACCACATTCTGTGTATTCTTTAGTACTATATATATATATATATATATACATACATACATATATTTAAATGTTTAAATTTGATGAGCATATAGTTTTCTAAGTATATAGCAGTAGAGTTAAAAAATATTCTAGGGAAGGATAATGCTCTAAATGAGAACATTACTTACTTGTAGAGAAAAAGAAAATATGACCCAGTAGTGGCATACCCTAACATCTGATTTTATCTGCAATTAGTATATTTTAGAAGAATAATTGAACTATGTGATTTTTTTGTTTTTTTTTTTTGTATGTTTTTCCCCCACGGTATAAGCCCTGTTTTCACTGTATTTGATGTCGGTGCCCTGCATCTTGTATATATATTTTTCTAATTTGGGGAGGGGAAGGGAAATAACAAAATGCTGAAATAAAGATACAGGTTGACTCATTGTAACAATGAGATGTACAGACACTATGTTGAAAACGAACTTTACAACTTTGGTGGGAGAGGGGAGAGGATTTGGGGAGGTAGGGAGGGAAGGGATGGTAGGAGAAAAACAAAGGAGGAGGTAACAATGCTCGACAGGAAATGTACTCATTATCTTTTTCATGTAGCTGTTACCCTTCTGTACACGATTTTTACAATAAAATATAAAAAAGAAGAATTGAATGCAAATACTATAAAAGTTTAAAAATCTGATGATCATAGTATTGAGCTAAAAGTAATGATGTAATATTTCCTACATTTTACATTGAGAATATTGCATTATTTTAAAATGCCTAGAGGAAGAAACAAACAATAAGAAGTTATTGTGAGGGAGCCCAAATGGAACTTGCATACAGTGCAGGATGACAAATCATACAAGCAATCCAGATTATAACTTACTAATGTGCTTAAACAATATACTTAACATGCAACCATGTCATTTCATTCCTTTGTATTCAGTCAGGAGAGATAAATTTTATTTCTACACAGACATGCAAACTAAAAACTTTTGGTAACCAGTCTTACTTCACTCATGCCCTTGGAAATTATTATATATTCACATTAGGGAAGGGATAGAGAATAACAAAGTGAGACAAAGGACAAAGAACAAAGGGCAAGGCAAGGCAACAGACAATATGTTGGAAATGAACTGTACAACTTGGAAGGGGGAGACCGGGGGTGAGGAAAAGTGGGAGAAAAATGAGGGAGGGGGGTAACAAAGTTCAACAAGAAATGCACTCACTACCTTACATATGTAACTGTAACGCCTCTGAACATCACCTTGACAATAAATTTTTTAAAAAATTAAAAAACAAATTCTGATTGAACTCAGCCATGGTTAAGCTAGGCTTTCAAGTGAAATCTGCAGGAAACTTGAAAGATTGCGTCTGTTTGCAAACATCTAGCCCTTGCCACAGTATCTAGGATGCTCCCTACCGACTCCTTAAAGGCATCCTGTATACAAACATATTAACTGAAATACCATAGATTTAAGAGAGAACTCAATGTAATGCCTTAGAAAGGCACAATCAAAGTTCAGCAAAATAAGACACCAGGAAGCAGGTACTTGAAAGGAGTAGAGTAGGGGTGAAGGGGAAAAGGATGGACAAATGAAAAGGAGAAGCCTGGGAGAATGCAATCGAGAATCCAAAGTATATTTTACAAAATTAAGAAGAGTGAGGAAAATGGTGAGTAAGAAAGGAATGGTTGAAATGTCTATGATCATGATGCATTTTATTCATTAACTGCTTTGTTAAAATGACAACTCCTTTGTAGAACTAAAGAGAATAAAAATAAAGCAAAAGCAACAAAGAAGATAAACCATATATAAAACCTTTAGCCAGACATATATCATAATATTGCTAATAAAAATAGCCATCTATTTGTATTTTATTAAGGAAAAAATAGATACTGGTCTTTAAATTTGAAACATTACTACTTGGAGATAAAGAATAGGGTCTAGTATGAGTGAGTTTATAAAATTACATTTTATTTTTCCTTAACAACGTGTTGTGTCCTAGTGTTTTAAAATAAGGGATAGCTTAACATATAGTTTAAAGTAGTAGCCTTTAAAACTTAGCCTTTGCTAAGAGAAGAAAACCGACCAAAATTGTCTGAAATTTTGAGAAATCCTATCAAAAGAAAACACTGTTTTCTAGGTAGTTTACTTTAAATCAATGTCTCACAACTGAACTCAAAAAAAGCCCAGTTAGTGTTATTTAGCTTTGTTTTGAAGCCTGATAACCTCTCCACTCCTCACCTCATACTTCTATGTACAAAAAATGGATCCCAAGATATAGTTAGAGCTGATTTTTCATCTCATGTATCATCTTCTACTTCTATAATTACTCATACAACCTATAGCTTGGAGACAAAAATGTTTCCATATTCATATACCACAATGTCTTATTGCTTACTTGCTGTCTGTGACTGAATATAGGCTATTATTTTTGAGCAAGAGAGCATATTAAAAGAATATGACATGAATCATCACTTACGCTCAGTTTTCACACACTAACAGGTTTCAGGAAATAACCTTAGCTCCACAGATAGGAGGGACTTGTACAGGTTAATATTTCCTCTCTTTTCTTTAGGCTTCATATTTCCTGTCTTCTCCTTCTGTTTTTTCTTTGTTGAAGAATTCAAATAAAAGAAAGGCAGGCAATGCTCTCTTCTTTTTCTGACTATCAGAAAGATGGGCCAAATGGGTTATGTACCAATTTTAGTTTATGGATGCCTGCCATTGATTTGCTGTCACATGGCACCCATTTGGTCCCTTAACTACAATCTTTAGGATGGAAAATGAAGATTTTGCTTTCAAGAATATCCTGCCTCCTATAGCAAAATATGATGAGCTAACTTAAAAGACACTCCAGTCATCTATTGGACGTGGCTCGTCAATGGTCAAACATAAACCTGTTTAAATGCTTCAGAAAGTGTGAGCATTGGTGTTCCTGACCCATCCCATAGTATGGGAGCTCATTATCACCACTTTTTCTCCACTGACTTCATGGTCAATGATATCATATGAAAGTTTAACATCAACCAAAATGAAAATCACTAAACACAAGTTAAGGCTTCCTGATCTCCCCAGGAATGTGGGCTATTAAATAAATATCCTGTAATTAACATTTCTAGGTACATCACAGTTACTTATTTTCAAAGACTGGTATGTTTTATCATTATAGAAGGAATGAACCAATAAATTGATTTAATGTAATCATTTAATCATCAATAAAACTCCTAAGTTGTATAAAAAGTATATGTAGCTATAAATATATAACAACTTGAGAGTTGTATAAAAAGAGAATATTCTCTCACTCTCTCCCTTCCTCCCTGTGTATGTATGTGTGTGTGTGTGTGTGTGTGTGTGTGTGTGTGTGTGTGTGTGTATTGTCATGGTGTCTGAACTTTGGCCCTGGGTGCTGTCCCTCAGTTCTTCAGCTCAAGGCTAGCACTCTACCACTTGAGCCACAGAGCCACTTCCAGCTTTTTCTGCTTATGTGGTGCTGAGGAATTGAACCCAGGGCCTTTTGCATGCAAGGCAAGCACTCTACCACTGAGCCACCTTCCCAACCTCTAGAGAATATTTTCTAGATAAAAACAATCTCTGTTTTGGGTGACTCTGAAGATCGATGTATGCTCTCTACTACTGAACTGGTCCTCTCATCCCCATAAAAGACAATCTTAATTGTTTCAACGTTTAGTTTGCAACTGTAGCCTAAATTTTGTTTGTTTCTAGTTGGAAATATGAAGGTAAGGGTGATCCAGGCAATTAGATTTTTCCACACATGAAGTATTAAGCTTTCCTCTAGGAGGGAAAAAACATTACAGGAATAAAAAAAAAGTCAATTCAAGAATAGTGATGAGGTTTGGAAGGATACGGTTGTATTGAATTTCTTTTGTAGTTTGTTTCCTCACAAAGCTTTCTTCTTATCAATTGTGAATAGTAATAGGTTCAAAACAACATCAACTAGTAAATGCTTTGCAGAATTTGAGGGTGAAGTATATTTATGGTATTGGGGCTATCAGCTTTTATCATAATCAAGGATAAATTATCTGATGCTTAAATAGAATTAGACTAGTTTTTTATGGGCAATTACCAGACAAAAGAGCTATACTAAGTATAAAGAATCTCATGCTGAATATGATGAACACCAATAACACTGCTATCTTTGGCACATAGTAGTGTCTTAAGTTTTGCATATCTTGGTATCAGTGGTATATGTTCAGATTGTGGAGAGTTGAACCTAGCGCACCTTAGTTACTAGGCTTGCTTGTACAACTGGCACTCTACTGTTTGAGCCATGTATCCAACACAGGTTTTGCTGGTTATTTTGAGACTGAGCTCACAGACTATTCTTTCTTAACTGGCTTCAAACTGTGATCATCTGAATCTCAGTCTCCTGAGTAGCATGAACCACTGGCGGCTAGCTTAAAATTGTAAGAAACTTTCAAATAATTTAACTTATCCAAACTTAAAATTCATGTGAATAATGAAGTTCCAAGGATTTTTCAAGAGTAATATCAATGAGAATTCATTATAGGTAATTACTGAAAAATATTAGTAGTTAAATCTAGAAAATATTCACACAGGATGCAGGCTTAAATAAAATAGATAATGAATAGATTTCACAATATGAAATATAACAAAGTTGTCATCTACATCAGTGGTTGTGTCAGCCAGGATCATTTTGCTGTGGCAAACATCTGATAGGAGTAGATTAAAGGAGGAAAGATTTACCTTGGCTCATTGATTTAGGATCTTAGTCTAGGGTGGGTTTCTTCTATTGTTTTGAACTTGAGACATTATCATTGTGGGCAAATATGGAGAAGGAGGCTTTTCACCTTATGGCAGCCAGAAAACAAAAATAAAAACAGAAATGGTCTTGGGACTAGATACCATACTAGGGGCATACTGCCTTGACTTATTTCCTCCAATTAGAATCTATATCCTAAAATTTGCAGAACCTTCCAAAGAAGTACACTCAGTTGTGAACCAATCCTTTAACAATGAGCTTGTGGGGAAATTTTATATCTCAACAATAACAGTGGTGGGCAAATTAATAGAGTCTGAACTGTGACAAGTAAAAAAAATATCTTTTTTTTTCCAGATCTGAGGACCAAACCCAGGGCCTTGTGCTTGCCAGGTGGGTGCTCTTCCGCTGAGCTAAACCTCCAGTCCCCCAAAATATTTCTTTTTCCTCCATATCATATCTCAAGGAAAGGGAAAGGATGGTAGGGGAAAAAACAAAGGAGCAGGCAACAATGCTTGATAAGAAATGTACTCATTACCTTGCTCATATAACTGTAACATTATTTTCACAATAAAAACTTATTAAAAATAACAATAAAAATCAAAAAACAAAATTGAAGTTAAAATATAGATGTAGGAAAAAACTTCTTTAACCTTTGGAATAAAGACATTCTTCAAATCATATAGTACTAGAAGAAACTAATACTATTACTACTATTCATCATAGTAAATATCAATACCACTAACACTCATTAAAAGCACTGTGTTTCAGGTCTTGATTTAAGCACTTGACTTGTCCTACATAATTAAATCCTTATGAGAGCTTTGAAATAAATTATATTACCACTCTATTTTCAGATGAATAAATAACACTTGTAAAAACATACTTCTTGTATGTGGTAATTTGGGTTTTCAGTCCTAGTAGGTTTCTCCTGAATCTATGATCTTTAGTCCTGCTAACACAGAAATAACAACCCATAAGGGAAAATATGAGCAAATTTGATTTCATTAAAATTAAAACTTTTGAATGACAAATCACCGTAACAAACCACAGACTGGAATATATATATATATATATATATATATATATATATATATACACACACACATAACTCTGTATCTCTATATAAAACTTTATAACTATATATAGAGTTATATATATAACTCTCTCTATATATAACTCTATATATAACTATGTAACTCTATATCTTTCTTATATTTAATAAAACTATCTATTTATGTATTTAAAAACTGAGCAAATTTAAGGAAAATATGAGCATACAAATCACAAAAAGTAAACCCAAATATCCAGTAAGTCTCTACTGATGGGGATGTAAATTAAAGCCACCATGAGATATGACTTGATGCTTAAATTAGTACCTTGTTTAGGCAAGCATGAGGAGAAATAGTAAATTAATATGCAGTGTTAATAGGGATAAAAATTAATAGAGAAATATTATAAAAGATGTGCTTAAAAAAGAAGATATGCCTATGCTGCAAATCAGAAATTTTATTCCTAAATATAGAGAATGGAATCCTCATTGATATGACATCTATAAATATTTCTTAAATTTATATTTGTAAACATATTGAAAGTATAAACAGTGTGGTTATCCTTTATTAAAATAAAAAATAATAATTCTACTGAGATGCATTGTAATTAATATTTTAGCTACATATTGCATACTTAGCTACATAGATGATAAAGATGAATATGGCATTATATGTAAATTTTAAGCAATGAAAATGTTTGAAAATATTAAACAACGAATAAACAGTTATATATAATTCATGATATTTGCTTTTGGTGGAAGGGAAAAATGAACAAGAAAAATAGTCTTATCCATATTTTTATTTAAAAAGTTTTGAAGGAAATATTTTTTAAAAATTTGATAGCTGTTAAATTAGGTTGAGAAGTTTATTAATTGTATTTTTTTATAACTTTGACATTACTTAATTGATTTTAATATATGTTTTAATATGCATGCTACTGTTAAAGAAGCTAGGAACAACATAAAGAACCACAAAATCCTTGAGGCCAATTGGCCTCTCCTGTGGGCAGAAGTCAGGTTGTAGAAATGCTGCTGCTCCATGGCTGGTTCCATCTTCTGGTCCCTCCACCACTACTAAATTCATTCATTGTTTCATCAGAAATTCTTTCAGGCTGCCCTGAATGTTGAATTCATCAGGTCATAAAACTGGTGTACAAAGGGAATAAAAGGGGAAAAAATTGAGAGAGCCAGTTTGCCCAGGCAGTTTCTTTGTCTGCTGGCTGGCTGCTGCTATTCCTAGACTCAACCTGCAGCAACAGCAGTGGCCTGTGACCGAAATACCTGTGAAAAATACCCTCCTCTGTTGTCCTTAGCTTCATTTGTCTTATTCCTGAGACGAGAACCTGAGAAACCTACAGTGGTAGCAGCCAGCCACCTGTAGGCATTGCTTGATACAAAGACTGCAAGCGCCCTGCTGTTGATCTAGAAGGGCTGTGTGGGCTCTGCCCACCAAGAACAGCTCAAGTCTGAATCACTATGTATGCACTGAGCGTCCTGTAGAAGACAGCCTTAACTTACTCAAATGAGGAATCAAGGCTCTGTAGAGGAAGGAACTGGAATTGAAGGCACATTTCTTCTCACCCAAAGACACAGCCCTGGGTCCTCCAACTCCCCAGTGACCTCATTTTCTTTCTCTCTGCCATAAACGTTCTCTCTTATTCCCTTACCATGCCGGTGGCCTCTCTAAAAGTGGTTTTCCAGGACATCACCATTCATGGCAGCAGCAAACAGAAAGGATGGGAGGCTGCACACAAATCCAAAATTCAGTCTGGTTGTAGCATGAATATCTTTCCCACCCTGGCCCATCGCACCATAGAGATGTCGCATGCTAGAGAGACTTTCTGCGATGTTCTGGACACTGATCCTGCAGAGAACCTATAGCCAAAGGCCAACGGTGCTGCTGAGAACCGGAGAAAGTGACTGAGAAGTGAGGTGGTGGGGTTTCTGGGCGGGAGGAGGGGGTATGTTGAGCTAAGAAGATGGGGTACCTGGGAGGGGCAAAGCCCTGGTCCTGGGCACTCACACTTCAAAAAGCAGGAGCAACACCTCCAGGTCCCAAGGGTTGCAGGGGCCGAGTGGGCAGAGGGGAGGGGGAAGGCCAAGTGGCTGGCTGAAGAGATGTCTGGCTGTGATAGCTCCTTAGTCCACTGGGGAGGTAAACTACTCAGACACCCAGGACTAGGCCGCAACGTGCCCTCCCGGCTATCTGGGCTGAGATGAATGGCACTGACCACCGAATGCGAAATGCGAACTTCGCCACTTGGACACCGAGCCTACTGGTGTCGTTTCCAGCAGTCACCCTCAGTGAACCCCAGAGCTGTCCTAGTTATCCGTGGAGCATAGAGTTTGAGAAGCATGGGAGGGTTCTGGGAAACTCAGCAAAGAGAATGACCAGAGCAAGGAAATGATTCCTACTGCTTGTCACCCCATCATCAGCTTTTATGGCGGCTGGTGGCTCCGACACTAAGTAGGCTTGAAAAAGGTCTTGGCTTTGTACCTAGGCTCTATCACTTGCTGATGATGTCAAGTCAGGGACACAAGTCTCTTCAACTCTCTCCACATGATTTGTCTTAAAAAAAGATTTTATTTTTTATACTTTTATTCTTTAAGTAAATGTACAAAGGAGTTGCCATTCCTCAAAGCAGGTACAAGCTACATTACTCATCTTTATACCTCCCTGTTTTCTCTCAGAGTCTTTGGAACACATGAGTTAAAAAAATAAATATAGTGACAGGAGGTTATTAGAAAAATCATCTACAAAAATTAAGCTTCTAATTTATCACAGAGACTGAAAAAGATCCTTTCTCCCTCGATGTTTGTATTTCAGAGAGCTGATTTCTAGGTGCTTGAGATAGTCTAGATGTGCTTAAAATTAATTAACCATTACACATAATAATCATGCATTAACTAAAATACCATGTGATTTCTTATTAATACATACATAGATATATACACATGGTTTTAATATTAATTTAAAATAAATTTAACTTAAATATTTCTCGAGTATAATGTTTTTAAATGATTTTGGTAGACACTCTGTGTCAGATGGAGTAGTCTCCTATTTCTAGTATATTAATTTCTTCCATGGGCTTTGAACTTCACTAATCTTTTTAAGATTTACTAATGACATTATATGATTTTCAGTCTTCATTTTTAAATGTGTGTCTTTTAGCTTGGCCTTCCTCAAGCTAACACTAAGAGAAACACTGATCTGAGAAGTGTCTACAGGAAAATATATTTTTTGTAGAACCAGTAGCAAATAAGTAAAAGGGTACATGGATATATACTAGTGTTGCTGGGAATGTCTACAGTCAGATGGTAATGCCTGAGAGCTGTCTCCTAAAGCAAGCTGAGTGCAATCAGGTACACTTCCTGAATCTCTCAAAGGCTAATTAAGAAGTCTGTGGGGGCTGAGACCAAGTTCCCCAGGAACTATAGATCCTTTGTTAGTATACAACTATCAGCTGCCTGATGGTACCTGACAAAAAACATAGGTATTAGCTGTTTGGGGTAAACATTAGGTAGCTGGAAAAAAAATATGGATAGAACAACGAGGTCTAGTAAGTACATTACATAGGCTTTAATCAATTATGAAGATCTGGAATTTTACCAAACCTGACATGATAATATTTTATTATTAATTGTTACCTATTCGCTCTTGCCAGGGGTTGGTGAAGAAATTTCCTTTCTAGCAGCTTCTTTTAATTCTGTAGAATTAAATTATTCTTCTCTTTTGGCTCTTTCTGGAAGATTTTTAAGGTTTGTGTTTTCTTTCTCTATTTTTTCCCAACTCTTTACTAGTGAAGCAATTTTGGCTTAGAATTTTCTTTCTTTTTTCACCCAGATTTTTAGGAAATTACCATTAAGTATTTTTACAAAAGTATTTCAGTTTATTGAAGACAGTGGTAACCAGGCGCCGGTGGCTAAAGCCTGTAATCCTAGCTACTTAGGAGGCTGAGATCTGAAGATTGTGGTTCAAAGCTAGCCCAAGCAGGAAAGTCCATGAGATTCTTTTCTCAAATAAACCACCATAAAACCAGAAGTGGCCTGTGGCTCAACTAGGAATGAAGGAAGGAAGGAAGGAAGGAAGGAAGGAAGGAAGGAGAGACAGTTTCTTGTAAATTTATTGTATTATAATCCTAAAACTATTACCAAATCACTTAGATTCTCTACTTCTACTCTCTTTTCTTCTTTTCCTTTTTTCTTTCCTTCTTCTTGTCTTCCTCCCTGTTTCTGTGTTTCTCTTTTTTATACCAGGAATTTTACCTAGGAGCTTCACACTTGATAGGCAAGCACTCTACTACTTGAGGCACACCTCCAGTTGTTTTGCTTTTAGTTTGTTTTCAGATAGGACCTCACAAAAAAGTTTGCCTGTGCTTGAAGAGTAGATGGGATTAGAGACATGCGTCACAGACACTTTTTTTTATAAGTGTGTGTTGTTATAGTTACATATTTTCATAAGTTGTAAATTTGAGGTATTTGTTTGTTTTAAGTGATAAAATCTCTTGCCAGTGACATTTCTTGGAAATTCATAATGTCATTTTTTATATTTGTAAAAGTGAAAATTCTTATTATTTTAGCTAGTTACTTAAAATTGACAGAAGATTAAAATATGCTATGCCAGTGGCCTTTAATTTTTTTAATTTATACAATTGCATTATTACCAGCATATATGTATCATTCAGAATTCTGCATTTTTATGCTAATACCATTTAGTCTTTACATTTCAACATTGTCTAGTTCCATATAATTTTAGTAGATCTGCTGTTTTTTTTCCTATCACAATATTGGCATTTATTTTCTCTCCAGTATTTGGTTAAACAAATGTCATAGTTCATATGCCTGCACAAATTACACATGGAAATACCATATAAATCATTGAATGCTGGGAAACCACCAAGATTATTATAATAATTATTTTCCCTTTGGATTATTATCTTGAACTAGTTTTCCTCAAGTAGGTTTATAATATACACAGTCATAAACAATTTTCAGCATAATATTATTACATAAATGACAAGATGTTTTCTTGACATATTAAATCACTTTGCAATGCTACTGACAATATGTGAATCAATGAAAAATGATTAGACAGTTCAACTAGCTATAGGAAGAATGAGCTGAAATCTTTGGTAGTGACTGTATGTAGAGGACTAAGCCCACAAAGAGCAATTAACATTCTTGATACTCCTCTGCCTCCATCCATTTTGTTCTACACAGTGTTTTTGCTTGTTTTTAAAATGTTCAGTTGTCCTAGTCTGTGAAAGCATTTGAGTGTGTGTGTGAGGGTTGAAATTCTGGCCTACAATCAGGGTTTGAATTTATCTGTGAAGAATTTTAATTTTCTCTCCAAGCCTCCAACTTTACGATCTCTGCATTTTGCTAACATTTCTGCTTGCCTTCAGCTCTGATAGCAGTGGGCACACCTATCTGTACAGGGGTTCATTCATGTCAATGGTTTTGTGACTGGCTAAAGACAAGTTAAAGGGCTATTGCTCCCCCAAAAGCCAAATTTAGCTTTTAAGCTCAAACAATTAGATAATGATCGGAAATTTACCATTTTAGGCACAATTTATTTGGGAAGTACAAAGGGAGATTAGAACCATTAAAAATGTTTTATTAAAATTTTCTTTTTACATTCATTTTATTTGGTGGTCTCTTCGTAATTATGTACAATTCAGCCATAACATGTGTGTGTGTGTGTGTGTGTGTGTGTGTGTGTGTGTACTAGGGTTTGAACTCAGAGGCCAGATACTGTCCCTTAGGCCAGATACTGTCCCTTAGGTTTTTGTTTGTTTGTTTGTTCTTTTCTTTTTGTCAGTCATGGGGCTTGAACTCTGGGCCTGGGAGCAGTTCCTCAGCTCTTCAGCTCAAGGCTAGTGCTCTACCACTTGAGCTACGGTTCCACACCTGGTTTTCTGAGTAGTTTATTGGAGATAAGAGTCTCACAGGCTTTCCTGCCAGGGTTGGCTTTGAACTGTGATCCTTAGATTTCAGTCTCTTGAGTAGCTAGGATTACAGGCATGAGCCACCAGTGTCCAGGTGTCCCTTAGCTAGTACTTCACCATTTCTACCATTTGAGCTACAGTCCCACTTTTTTTTTATTGTTTTGGGGTTTTTTTGGTTTTGGTAATTAATTGGTGATAAGTTTCACAGGCTTTCTTGCCACTGCTGGCTTTGAACAGCAATCCTCAGCTCTCAGCCTCCTGAGAGGATTACGGGCTTACTCTACCAGTACTCTACTTTGTTTTTTGATTTCTAATAATGTGGTATGGTTTCTAGTCTTTTAGTCCAGACATTTGGAAAGTTTTTCCTTTCTTTGCCTTGCCCTTGCTGAATCAGGTCCATTATTTTCATTAACTTTAATAATCTAAAAAGCATGAAAAATCTTGGCTTTAGTTTTTATGTTTCATTATATTTTAATGGTTTCTGCCATTATCTTTTTTAATTATTCTGACATTTGCAGAAGATTTGCTTGCATTTTTATTCTATTTTGTTGGTAGTTTTTCCCAATCTTCATTTATCAATATAGGCATTTTAGTACTAAAAATATTCCTGTAAGCATTGCAATAACTGTCTCCAAGTTTTGAGTTGTGAAATGCCAAATAATCATTAAATTCAGTTCAACATATTTTCTAATTTCTATTTTGATTTCTTTATTTGCCTATATATTATTTAGAAGTATATTGCTTAATTTTCTTGCTTTTGAGATTTTTTTTCTAATGATATGTCTGTTGTAAGTTTTTACATATACCGCGGCGGTCAAAAATATATTCAAAGTAATTTGAGGATTTTCGGCGGTCAAAAATATATTCAAAGTAATTTGAGGATTTTTTATAGCTCAGAATTGAGTATGGGTGGTAAATATTCCATGTTCCTTAAAATGAAAATATGAGTAAAATGAATGAATCATTCACTTGATATTAACTAGCTCATATTTGTTATTTGTGTAGTTATTAGTTATTAATATACTTATTAATATAGATCCTCCATATCTTTAAATTTTTTTAATTTTCTTTTTTTTATTTGTCTTGTTACTTATTGGGATAAATGTGCCGAAGTCTTCAACTCAGACTATGGGTTTGCCTATTCATTATGATGTCTCCCAGAGGGATTGGCCTTCAGCTGGCCTTTCTTTATCATTAGGAAATACTCTTTCATCCATAAACCCTCTGTTTGGAATGTCTGCTTCTTTGATATTTGTACGGTTATATGACTAACAGTTTTTTTTTTGTTTTGTTTTGGTTTTGTTTTTTGGTTGGGACTCTCAGTATCTTTTACCTTTCATTTTCTGGGTTTTATATTTAAAGTATATCCGTTTTAAGCACTGCATAGTAGGGATTTAAAAAATCCTTCATTCTGTCCTTACGATTCTAGCCTTTTACTTGGAGTATTAGGTCTAATTACTTCTAACTTAATTATTGATATATTTGGGATACTATCATCACCTTTTCAATAGTTTGTATTTGTCCATATTTTTCTTTTCTTTTCCCTCTTCCCTCCCTCCCTTCTTCCCTTCCTCCCTCCTTCCCTTTCTTCCTTCCTTCTTCCCTTCCTTCCTTCCTTCCTTCCTTCCTTCCTTCTTTCCTTCCTGCCTTCCTTCCTTCCCTCCTGCCTTCCTTCCTTCCTTCCTGCCTGCCTGCTTGCCTGCCTTCTTTCATTTCTTTCTTTCCTTTCTTCTTTCTTTCTCTCTTTCTTTCCATTTCTTTGCTTTCCCTTCCTTCCTTCCCGCACTCCTTCCCTCCTTCCTTCTTTCCTTCTTTCCTGCCTGCCTGCCTTCCTGCCTTCCTTCCTTCCTCCCTTCCTGCCTTCTTTCCTTCTTTCTTTCTTTCCTTTTCTTTTCTCTTCCTTCCTTCCCTCCTTCTGTCCTTCCTTCCTTCCCTCCCCTCCTTCCCTCCCAACTCCCCTCCTTCCCTCTTCCCTTCCCTACCTCCCTTCCTTTCTCCCTCCCTCCCACCTTCCTTCCTTCCTTCCTTCCTTCCTTCCTTCCCTCCTTCCTTCTTTCCTTCCTTCCTTCCCTCTCTCTCTCTTTCTTTCTTTCTTTCTTTCTTTCTTTCTTTCTTTCTTTCTTTCTTTCTTTCTTTCTTTCTTTCTTTCTTTCTTTCTTTCTTTCTTGTTGTTGGTCATGGGGCCTGAACTCAGGGCCTAGGTGCTGTTCCTGAGCTCTTTTGGTCAAGGCTAGCGCTCTACCACTTTGAGCTACAGCACCACTTGCAGGTTTTCTGGTTGTGGATTGGAGATGTAAATTTCATGGATTTTCATGCCAGGGCTGGTTTAGAACCTTGATCCTTAGCTCTCAGCCTCTTGAGTAGTTGGGATTATAGTTGTAAGCTACCAGCACCTTGCTGGTCCTTTTTAAAAAATATTCCGTCTATCCATTCTTTGTAATTTCTCTTATCATAATCAGATATTTTTAAACTTCTTATTATTTCATTAACATTAATTTTTAAAATTATTTTAAAATATTTTTTATTATCTTTAAGTAGTTGTACAAAGGAGTTGCCATTCAACAAAACAGTTTATGAATACATTGCATCTTGATCATTTTATGAGTGAGTATTGATTTGTTTTACAGGAGTCATACATTGTGATATTTTCATACATATACCTTAAGTATTATAATTAACATTCTTCTCTCTGTCCCCACTCCTACTTAATAATATCATTTCAATTGGTTTCATGATTTACATACATGCTTATAAAAGTTTTACCCTCTTCATTCATCTGCTCTGTTGCTCCTCTCTCCTCTGTCAGGTCTTCCCACGAAAAAGTCTGTCTTCATTATCCTAAAGTGTGTATTAGTTGTACAAAAGGGTTTGACATGGTATTTTATATAGGTGTAGATCATAGTTTACTCAGATTGACTTTCTCTGTTGTGTTCTCTGTCCCAGCCTTTATCCCCTATTTTACAACAGCATTTAGCAAGATTTTGTTATGTCATCTACACACACACACATTATTGTTATTATTGTTGTTGTTGTTATCCACCTTCCATTGCTCTCTCTTCCTCTCCCTGCTTCCTTTCATTACAGATTAAATATTTGGTCACACTATTCTTTCATGGCAACTCCAGAAATTCTAATATCTTTATTTTAATGTAGTCTGGTAAGTCATATACTTGTATAACTTTTCCAATAGTATTACAACTTTAGAATTCCTATCCAGTTTCTGTAAGCTGGTTAAAACCTTGCTGGAATCTGTTTTCCTCATTAGGGACTTTCTGATAGGATGTCCTGAAGCTCGGACGAGTATAATCACCCTACAGACAGGATTTCCATATGTCCCAGAGAGAAAAGAAACAGCTGGTAAGAATCATCTTACTTGAAAAAGTTATACACTTTCTGGAATTTTTGTTTATGCAGTAATTCTCCTTGCTTGTAGAGGTCCATGTCACCTTTTAAACACGACTTTTATAACTTACCCAGTTCCATTTAGCTGTGGCAGTATGAGGGCTGACCTCGCTATGATATTCTACATCTTACAGGGGAGCAGAGGTCCTTTCTTGCACTGGTTTAACACCATAAAACAAGAAAGCCAATATCCTATAACATTTTTTTAAAAATTTTAGTCTCCTGTTATTTATATTTTGTGCCAATAAAATCATATATGAACATACAAAAAGGTATAAAATGGAATTTAATCACCCATCCCTTTAAGATAGATATTACAAAGAATCAATTGCTTCAAAGGCTCTACTTTATTATGAAACTATTTTAAAGCAATTAATGTTTCTATTAGGGAACAAATCTAATCCAGTAAGTGTACTTGTATATGAGGTGTTTGATAATACTCATTAGAAAATTGCCTTTCAGAGATGAATTCAAGTTATCTAAGACACAATAATGATACTTGTCTCCAGTATTGTTGGAAAGACTATAGTAATCAGTAAAATGGGTTATAGTGCATCAAATGAAAGAACTGGGAGGCTAATTTATTTATTATTCCATTAGCGTTTTAAACAAGGATGGATCATATATAGTCAGATTTTCTTTTTAGATATATAATTTTGGATTTCTGCTGGTAACTGTGTTCCAAGACAGATGAAACTCTTGCATAGAGTTATATGAGGGAAAATTTGAAATTAGCAGGAAAATAAAGCTTTGGTATACTCATGGAATACACATAGTATAATGTGTAATAAGATGTGGAAGTGTGAACTTTTTTCTTTTTGAAAGAACAGAGACTCTGAGTATTTTAACCTATTAGAAAGAGATTCATATGACCCCTTTATCTCTTGTTACAAAATAAAAGTTAAATAGTAAAGACAGAAAAAATTCCTACAGGAACTAAATACAAGGAAGGAAGAAATCATCCTTGTTTGATGTGATTTATTTCCTATATCTTAATTTAAGACTTTGAAACCGACACTGTGGGTAGAATTTAATTTTGAGTCTGAGAGCACTTCTTAAATGGATATAGATTTCTAACTTTTGCCAAGATGTTAAGATCTTGTGATTAAATCAGTAGTCTTGGGTCTGCATGGGGGTATAAGGGTGTGTCGAGGACATTTTGCAGGCATTGACTTCCTTTTGGCAAAAATTTGAATAAGTCACCTGATTAAGGCATCTTTCTCTGTAACTGGATCTGGAAGTTCTTCGAGGTGCTGTATCTGGCACAGAAGAAAGTACTTCATCATGCTCTTCTGAAATAGGCTCCTGAGATGTACCAGCCGAGAAGCACTGACAGCTCCAGTGGGAGGCCTTCCTTACACCCCACATTCCTGCCAACACTCAAACTGCCAAACATTACTTTGGGAGTCTACTTTTCTCACATTTAATTTTTAGACAATGATTTTTTTGACTGGGGAGATATCAAATATATGGAACAGGAGTGGAACTGCACCCCTAGCAGTGTGTGCCTTCGTCTCCAAGTCCGGCAATGCAATGTAACAGGAAGGGTAATGTGGTGGCTGACTTCCACCCTGTAATGAACAAGGGCCAGTGTGTATATATCAGGTACCTTGTGCATTCCATCTCATTTAACCTTTGTCTATAACCCTGTTCACAGGGCTTTAGTTCAGATTTGCTCAAATTCTTGGTAGCTAACACAAAGGTAAATTTTTCTCCTCAAATATCTCCTGGTAGATAGTCATCAATAGTGTCCCTTCTTGTTATTTCTGATTCTTCTCCTTCTATGCATAGTGTAGGATTCAGCTTTCCATGCCCTTGAGGAGAGCCATGGGCATGTGTCTTAACAAAGTAAATAGAAATGGAAATGACATTATTTCGGGGAGGACTATTTTTTTCCCATTGTTTTTAATTCTTGCTCATGGCTGACCTAATACTAGGTGAGTCATGCTTTCTTTTTTGCCCTGTTTTGTTTAATTGGATATAATAAACCTTTCACAGTTGTGTGTCTGGACCAACTCTGAACTATAGTTCTCAGATCTCAGCCTTCTGAGTAACTAGCATTATAGCCACTAGGACCCAGCTTGGAAGAAAACTTAATGTTGTAGTACATACTTCTTTCTGTTTTCATTCCCTCATCTCTGATGGCAGTGCACTTATATTCGGAAGGTTCCATCAACCATGGCCTCTGATAAAAGCTTCTTTGTATCCCCTATAGTCCCTGACATGTCAATGTAGAGCAGAACCTCTTGTTCTCATTAGATGAAGGGAAGTATGAGCTGGGAATGAACCTTAATTGAGCACAAATTGGTTTATCCTTGCTAGCATAGACACCAAGAGCTGGAATTATGATTCATAGTGTCAGAAACCCAGGCTTCACAAATGTCATTACTTAGTAAAAGTTACTTTTTCCACAAGCATACCTCATGGTACAAGATAGATGATGCTTCTTTTTTTTTGGGGGGGGGTCCGGTCGTGGGGCTGAACTCTGGGCCTGGGCGCTGTCCCTCAGCTCTTCAGCTCAAGGCTAGTGCTCTACTACTTGAGCCACAGTGCCACTTCCGGCTTTTTTCTTTTTGCTTATGTGGTGCTGAGGAATAGAACCCAGGGCCTCATGCATGCAAGGCAAATGCTCTACCACTGAGCCACCTTCCCAGCCCAAGATAGATGCTTCTATCCAAGCCATAGTGTCTGCATTCCAACCAGGAGAAGAAAAGATTGAGGAAGATACTGTCTTTATTCTTCATGCGTGTGCTTCTTAAAAAATCCATGCAGTACTTCCATTGGTGTCTCATTTGGTATAACTAATGTAACACACCTAGAGGAGAAAGTCTCAGATTTTTTTCCTCTAAATATGACACCATCAATCACTAGCTATATCATGTTGGTTAAGTTAAATTAGGATGAAAGCATAGGAACTACATTTGTAGAGTTGGTAGTTGTCTATATCAATTCTCCTCCTCTCTTAAAGAAACAGAATTAGCTAACTTAGTCAAGATGATTTAGCTATGATTGATGGTATCCTTTTTAGAGCAGAGAAATCTGACTACAGAACCTGTGGGTTCCTACAATACTACTTACATCCACTTTTTAATTTTCACATATACAAAATAAATTATTCATTTTGATGTTAGGAAAAGTCCTGTAGAATCACAATGATTTGACTTTTTATTTTTTACCCTAACACATGAAAATCAGATGTGCCTATATCTGCTGGTCTGGATAGTAACCAGGTTAAGTTTTCAAAATTCACAGATTAAGATCAGAAGTAGCTCTATGACCTCAATATACTTTGTTTCCTATGCTATTCCACATTTGAAATGCTAGTTCTGAAATGCCAGTCTGTTAGTAAGGCTGAATGGTTAAGGAAGCATATGAATACAGAACAACAATTTTGTGTCTTTGAGATCACAATTTAAAATTTAAAGCATAAACTCTATTTTTGAAAATATTTTTGTCAGTCATGGGGCCTCAATTCTGGGCCTGGGCACAATCCCTCAGATCTTCAGCTCAAGGCTAGCGCTCCACCACAGCTCCACTTCCAGCTTTTTCTGCTTATGTGGTGCTGAGGAATCGAACCCAGGGCCTCATGCATGTGAAGCAAGCACTCTACCACTGAGCCACCTTCCCAACCCCATGAAATAGATACATTTTCAATATAAGTGCAACTTGACTAACAAGACTATGCAGTATGACTCAACCAATTTTGACAGAGTATACTGACAGTAATTTCTCATAACCATTTCCCAAGATACTTTATACTAATTTTCCCCTATCATAAGCTATATTTATCAGTGATTTACAGATATAGTAAACAACCCTTTTCAGGAAAGCCTTAATGAAAGAACACGTTAATCATATTAAAATGCACTAATCAAAAAGAAAAAAGCCAGAAGTGGTGCTGTGGCTCAAGTGGTAGAGCACCAGCCTTGAGCTGAAGAGCTGAGGGACAGCGCCCAGGCCCAGAGTTCAGGCCCCACAACCGGACCCCCCCAAAAATGCACTAAATGATTTTATTTTGCATTGTCATTTGAATTATTTTAGCTATAATCTACTCTTTGCACTAAAAAGTATGTTGATGTATCTAGGCTTATATATCTAAAAACAGAATTATAGAAGTTAATGATGCTATGGAAATATACCCCCACGTCTCACAGGAGACACTGGCTCTATTATATTGCTATACATAATAACACATATAATATACCATAGAGAGGAGACAGTGTCTGATGCTGTCTCAGTAATTATTTCTACTAATTTAAGAATATTTTTGAATACATGTATATGGAAATTGGCAGAAATTTTATACCTTTTTAGATCTTGTCCTTAGTGACCCTCTCTCAACTGGCAGAGCAAGAAGCTGTTAATTAAGTAATCACTAACAGCACAGTTGGCATGAGTGATTTATGGCATTAGAAGGAACGTGAACCTCTCAACTTAGCCAATTGCAACGTAGTTTCCTTTAATCTTCATTTACAGGAATTTTGCTGCAGCTTGGGCTAATATTTATGCTACTCTGCCTGACACAGCAACTAGGATTATTGCGGGGCCTTTGGTGGTAAGAGTACTGAGGTGGCGTGTGTGGAGTTCCAGAGCAGATGTCAGTGGCGAAGGCACTTAATAAGTGCCAATGAATTAAAGAACTGTTGCTCTAAAGACTAAAGACTAAAATGTCTTCTGTGAACACATTTCTGTGTTCACTGTGATACTAGGAAGTATTAAATATGTAAAGAAGCAAAAAGAGTAATTGACTCATTTAAGCTTTTGGTGAATAATTCTCATGACTCTCCCATAGTCATGTTATAATCAAGGTTCATGAGAAAATGTCCCTTGCTCTCCCTCCTTTCCTTTCCTTTTCTGTCTCTAATCTTTTGGCTAGGAATAGCTCTTTCTCAGGCTTCAGCTAACTGTAGGAGAGCAAAGTCCTTTACAGTGCTTCTTCAAAGACTTGAGTTTATGTCAATCATCATGTCAAGGTCTTCCAGTCTAAAAGTCCAGAGCTCCCCCATCCCCCACCCCCAGCTTGAAAACACACTCATAATCACCACAAAGTAGCCATAACACAGCCAACACATTTCATAGAAATGTAATAAATATTGACAGTAGACAGAAAAATAGAACTGGCAGAAGCCATAGCCACACTGTACATGTGTAAGAAAACAAATTTATTAAGTCATTTATGTTGGAGGAGAAGAATTGGAAAGTGAGGTAATAAATTGAAAACTTGAGAGTTTCCTCTCCTCCTAGGTGTCCTTATTTTTGAATATCTTTTCTCTCCTTATGTTCATAAAAATTGGCTTATCTAAAAGAAGATGCAGATACTACCCCTAGGAAGTATAGTCTCAAATTGACCTTCAAGAGATAGAAAGAGATAGGAAAAGGGTGGCATTCCTAATAGAAAGATTCTGCCCAGCCCAGGGATTCCTCACCATAACTCCTTCTATCCCTTGAAAGCATTTTGTACTCCCAGAGGCTTTGAAGTTGAAGGTCCGTCTCCTGCTGGCAAGAAATCTTTGTCACAAATGGCTTAGATAAGAATACGGAGCCTGTGAGAATGGTCATACAGCTGTCTCTAGGTTCTTAATTTTTTTCTATTTTGTCCAATTTTCTCTGTCTAGTTCAGAATGGATCTTGATTATGGCTGCAGAGGTTGATTTATAATTAAGGCAATACTTCCTCACAAGTCCTCAAGTGGGTACGTCCTATTTATTGATCTTTTCTTGTAGTACCACATACCTTACCATCTATCTTATGTGTTGATAGGCACTGATGGGCTTAATCTAATGAAGGCAGATTAGAATATAAATTCATTCTGAGATGGGTGGTCAAATTAGAATGACCCTCAGAATGAGTCAGAGTTTGCAATACATTCTTAGCTATGGATGTTTTGTTAGCCTAATAAGTGTGAATAAAAGATTAACTAGAAGCTGTTTGGAGACCAGAACAAGCAGTTTTCAAAACAACAACAACAACAGAGGCTAATTAGAGAAGTGAAATGAGATAAGAAATAGTGCCTGTCTAATTTGTTTAAACCCATTAGAATAAATCTCATCTGAGGACAACCATGTTTGTAAGCTTTTGGTTTGAGCTGTATTGTTTGACTCAGTTGGGATTTGAAATGAATGAAAACTGAAATATTCTGTTTTATTTTTTGGATAAGATAAATTATACCGATGTGAAAATAAATGTAAGACTTGGATCCATAGCACTCTAATCTGGTACTTACATTATTACTCATATTAATTTAGACTGGTGGTTCTCAAAGACTATCAATCCTTTACCTCCAGCAAATAAAGCCCCACAAATAACAGAACAGTGTGTGAAAGGTACTTTTGTTTCTTTTGGCTAATAGGTAGTGAAATGGTTGAATAACTCAAAGACTTTTAGGCAAAAGCCATAGGGGACAATTTGGAAATGAAAGTGTGGTGTTCTCTGGGACCTAGATTAGGAAAGTAGTGAATCATAATTTGCAAGATGTGTGTTCAGACATTTGACACAAAAAATTGTCACAAATTTAAGTTTTTACAATATTTATCTATTGACAGGTAAATTTTAGTGAGTGTTTTCCAGTGGCTCAATGTAACTGACAAAAGTGGTCATTCCCTTCCAGCCTGGGCAGGAAAGTCTGAGAGACTCTTACCTCCAAGAAACCACTAGAAAACTGGAAGTGGCTCAAGCAGTAGAGTGCTTGCCTTGAGATGAAGAGCTGAGAGACAGTGCCCAGGCTCAGAGTTCAAGCCCCATGACTCACAAAAAAATAAAAAGTTAAAATTTAAAAAATAAAATATTTTCAACTCTTTTCATATCCTTCTGAGTGGTACAATATCATTCTTTCTGATAGAAGCATAGAATTCCCTTTTGTATATACACCATATTTTCTTGGTCCATTTGTCCACTGAGGGGCATCTGGGTTGATTCCCTATCTTGTCTATGGTAAACAATGCTGCAGTGAACATGGTTGTGCTGGTAGCTTTAGTGTGTCTTTGTTTGTATTCTATTAGATAAATGCCCATTAGAGGAATTTCTGGGTCTTAGAGAAGCTTTATATGTAAAGTTTTTTTTGAGAAACCTCCATACTTATCCAGAGTGGTTGAACAAGTTTACATTTCCTCCAACAGTGTAATAGAGTCTCCTTTTGGCCACATCCATGCCAGCAATTGTTATTGTTAATTTTCTTGATAATGACCACTCTAATAATGTAGAATCTCAAAGTAGTCTTAGTTTGTATTTCTTTTACAGCCAGAGATGCATTACTCTTTTATCATTGCAAAAGACTCTTTATTTGTGTTATTTATATGAGATGATCTGTTGTTCATATCCTTCTTGTTGGTTTATCAATTTCATACTATCAGAGAGGTTTCCTTATACAATGTTGCACCCATGCATTAGTATTTTCCCTCTTAATCCATTCCCCCTTTATTACTTGTATTATGACTTGGTATATCATATATACATATAATTTATAAGTAGTTCCTATAGTGGCATATAGAATCATTCTTTTCAGTTTTGTTCACTTCTGTCTTCCTAGACTCAGAGAAATTCTTAGAATAATCAATATGACCAATGATCAAATTACTAGAAAAAAAGTATGAGAGGAGGAATAATTTCTTAGTGCTCTAAATAACTTGTTTTACATAGCTTTTCAAGATAATTTAATCTTGCCTCAAACTACTGTAATGATGATGTATAAATGAATGATGTATAAAGAAAAATTTTAATAATGAAAACTGTTGAAATTCTCCTAGGAGGTGAGAAGAGAAAAGGAAAAGTGATACAGGGGGTGAGATGGATTGGAATACATTGCACACTTATGTGGAAATGTCACCCTGAAATCTACTCCCCATAACTAATGTATGTTAATTATAAAGAAGTATATATAGAATTAACAAATAAATGATAACTTCTATGGTATATCTCTATCACTTAATGTAATTCATTAAAAAAGCCTATAAAACAGATTTTTAAGAGTTCAGACTTCCTCTTTTAATCTTATAAATTCGAAATATGAGAAAGGAGTCTCATAAAAGGGAAGGAGAATATATTTTAATTTTAATTGATATATTACTATGTGCTAAAAATTGGTAGAAATACAACAATAAGTTATTCAGTATTCATCATCTACATAGATTCTAGAATATCTATTTGGAGAAGAAGGCCCATGCTCAGTCATCTTTCACAAAATATAAAAGTGTTATTGCAGTAGTTTCACAAGACAGTGGAATACCACCCAAAAATCCAGAGAAAATGATGTACCACAAATTCAATGACCACAATAATGTGGAACACATAATTAGAAAGTCTTAAATGTTCTTTCATGCTCATTTTCTCTTCAATTTTATTTAGTCATTTTACACTGACAGCTTTTATATTTAGGTTGTAGTTTATGTCAAGTAAAATATTGAATAATTGCACATTTTGTATGTGTCTGTGTCTGTGTGTGTATGTATGTGTGACTGTTGAGAAGACATTTTTTCCATTGAATTATCATTGTATTTTTATCAAAGAGAAATTGCTTATACACAGTGGATGTTTATGATCAATTTTTTTCATTGGTACAACTTGCAGTCAGTTCTATAATACCTTCATTAATATAGTTTTATAATGAAATGTGGAATTGGATAGTATTAGTATCCAAAGCTATGTTACATATAATGCTCCAAAAATATATTGGTCATTCCTCATCTTTAGATTTCTATGTAAATTTTAGGATTATTAGTCCAATATCTACAAAAAATCCTTGTTATGCTTTTGACAGAGGTTATATTGAAGTTGTGGATAAAACTGAGAGAATTGACAGCTCCATGCCCTAAGAAAAATGTGTATACTTCCAAGTCCTTCCATTTCCTAACAAATGGGGCAATGTCATTTCTTCTGATGGAGGCATAGAATTCCATTGTGTATTTATACCACATTTTCTTGATCCATTCATCTACTGAGGAGCATCTGGGTTGGTTCCATATCTTAGCTATGGTAAATAATGCTGCAATAAACATAGCTGTGCTGGTAGATTTAGTATGGTCTTGTTTATGATCATTTGGGTAAATGCCCAAAAGTGGGATTGCTGGGTCATAGGGGAGCTCTATGTGGAGTCTTTTGAGGAACCCCCATACTACTTTCCAAAGTGGTTGAACAGTATATGCTCCCACCAACAATGCAATAATGTTCCCTTCTGTCCACATCCCCTCCAGCATCTGTTGTTATTAGATTTCTTGATTATAGCCATTCTAACTGGGGTGAGGTGGTATCTCAAGTGAAGTAAGCCAGGCCCAAAGAAACATAGGTCCCATGGTTTCCCTTATTTGCAATAACTAGTATATGTCTGAGTCAAGAAGAAATGGTCAGGTAAGTCGATGTTAAGTGAAATGAACCCCAAGATAAGGACTCAAATGTTTTTTTTTTCTTTCTTGTTATTGTTTCTAACTTATTTATAAAATTATTTCTTTGTTGCTTTCTATGTGTCTCCCCCATGGTATAACCTCTATTTTCACTGTATTTGATGTTGGTATAATTTGTAGAGGGGAAGGGAAATATATTTAAATAGGGATACAGGTATACCCATTGCAACAATGAGATGTACAATATGTTATGTCGAAAAACAAACTTTGGCAGGGGGAGGGGAGGGAGATGGGAAAAGGATGGTAAGGAAAAGATGGAAACAAAGGAGGAGGCTACAATGCTTGATAAGAAATATACTCATTACCTTGCCCATGTAATTGTAACCCCTCTGTACAGTATTTTCACAATTAAAGAAAAAACAAGAAAAAGAAAGAATATACAAAGGAAACAATAACAAAAACTAATAAAATCACATGGTACATTTAAAACAGTAACAATATATACAGACCTCTTGTGTCCATATCTAGGGATTCAAAAAAAATATGTATACTTACAAACATATGGTGCTTTAAATTCCTTTTTCACATCTTTAGATTTCAGTGTGCATATTTTTTCATGGTTACATTATTATACGCATCTACATTTTATTATTTGGGGGCATTTTTTGATTGTCTCCTTTGTTCTTAGCAGTCTGTTAGGTTTTTGTTTTGTTTTTTGTTCTTTTGTCAATTATGGGGCTTGAACCCTGGGCTTACGTCCTGTCCTTGTGCTCTTCAGCTCAAGGCAAGCGCTCTACCGCTTGAGCTACTGCGCCACTTCCCAGTCTGTTAGGTTTTATGTCTCCATATTTCTCTGCTTAATTTTTGTTGTCCTGAATTTAGTCATGCTTAGGAAGACTTGGGCATATCGAACACTAGTTTAGACTTTAGATTTTCCTATTAAACTATTATAGAAGAAAATATTAGCTGATTTATATTAACTATTTAATATAATAGTTTATATAAAATTAAAATTGTTAAAGTGATCATCAAATATTGTGGCTAATTCATATCTTGAAGACAGAAATCTTTTTCTAAGGCATATCAGATGCCTTAATTAGTCCTTAATTTACCATGTGGTAATGTGCCAAGGCTTATTTGGAGGTTGGGCCTTACTTCTCTTTTTCTTTTATTTTTTTAGAATTTAGTAAGAGTATTGGGTTTTCATTTATAGAGGTCTGCAGTCTGTTTGAGCAAGTGACCCTCTCCATTATATTCTCTTCTGTCCCCACTTCTTTCCTATCTTTAAAAAAAACTGTACCTATGCCCTAAATGAGAAGCTCTAAACGACAAGCTAAGGAAAACAAAATGCTTCAAATTTGGCCAATCTTATTTTATTGAGAAACTTCTTTTACATCTTTGTTGTTTTCTAACCTCAGTTGTGGCCTTTTAACTCAAAAGCAATAAAATTTCCTACTTCGAATTTAGAGTTCAATGTACTTTGAAAAATGCTGACTCGTGACTCTATAGTCTTGTAATAAAGTAAAATATAATTAGTGTAACCATATAGGAATGTAATAAAATATTCTATAATAAAGCAGATGTAACTAAATAATTATCTAATATAAAACTCTTCTATCACCCTAAGTTTGTAAAGAATTTTGCTCGTTGAAATAACCATTATATAGGGCTCTTCTATGCCAACTCTATCTTTTTTGTGTCTTGTATTTTTAATCCCATCAGCCTCTTCCTTGCATGGCCTTATCTTAGTCCTGCATTTGTCATACAGACTGAGAGAATGATGCCCAGGATTCGGCCTTCAGATGCCTGCTAACAGCAATGGAGCAGCAAAGGATGGCTTGGGCTCAGCCCCAACTGCCTGAAAGTCCACGAGGAAACTTATTGGCCCCAAAAGCTTAGAAGTCCATGAGAACATTGCCAGCTAATCCCAGTCAAGGATGATGGCAGCTGGTCAGGGATGTGACTTACTTGAGTGTCCTCCTCAGCACCATTCCAAGCACAACAACAATGCATGCCTGATGGAGTACAGGACTGCCCTGCCAAAGTAAACTCTCACCTACACAGTGAGATATCAACACAATGTGGTCCAACTGATTTTGGCCAGAGTGTCTCTAGGTTGGGATGGGTCCGCCATCCCTTCAGAAAGGCAATCTGCTCAGTAAGTATGTGACTCTTATTCTTCTTCTTGAGCAGGAAAGAACAGAGTCATTCTCCATTCTTGCCAAGATGGCAAAAGGGTCTGTTAGAAAAGATGGGTTATCTTGCTGGGATAAAGTGGGGACAGAGTGGCAGGGACTGGGAAGGAAAGAACAGGGTGGGAGGGACGGGGGCTGGGATGGGGCAGAGCCTGGATCCCACTTCTTCAGGTTCATACTCTGAATTATTTACATGACAACAAAACATCTGGTCACCCTTAGAAGGAGCTGCCCCAGTAGCTGCTTAAGCCTTCCTCCTGCATTTTCTGAAATTCAGGAAGCAGTATCTTGATTAGCTTAGCTGTACTGTGGGGTTCTCCAAGGGGTAAAGGTACCCACACACTTCCTTTGTTCAGGCTCCTCATTGTCATCCAGGTTGACTTCATCAAAGTCATCTTCACAGACAAGTTTGATTTCCAGGAGGACACAGGGGACTGCAGCGGACACAGGAGCAGGATTCTATGAGGCTGCTTGGAAGTTTTCCTGCTCTGCCACAATTCTAGCTCCTACAGCTCCAGCTCCATCCTCTTCATGCCATGAGCCAGTTGGCTGGTGTTCCCCTCTTCTTCCTTCTGTCTCTCTTCAGCACTGCCATGTGCTTTTCACAGGGGATGGTGCCATCTCTGACAGTGTTCCCCTCTCTGCAGAGCTGAACACAGAGAAGGTCAAGGTCTTCTACCTGCTCCCTGAAAAGCATCTTCACCTGTAGGTGCTTGTTGAAGCAACTTTGCAGCTGCTCAGTGTGCTCCTGTATTTCTTGTATCTGCAAAGACACACAATTGTTCCTGAGGCCAGGGCTTCCCACTCTGACCTGCTGTGCTTTAGAGCTGCCAGCTGGGCCATTCACTGGCAGCTCAGCTTCTGCTGTCTCAGCTGCTGGTCCAGCCAGGACTTCTCTGCCTCCATTGAGGTTTGAGTTGCAACTAAAAACACCAGCATGCCTCCTCTGCTCCCAATGTCCTCTCAGATTATGAGGATGAGCCCAGAAACCTCCACACCATTTTCCTTGTCTATTCATCTCCTTCACCAAGGAGAAGCAGTCTCCTTGCTATCAGGTGTTCCTGGGTTTCTTTCAGCTTCTTGCAGACAAGTTCTGTTTCCATACTGGTCTATAACGCTTCCTGCTGCAACTGGTCCAGTTGCTTTGCCAACAGGTTCATATGCTGCTTTGACTGCATGGCTCTGGTCAGATCCACCATGTCATTGGTGAGCCTGACAAAGCCATCCTACATCTCAGACAGATAGTTCCTGAGCTGGTGCTTCTGTCCCAGAGCGCTTCTGCTGGTGGTGTGATTGTTTGCCAGGGTCTCTAGTACCCTAGGTGAGCTTCTGCATGGCAGTTTCATGCCTCAGAGGCTGACTCCAAAGCCAGATACTGCTCCTCACCCTCACCTAGCCTGTCTCTAGTTCTAACAGTTGATTTACAGCATGCTTTTAATCCTCCCTCAATTCCTGAATGTCTCCTAGGATTTGCTTCATTTGTGTGTGTGTGTGTGTGTGTGTGTGTGTGAGAGAGAGAGAGAGAGAGAGAGAGAGAGAGAGCACATGTTGCACTGTGAGTCTTCAGATTTTTGGTATATTCATCTCTCTCTCTCTCTCTCCTTGTACTTCTTTTAGTAAGTCTCAGTCTCCCAGAGCACCTCTGATTTTTTTGAGGGTCTCCAATATGTATCTAGTCAAGCTTTGGCCTCATCATTCTATACCATGGAGGCCCACTCCAGTGCCAGCAGCCTCTCATGTTCTATGTTTAGGCGACTTAGGGTCTTGTTGTCTTCCAGCTGAGCTTGCAGCTGTCCAGCCAGGTTCTCCACCTCCTTCTCCAGCTGCGGGGGCCTCTGCTTTTGCAGCATGTTCATCTGCTTGTACTTCAGTGTTCCTAATTGGGTCTCCAACTGTGTCTTCTCTTCATTGGCTTGTTTTAACTGCTGGTGTCTACCTGGGCATTGAGACAGACTGAAGAACTGTAATTGGAGTATCTGAGAACTCTCTAGCTTTTCCTCCATTCATTCCTCCTTCCATGGCTACTTTTTTCTAGTCTTAGAAGTGGAAGACTTTCTTCATTTGTCATTGTACTCTTGTAGATCCTCTGAGCTTCTGTTGTTTTTGCCAGCTCCAATTTTAGAGAACCCCTTTCTTTGATCAGTTTCTTATTGTGTTGCTTGTCCTGCTTCTGCTGGGTCTCTACCAACAAAGTAAACGACCTCTAGTTCTGCCACACGCAGCTGGGAAACTGGCAAGAATATAGCAAGACTGTGCAGCTCTTTTGAATTCTGGCATCAGCCTGTTACATGTGGGCTAGTGCTGTCCTTATGGGTACTCATGTCCCAGTGGATGTTTACGGAACTATAGGTCTTTCCTTAGTGCTTCCTCATCCACTAACTTTTGTCAGTATTCCTTCTAGTTTTGATTTATTCAGAGGGCCTTGGTTTCAGTAAGTTCAGTACCCTATCTTTTTTGATAAGTTGTTTGATTTGCTAACAGGAGTCTAGAGCTTTGGCTAGTCCATTGTTCAGACACTGGAGATCATTTATAAGATCAGAACATGTTACATTGGTGGAGTCTCAGACAGAAGACTATCAAGCTCTTCAGAAAGTTATCTGAGGCTCCAACATACTTGAGCTGTTGTTGGTATGACACTCAAGTGATGTTGTGTTAGTGATACTAGCCTTGCTAGCATCAGAGGGAAGATCATTGAGAGGGATGGGAGCGATCTGCTGCTGATGGTACAGAAGAACTGCAGTATTTGTGTGCCTCTTCTGGCTGTCACGGGATTACTGTGGTTTTTTAATTCTTTTTTATTCTCCTGCAGGTACACCATAGGTATTTCTCTTGGTACTGTCTTAGCTGTTTTGTAGCCAATGGCCAATTTTTTTTAAATTTTATTTTATTTTATTTGTGAACATACTGTGCAGAGGGGTTACAATTGCATGGGCAGGATAATGCGTATATTTCTTACCAAGCATTGCAGCCCCCTCCTTTGTTTACCCTTCCCATCCCTTCCCAGCCTCCCCCCTCCCCCCCATCCCAATCCTTCTCCTTCCCCCGTCCCCCCCACCCCCTTTCCCTCACCCCCCCCCGCACCGACGTTGTAAAGCTCGTTTTGGACATGACAACTTGTACTTCTCATTGTTGCATCAGATCCACCTGTATCTTTAAACAACTGGTTTTTCCCCTTCTCCTCCACAAGTTATACTGACATCAATTATAGTGAAAGCAGGGGTTATACTGTGGGGGAGGGACATACAAAGCAACAAAGAGATAATCTTATAAATGTGTTAGAAACACATGCATGAAAGAAAAAATATTAAAATACATATCTAAGGGTTCATTTTCCTGACATCACATTATCTGACCTTTTCCGCTTGACTCATACATATACTAGATATTGCAAATAAGAGAAACCATGGGATCTATGTTTCTTTGGGCCTGGCTTACTTCACTTAATATAATTTTTTCCAAGTTTTTCCATTTCCTAACAAATGGGGCAATGTCATTCTTTCCGACGGAGGCATAGAATTCCATTGTGTATATATACCACATTTTCTTGATCCATTCATCTACTGAGGGGCATCTGGGTTGGTTCCATATCTTAGCTATGGTAAATAATGCTGCAATAAACATAGTTGTGCTGGTAGCTTTAGTGTGGTCTTGTTTGTAAGCATTTGGGTAAATGCCCAAAAGTGGGATTGCTGGGTCATAGGGGAGTTCTATGTGAAGTCTTTTGAGGAACCTCCATACTGCTTTCCAAAGTGGTTGGACAAGTTTACATTCCCATCAACAATGAAGTAAGGTTCCTTTCTGTCCACATCCCCTCCAGCATCTGTTGTTATTAGAGTTCTTGATTTTTGCCGTTCTATCTGGGGTGAGGTGATATCTCAATGTTGTTTTGATTTGCATTTCTTTTATGGCTAGGGATGTTGAACATTTCTTCATGTGTCTATTGCCAATGGCCAATTTTTGCTCTCAAGTTTCTTCAGATATTTCAGGGGTGAGATAGGGAAGGTTGGGAGCCTATTACCATTACAGCAAATGGATTCTCCCGGTAACATACGCCTAGCATTTCTCTTTGAGGAGTGAACCAGTGAGAGAATTCCAATGACTGAGTAAAATTGATGGGAACCATGAAATGTGGGTGTGACCTAGACCTCACATCCCATTTTTCAGTGAGAAAAAAAAGATAGATGTGGGGTTAGGGTGGCCAGGATGGGAGCCAGGATGCAGAGTTAGAGTCACTATAAGGGATGTGGGCGAGACTGACCCAACCTGGCTCATATGAGGGCAGCTCTCTCCATGGGAGCGTGGCTTTACTTTCAATGTGTAATTCTCTATCATGTAATTATTATAGATTATCATGTTTATCATACCTAAGGCTCTTTTCCAGCCTCTGGCCTCATTTTGTTATTGACCTTCACCCCTTGTCTGAAGGGTCTTCTGTCCTAGGGGTAAGGAAAGAACCAGGATCATGCTCTTGTAAAGCTAACCCTTTACAAAGGACCCAAACTGTCACCCTCTGCCCTGTAATCCCATGCAATCCCTTCCCCACAATTTCCAGTCTCCACTTCCTCCATGGTTTCTTGTCTTGGTAACTCACCTGACAGCCTCCCTTCTGGAACTGGTCCCAGGGTCTGGCCTCATATTATGCAGCTGCTTCCCCTCTGCCAGCCCCAGATGCAGAAATTCCTGCATGCTCAGTTTATCTTCTTTCGCTCAGACCTGCTCTAGGGCCAATTAGCTTTTCTCTTCAGATTCCTCTCCAGAACTTGACTGAGGTAGCTTGGGTGTCTTCCAAACCTTGATGAGAGAGTCTGTTTTCCTTCTACATCCATCCAAACAGCAGAACACACCAATCAGCCTTCTTCAAAGCTCAGAAGTTGGGCTGGGAAGGTGGCTCAGTGGTAAGAGTGCTTGCCTTGCATGCCTGAGGCC
>NW_012267233.1:19719672-19745560 GCF_000151885.1 Dipodomys ordii
CAGCACCACATAAGCAAAAAGAAAAAAGCCGGAAGTGGCACTGTGGCTCAAGTGGTAGAGCGCTAGCCTTGAGCTGAAGAGCTGAGGGACAGCACGCAGGCCCAGAGTTCAGGCGCCACAACCGGACCCCCCCAAAAAAAGCTCAGAAGTTCTGAGATACTCCATGTCACTGAGTGTGAGTGCATGTGTGTTTTCACTGGTCTTGAGGCTTGAACTCAAGTCTTAGGTGCTGTTCCTGAGATTTTTTGCTCAAGGTTAGCACTCTACTACTCGAACTACTTCTGGCCTTCTGGTGAATGAGTCTCACAGATTTTCCTGTCTGGGGTTGACTTTGAAACATAGTCCTCAAATATCAGCCTCCTGAATAGAAAGGATTATGGGTATGAGCTACAGGGGCGTCTCATGGGTTTTTTATTAGTTGACATAAAAATTGTATGTTTCCCTTCTCTGAAGAAGAAAGAAGGATGGCCAATAGACACATGAAGAAATGTTCAATATCCCTAGCCATAAAAGAAATGCAAATCAAAACAACATTGAGATACCACCTCACTCCAGTTAAAATGGCAAAAATCAAGAACTCTAACAACAGATGCTGGAGGGGATGTGGACAGAAGGGAATCTTACTTCATTGTTGGTGGGAATGTAAACTTGCTCAACCACTTTGGAAAGCAGTATAGAGGTTCCTCAAAAGACTTCACATAGAGCTCCCCTATGACCCAGCAATCCCACTTTTGGGCATTTACCCAAATGTTTACAAACAAGACCACACTAAAGCTACCAGCACAACTATGTTTATTGCAGCATTATTTACCATAGCTAAGATATGGAACCAACCCAGATGCCCCTCAGTAGATGAATGGATCAAGAAAATGTGGTATATATACACAATGGAATTCTATGCCTCCATCAGAAAGAATGACATTGCCCCATTTGTTAGGAAATGGAAAAACTTGGAAAAAATTATATTAAGTGAAGTAAGCTAGGCCCAAAGAAACATAGGTCCCATGGTTTCTCTTATTTGCAATATCTAGTATATGTATGAGTCAAGCGGAAAAGGTCAGATAATGTGATGTTAGGAAAATGAACCCTTAGATATGTATTTTAATATTTTTTCTTTCATGCATGTGTTTCTAACCCATTTATAAGATTATTTCTTTGTTGCTTTGTATGTCCCTCCCCCACAGTATAACCCCTGCTTTCACTATATTTGATGTCAGTATAACTTGGGGAGGAGATGGGGAAAACAAGTCGTTTAAGGATACAGGTGGACCTGTTGCAACAATGAGAAGTACAAGTTGTCATGTGGAAAAAGAGCTTTACAACGTAGGTGGAGGGGCGGAAGGATTGGGTGGGGGGGAGAGGCTGGGAAGGGATGTGAAGGGTAAACAAAGGAGGAGGCTGCAATGCTTGGTAAGAAATGTACGCATTATCCTGCCCATGTAATTGTAACCCCTCTGTACAATATGTTCACAAATAAAATAAAATAAAAAATAAAAAAAATTGTATGTTTCCGGTGTCACTGTGTATTTTCATTCTTGTGTCTATTGTGTAATGTTTAAATTTAATAAACATGCTTCTTTCCCCAACATTTATCACTGTTTTTGATATAAACATTCAATATCCCTCCTTTTAGCTTTTGTTAAATGTATAACTCAGTTTAGTTTTCCATGGTCCATTATACAATAAAACATCGAACATTTTTTTCACATAGCAAACTGTGTTGTGAGATGCCTTATCTAGGCTCTTTTGATGCTTTCCTCCCTTTTTTATTGTCTAGTCATCACTGTCGTACTCTGCTTTTAACTTCCACTTATGAGTGAGAATATATTGTCTTTACTAAGCTTTTGTCTTTTACCTTCACATTCTCATTTTACATCCATTTTGCCACAGATGACAGAACTTCCTTGTTATGGCCGAATAATATCTCACTGGGTATATGTCTTTATTCCACATTTTGTTTATCCAGGTTCATGCTACTGGACACCTCCAGCATTCCTGTGTCTCATTTCTTGTGAGTAGTGCTTCACAAAGAGGAGACTGGTTATTTCTTCTACTCACTAGACTATTGTGTCCTTTTGTCAATTTATCATTTTATATCTTATATTCTTTGACATGGTTTTTTTCTGCATCAACTGAAATAATTCCATACTTTTAATACTAGTATATTATTTAATGGAGTCTCGTGTTCCAGGATTGCCCTCAGTAACTTATGACATATTACCTTTTTATTAACTGATAAATTTGATTTGTTATGTGTTTGAGCTTTTCAACCATGCTCATGAAGGTTTTTTGTTTTCTTTACATGCCTTAACCCATATTTTGTGTAGAATGTGATTAGGAAAAGCAAGATAAAGTAAGATAAAATTTTGAAAAGTCATCATTTTCAAAGTATTTTAAGTATATTGCAAACCTTGGAAATTTAATATTAAAAATTATTTTAGAGTTTGACAAATTCAGTTTATAAAAGTTGAATTATTCTGAGCCACTTTATTCCTTTGAGATTAACATTTCACTCACGATTCAAGTGAAAATGAGAGTAGAAACAAGGAATGTCAGATGCTAGGCCATTCTTTGGCTATCTTTGTTAGTGTTAGTATATTCAAGGAACAATTACTTTTGATTAGATAAGTTTCTTTGGAGAAATTATTCTTCAATACTTCATTTTTCACTTATGCATTTTTGTCCTTGGTCATGGGGCTTGAACTCAGTGCCTGGGCAGTGTCCCTGAACTATTTTTCTCAAGGTCACTACTGCTCCACCACTTTGAGCCACAGCTCCACTTCTGTTTTCTTAAGTGGTTAATTGGAGGTACGGGTCTCATGGAGACTTTTCTGCCCAGGCTGGTTTAGAATCTTGCTTCTCATATCTCAGCCTCTAGTAGCTAGGGTTACAGGCCTGAGCTGCTGATGTCCCGCTCACTCGTATTCTTTTGTATTTCTGTTCTGAATAAAGTTTTTCTCAAGCTTCTCTTTGTTTATAAATTTATGTATGCATGCATGCATTCATGACATACCTTATCCCAATGAAGTTTCTAAAGACATTAGAAAGAAATGCAGTGATCTAATCAGGTAAAAAGAAAATGAACTTTTTTTTGTTTTAGCTTATAAGCAGTCCATCATTCATGGACCAGTTTTCATTCTAGCTTCTGGGTTCAAACCTATAGGGCCTTTCACATGGTAAGAATGCAGTCAAACCACTAAACTATGCCTCAAGTACAGATCAGACATATTTTGTGACTGCTCTATTCCTTCATGTATCTTCTTCACCTATAATAGAACTGGTGTGGAAAACAGATCCAGGATATGGATCCAGGAAATGGAAATTAGTGTTTTTTCCTTGTTTGTTTGATTTTTATCTGTCTTTGGAAGGGCAAAGGGGGCACAAATGGAGGAACAGCTGGTGAACAAATGTGGCAGTGGTACTATGTTGAAAATGAGCTATACAATTTATAAGATTATCTCTTTGTTGCTTTGTATGTCCCTCTCCCACAGTATAACCCCAGCTTTCACTATATTTGATGTCAGTATAACTTGTAGAGGAGATGGAGAAAAACAAGTCGTTTAAGTTGTTTAAAGATACAGGTGGACCTGTTGCAACAATGAGAAGTATAAGTTGTCATGTCCAAAACGAGCTTTACAACGTTGGTGCTGGGGGTGGGGGAAGGGGAAGATTGGGTGGAGGGGGAGGACTGGGAAGGGATGTGAAGGGTAAACAAAGGAGGAGGCTGCAATGCTTGATAAGAAATGTACCCATTAACCTGCCCATGTAATTATAACCCCTCTGTACAGTGTGTTCACAAATAAATAAATAAATAAATAAAAATTAAAAAAAGAGAGAAAAAAAGAAAATGAGCTATACAATCTGTGGGCGGGGATGAGAGGGAAAAATTGAAAGCCAGAGAGGCAGTGACATTGTTCTAAAAGAAATGTACTTATTACCTGACATGCTACTGTAACCCTTCTGTTTATCACCTTTATAATTGTAAAAAAGTACAGATCTGTCTTTTGGTGCAGAGGGAAGATGCATTTTCATGAAGCCAGTGCACATATGGCTATAAGGATAATTAGTTGGTGTAAATTTTTTCAGAATTTTAACAGTATACAAGTAAAATCTAGAAATACTAAAAAATTACATTCATAAAAAAACCAACAGAGTTCTAAGAAAAATAGTAGAGGAGGAGGAAACACTTTCTAAATGGGGCTTTGAACAGAAGTGCAAAGGAAATTCTCACTGAGCTCCACACACAGAGTATCTAGTATTCATAAAAAGGTGTGTGTGTGTGTGTGTGTGTGTGTGTGTGTGTGTGTGTAGAACTGCAATGGCAACAGTAAGCAGGTAGTGGAGATGGGTCTCCTTGTTGTTCCTAACAACCCTCGATTCTTAGATGAATAATAATCTTAAAAAGGTTCTATTGTCAAAATTAGGCCCTGCATTTTAGTATCATGGAAGCCCAAAGGCCTCCCTTCTTCACAGACTTAGGAAGCAACCTCCCTGAGCATCACAATGTGGATAGACACAAGGACGCAGGTCTACTTGATCAGAGGTGTAGTAATGTGGTAGAAGGAAGTAGATGATGATTCCATTTGAGAATGATTGCCTATCCTTTGGGAAGTAAGACAATTATGTTTGAATATAAGTGGATATTGTAATGGTAGCACATGCATCATCTCTCAGTGCCCATAGCTCTCATACTCCACAGGCCATATTGCCTTAATATGATGACTTTCTAGATACCTATAAACCCATAAACATTGAGTGCAACAGATCCTGTGGTTTAAGGTAATATATAATTATGGATTCAGCTGGAAAGATCATCCTGAGGGGGGCTTATATGCTTGTCACATTGCTGGGACTGCTTTCTATGCTTCCATTAGAGAGAATACTTCCCCCATTTGTAAGGAAATGGAAAGACTTGGAAGTAAGCCAGGCCCAAAGAACATAAGATCCATGGTTTCCCTCATTTTTTTAATAATTAGTGTATATGTCTAGGATAGTCCTAGAAGAGGATCACCATACCTTAATAGCTATGTACATATGACCATATAAGATTATACTAATTGAAATATACTCCACAATATGGAAATAAGAGGTTTGTTTTTGTTGCTGTTTTTTTTTAACTATGTGAAGTTATTTTTTCTTGTGTTTTTCCTTTTTTCCCCTATGGTTTGTCCCTTGTTGTCACTGTATTTGATTTTGGTACCTTGTGTATTGTGTGTATGTTTATCTGAGTTAGGGAAGAGAAAGAAAAGACAAAATGGTGAGACAAAGGACAAAGGGTGAACCAAGGCAACAGCAATACTCACAAGACAACATGTTGGAAATGAACTTTACAATTTGGGGGAAATGAGGAGTGAGGGAGTGGGGGAAAACGAGAGAGGGGGTAACAATGTTTGACAAGAAATGTACTCACTACCTTACATATGTAACTGTAATCCCCCTGTACATCACCTTGACAAAATTTTTTAAAAAAGATTTCCTTCTGGTAATGCTCACAGTAAAACAACAACAACAACAACAACAACAACAAAACAAGGCTAACACTCTTAAGCCAACACAGACACAGTATAAGCTTAATTTAAGGTAAAAAATTTAAACTTGTTTAAAGGCACCATGTGTTTTCTGGAGCTGGGCAGCATTATGGAAACAAATGAACCGTACACCGATAATTCAACCTGAGAATCTGTGGATTTGCTCTATGGTAGTCTCCTTGGAACCACATAATTATGGATACCATTAGTTTACTCTCCATTGAACTTAAGAGAGCTGCTTTAATAAGTGATGTTGGGAAAACTGGGTATGTAGAACTCTAAAACCATATCCCTATTTCTAAAACCTGTGCAAAAAGTCAAAGTAGATCATAGACTTTATTATAATATCTTAAGCTTTGAAACTACTTGAGGAAAAAATCTGGGAAGAGCTTGAATATATAAGAAGAAGTGATGGGCTGGGAAGGTGGCTCAGTGGTAGAGTGCTTCCCATGCATGCATGAGGCCCTGGGTTCGATTCCTCAGCAACACATAAGCAGAAAAAGCCAGAAGTGGTGCTAAGGCTCAAGTGGTAGGGTGCTAACCTTGAGCTGAAGAGCTGAGAGACAGCCTCCAGGCCAAGAGTTCAGGCCCCACAACCCCCCCCAAAAAAGTGATGACTTTCTGAACAGTAATGCAATAGTCAGAAAATATTAGCATAACCTGGTTAAAAAGATTATTACATCACCTAAGAACTTGTGTATAGCAAACTATCAAAGTAAAGTAACAGCCTGCAGAATGGGCAAAATTCGTAGCCAGCTATTGATCTAGCCAGGGAAGAATAACCAGAACATGCAAGAGATTAAAAAAATCTAAACACTAACAGAGAAAAAAATCCAATCAATAAAGGGACAAACAACAAGACACATTTTTAGCATTATCATTTTGCTGTCTTTTACCTAGTTGTGCAAAGTAGTTACAGTCACAATGTCAGTTTATGAGTACAATACATATAAACAATGTCACTCCTTTAATCATACCCCATCTTTCTCCACCTTAACATCCCCTCAATCTCCCTAATTTCTTTTTTTTGTAAAAAAATATTATTGTAAAGGTGATATACAGAGGGGTTACAGTTACTTAAGTCAGGTAATGAGGTACATTTCTTTTTGAATGATGTCACCCCTTCTTTCAGTTTCTTCAAGTTTTTCTGTCCCAACCTACCCCCCACAAACAGGTTATAGTTCATTTTCAACATAGTGTCTAGTAAGTATTGCTGCGGCATTTGTTCACCCTCTGTCCCACCATTTCTGTGCTTCCCCTTTCCCTCCCCCAAACAGATAAACTTACATACAAGACAAAACAGAAACAGAAACAAAGGAGAAAAATAACAAGCAAAAATAACCCCCAAATAACAAAAAAACCCTCTTGTTGCCATTTCCTGGAATTCATTTCAATAAGCATTATTTTACATGATCATACTACCCATAGCTATTGAACCTCTGTGATCCTCTCCTAAGATTATCCTCCTTTAGTCTCATTGTGTAATTGTCTAGAGTCTTATCATGTCCAAATGTATTTTTTTTGGTCTTTTACCATCTAGTATGTTTACTTGTAAATTTATAGACACATTCTAGTTACCACCAACAAGAAAACCATGCAACCTATGTTACTTTTTGAGTCTGGCTTACTTCTCTCAATATAATTTTCCCCAAGTCTTTCCATCTCCTTATGAATGGTATATGATTCTTTCTGATGGAAGTATAGAATTCCATTGTGTATATACCATATTTTCAAAATCCATTCGTCTATTGAGGGACATCTGGGTTGATTCCATATCTTGGCATGGCAAACAATGCTGAACAGACACTTATGAAATGAAGTACAAATGAATAAAGTATATGAAAAACTGTTTGACATCTTTATCGTTCAGGGAAGTAAACTCAAAACTAAATAGAAATTCCTTCTCTTCCCTGACATAATGGCTATTATGTAGAAAACAGGAACCAACCAGCCAATTGTCAGGAATGCAGGACAAAAGAATGCACATACATTGTTATGGAATGGAATGTACATTAGTGCAGAGACTATGGAAATCAGCATAGAGTTTCCTCAAAACATTAGAAATGAAAGTGCTATTTGATATAGTTCTATCTGACCAGGACATAATACTGAAAGAGTCAAAGTTGGTTTAAATTGTCAATACCTGGTTATCATAACATGATTAATAATACTCAGATAATAGAATCGGAATAGGTGCTAGTCGGTAGATGAATGGAATAAAAAATGTCCTTAACAACTTTGGTTGTGTTTAGTCTCAGGAATTCTTCTGAAGCTGTTTTGCATGGAATTGTTTTTCTGAGTTATATCTTAGTGTGTTTACTTCAGTTCCCCTCAGTTCTCTATGGATATGAGAAAGAAGGGAGCCTCCTTCAACTTTGTGTCCCAAAGCTGAATTCAGGGAGCCTTGTGCCCAATATCTCCTCATTTTTCCCTTGTTGGAAAAATCACAGGTTGAGGGGCCTGTCTTAGTATTGTATATACTATGCTTACTTTTGAGACAACTATTTCATGTAAAGTAAGAAAAAACTTATGATTTTCAATCTATGTATTGAATTGTTTGTTCCAGTACCTCTCTACTAGATCAGGATTCCACAACAGTACTTTCCTTTAATGATTGTCAAAATTGGTGTTCCTCTGTAGAAACGAGAAAAACTGAAGTCTTCTATTCCGTGACATTGCTGACATTACTCTCCTGTTATTGCTACCTTTATTATTTGTCAGAAATTACCTGGAAACAGCTTTGGCTAGTAAGGAATTCTAGAAAAGAGAGAAATACACTGTCAGCTTTAATATATTTAAGAAATATATTAGAAAACCATTTGGCTGGTTGGTATTAAATAGATAATAGTAATTTAACTGTCTCTTAAAATTTTTTATAAGACCTAATAGTTATGCTCAAAACTAGAACACATCATTTCTGAAACACACAAGGGCAAAGCACCCATATTCCCCCAGGAGGGTCAGTTTTTCAACACATCCTTCTTTGCTTGGCTGGACACTCACCAGGAGACTTTCAGCCATGAAATTTCTCTGCTAGAATTGGTATAGTCTTTTCCCCATGGTCTGGAGCTATACACAGAAGAACACAGTTTATAAGATGTATGAGATCTGTTGGTTCTAAAAAACTTCTGACTTATAGTTAAAATGTAAACAACGTTAAACAAAACATGTCTATTATTACAAATTAGAAAGTTCTCGTGTAAGGTTTTATTTTATCACAATAACTGCCTTTAAGACTGAGAAATAGGGCAACTATCTCTTAAATTTTCTATCATTATCCTCTTCCACTCCTAGGGAGAGTAAAATATGAAACAGGATTGTGCTAACAGGTCTGTGTCATTTTCTTTCATAGTTCAGGATTTGAGGCATGGGAGATGCATTCCAAGGTCATGGGCAGCCATTTCCCAGAGTATGGAATTCTAATATTGAAACATCTCATATTCTGAAATCCAGCTCATGGAAGGAAATGAAAAGAAGAACATATCCAAGGTGAAGGGAACATGTTTCCAGCCACAATGTGTGTGCTGAAAACCACACTTTACTAGATATGCTCTTTCATTGCTGTCCTCCCTCAAAGATTAATGCCGATGTTATTGTTGATACTAATGACATTATACTCAAAGTTTGCTATTTTGGAATTCATTCTTTATTTCAGCAGCATCTCATACCTAAGATTATGTAACAGTTTTTTTATTTTTATGTTTTATTATTGTGAAAATATCATACAGAAGGGTTAAATTACATGGGCAAGATCGTGAGTACATTTCTTATCAAGTATTGTTGCCACCTATTTTGTTTCCCCACATGATCCCTTCCCCTCTCCACCCCCCCATCCGCCTACCACCCCCCCTAACCCCACCCTGCCAAGTTGTAAAGTTTGTTTTTTGACATAATGTCTTGTACATTTCATTGTTGTAATGGGTCCACGTGTAACCCTATTTAAACAGTTTGTTTTTTCCGTTGCTCTCCACAAATTATATAAACATCAAATATAGTGAAAGCAGGGCTTATACCCTGGGGGAGGTACATACAAAGCAACAAAGAAATCATCTTCTAAATACGTTGGAAACAATCGCAAGAAAGAAAAAAACATTTAAATCCTTATCTTGGGGTTCATTTTCCCTAACATCAACTTCTCTGACACTTTCTGTTTGCCTCAGACATATACTAGTTATTGCAAATAAGGGAAACCACGGGACCTATATTTCTTTGGGCCTGGCTTACTTCACTTAATATTCTCTGAAGAGGAAAGAAGGATGGCCAATAGACACATGAAGAAATGCTCAACATCCCTTGCCATAAAAGAACTGCAAATCAAAATAACCTTGAGATACTACCTCACCCCAGTTAGAATGGCTAGAATCAAGAACTCTAATAACAACAGATGCTGGAGGGGATGTGGACAGAAGGGAACCTTACTACATTGTTGGGAGTGTAATCTTGTTCAACCACTTTGGAAAGCAGTATGGAGGTTCCTCAAAAGACTTCACATAGAGCTCTCCTACGACCCAGCAATCCCACTTTTGGGCATTTACCTGAATGATCACAAACAAGACCATACTACAGCTACCAGCACAACCATGTTTATTGCAGCATTATTTACCATAGCTAAGATATGAAACCAACCCAAATGCCCCTCAGTAGATGAATGGATCAAGAAAATGTGGTATATATACACAATGGAATTCTATGCCTCCATCAGAAAGAATGACATTGCCCCATTTGTTAGGAAATGGAAAGACTTACAGCAGTTTTTTTTTTTAACCAGCACTGGATAATACAATTTAAGCATGATTCCATCCAATTTAAAACCACAGACCAACAGAATATAATCTCCTGAAGGAGAAGGAAAATATTCTATTTATTTTCAGTCCCTAAAGTTTAACACCAGGATTAGTACACAATAAGGGTTTAATAAATGTTAAATGAATGTGATTTAGCATCTGTAATTGTGTTCTGTTTTCATATACAATGGGCCATAGTGCCATAATTGTTCAATGTTTGATATCTTATTGGCTTAGTTGTTTTGCTGTCATTTCTGGCAATGCTTCAAAGACTCAGATGCATTTTCACACTTCATTTCACCCTGTGAACAATCTATCCTTATTAGCTTGCCATAAAGAAATAACTTGGTGATGCAGCTGGTCTCCATTAGTCAGTAATGCTGAATCTCAGTGGATGTTGTCCTTCCTTAAAAGGTGAGCAAATTTCCAGAGCATGGTGAATGACAGGAGTAAGGGGTGGGCAGTAGTGGCATAGAATGGGAAGCACGGAGTGGAAATCTATCCTGGAATGTTGAGAGACACTTGAAAATGCCATGATGAACAATGTGTATTTCACATCTCTCTGGAACTAGTAGACTGTGCATGGAACTCCAAGTAGTCTTGGGGAAAGGGGGAAGCCACTTATTTCTCTAGCAGGTCTCAATAATGTAAGTCTAGATACCATAAAAATATTGCAGGAAAGAATAGGGGAAAAACTAAGGCTCCTTGGAACAGGCCAAAACTTCCTAAGTAAAGATCCAGAATAACAACAAATCAAATATTTGATAAATGAAACTGCATCAAACTAAAGAGTTTCTGCATGGCAAGGGACATAGCTAGCAAGACAAATAGAAAACCCACAGAAAGGGAGAAGAGTTTTACTAGCTATGCATCAGACAAGGGCCTCATATCTAAAATATACTCAGAACTAAAAAAATAAACCTCCCAAAAACAAATCCTAAAAGAAACAACAACCCAATTAATAAAGGGGCTAAAGACCTAAAGAGAGACTTCTCCAAGAAGGAAGTAAGAATGAACAATAGGCACATGAAGATATCTCTGGCTATAAAAGAAATGCAAATGAGAAGAACATTGAGATTTCATTTCACCCCACTTAGAATGACCATTATCAAGAAAACTAACAATAACAGATGTTTACAGGGATGTGGCCAAAAAGGAATGCTACTACACCGTTGGTGGGAATGTAAACTTGTTCAAGAACTCTAGAAAGCAGTATGGGGGTTCTTCAAAAGACTAAACATAAAGTTTCCATATCATCCAGGAATCCCACTCCTGGGAGTCTATCCAATTTTCCATGAATCAAAGTACACTAAAGGTACAGCATGACCATGTTCATTGCAACATTGTTTTCCATAGTCAAGATATGGAATAAAAGAAATCTTCATGAACTGATTTCTGAACTTTTTTTTTTCATTTAAAAAGATGGATAGCTGCAATGAACACAGTGGTTCATGCCTGCAATGCAAATACTACACAGGTCTAGGCAAGGGTTAATTAGTGAGTTGGAGGTGAGTCTCAAGTATATAGGGGAAATCTTTCTCAAGGAAAATATAAAGAAAAGAAAAGAATTAAAAAGATAATGCTGTGATAAACATAGTTATGCTGGTAGCTTTACTATGACCTTGTTTGTGATCATTTGGGTAAATTCCCAAAGGTGGGATTGCTGGCTCATAGGGAGCTCTATGTGAAGTTTTTTGAGGAACCTCCATACTGCTTTCCAAGCCACAGTTAAGATATGAAATCAACCCAGATGCCCCTCAGTAGATGAATGGATCAAGAAAATATGATATATATATATGTATAAAATGGAAATATATGCTTCCATTAGAGAGAATACCACTGCCCCATTTGTTAGGAAATGGAAAGACTTGGAAATAATCATATTAAATGAAGTAAGCCAGACCCAAAGAAACATAGGCCCCATGGATTCCTTTATTTGTAATAACTAATATATATCTAGGATAATCTTACCAGACAAGCAGAAAAGGTCAAAAGCTATGTACATATGATCATGTAAGATGATGCGAAGCAAAATGAACCCCAAGATAGGGACACAAGAGGTCTTTTCTTTGTCGCTGTTGTTTTTAATGTACTATGTGATTTTTTTGTATGTTCTTCCCCCATTGTATAACCCCTGTTTTCACTGTATTTGATTCCAGTGTCCTGCATCTTGTATATACATTTTTCTAATTTGGGGAAGGGAAGGGGAATAACTAAATGCTGAAACAAGGATACATGTTGACCCATTGTAACAATGAGATGTACAAGACACTACTCTGAAAACTAACTTTGCAACTTGGGTGGGGGAAGGGGAAGTTGGAAAGGTGGAGAGGGAAGGGATAGTAGGGGAAAAACAAAGGTCAATAGGAAAAAAACAATGCTCAATAGGAAATGTACTCATTACCTTACTCATATAACTGTAACCCCTCTGTACAGTATCTTTACAATTATATATATATATATAATTAAAAAGATTTGCAGTTGTATCTCAGGCTAACCATCCTTTCCATGCCTTATATTTTTCCATGCCCTAAAATTTTTGAAAAGGACTCAACTTTGATTGGTTAATACTGACAGTCAAAGCCAATTATGTCTGATATGAGCAATATTGCAACTTTGCATCCTTGCCCTTTGTGTCCCTTTGAATCTGTGCATTCTTTGTTGTTGTCAAATATAGAGCTTGAACTAGGGGCCTGGTCACTGTGCCTGAGATTCTGATCAAGTCTAATGCTTTACCACTGAGTCACAGTTGCACTTCTGGTTTTCTGGTGGCTAATAGGAGATAAGAGTCTTCTGCCTGGGATGGCTTCAAACTACAATTCTCAGATCTCAGCCTCCTGAGTAGCTATGATCACAGGCATGAACCACTGACACCTGGCTAGAAATGATAGGTTTTTGTAGAACATGGCCTACTACTTTATCAAACATACCCTGAGTATGGTTAGAAAGTTATGATTGATATGTATTATCTGGATTTTCTACATATACTTAAAAATATTTTTCATAATCAAAAATATGATTCATATATAATGGTATCCATTCATGCCAAGAAATAAAAATGATTTTATAATTACATTTGTACACAAAGCATAGGGCAGTCATTAGGGGAAGATATGTTTACTTGGCAGTTTATCAATTCTGCACCTTCAAAAAAAATCTGTCTATCTAACATTGCACATGGCCACAATGAGGACCAAGCAGTAGTTGGGTACTTTATTAAAAGCAGTAATCTGATTATTATAAGTTTCTCAAAAGGTCAAAATCTTGGGATCACATTACTGTTTAAGAAAATATTTACTTGGGATCACATTATCTCTTCAGAATATTTAGATGACATTTAGTTTTCTGAATTTTGTGTGTTTCTATGTAGAATAGCTGTACCTGGCAAATTTGCTGTTTTGGTGTCACTAACCATTTTGATGAACCTGATAAAAGAATAAAAATACCATGCTAATTATGATACAAAGTCTCCTAGAATTGCACTTCAGGGCTATCTGTTTGACTTTATACTCTGTTTATAGAGGAACACAATGAAAATGAAAAATGATTGAAAAAATAGATACCTTTAAAAGTTACTATTTTATGATGTTTGTCATTCCAAAAGTGTTATATTAACGTAACACTAAACGGAGAATTCATGGTATACATTATTTAAGTCCAAGGAAAACATATCCTTGTTTATTACTATCTAATATAAAATATACTGGAGACTGAATATCTCTTTGAAACTAAGTATGTAATAGGTCATCTCTTCCTTCTAAGCTGTTAATTAGTTTCCCCTAATGTGTAGTATTGCTGATTTGAATAGTAATTGTATCAGCAGTAAAATATTAAGTAACATTTAGATAATTGTGGTTTTCCTATATCTTAAAGTTACTGAAGATGAATATAATTTTCACATTCTTGTCATAATCCTTTTCCCAAAAACTGTAAAGCTAGATTATGGTTATTTCAAAATAGAGTTCTAGTGGAGAAAAATACTTTAAATGGCTGTCTTGGATATTAGTGCAATGTTTTATAGGACAAAGAATATTTTTCTACATTTGAAAACCACTTCAACTATCATTGATATATAAAGGTACTTGGCTACTTAACAAAATTTTCCACTTCTATCTATGAGTATTGATATAATAAAAGTAAATTGTTTGAGAGTACTTCAGTATTTGTACATTCGACTTTAGAAGCTTTCAAGGAGGATAATATACCATCATGTATTTAAATTATACATTATGTCATTCAAACTATGATCTTTGTTTTGAGGTAGTAAGTGAAATTCCACCTTTGGCACTTTAATAATGAAGTCACTGAACATGGAGGAAAAATTGAACAAATTATCCTGAAAGTTTTAAGTGTGTGAATTTTTTTTAGTGTGATTTATAGAGATTTCAACTCCTTTTCAAACTCAGCAAAAAGAAAGTACTAGGAGATTATTAAATATTAGGAGAAGGGGCTGGGAAAGTGGCTCAGTGGTAAAGTGCTTGCTTTGCATGCATGAGGCCCTGGGTTCGATTCCTCAGCACCACAAGAACAGAAAAAAAAAGAACAAAAAAAGGAAGTGGAGCTGTGGCTTAAGTGGTAGAGCACTAGCCTTGAGGTGAAGAGCGAGCTCAGGGGACAGCACCCACACACAGAGTTCAGGCCCCAAGACAGACCAAAAAATTTTTTAAAAAAATATTAGAATATATATAAATATATTTATATAAATATATAAAATATATATTATTTTAAGAAACTCATCTACTAATTGTTGTGATATGATGTATAAACTTAAAATCATGAATCTAAGTATGTCTCATGATTACTGAACTGAATATATTTTACTAATAAATGAAAAATAATATTTTTCCTACATATGCTTTCGGTGATGTTAGCTTGTAAATATTATTAATGGGATTTTAAATGCCTAGTACTATAGCACTATTGCACAATACAACAAAGTAATCTGTTGAAGACTATATTGTAACAAACCATACAATGAACTTGTTAGGTAGATGGACACCCTAAGAATACCATCCATTTTGTAAATTATAACATGCTGGAAATAAAATGGATTACACTATGTACAGCTCAAACATTAAAAGGGATATTATTTTAATTATTTACAATATTTTATTTACCTTTTTTTGCTTGGTCATGGGGCTTGAACTCTGGGCCTGGGTGCTGTCCCTGAGCACTTCAGCTCAAAGACAGTGCTCTACCACTTGAGCCACAGTGCCACTTCCAGTTTATCTGGTGGTTAACAGGAGGTAAGAGTCTCACAGATGTTCCTGTGTGGGCTGGTTTTGAACTGTGATCCTCAGATCTCAGCCTTCTGAGTAGTAAAGTTACAGGTGTGAGCCACCGGTGCCTGGCAAATGTACCATTTTTATTTGAGCTTTAGAAAATAATCTGTTGGGATCTACTATAGAGATGACAGATAGATAGCAGATAGATAGATAGATAGATAGATAGATAGATAGATAGATAGATAGATAGATAGATAGATAGATAGATACAGATAGGTAGAGTTGATAATCCTGTGGTAGGGAAGCCCCAATAATTTTATCTATAATGTCTATTGCAAACATCACTGATGATTTTATTAGCTAAATCACACTCACCTCTTTTGTTTGCCAGTGCAATCAAGTGAGCTATGGATTGCTGAAAGTATAGGTCAACTAGTCATCCAAAAGTGTGGTTTTGTGTCATTTTGGAATATATTGTTAGTAATGTTAGTTGAATATATACTTGATCTCTCCTTCCTCCTACTCTCCAAATGCTCTCTTCCTTCCTTACATCTACAATTTTCTGATGTTTAAGAATACGAGTCTCAAATGCATTTATTTTCTCCTTTTTCTATGTGGTTCCTAGCCAGGCTCTTTGTAGCTTTGTCACAACTGGACTGGATTCCTGGCAGGCTGTGATCATAAGCTGACTTGGGATTTTCATTAAACTGCTTAGGTTGTTAGAATTGGGCCAAATGGACCACTCAGTCATCTGTGTGGTATGAATCAAATCTCTCCAGGTGGTCTAAGTTTAATATGAAGAGTAACAATAGTCAAATTAGTACACAAAGGATCTTCCCCTGAGAAACAGGTATGAACCCAGGTTGTGCTGGTATAATATTAACAACTGTGGTTTAATTTCAGGATTGCAAAATCACTTTTAGTTTAATTATTTTGGTATGTTTTAATGATACCTGAGCTGGTTCTCCATGCTGTGTAATTATAGGACTAATCCTAATTAAGTCAACACAAAATGAGTCAATGTAAAATGTTTATATGATCAGTAATTTATATTTTGTCATTATGTTCTGTACTATTATGAACTAGACTCAGTATATACTTTATTGCAATTTTACAATACTACTAATTTAAACATTTATTTATAATGCTGAGGGTTAAACTTAGGTGTGAAGTGGGAAAACATCTATTTCTTAGACTTAAAGTATACAACTTTAAAATGCTTCATTTTTAAATTTCAAAGCTGTTTCATTTTTTGTATAGTTTTAATTGTAAAAATGCTGTACAGAGGGGTTACAGTTACATGAGCAAGGTAATGAGTACACTTCCTATTGAGCATTGTTGCTTTCTCCTTTGTTTTCCCCTTACCATACCTTCCCGCCCCCCTCCATGTCTCCTCCCACACCTGCTGAAGTTGTAAAGTTTGTTTTCAAAGTAGTGTTTGTACATCTCATTGTTACAATGTGTCAAACCTATATCCTTATTTAAGCATTTTGTTTTTTCCCTTCCCCTCCCTGAATCAGAGAAGTGTATATACAAGATACAAGAAAACAGGGGTTATACCATGGGGGAGGAACATACAAAGAAACAAAAAAAAACTCACATGGTACATTATAACTACACTAGAAACAATAGCAAGAAAGGAAAATATATTTGTGTCCCTATCTTGGGGTTCATTTAGCTTAACATCATATTATATGATCAAATATACATAGTTTTTTTTCCTTTTCTGCTTGTTCTACACATGTACTAGTTATTGCAAATAAGGGAAACCATGCATGAGGTCTATGTTTCTATGGGCTTGGCTTACTTCACTTAATATAATTTTTTCCAAGTCTTTCCATTTCTTAACAAATGGGGCAATGCCATTCTTTCTGATGGAAGCATAAATATATATGGAAGCATATATATATATATATATATATATATAATTTTCTTGATCCATTCATCTACTGAGGGGCATGTGGGTCATTCTTTCTGATGGAAGCATAAAATTCCATTATATATATATATATATATATATATATATATATATATATACCTACATATATATATATAATTTTCTTGATCCATTCATCTACTGAGGGACATCTGGGTTGGCTCCATATGTTATCTATAGTAAATAATGCTGAACAAACATAATTGTGCTGGGAGCTTTAGTATGGCTTTATTTGTGATCAGTTGGGTAAATGCCCCAAAGTGGGATTGCTGGGATATAGGGAAGCTCTATGTGGAGTCCTTTGAGGAACCTCCATACTGCTTTACAAAGTGGCTGAACAGTTTACACTCCCACCAACAATGCAGTAGGGTTCCCTTCTGGCCACATCCCTGCCAGCATTTGTTGTTATTAGAGTAAATGTTCAACCTCTCTAGCCATAAAAGATATACAAATGAAGATACTATGTTGAAAAATGAACTTTACAATTTAGGCAGGGGGAGTGTAGTTGTGGAGATGGGAGGGAAAGGATGGTAGGGGAAAAGCAAAGGAGGAGGCAATAATGCTTGATAAGAAATGTATTCATTACCTTGCTCAGGTAACTGTAATTCTTCTGTACAGTGTTTTCACAATATTATTAAAAAATAGAGATTCCATCTCACCCCAGTTAGGATGGTTATAATCAAACTGTTTCATTTTAAAATTCAAATTTGTAATATACTTAAAATTTTAGAGTGAAGAAAATAAATATCAATATCTCTCAAGAATATGAAAAGAGCCATGCCCAATTAATGTGGGAGAATTTTGGTATATACCAAAAAAGTGAGTGAATGGTGCTATGTAAATTAGGTTCTACCTCTAGTTACAGGCATTAGTGGGAGGGAGGAGGCTGATCAGAGTTAAGAATGAGTTATGTTCACCTGTGAAATTATAACAATGAGGCTTATGAAATAGTTGATAGTGATGTACAAAGGTGGAGAGAGATTAAGGGGAATAACAGGAGATGAGCCTGATTAGGGTACTTTGGATACATGTATAAACACGTCAAAAAAGCAGCCCCTTTTTACACTTAATTGATGCCAATAAAATTGTTACAAAAAAAACTAAATAGAAATATGAAGCTAGACATTAACAAAATGCAAGGATGGTGAAAGTTAAGCAAATGGAAAGATTTCCCCACCTTTAATGGCTTCATAAGACTTCTAACCCTCCAAACCAAGAATTACCAAGTGGTGTGTCCTGGTATTTATGATATATAAAAGCATTATGCTGGTTAATTTTGGTGTTTTTACCTAGTTAGACTGAGTGATATGTAGGAGACCAGTGAGTTTCTCTGAGGTTGTTGGTATAGATGAATAAACCATGAGGTTTCTGACCTAATCAATGCTTTGGTCCATTGATGGATTCAACATTTCAATAAATAGTGATTGTGGAGATATTCATGACGGGGATTTATTGGATAAAATATGTCACTGGGTGAATTATTTTGAAAGATGTATTTGGCCCTGGCCCTTTTCTGATTCTTTTTTTTTTTTGTTTTGTTTTGTTTTCTGGATGACATGCAGTAAGGAACTTTATGCTACTGTACTCTCTGCTATGATATTTTTCCCCATCATAGACCCAGAAATGTGGAGCTACCTAACCTCAGACTAAAACCTCTGAAACCATGAGCGAAAAACAAATCTTTCCTCCTTTTCACATTATTAGTCATCATGGTGAATGTTTGACTGACAGAAAAATATATGAGAGCAACAGCATGAAGATGAGCAGAAGAAAATGAAAGTATGAGGTAAAATGTGATACTGTAAGTCTATTGAAAGCAAACTAATTTCACCATATTGATTATGAACTCCAGGAGATCCATTAAAATCAGCGATAGGAAAGTGATATAACTAAGTAAGCCTGGAGTAGACACTGAAATCATTGATTAAAATCAATATAAAAGAAGAGAAGTAAAGGAAGAAACAAACACAAAGTAGATGGGGTAATTAGGAAACAAAATCAAGATAGTAGTTAATAGATAGTAAATAATGTCAAATAAATGCCCTATAGTATGCTGTCTATGAGAGACCCATATTGACTATTGAAATATAAATAAATTGAAGAAAACAAAATGAAGAAGGACCTACCAAGCAAACACTAGTTTTTAATAAAGACTTGTTTAGCTGCATTAGTAGACAAAATTAACATTATGGTAAAGAGTATTACCAGAGATAAAGACACATATAACATAATGATAAAAAGATAGTGATTGACAAGTAGCAATTTTAAATGTGCATACAGCTTTTAACACCTCAGATTGCAGAGACAGCACTGATGGAATTCAAAGACAAATAGGTAAATCCACAATCACAGCTAAAACATCAACAATCCTTTTTTCGTAACTGATTAAATATAGAAAGAATGTAAAAGAACATATCAATATTGTCAGCCATATTCAGACCACTTTAAATAACTATAAAATATATATTATTTGTCACATTTTAAAAGTACCAAAATAGACCATACTCTGAATCATAATGCCTCAATACTAATATATAGCACTTTGCTCATGAAATTAATATGTTAATACATATTATATAGCATTATATATTTTCACAAGCATATATAAAACACATATTATGCAAAATACTAAAAAAGTTCCAGTTAAGAAAATAACTTTAGAGTTCAATAACAGCAATTACTACAATCTTTTATGTATATGAAAATTAAACAACAACACACACAGTAGAGCTTTTTAAAAAATAAATTCACCCTGTGTAGTCCATGCTGGCTTGGGACTATCAAAACATTTCAGGCTGACCTTGAACAGTAGTCCAATATCAGCATCCAAATCCTAGGAATAAAGAGATACATGGCCACACTTAAATAGCATATACTCTGTAGGGAAAAATAAGCCATCAAAGAAATTATACCCTAATTCTTTAAAAGAAATGCAGTCTCATTTATCAAGTCATTTTTGATTTTCTTTTTTTTATTGCCAAGGTGATATATAAAGGAGTTACAGTTACGTAAGTAAGTATATTTCTTGTAAAACTTGTTAGCCCATCCCTCATTTTTCTCCTCAATCCCCCAAGTGACCCTATTGTTTTTCTTACTATTTCCTGTAATGGTTACACGAGTTCAGGGCTTACATTGGTGTTTTTATCCATTTTGGTGCAAGGAGATAAGGATCTAGTTTCAGTTTTCTGCATTTGGATATCCATTTTTCCTAGCACCTTGTGGAAGAGGCTTTCTTCCAGTCTAGGTTTTTGGCTCCTTTATTTAATATTAAATGGCTGTAGGTCGCTGGGTATATTTCTAGGTCTTCTTTTCCATTGGTCTTCAGAACTGTTTTTGTGCCCAAACAAATTATTTTCATTACTATAGTTCTATAATAGAGTTTGCTATTGTTATTCCTCCAGCACTCTTCTGCCTGCAAAGATTGCTTTTTTTTTTTTTTTTTGTCGGTCGTGGGGCTTGAACTCTGAGCCTGGGCGCTGTCCCTCAGCTCTTCAGCTCAAGGCGAGTGCTCTACCACTTGAGCTACAGCACCACTTCCAGTTTTCTGGTGGTTTATTGGAGATAGGAGTCTCCCGGTCTCTCCTGCCCGGGCTGGCTTTGAACCGCGATCCTCAGACTCAGCCTCCTGAGTAGCTAGGATTACAGGCGTGAGCCACCAGTGCCCGGCTTTTTTTTTTTATTTTTATAACTTGGTCAATTTTGTTTACTCTTTTTTTTTGGGGGTCCGGTTATGGGGCCTGAACTCTGGGCCTGGGCACTGTCCCTCAGCTCTTCAGCTCAAGGCTAACGCTCTACCACTTGAGCCACAGCGCCACTTCCGGCTTTTTTCTTTTTGCTTATGTGGTGCTGAGGAATCGAACCCAGGGCTTTAGGCATGCAAGGCAAGCGTTCTACCACTGAGCCACCTTCCCAGCCCCTGCTTTTGTTATTCAAGATCTTTCGTTGCTCCATATGAACTTTTGAATTACTTTTACTGACTCTTTGAAAAATGTTGCTGGGACTTTGACGAGTATTGAAAGTCTACAGAGCAGAGGTTTTTTGGCCAGCTACACATCAGACAATGGCCTGATATCTAGAAAATACAGAGAGCATAAAAATTATAATAATAAAACTAACAATCCAATTAATAAATGGACTAATGAGCTAAAGAGAGTCTTCTCAGAAAAAGTAAAAATGGCCAATAGATACATGAAGAAATGCTCAATATCTCTGGCTGAAAAGGAAATGCAAATTAAAACAATATTAAGATGCCATCTTACCACAGTTAGAATGGCCATTATCAAAAATATAAATGATAACAGATGCAGGTGAGAATGCAGGGAAAATACACTATTGGTGAGAAGGTAAACTTGTTCAAACACTCTGGGAAAAAATAAAAATGTAAACATAGAACTATCCTATTTTACAGCAGTTACACTCCTAGAAATTTACTAAAAGGTTATAAACCAGGATAGAGTAAAGCCACCAGAGCAACCATATTTAATGCAGTATTATTCATCATAGGCAAGATATGCAGACAACCCAAATGCCCCTCAATATACAAATGGATCAAGAAAATGTGGTATATATACACAATGGAATTTTACTCAATCATTATAAAGAATAATATTGTACCATGTGCAAGGAAAGGAAATACTTAGAAAAATCACATTAAATGAAGAAAGTCAGGCCCTGACAGACATGTTCTCCCTCATATGTAGAAGTTAAATTTAGCTAGTTAAATTACAAGTAAATATGTTGAGTGGTTTGCAAATGTATTCAAATGTATTAACTGAAATATGGTAGATTCAAGGAAGATCTTAAATTCTTTAGAAAGGCAAAAACAAACTTCAGCAAAATAAAACATCAGGAAGTAGGTACTCCGAGGGTATGGGTTGGGGAGTCAAGGCTTAAGGGGTATATGAATGAAGAGGAGAAGAGAGAGAGAATGCAGTTAAGAATCCAATGTGTACTCCACAATACTAAGAAGAGTGATAGAAAAGGTGGATAGGGGAAGGATGGAAGGTAAGAAATTTGAAGTGGTTAAAATTGATCAAGACATACTATATTTATAGACTACTTTTTGAAAGGCAGCTCATTTATGCAACTATCCAAAGATGATAATAAAAAGAAAAATTAAAACAAAACCAAAAAATTCCTGAATAAAAACATACTTGTGCTGGTAGCTTTAGTATGGCTTTTGTTGCAGGCTCTCTGTTGATATGTTGGCCGGGGCAGCAGCCAACATGGACACCTGTGAGCACTGAAATCTGTCTCTCCTTAACAAATCTCCCTGAAATTTTCCTCTCTGGCCAAACTCTCTGTGTTATGATGGCACACTTGGTGTGCCTCTCTCGCCTTGGACTTTTCACTGGAACACTAAAACTGGTTTCTACTCTGGAGCTTGTTTAGCTCCAGCTTCTCCTCTGCCATTTTCCTCTGGTCTCTCCACGTTTTCTTGATCCATTCATGTACTGAGGGGCATCTGGGTTGGTTCCATATCTTAACTATGGCAAATAATGTTGCTAATAACAACAGGTGCTAGAGCGGATGAGGCCAAAAGGGAACCCTACTGCATTGTTGGTGGGAGTTTAAACTTGTTCAACCCCTGTGGAAAGAGTATGGAGGATCCTCAAAAGACTATACATAAGAGCTCCCCTATGACCCAGCAATCCCACTTTTGGGCATTTACCCAAATGATTATAAACACGGCCATACTAAAGCTACCATCACAACTATGTTTATTATAGCTTTATTCACCATAGCTAAGATATGGAACCAACCCAGATGTCCCTCAGTAGATGAATGGGTAAAGAAAATGTGGGATATATATATGAATATATATATGTATATGAATTCTATGCCTCCATCAAAAAGTATGACATCGTCCCATTTGTTAGGAAATGGAAAGACTTGGAAATAATCATATTAAGTGAAGTAAGCCAGGCCCAAAGAAACATAGGTCCCATGGCCCTCATTTGCAATAGCTAATATACATCTAGAATAATCTTACCAGACAAGCAGAAAAGGTCAAAAGCCATGTTCATATGATCATATAAGATGATGCTAAACGAAATGAACCCCAAGATAGGGACACAAGAGGTTTTATCTTTGTCACTGTTTTTTGTGTACTATGTGATTTTTTTGGTTGTTTTTTATGTTCTTCTCCCATGGTATAACCCATTTTCACTGTATTTGATTCTAATGCCCTGGATCTTATATATACATTTTTCTAATTTGGAGAGGGGAAGAGAAATAACAAAATGCTGAAACAAGGATACAGGTTGACCCACTGTAACAATGACATATACTAGTGACTAGTGTTTTAAATTGTTGAAAATGAACTTTACAACTTGGGGCGGGAGGGAGAGGTTGGGGAGGTAGGGAGGAAAAGGATGGGAGGGGAAAAACAAAGAAAGGGGTAACAATGTTCAATAGAAACTGTACTCATTACCTTACTCATGTAACTGTAACCCCTCTATACAGTGTCTTTACAATAATATATATTTATTAAAGATTAAAAACCCCTGAAATACCTATGATAAAATGTGAAAATCCGCTAAATTGAAAATAAAATGTAAAACATGCCATATCAAAATCTGTGAGATAGTGTAAAATAACTATCTACAGGGAAATTTGTAGCCATATCAAAATCTGTGAGATAGTGTAAAGTAACTATCTACAGGGAAATTTGTAGCCATATTCTACTAGAGCAACTTAAAAACTAGTCTAAGATTGCTTAAGAAATTTAAAGTAGACAAATAAACCCAAAGTAAGACAATGAAATGTGGTGCCCAGTATTTGAAAACAATTTCAATAGTTTTGTTGTTGAGATGTCAGTTCCAAAAAATAAGCTACAAAGCATTATTTCTGTTGTGATTATCAAATTGTTTATCTTTATTTATATATAAATGCTTATTAAACATTTTTAAACATTCTTAAACAATTTTGCTTTTGGGTCAGCTCTCTACTCTATGTTGGATTTAATTGAACATTGACAGAATTCATTTCTGGTCAGAGCAGTGAGTTCCAGAAGCAATGGTCTGAGCAAGAGGTTTTTTCTTTGTGGTTGTTTTTAATGTAGTATGTGATTTCATTTTTTCTTTTGTTTTTTTTTTGTTTTCTTATGGTTTATCCCTTGTTGTCACTGTATTTGATTTTTGTATCCTGGGTATTTTATAAATGTTTATCTGAATTAGGGAAGGGAAGAACAACAAAATGGTGAGACAAAGGACAAAGGATGAACCAATGCAACAGCAAAACTATTTTGGACTGAACTGCACAGCTTGGGGATATTTGGGGGAAAGAAAGTGGGGAAAACAGGGGATAAGGTAACAAGTTTGACAAGAAATGTACTCAGTACCTTATGTATGTAACTGTAACCCCTCTGCACATCACCTCGACAATTAAATTAAATTAGAAAAAAGAAAGAAAACTGTCCCCTTGAAAATGAGAATATATCAAGAGCGAAACCCCTGAATAAAGTCATATAAAACAGAAATTCTAAGTGCAAAACGCAAATTTTGTTAAAAACCGTATCAATACAAAAATGTATAGATCACACATACATAAGTGAGATTTCACCAAGTAAACATCCTCATATAATCATCATATTTTTGAATAAATTAAACATTGTTAGTGCCTAGCTTAGAAACATGTTTTCTGGCCACTGTCTCCTAAGGAGTAGAAATGTTCAGTTATATCAAAAATAAACTTGCTCTGACTAATTTTCAGCATACTATGAAGGAATGCCCCAAACAAAGGAGGAGGCAACAATGCTTGATAGGAAATGTACTCATTAGCTTGCTCATGTAATTGTAACCCTTCTTTACAATATTTTTACAATACACAAAGTATAAAAAATAAACCGACAATTGTTTTTTGCTATCCTCTGTTATTTCATATTGTGCTCTTATGTGTATTACCAGTTTATTCATTTTTCACTTCTGTGCAATATTCAATTACATAACTTTATTGATTTATTTATTTTTTATTTTTATTTTTATTGTGAAAATACTGTACGGAGAGGTTACAATTACATTAGCAAGGTAACGAGTACATTTCTTATCAACCATTGTTGCCTCCTCCTTTGTTTCCCCTTCCCATCCCTTCCCATCCCCCCCCCCAAAGTTGTAAAATTCCTTTTTCGACATAACATCTTGTACATCTCATTGTTACAATGGGTCCACCTGTATCCCTATTTAAACAATTGGTTTTTTTCCCTTCCCCTCCACAAATTATACCAACATCAAATACAGTGAAAACAAGGGTTATACCTTGGGGGATGGACATACAAACAACAAAGAAATCATCTTATAATTATGTTAAAAACAACAGCAAGCTGGTTCAATATACGCAAATCAATTAATATTATTCATCACATCAACAGGAGCAAGAATAAGAACCACATGGTTATCTCAATAGATGCAGAAAAAG
>NW_012267233.1:19747981-19762973 GCF_000151885.1 Dipodomys ordii
GGAGGGGGAAGGCTGGGAAGGGATGTGAAAGGTAAACAAAAGGAGGAGGCTGCAATGCTTGGTATGAAATGTACGCATTATCCTGCCCATGTAATTGTAACCCCTCTGTACAGTATCTTCACAAATAAAATAAAATAAAATAAATTAATATTCTGTACAGATATCACATAATGACTTCCCACGTGGATTTAAGGAAATATGGTGCTATATCTCCTGAAAATTAGAGTATTTTACATTCAAAACAAGATTATGATCTTGGCAACTAACTAATCATAGCGCTGTCCTTGAAATTCTCAATTCTTGATAAGAAATGTACTCATTACGTGGCTCATGTAACTGTAACCCCTCTATACAGTATTTTTACAATAAAAACCTACAATAAAAGAAAAAAAAAACAATAGCAAGTAAGAAAAACCATTTGAGTACTTATTTTGGAGTTCATTCTGCCTAACATCAACTTATCTGACCGTTTCTGCTTGTCTCAGACATATACTAGTTATTGCAAATAAGGGAAACCTTGGGACCTACGTTTCTTTGAGCCTGGCTTACGTCACTTAATATAATTTTTTCCAAGTTTTTCCATTTCCGAATAAATGGGACAATGTCATTCTTTCTGATGGAGGCATAGAATTCCATTGTGTATTTATACCACATTTTCTTGATCCATTCATCTACTGAGGGGCATCTGGGTTGGTTCTATATCTTAGCTATGATAAATAATGCTACAGTAAACATAGTTGTGTTGATAGCTTTAGTATGGTCTTTTTTGTGATCATTTGGGTAAATGCCCAAAAGTGGGATTGCTGGTTCATAGGGGAGCTCTATGTGTAGTCTTTTGAGGAGCCTCCATACTACTTTACAAAGTGGTTGAACAAGTTTAGATATAGATATAAAGAATATATATTGTATGTTTATATTTATTTTATATTTACCAGTAGCAGACCATGAACCTTTAATTGCTTCATATGTTTGCTGACTTTGGTTACTCATTATAGCCTCTATTGTTGGCAATTGGGTGGATGCACACTTACATTAGCGTTTAAACTTTGTATTGATAATTATACATACTCTTTACTGTATGTTTTAATCATATATCCACATTTTAAAACTGGATTATATATGTTTATGCTGTGGTGTGCTGTCTAATCTGGCAGATAATAACCACATGTGGTTTTGGGGGCTGTCCACATGGAGCTACAATTCACATTGGATTCATGTTGTTCTGAGCTAATCTTGAACAAACATCTTGGTCACAACGTTTAATTTTTGTTTTTCAATGAGTTAATAATTTTTCTTAATCCAACATCTTTAACTTTTAATTGAGGTTTAATGTTTCAATTTTTGTCACTACTGTTTTTTATTCCCTACTTAAATTTTTTTAATGTATTACAGGAACAGAAAACTGTCCTCCCCCATTTAATCTATAAAAAGGTTTTATTGTTTAACTTTTCACCTGGAAGTGCTTTTCTTTGTTGTGTGATTGAAGTATTAAAATTGCTTTCCCTCAGTTATTATTTCAAAAAGATAACCAGATTCATATATAATTATCAGAAGTAAGATTCTGTGTACATTTTACCTAGCTTTCCATCAGATTGTATTTTGAAAATACCACAGTATAATATCACAACCAACACTGATACATTCAAGACACAGAATATGCATAAGATCATAGGGATTGTTGAAGTTATACTTTGTAATCATTACTCTTTTCTACTACTTCTTCCACCCACATGTTGTAATCTTGACACACTTCAGGACTTTCATAAAGAAAGAATGATATTTCACATAATTTTTTTTGCATGTGTGTGGTGGTCATGGGGCTTGAACTCAGGTCCTGGACACTGTCCCAGAGCTCTTTTGCTCAAGGCTAGTGCTTTACTACTTTGAGCCAGAGCTCACTTCTAGTTTTCTGGTGGCTAATTGGAGATAAGAGTCTCATGTATTTTTCTGCCTGGATTGGCTTTGAACTGTGATCCTCAGATCTCAGCCTCCTGAGTACTAAAAATAACTGGTATGAGCCACCAGTTCCTGACTAATATTTCATGTAACTTTTTAGATAGGCTCTTTTCACTTAGCAAAAAATCATGGCAATACAGTGATGTTCTATTTATGCAGCTTTTTGTGTGAAAATAACTTTTATTTCTTCATATGAACATCTGGCATTACTATGGTTTAGTCATTTGCAAGTTTTTATTTAATTTTTAAAGAAGTTAATTGCTTTGCTGTGATTGACTCAGTTTCTTTGCATTATCACTAATATTTCAAGCTATTAGTTTTTCATTTTAGCCATTTTGATGTGTAGTAAATAATGTCCTATCATGATTTTAATTTACATTTTCTTAATCAGTAATTATGTTGAGAGGGTTTTTTTTCCCACATACTCTCAGGTAGAATGTTTGTTCATGTCTTTTCCTAGTTTACAATTTATTTTTACCATTAAGATTTGAGTTAGAGGGGCTGGGAAGGTGGCTCAGTGGTAGAGCGCTTGCCTTGCATGCATGAGGCCCTGGGTTCGATTCCTCAGCACCACATAAGCAAAAAGAAAAAAGCAGGAAGTGGCACTGTGGCTCAAGTGGTAGAGTGCTAGCCTTGAGCTGAAGAGCTGAGGGACAGCGCCCAGGCCCAGAGTTCAGGCCCCATGACCGGACCTCCCCCCCCCCAAAAAAAAAAGATTTGAGTTAGATCCAATTTAACAGTGATAGCCACTAGACATTATGTTGGAAATGATCTTTGCAACTTGATGGGGAGGGGAGCAGGAGGGGGGCAGGGGGGAGTGGGAGAAAATTAAGGCATGGGGGAGTAACACTGTTCAAAAGAAATGCACTCATTACCTGAGTTATGTAACTGTAACCCCACTACGCATCACCATTACAATAAAATTCAAATTTTAAAAATCGTAAAAATAAACAAGATTTCAATTATTTATATATACTTATAGGAGTTAAGATTCTCTAACATATGTATGCATATTATTTACATTATGCATGGTTTAGTTTAGAGCTCTTCGACCATTTCATTTAATTTAGTTTAGCTATCTAGAGTGAGACCCCACCTAGTAAATGTTTTTAGTTGCTTTTTTCCTGAATATATGCCTTGGAACAATAGATAGATTATGAACAAAGATCATAGTCAATTAAATATGAAAAAATGTAGGAAAGTGTCTTTGTGTGTTAGCTAAAATTCTGAAATATATACCTTAATATAATCTCTTTGTTGCTTCATTGTTTCCAAATGCAATTTACCTTGGAAATTATTTTGTAAATTAGCACTATGAATAGTGGAACATTAATACCTTAAATACTACATCTTTATGTGGCAAATTCTGTGACATCTCATGTGACTCTCCCAGAACCTATAAAGAAAAGCAAGCAGTTCACTAGAAATTCAGAATTTCAAGTCTTCTAACTCTAGAAATGGCATGAAACCATAGAAAAAGCTCTAAACCATTTAAAGTGTTTTATGACATGAAAACCATTTTCTCATGACCATGCTTGATATATTAACTAAATAATATGACGTTGCTATTTTGTAGGGTGAAAATGGTATAACAGCTTCAATTTATGTTTTAATATAGATCTTTTTTTAAAGACATAGCACTAACAAGAGCCAGTTTTTAGAGAATTTCTTATTTTCTGTGATGATGCTTACATATTACTTAATTTATGCTGAGCTACCATGTCCAGACAGATAAATTATAGTTTTAAAACTAATAATTAATATGTCAAAATTTATTGTTACTTCAGTTAGCTCCATCAGTGAGTTGGGGTAAATTATTTACAGTATATCTCTAATCTATTTCAGTCTCTGTAATGGTAACTTGAAATGCAGGTGAGCTTTTATGGTATTTTTTCATCCATACAGTGGGTCTTCACTAAATTAGAGAATTCCAACTTATGATATTCATTGGCTGGTGAGTAGCAATAATTTGAAGGGTTGTTCTAATAGCTGTTGTACTCAAATAGGATACATAGCTTCAAATTATGGAGATTTGTCTAGGGGTTTTAGTCATCAAATGAAAAATAGTATGTTGCACACAATATCTAAAATGTTGAGTTTAACAACAGGGAAGCTAAATGTGAATTGTGTCTAATCTCCTCTTTGATTGCAGTCAGGGTGGTTAAGTATCTCTATATGTTCTGTTTAGCAGTGGGATGCACACTAAAAATATGCCCCAGAGCAGTAATTCATTAATTTCCTTTGAAATAATTTATGGCAATGAATAAAACTTTTGACCATCGAATCATTTGTCCTGCAGTTTGGTTATGTTCTAAAGTCTGGTGCCTAATTTAAAGCGCTAAACTTTGTGGTATTTTAGTCCTGAAGAAATTGCTTAAGACCAACTAAGACTGAATATGTCAGGGAAATATGCCATTTAAGCAAGCATTTGAATTCATAGATGTAGACTTGAATTTTTTTAAATCTAATTTCACATTTCATAAAATCTTCTGAGCATCTTGCCCCGAGAGAACCAGGGATGATGTTAAAATAGGAAATAGGAGCCATGTCCTCATTGCCCATTTCTACACTCAGTATGCTGAAAGAGAGAGAATTCTGAATGAGCAGTGGCATGACTGCCAGTGGCAGTCATGATGGAATTCTCTATAAAGCTCACACAAATTTGTTTATTATCTTCATTTATTTGATCAGCATCTTAGGTTGCTTGGACTGTGGTAAAACTTCCTAGTTAGTCTAATTGATTCTACTTTTACTCAAATAGTTTATTACAAATAGAACATATTTTCACGTTAGTTAGGCACCTGGTAGTTTAAGTCTGTAGTCCCAGCTACTCAGAAGGCTATCTGAGGAACATAGTTCCAAGGCAGCCTGGGCAGGAAAATCCCTGAGATTTTTATCTCCAGTTAATCACAAAAAAACCAAAAGTGGAACTGTGGAAAAAGTGGTAGAGTGCTAGCCTTGAGCAAGAAAGCTCAGGGACAGTTTCCAGGCCCTGATTTCAGGTACCAGAACTGCCAGTAAAATAAAATGAAATAAAATTTTATGCATTAGATTAACTCTCATCTTTATTTCTAAACATGGTTTAACTTACAATTTCAGTTATATTTAAAACTATGTAAAAATTTTCAGTAAAATTCAAAGTCCCATTTTTTGTGGTCTAAACTCATTTCATATATGTTTTATCTTTCATTAACACTGCAATAAGTATGCTGACCTTCTTATCCAATGGAAAAGCATTTACTTCTGCCTTTCTTTTGTCTTTTTACTTTAATAAGTTTTTTTTACTGTGAAAATACTGTGCAGAGGGGTTACAGTTACATGAACAAGGTAATGAGTACATTTCTTATCAAGCATTGTTGCCTCCTCCTTTGTTTTTCCCCTACCATCCCTTCCCTCCCACTTCCACAGCTACACCTCCCCCAATGTCCCCTTGCCTAAACTGTAAAGTTTGATGTCCCAAAGTGTCTTGTACAGCTCATTGTTACAATGGGTCAACCTGTATCCCCATTTAAACATTTTCTTTTTTCCCTTCCCCTCCCCAAATTACACCAACAACAAATACAATGAAAACGGGGAGGAACATGAAAAGCAACAAAAAAATCATGTGGAACATTATAAATACCTTAGAAACAACAGCAAGAAAGAAAAAAATCACTTGTGTCCTTACCTTGGGGTTCATTTCACTTAACATCATCTTATCTGGTCATATGTACATAGCTTTTGACCTTTTCTGATTGTCCCAGACATATACTAGCTATTTCAAGTAAGGGAAACCATAGGACTTAGATTTATTTGGGCCTGGCTTACTTAATGTAATTTTTTCCAACTCTTTCCATATCCGAACAAATGGGGCGACATCATTCTTTCTGATGGAGGCATAGAATTCCATTGTGTGTGTGTATATATATATATATATATATATATATATATACTACATTTTCTTGATCCATTCATCTACTTAAGGGCATCTGGATTGGTTCCATATCTTAGCTATGGTAAATAATGCTGCAATAAACATAGTTGTGCTGGTAGATTTAGTATGGTCTTGTTTGTGATCATTTGCGTAAATGCCCAAAAGTGGGATTGCTGGGTCATAGGGGAGCTCTATGTGTTGTCTTTTGAGGAACCTCCATACTACTTTCCAAAGTGGTTGAACAACTTTACACTCCCACCAACAATGCAGTAAGGTTCCCTTCTGTGCACATCCCCTCTAGCATCTGTTTTTATTAGAGTTCTTGATTCTTGCCATTCTAACTGGGGTGAGGTGGAATCTCAATGTTGTTTTGATTTGCATTTCTTTTATGTCTAGAGAGGTTGAACATTTCTTCATGTGTCTATTGGCCACCTGTCTTTCCTCTTCAGAGAAGTTTCTCTTTAACTCTTTAGCCCACTTTTTTTTTACTGGGCAATTGTTTATTTGAGGATTTGTTGTTGGGGAATTTAATTTTTTGAGTTCCAGGTGTATTTTAGATATGAGACCCTTATCCATTGTATGGCTAGTGAAGATCTTCTCCCAATCCGTAGGCTTTCTATTGATCTTGCTAGCTATGTACTTTGCCTTGCAGAAGCTCTGCAGCTTCATGCCATCCCATTTGTCCAACCTTTCTTTGATTTGTTGTGCTTCTGGGTCTCTATTAAGAAAATTTTGGCCTGTGTCAAGGAGATCTAGGGTTTCTCCTATTCCATCCTGTAATGTTTTCAGGGTGTCTGCTTTGACTCTGAGGTCTTTGATCTATTTGGAGTTGATTCTGGCTGCTGGGTGATATATAAGGATATCGCTTTAGTTTTCTACAGGCGACTAACCAATTTTGATAGCACCATGTACTGAAGAGGCTGTCATTATTCCATTCTATTTTTTTAACTCCCTTATCAAAGATTAGTTGGCTATAGGTCTGTGATTTCATTTCTGTATTTTCAATCCTATTCCATTGATCCTCATGTCTCTTCTTGTGCCAGTACCAATCTGTTTTGACTACTATCAGTTTGAGTTAGCTGCTGTAGCCAGGCTTTGGCAGTATCAAAGATGGAGATCTTCTTGGGTTTTTGGGGAGGGGCTACTTTCTCACTGCTGCTCCTGTGAGATGAGGGGAGGATGTCTTGAGGGTACTCATGGAAGCCTCTGGGTTCCTGGTCTGTGATCAGCAGGATGAAGATTTCTGCTCCTTGTTAGTTCTTGCTGGTGGTGAGTAGAATCTACTTGTACACCACATCTCGTGCCTTTGTCCTGGGCTCTCTCTGTTGATATGGTGGCTGTGGCAGCCTGCCATGGTGGACACCAGCGAGTGCTCAGATCTGTCTCCTTGACCAAGCTGCCTGGAATTTCCCTCTCTGGCCAAACTCTCTGTACTGTGATGGAAACTTGGTATGATTTACTAGCCTAGGACTGTTCACTGAAACACTAAAACTGCTTTCTATGTGAGAGCTTCAGCCTTCAGCTTCTCCTCCGCCATCTTCCTTTGGACTCCCTTTCTGTTGTCTTGAATGGCTTCTCCCTCTGTTTACTCTCCTTTTGGCATTCTTCAGATGCCAGTTAAGTTGACATTCTTATACTGAGTACTTTTCTGATGATTCTCTTACCAGAAACTTGCTTTAATTTAATGGTGCTGAGAAAATACTAGTTGCTTAATAATTAAACTATACACAATGCATTAAATAAATAAAATAACTGGAGGATCAAAACTGCTCTGGATGTGGCAAGCTTCAAGAGATATGATAGATTATTTAAGTCTTGGTTAAGACTTGAAGGATGAGAAAGAGATGAGTGGTCAAGACATGTCAATGAAATTGGTCCTAAAATTGGAAATTACTTGTTTACACTAAGAAGTTATTTTTTAAAAAGGCAGAAAATGAGGGAGACAGTAGTGGATAGTGAAGTTGGAGGAGAATCTAAAAGAGTCTGTCGGATATATGTAGACAATACTAATGTTAGATTTTATTTCTAGTGCAATTAGAGGTCAATGGAGCAATTACACTGGTTGCACTGGAGAAACAGAGCAGGAGAAAAACAAGGTAGGATATTATAAAACGATTCAGGAAGGAAGATTGATGGCTTTTTTTTGTTGTTGCTGTTGTTGTTTGTCTCATGTCTTTGTTCACCAACTTTTATTAAACTTCTGCCTTCCAGAAGTTACCTTTTCAAATACTTAGAGATTCTGATTTTGTATTTGCACTGGTGTCCAGCCTTTGTACATATATTCTGATATGTTGAGTCATAATATTGACAGAATTTGTAAAAAGTTGTGTTCTTTTCAGTTGCTGTTAGAACAATTTGTGAAATTGGAGCTATTGCTTCGGTATATGAATTGCAACTGTATCTATGGTGACAAATAGTCTGATCTGATCATCCAAGAAATTTTTGGCTTATAGCTCTTGTTTTGTAGAACTGATAATATTAGTTCCTTTTATTTTTGAAATGTTCAAGTGTCTGTGATGGATGATATAGTCATGCCAATACAACAGTAACAGAAATGCCAAATTACAAAAAGAGAAGTAAACAGATTAGGTTGTTTCTATGCAAGTACAATTAAACCAACACTATCTGATATTGTCTATTGATGTGGAGTGCCTTGTGAATCTAGAGATAAGGTGGGAAGTGATCAGCATGGTCCTTTCATACCCAAAGAACTGCGATAGTTTGGATTCTGGCTCTGAAGTATCCACTTTTGTCCCTAAAGTGGTTTTGTATGACAAGAAAAATCAGAGTGCTAGTGTGGTTTCACCTGGGACTGCTCACTACTCTATAGGATAGTCATATGCCCACTACTTGCCCTCACCCTGATTTCTCTTACTCATAGATCCTCAATTATTAGTCACTGCTTCAATGGCTAATTTCTCAAAATATTTCTGTCAAGAGTATTTTAGGTATCCACTCTTTATTGATGAGAATTTTTGGTCTTCAGAAAGAAGCTCGTCTTCTAATCTCCACTTAATCCTATTTTGCTTTCTATTTAGCTTTTATACCATCACTCATAAGATGTGTAGAGAGTTATGCATATTTCAATTGACTCTTTGGTCACTATGAAAACATAATTTTATTATGGTTACTTCTTAAGCTGCTCTTTGACTCATAAAATTTTGCATTTCAAAATATGTATATCAATTGTCTTATCAAATAGCTGACAAGAGTTGGAAGTTTAAAAGTCCACTGAGGCATACATGGAAACACATTTTAACTCTTTTGTACAAAATTATAAAACAGACCACTGACAGTGTTGACTTAAGAGGATTTCAAGGATTCTTACATCTTCTAGCCTCTTTAATATGTGAGCTGTGTCTCTAGACTCTGTGCCATTATGATTTTCTGTTCCATTAAAAATACAAGGTAAATATCACGAATGACTTACTGCATCCAGTTATTTCCAGGTGTTTTCTTCTTGATCTATGTATCCTGTTTTATAGATGCTCTAGAGAAATTACAAAGAAGCTTGAGGGCAACAAAGAAAATAATAATGCTCTGTGTAGAAGATAACAAAGCAAAGGAATAGAAAAAATAATCTCCATTTTATTGCCAAGGGTTACTTGTGGATTGCTCAAAACTGGAAAAATATAATTTATGAATGCTGGCTTAAGTATATGGTATTTATAGCCCAATTTCTTGATCCATTCATCTGAGTGGCATCTGGGTTGGTTCCATATAGTAGCTATGGTTAATAATGCTGCAGTAAACATAGTTGTGCTGGTAGCTTTAGTATGGCCTTGCTTGTGATCTTTTGGGTCAATGCCCAAAAATGAGATTGATGGATCACAGGGTAGCTCTATGTGTAGTCTTTTGAGGAACTTACATACTGCTTTCCAAAGTGGTTGAACAAGTTTACACTCCCACCAACAATGCAGTAGGTTTCCCTTTTGGCCATATCCCCTCCAGCCTCTGTTTATATCAGATTTCTTGAGTATAGCCATTCTAACTGGGGTGAGGTGGAATCTCAATGTTGTTTTGATTTGCATTTCTTTTTCGGCTAACGAAGTTGAGCATTTCTTCATGTGTCTATTGGTGCTTCTTATTCTGGAGTTTCTTAAGAAAGAAAAAAGTAAAAGAATATTTATTAGTAGTGCATATTCTTTTATTTGACATGGTTTTAGAAAAAATAGTACATTACTTTGACATTTTTAAAATCTGTATATTGTCATGTTCTAAATGAATGCATCTATAAGACACACTTCTGTACTTTTAGTTTCAGAGGAGATGGATTACTGAAGCTGAACTTTAACGCTTGAACTAGGACTGGGCAATTGCAATATACCTCAGATGCAGGTGATTTAACATAATAAAGGTGTATTTTTCAATTAAGTACAGTCAAGTGCAAGTCTACAGGAAATCTTGACTTTGGGGATTCTAAGTTATTCCTGCTGTGTTTACTGTGTTTGCAGCTATGGCTCCAAGAAGGTCAGAAGAGAGGAATCACATGGAGATTTTCAGAAGAAGATTTAGGAGCCAAGACTGGCAGCTAGCACTGAATAGCCTGATTCCACCAGAATCCCCAGAGCCTGGGAATTGTCATTTAGTGGCATGGATGAAGAAAAAGAGGAATTTATATTAGTGTACTGCAGCTATTTACATATCATATCATGAAAAATTTTATGAACATGAACTTAGTTCGTTTTTTTTATTGCGAAAATACTGTACAGAGAAGTTTAAAACATGATCTTTAGATACAAATATCATCTAAATATTGCCCAAGGTTTCTTATGCACAACTCCAGGGAAAAATTATTTCCTCAAAGTCTGTTGGTCAGCCTTTATAAACTTCACCTGTTACTTAATGATAAAATGAACAAAGCTGTAAATAAAGAGGGCCCACTATCTTTTTAGCTATTCTCATGGAAAGTCAACTTTACTTGGTATCTGCAGTAAAGTTAAGTATTCCCTTACCTTCACAAGTGGCTGAAAGGTGGTCTATGAAACTCTAAGATGAACAGGTTGTTCATCTCCTCCTTATATTGTCTCTTAAGCACAGTCCATGTGTTTGCCCAGACAATGAGAGGTCTAAAGGAATTAATTAATTTTTCTAGCTTTCTTGCATAAATTGACAACCCCAACATCATCAGTTTTTCAGATGTCCTTCAGAGACTCTCTGTTCTGTTCTGTGTGCACTGTGGATTCTTAGCAAGTTTGCTTTTTAATTTATGGTCTTCACATAATTTGTAATTTTGTGCAATGCCTTATGAATGGTAGGTTTCTTGGGAATTAGGAAATCAATTACCAGTGATAAATTTTACAGAACAAAGCAATAAGGAAATTCATGATTGTATATAATAGTGATTGATTCTTTATATTTTGATTTTATTATTAAGCAAATTTCTAAAATAAAAACTTTAATATTATTAGCAAATATTGGATTGCCAAAAGTCAAATAGCATTTATGTAAAGATATTGGATTTACTAAGAAGTAAATGTAGTATTCATAAAGTGCCTTGAATATTATTTACACTAACGTAGGTCTCACGAATTGCAATATTCATTGATGATGACACTAATTCTTTTCCTCTGTGCATTAGTACAACAACTAAGGATATCTAATAAACACTACAATCAAAATATTTATTAATTTTCCTTATGCAAACTTGTCTTCATAAGTATTCTCTTGCAGCATGTTATTTATACATGTATTTTAAAAGCGTATGTGTATGTATGTGTGTGCATAGAAGAGAGAGAAAAAAGGGGAGGGGCAGAGAGAGGTAAGAAGGAGAAAGGAGAGGAGAGCAAGATGAGAAAGGAGTTTAAGTTGATGTTCTTGGTGGTAACAAATATATGATAAAGTCTTTTTATAAACTCACTGGAACTCTGACTCTAGAAGCAGCTTTTAACTGCACTTCAGTTTAACCATTGATTAATGAAATCAATAGTTCAAAGAAATAAATGTCAAACTTTTCTGAGCATTTTTATCTTTCTGGGTACCTTTCTCTAAAATGCATCTCAGTTTTTAATACAACAAAATTTCAAAATCCAAGGCACTATGTTTGTTAAGTGCATTAAACTCTAGAAAACAATTTAGCCTACTTCATTTGGTCCTCCTGAATATTTTTTATTACCTGAAATCTTGCTTACTAAAGCATGAATGTAAGTTTCATCTTTCATAGATAATGGATACATGTACTGTATATAATTTAGCCATATGGTGATACGGCTTTTAATCTGAGAGATTTAAAAGTGCCTGTTATCTTTCAATGAGTGCTCTTTTGGTATGCTTCCCATTTTGCTCCTGTAAAGGGAGTTTGCTAGTTACCAGAAGTTGCACCAGGTATCAGCATATTCTTATCATTTTCCTTCTGCAGCCATCTTTCTTCTAATAAGTTAATTGCTAAGACATTTTAGATGCATACCCAAATTAATTCTGATTCAGTATTATGTTATATCCTATCATATCGCTGCCCAATGTTGCAGAGTTAGGTATTCTTTGTTCCTTGCTAAATAATTAGACAATGTCAATGATTTAAATGCTTACTATGGGGGAAGGAGGTTGTCTTAATGAGTGAGTCTATTATTTCAAGAAGAATTAGCAATTATGAATTCTATAATATTGATTTACACTAAATTCTATCCTGATATTAAAGAGATAGATAATAAAACCCTTCATTCAGGTCAACTACAATAGATTTAATGAATAAATTGGCTGCACACATGTTCTTACAAGTAGCTTCATCCAGCAATAAATGGCAAAATATAAAAGCTCTTAGAATTGGAGTAAATGGGAAAGCACAGGTGTGACTGAAGTAAAAAAAAATTTAATCAAGAAAGAAGAAAGATTAGTATCTCCACAGGTTCCTTTAAATTTTAATTTTATTTTATTTTAATTTAAATTTTATTTTAGATGTACAGAGGTGTTACAGTTACACAAGTAAGGTAGTGAGTACATTTCTTGTCAAACTTTTTACCCCCTCTCTTACTTTTCTCCCACTTTCCCTTCCCAAGTTGTACAGTTCATTTCCAAGACATCGTCTTGTGAGTATCGCTGTTGCATTGGCTTGCCTTTTGTTCTTTATCTCACCATTCTGTTGCTCCCCTTCCCTTCCCTAATTCTGATAAATTTATATACAATACCCAGGATATCAAAATCAAATACAGTGACAGTGGAGGCTAAACCATAAGAAATAAAAAACACAAAAGAAAGAAGAAATCACATATGTCTAGGATAATCCTAGCAGATGAGCAAAATACCTATGTACATATAGCTATGTACATATGATCCTATAAGATGATGCTAAGTGAAATGAACTTCAAGACATGGAAACATGAGATTTTTCTCTTTTTTTGTTGTTTCAAATGTACTATGTGATTTTTCCCACAGATTTTTCTGTGTCCCTTTTATATTGTGACATCCTATTTTAGAATTTTTTTTTTTTGTCAGTTGTGGGGCTTGAACTCTGGGCCTGGGCACTATCCCTCAACATTTCAGCTCAAGGCTAGTGCTCTACCACTTGAGCCACAGGGCCACTTCTGGCTTTTTCTGCTTATGTAGTGCTGAAGAATTGAACCCAGGGCCTCATGCATGCCAAGGCAAGGACTCTACCACTGAGCCAACTTCCCAGCCCCTAGAATTTCTAATTTTTTGTAGCTAAATTTTATTATCTGTCACTGTGAAGTACCATTAATAAGATGGGCCTTAAAGAAAAATGCCATAACAAATTTAGTAAGAAAAAATGTGGATTCTAGCATTTTATTATATAGGTATGACATATTGGATTAGAAATTGCCACTTTGAGTGACTTGGGAAAATATATGCACAGTAAGGGCTTTCATGAAGGTGAGCACTGAAGGTGAAATATTTCTCTGAATTGTTCTTATCTGCTAAAAGCTACTTGGTTTCTAATCCATTATAAACATTGTTAAAATATGTCTACTTGAAATCTATATCTCATTAGAAGTTTAGATTTTACTTAAAAAATTTTCATGCTAGCAAGCTCTCATTGCTAAGAAAAAGATCATTTCTTCATCAACTAGAAGAGCAAACTAATTAGGTAGAGCTAACCCTATTTGTAAACTCCACGTTTGTAATTTTTATTATAGCTATTTTGACAAATATTTATGTTTTTGTAATTTTTATTATGGATATTTTGACAAATTTTTATTATAGTTATTTTGACTAATATTAACCCTATTTAAACTCCACATTGTTTTGTAATTCTTATTGTAGTTATTCTGACAAATATTTATTATAGATATTTTGACAAATATTTATTGAATGAATAAGGGACTGAATAAATGAAGGAATGAATTTTTTTCCCCTAAAATGCTTTGTGTTCCTTGAAGAAAATAAAACAGAAGAACAAGCACCTATAATAAAAGTCAAAGCAAGACCAAGGATAGGAGATATTCAAAGACAATATTAGAGTAGGGGCTGGAAAGATGGCTCAGTGGTAGAGTGCTTGTCTTGTATGCATGAGGCCCTGGGTTTAATTGCTCAGCACCACATAAGCAGAAAAAGCCTGAAGTGGCGCTGTGGCTCAAATGGTAGAGCATTAGCTTTGAGCTGAAGAGCTGAGGGACAGTGTTCAGGCCCAGAGTTCAGAATTCAAGCAAGGTAGAAAACATGCTATATATATAAAACACTAAAATATATACATAGAGTTACATATACATATATTGCTATGTAGGTATATAGCTACAAACATACACATTTGTAGATATAAACATATATTCACATACATATGGAAAGAGAGATGGGAAGCAGAGAGATATAACATGATTGAAATTGTGGAAACATTTTGAAAGATAGAGACAGTAAAAGAAGAATGATGGAAAGTGAGTAATATGACATTACAACTGTACAAAGATGACATGGGGAAACTCACTGAAAGCAGCTGAATAAGAGAGGGTTAGAGAGATGGAGAATTAGTGTATTAATAGAGTTTAAGGGAGTTAATCTCATTAAAGCACAAATTAGGGCCTGTGTGAAAAAATTTAATTTGGTCATTTTCTTCAAAAAAATTCTTTTTTTTTCATTTTATTTTATTTTTGTGAACATACTGTACAGAGGGGTTACAATTACATGGGCAAGATAATGAGTACATTTCTTATCAAGCATTGCAGCCTCCTCCTT
>NW_012267233.1:19763153-19767086 GCF_000151885.1 Dipodomys ordii
CTAAATGGGTGCTAATTGTTAACTTCCCCATTTTACTTCTGGTCTTAGTAGATTTTTCTTTTAGTGTTTTCATTCTTGCCTCATTAGTTTTTTTTTGTTTTTGTTTTTATTTTTTTGTGAACACACTGTACAGAGGGGTTACAATTACATGGGCAGGTTAATACGTACATTTCTTATCAAGCATTGCAGCCTCCTCCTTTGTTTACCCTTCACATCCCTTCCCAGCCTCCCACCCCACCCAATCCTCCCCCTTCCCCCTCTCCCCCACCAACATTGTAAAGCTCCTTTTCCACATGACAACTTCTTCAAGACAATTCTAAGTGACAGAAACAAGTTCAAAATTCAGAATTATTTCTGACTTAGAAGGATCTTTTATTACTGATATATTCCCTCCAGTACTTCCTACTTAAACATGTTAAATTTAATCACAAAAGGCATTAATGAGAGACTATTTTTGCCTTTCTATTAAATAATTAATAGTGCTAGCTGATTTCATTTATCTAAGCCATTCATGGTCCACTTCCTTGGTTTTGATAATCCTGATTATGGATTTTAGACTGATTGTCATAAAAGTCCACCAAAAGATGTTTTATACATATTATAACTTCAGAATTATTTTAAAATCAGATACAAGGTTTTCAAGTGTATTCTCATTGCTCACTTTTTAACAGATAATTATTACATCTATATAATGTTAATGGATACTGTTTTCTACTTGAATTTCTACATTTTTAATTGGTTGGATATCTCTAACACCTGATAAATTTAACAGGACTTGCTTTCATGCTTTGTTACTCTTTCTAAAGAAATTGCATCACAATTACAAAAATAACACAAGCTCTAGCTGGCTAAAGGAGGAAGAGTAACACAATTGGCTTAGTTAGTAAAAGTCTAGATAGAGAGCTTCTTATTTCATGCTTTGGTACAAAGACTGAGTTTCTATACTGAGCTTCAGCTTGTGTTTGAGTTCTTAATTCCCATTTCCTCAGGATCAATGTTTCCACAGCCATTCAATGTAGTAATGGGATAGTTTTGTTCAACTGTCTAGACTTCCTAAAATACTGTTTCTCTGAACTATGGGCCATCCACAGGGAAAAGTTAGAAGAATTCATTACTGGTTGGAGCACAGACAGCATTACATTCTGAATGGAATTTTGCCAAAATATATCATTGGAGAGAGTAAAGAAAACTAGTTTTCTTTTTCCACTACTGATTAGATAATTAGCAATGCTTTGCAGGCCAATTTTATGTCTGTTACATCATTGGAATCCTCCCCTGCATATACAGTATTTTAGTTAATACATTTGTGTGTATATTCAATGGACATGCCTATATCTATATGTATATTTGAAGATTAGATCTAGCGTCCTCATATGAGACAAAACATGCGAACTTTGTCTTTATGGGCCTGATTTACCTCACTTTACATAACATGTTCTCTTTCTTTTCTTCCTCTTTCTTTTCTCCACTCATTTTTTTTTCTGGCAAATTGTTCCATCTCACCCGTCTCTTACCCTAGAATCCTCACCTTTTCTACTTATATCTAACCCCTTATATCGTTACTCGGCCTCACAATTGTTTTCTATATCCACCCCAGCCACATTCCATTCCCCATCTCACTACCTAGCTTAAGCCATACCTCTTCCCTCACCTCCATACCCTGAAGGGTTTAGCTCTAATCTTAATATTTCCATAAGAAAATCCAAAGAACTAGATTTGTAAAAAAAAAAAAAAAAAGCTAACAATAGTGTTCTCTCAGCCATCTGAGAGAAAAATCAGGTTATCTATAAGATTAAGGTAACAGAATAAGATTACTCAGAACCCTTAAAATCAGAGGGCTTAGAATAGTTTATTTCACTGAGTAAAAATAAACAACTGCTCACCCAGAATGCTGTTTATATTATGCTGTATTTCATTTATAACTGATTGGCTAAAAACCCATTCTATGAAAAACCCAAAACAATTTAGCATCACGAAATTAGTGCTACAAAAGTAACTCAAAGACATCGCCACATAAACAAAAAGGAAGTAGAGAAAATAGATCATACTAGGTGAGTGAACAAACATAGGAGGATCAGTTGTGGTTTTTTAAAAAAAAATCTATCATTTTAGGAATCAATAAAACATGACATATATATATTATATAACCAGATTAATTGAATTAGTCCTATACAGAAAAATAGGAGGCAAAGCATATTTTGTATTAATATTGATAACAAATCTCTCCCCTTTGGTAATATTTAGTTTGTGATAGAATAAAGCATTTGTTGATTGTCTTTCCATTTTAGCTTAGCAATACAGATACGTCTACTGTTCCGCAAGGCAAGAGTAATGTATACAACTTTTCTTTTCAACCTGATTGTTAGATGTGACTTGCATCATGTCTTGCATCATTAAAATGTAATGCTGTATTTTTCTGCATATTATATAAATTAAATTAAACACCAGAACAAACTGTTTATTAAAATAGAAAAGAATCTAAAGATTACTTGTAAAAGAGAAAAGAAGACTAAAGAAAGGTCATTTTGCTTATCTTTTTGTTCTAAAGTAATGTTTAGTTCAAAGTAGAGATGTGATTCACTGCAATAAAAGTACACTTTATATGTTGGGCACCAGTAGCTTGTTCCTGTAATACTAGCTATGCAGGAAGCTGAGATCTGGGGATCATAGTTCAAAGCCAGCCGGAGCAGAAAAGCCCCATGAGACACTTCCCCACAATTAACCACTCAAAAACAGAAGTGGAGATGTGGCTTCCAGTGGTAGAGTGTTGGTCTTGAGCTCAGGGACAGTGCCTAGGCCTTGAGTTCAAGCCCCACAACCACCACCACCAACAAAAAGTACACTTTATGACCAGTATTATGTAAGTTAACACAGTATATGCTCCTAAGTTCATTTCCTCTGTCAAAATGCTTTTGAATAAATGTATGTCATTGACTTTATAAGTCACCATAAACAGATTCTTGGTGTGTGAAATTGGGTATAAGTTTTATTCCTTAGTGTAGGGCTAACCAGTTTCTATAGATAGTATCTTTCAAACAGTGTGTACAGTTATGAAATGAAAGGAAACATTATATCTAATTAGAATATAATTTTTATTTTGAGTGCTCACACTTGAAGTTACGATAATTTCAGAGAAATTATAGTTTGATATAAAAAAAATCTAGGGTGAGTTTGGTCATTTATTCACTAATTAGTATATCATTCCCACAAAATCAACATCTGAATGGTATTAAACTTTGTCATTGATAGTCGTTTGTTTTTAACTTAGATTTTACAAAAAGTATTAATATTATTTGTTGAAAAGCATACACTAATTGTTCTTCTATTAGAAGATTCAAAAACTGTGTTTTCTATAAAAAGAAAAGATGATCTACTCAGAGTTTTAGAGTTTACATTGTATGTTGAAGTGTTTAATGCATTGTGTAAAGCCATATAGTAAGTCAAGTAACTTATAGAATGCGAGACAATATTTGCAAATCATATATCCCAGAATGGGTTAATTTCTAAAATACAGAAGGAACTTCTTCAGCTCAACAGCAAAAATCCCTAATAATACAATTGTTAAAATAGTCTGAAGATATGAATAGATATTTCTATAAAGAAGACATACAAGCCAGGTTGCTGGTAGCTCACTCCTGTAATCCTAGATACTCAGGAGGCTGAGATCTGAGGATGTGAGGTTCAAAGCCAGCCCAGGCAGGAAAGGCCATGAGACTTTTATCTTCAATTAACCATCAGAAAACCAGATGTAACACTGTGGTTCAAAGTAAAGCTCTAGCCTTGATCTGAAGATATCAGGCCCAGAGTTCAAGTTCCGTGACCAATGGGGAAAAAAAAAGACAAGAGTACCCAGTATCATTATTTATCAGGAAAATGCATATTAAACCACAATATATATCATGATGACTATCATAAAATTATGTAAGATAATAG
>NW_012267233.1:19768996-19775185 GCF_000151885.1 Dipodomys ordii
ATTGAGCCTATGTATAAAAACAACATTGTATTCTTAAAAACAAAAACAACAAAATAAACAGATAGCCTTAATGTGAAGGGTTCTTAGGAAAACAAAAAATGAAAAAATTTAAAAGAAACCAAATAAATGCATTGAGAAAGAGATTTAGTTTGTTGTCAAAGAAATACAACCCGTTATTTACCAAGAACAGATTAAAAAAATCATTTCCCAGCTGGCACTGGTGGCTCCTGCCTGTAATCCTAGCTACTCAGGAGGCTGAGATCTGAGGATAATGGTTCAAAGCCATTTCCCCAGCAGGAAAGTCTGTGAAACTCTCATCTCCACTTAATAGCCAGAATAATCAAAGTGGAGCTGTGGTTCAAAGTGATAGAAAACAAAAAACAAAACAAAACAAAAAAACCCTCAGGGACAGTGCTTAGGCCCTGAATTCAAGCCCTATGACCACCACCACAAACAACAACAAAAAATCATTTCCCTTCATTAAAGCAAAAAGACAATAATACCTCTCTGTAACATCACATTGGAATTTAAGTTCCATGAGAACATTGTCTTTGCTTTGTTCAATGACTAAATGCTTAGAAAAATCAATTTTATAACCAAACATTACTCATTCAAAAGTTAAATTTGTAATTATAAATATTCTCTATATAGTAACTGCTTAGCTAGATGATGAATTGTACACATTTTCCTGTAACTGTCATGAATCTAGTGTTAAAATTCCTGCATACTGGAAGATATCTTGGACTTGAACAACTGAGGTGGCCATTAACCCAATTAGCCCAACCTAAGCTGATTGAAGTGATTCAATAGATTAGACTCTATAGAGGAACAAAGGGAGGCATAATTTATGTAGTCCAAGAATGTTGAGGAAGATCTTGTAGATTGGTGTTATTGGGCTTCATCCAAGACTGAGCAGGAAATGACTGGCAATTAGGTGATGTTCAGTTTTATCTCCACTAAGCACAGGTGTGTTAGAGATTTATATGTCTCATATGTCTGGCTCTTTGAAATGAAAAGGATGGAAATACTTATTTTAGCCATCCCTTGAGGGGTAAAATGATAAAAAAGGGGAAAAAAGTAAGAAAGTAATTTAACTGCTATTTATACTCCCAATCATATTCACACATGTTCACACACACACACACACACACAAACACTCACACATATATTTTTAAAGAAACTGTGTAACTGAGATTTGGGTTTTAAATTTTGGGTAAATATGCAAGGAAAATGATATTATCAGGGGAGAAATGGTGGCAATGTTGAGTCAAAAGAAGAAATTGAAAATATACAGAACTCAATGTAATCTTCAAATGTGTATTCCTCACACATGTGAGTGGATACAATTCTCTTCCACCATATCTTAGCCAGGGATATTTCTCTTTTTTAATTTAATTTTATTGTAAAAGTAATGTACAGAAGGGTTACAGTTACATATGTAAGGTAATGAGGACATTTCTTGTCAAACTTGTATTTCTCAATTGAAAAGGTTTTAATGAGTGACCTGTTTTGAGACTCTTTTTTAAATGTGTTTGCTGATGGATTTTCCTCATATCCCAGGTGGTTAATATCAAACCACAGTGGAAACCTGGGGGAGCATATGTGACCTAGAAAACTCCTAAATCATGTCTGTTTGGAACTGATAGGCTGTCTTGCTAGGTCTCTTTGCTCCAATGAACTTTGTAAATAAAATGAAGGAATAGCTTTGGAACAAATGCCTGGGATTGCTATGGGGGAGGAGAGAGCTGTTACAACTTTTATGAAGCATTCAGGAAGTCTGGTATCAGTATTACACATCTATTCTGATTTCAAGTGGACTTTAGCATGCATGTTTATGAACATACATATATGTGCTTGTGTGTATATGCATGCTCATGTGTGTGCATGAATGCTCGTGTGTTTGCACTTGATCATACTGTGTCTATGTTGAATAGAATTGCTTTAGACCTTTTCCATTTAGTATTTTGCTTTATCTGAAATATATTCATATTATATATAAAGGCGACACTGAGCTTATTAACGATTTGTAGTTTTTTAGAGTCTCTTGGGTGTTTGTTTTATGATTAAATAGTAAGCAATAATTTGAAACAAAATAAAGATGAAAAACTTTGGGGATTTTATCGCCTTTCCTCCTAGACATATAATTCCTGTCAGTTTCCCTATGCACCCAAAGAAGAGAATATCAAAGCCCATCAAATAAGAAAGCCCCGGAATATGCAAATTAATATATTTTGAAAGTACTGGAAATATAAAGCTCATGTTTTGGCACCACTCATGTTCTTTTTCTTTCGTTCTTTTTTTGTTTGTTTATTTTATTGGGACAAGTGTATCAGTTCTCTACCTGGCCATAATGTAGTTTAACTAAACCCCCCACTCTTGGTAATAGTGAAAAATTAAGCCTTATAACAGCTTTTCTCTTCTTATTCTTTTTTTTAAACCAAGGGAGAGGACATATGGTCCAACAAATGGAATTAGAAGCTTCACATTAAAAAGTTAATATTTAGTGGTCTGGGGATATGATTCATGAAAACCAATTTTTAAATGATGAGAAAGAAGTGTACTGAGCTCTAGGATCTGTTTTCTGTTCTTTTTCTCCTACTTAAAATTAAATTTGATTCAAAACACACAAAGTTATAGTGAGTATAACTCATGATGAGGTACACAAGTTTAGCAAAGTTTTTAAAGAAATGTTAAATGCTCAGAAGCATGCCCCTCCTTCACATAGACTCATGAATTGGAAATGTGAAGGAAGTGACTTTTCAGGGAAATTTACCTACCTGGAAAGCAGAGGCTTTATTCTGAATGTTATACAAAGCACAACAGCAAGATAGCATTATAAAATTGCAAGATATTAATTGTAGAAACATCTTTAAGAAATAAATGGAGTGGAAAATAAAGGATGCAAAACATGGAATGTAGATAAGCTGGATAGTTCTGTGAGGTACAGCTCTATAAAAAATTCATCACAATCTGCACTGGGAATGGGACCATTGTCTGAGTCAAGGCAGGCATCAAAGGGATTTGTATGTTTCAGAATAGCCTGAGACAGCATCTCTGTTAAGCCTGTGGGTCATATGGCTTCTGAAGGAACTTGGTAACAGATAAGAGAGCACAATGCTGGAACTATTAATTGATTCTGCTTCCTATAGTTGGAGAACTGAAAGATAGCCTCATGGCCCACAGACTATCCTCTGCATATAAAAAGTCCACCTCACATATAGAGAAGTAAAACCAATTCTATTTCCAGAGGTAGTAAAAAATTAGGCTTGAGCCAAACTTCCTTCCTTCTTTCTTTCCTTCCTTCCTCCCTCCCTCCCTCCCTCTTTCTCTCTCTCTCTCTTTCTTTTCTTTCTTCTTCTTTTCTTCCTCTCTTCCTCTTTCTCTTTCTTTCTTTCTTTTCTTTATTTCATCTATGTTGAAAACATTCTGTGACAAAGTTTGTACTCAGTGTTTTGGTAAAGTTGGTATTCAACTTGGGGATATAATAGGGCTACTCACCTAAGGAATCATGGTACAATACCATTATTAAACAAAAATGCCAGGCTTTCTTTATGTGAAACTACTTTTATGTGTATGACAAATTTGTATGCCTGATTGGTGACTGTTTGACAATTTCTATCTTTTAATATATGACTAACTTACTGTAAATTTTTGTGAAAAAGAATGACCATAATGCCATGTGCCATGTTTCACTTCTGTAATCTAAGATATTCAAAAACCTAGATCTGAGGATCACCGGTTAAAGTCTGCTGAAACAAGAAAGGGTATGAGACCCTTTATCCTGTTAACCACCAAAAATCTGAAAGTGGCTCAAATGGTAGAGTGCTAGACTTGAGAAGAAAAAAAAGACAAAAGTTAGAAACAGTGTCCATGCACTGAATTCAAGCCTGAGAACTGGCACATGTATGAGCAGGCACCCTCCCCCCCCAAAAAAAAAAAACAAACACACAAATGTAGCTAGTATCCAAGCTGCATTTTGTGAGGGATGGAGAGGTAGACCATACTAACAAGTACTTTAGGTACACTGTTTATGATACAGAGTTTTGGGGACCATAATTTATCCTTATTCTGATTTTGCAGAAAACTTACATATGTTTCTGAGGGACTTATGGACTGTATCTGTAGCAATCCCTTTGAGGAGGAGTTTGACCTTGTACTTATTACTTGTCATCATGCTCATAAAAGTTCATCAGCAATGACTATTGAATAAGGACAATTACAGAGGTAGGACATATTCTTTGGCATTTGCCTAAATAGATCACTTAACTTTTTTGTACCTTTTTTATTGTAAAAATGTACAGAGGGGTTACGGGTACATGAGGAAGGCAATGAGTACCTATCCCTATTGAGCATTGTTTCCTCCTCTTTTGTTTTCCCCCTTCCATCCCTTCCCTCCCACCTCCACAACCCTTCCTCCCACTGGAGTTGTAAAGTTCATTTTCAACATAGTGTTTTGTACCTCCCATGGTTACAATGGATCAACCTGTATCCATATTTAAGCATCTTGTTATTTTCCCTTCCCCTCCCAGAATTAGAGAAGTGTACATACAAGATGCAGGGCACTGACATGAAATACAGTGAAAACAGGAGTTACACCATAGGGGAGGAGCATACAAACGAACAAAAACATCACATAATACATTATAAATATATTAGAAGCAATAGCAAGAAAGGAAAACAATATTTGTGTCCCTGTCTTAGGGTTCATTTGGTTTAACATCATCTTATATGGTCATATGTACATAGCTTTTGTCCTTTTCTGCTTGTCCTAACATGTATTAGTTATTGCAAATAAGGGAAACCATGGAAACCTTTGTTTCCTTGGGCCTGGCTTTCTTCACTTAATATAATTTTTTCCAAGTCTTTCCATTTCCTAACAAATGGGACAATGTCATTCTTTCTGATGGAGGCATAGAATTCCATTACATATATATATATATATATATGTAATATATATTATATTATATATATGTGATATATTACATATATATATACATACATCACATTTTCTTGATCCATTTATCTACTGAGGGGCATCTGGGTTAGTTCCATATCTTAGCTATGGTTAATAATGCTGCAATAAACATAGTTGTACTGGTAGCCTTAGTATGGCCTTGTTTGTGATCATTTGGGTAAATGCCCAAAAGTGGGATTGCTGGGATACAGGGGAGCTCTATGTGGAGTCTTTTGAGGAACCTCTATACTGCTTTCTAAAGTGGTTGAACAAGTTTACACTCCCACCAACAATACAGTAGGGTTCTCTTCAGGCTACATGCCCTCCAGCATCTGTTTTTATTAGAGTTTTTGATTCTAGCCATTCTAACTGGGGTGAGGTGGTATCTCAATGTTGTTTTGATTTGTACTACTTTAATAGCTAGGGAGATTGAGCATTTCTTCATGTGTCTATTGGCCATCCTTCTTTCCTCTTCAGAGAAGTTTCTCTTTTAGTCTTTTTAAAATTTTTTTTATTGTGAAAATACTGTACAGAGAGGTTACAATTACATGGACAAGATAATGAGTACATTTCTTATCAAGAATTGTAGCCTCCTCCTTTGTTTACCCTTCCCATCCCATCCTATCCCCAACCCCCCCCAACCCTCCCCCCCATCAAAGTTGTAAATTTTGTTTTCAACAAAACAACTTGTACGTCTCATAGTTGCAGTGGGTCCACCTGTATCCCTATTTAAACGATTTGTTTTTTCCCTTCCCCTCCACAAATTATAATTGTAGAGAGCTGCATGCAGCCGCACCTGGAAGATGGCGCCGGCTTCCGCCCTCCGCCTTCCGGATGGCAAGTGCTCTCTGTGGCAAACAACTCCTTATATAGCTAAGGCAAAGAATCTGGCTTGCTTCTGCGCACCTGAACCTATTGGTGGTTCCCACGTGGCTTATCAGGGTTGGCTACCCAGCAGGTACTTAAGGCTGTGGGGAATTCTCCCCGGGGTTGGGGTCAGAAGATTGCTCAAAGGTCCTGAATAAACTGCAGAGAGAAGAGTTCGGTGTCGTGTCTTCCTTGGTGGTCGAGGCGGTAGCGACACGTGGTGGCCCTTACGGGGACTCAGCCATAACCCCAACGAGGACTCAGAACTCTCTGCGGTCAGGGTGGTGCACCAGTAAGTTCCCAGGTAAAAGGGGAATCCGCGACAAGAGCGGGGGTAAGTTCCCAGGTAAAAGGGGAATCCGCGACAA
>NW_012267233.1:19777685-19788932 GCF_000151885.1 Dipodomys ordii
TCCTAGGTCTTTGATCCATTTGGAGTTGATTCTGGTGCAGCGTGATATATATATATATATATATATATATATATGGTCTAGCTTTAGTTTTCGACAAGCGATTAAACAATTTTGCCCCCACCATTTACTGAAGAGGCTGTCTTTCTTGCATTCTATTTGTTTAGCTTCCTTATAGAAGACTAGATGGCTATAGGTCTGTGGGTTCATTTCTGTGTTTTCAATCCTATTCTATTGGTCCTGAGGTCTGTTCTTGTGGCAATACTAAGCTCTTTTGATTTCTATGGTTTTGTAGTAGAGTTTGAAATTTGGTACTGATATTCTTCCAGCACTATTCTTTCTGTTAATGATTGTTTTTGCTATTTAGATTCTTTTATTGTTCCATATTTTCCAATTTTTGGATTGCTTCTTCTATGTCATTGAAGAATGAGATTGGAATATTGATATGTATCACATTGAATTTGTAGATAGTCTTTGGAAATATTGTCATTTTCACGATGTTGATCCTTCCAATCCAGGACCATTGGAGGTTTTTCCACTTCCTATGTTCTGCTTTGATTTCCTTTTTCAGGTTTTTAAAGTTTGCATCTTAGCGGTCCTTCACTTCTTACGTTAACTCCTAGGTGTTTTATTTTTTGTGGGGCTATTACAAAAGGAGTTACTTTCCTGATCTCAACCGCACTCTTCTCATTGTTGGCATACAGAAAAGCCATTGATTTTTGAGGGTTAATTTTATCCCCTGTTTCTTTGCCAAAGTTTCAAATCTGCTCGAGTAATTTGGGAGTGGATTCCATGGGATTCTTTAAATTAAAAGCATGTCATCTGCAAAGAAAGAGAGTTTACTTCATCTTTTCCTTTTTGGATCTCCTTTATCTGTGCATCTTATCTTATTGCTGTAGTGAGGCATTCTAATACTAAATTGTAGAGAAGTGGAGAACATGGACATCCTTGTCTAGTTCCAGAATTTAGAGGAAATGGCTTTAGTTTTTCGCCCTTATCAATTAACTTTTTTTTCTTTACTTTTTTTTTTTTTTGGCAGTTATGGGACTTGAACTCTGGGCCTGGGTGCTGTTCCTCATCTCTTCAGCTCAAGTCTGGCACTCTACCATTTGAGCCACAGCACGACTTCTGGCTTTTTCTGCTTATGTGGTACTGAGGAATAGACCCCAGTGCCTCATGCATGCCAGGCAAACACTCTACCAGTGAGCCACCTTCCCAGCCCCTATCACTTAACTTTTAAAGCAACCCATTTTGCTTCTCTCAGATGCATATACATACACACACACACACACACACACACACACACACACACATATATATAAATATATATAAGATTTGCCCTCCATAGTCCTAATAGCTTTGTTATATTCATTATTGTAAATATAGCCTCTGTAAGAAATTATCCAGAATAGCTACAATGTCTTGTACATATAATAGGAGCTTATTTCTTGCTTATATTACAGTTGTAACAGGTGGCTTACAAGATGTTGCTGTATTCTGCCTGCCAGTCAATTAGAAATGGAATACAACAAAGGGAAACATGCTTAGGAATTTCTAATGAGCCTTAACAGTGAAACACCTTACTTTCATCACACCCCATTCCGCAAACCCATTCCAATAGTGCTATGCGGAATGTGTGACACACAGTATATCATCCCAGAAGGTGGAATAGAATATAGATTTCTGCTAATGCCTCACATTTCTTGCCACATGACAAATCCTGAAAATATTCTAAATTTTACAGTTCAACACATTTAGATAATCTAAAAACCATGTGCATTTGCACCATCATTTCATTCATTGTTATTTGTAGAATAGTATTTTTTTCTCCCACTGAAAACTTGCAAGAGATCACTGATGGTAATTTGCTATTGTACAGTCTGCAGTGTCACAACCTGCTGTGACTAGGGACAAGGCAGTAATGGAGACCTGACATGACTGTGGGGGCCTGAAGACTTCCGCCAGCTTCAGGTGTCCAAGGTCCCTTTTACAGGGTATTTATTGAGTAGGGTGCAGGGCCATATGTGCAGAAAATGAGCTGTGAATATTCTTGAAGTCACAAGCACCAATCATGTGTTACACTCTTATTTAGTGATAAATAACTTCCTTATCTTAGGAAGTAGAGGTAAGCCATCAATGATTTACAATTTTTATAGGCTTTTGTCTAGCCCCAAGCTCCCAGAAAGTTTGGGGTGGAATTAACCTACATTCAGGATAGAAATCTGAATTACTGTCAAGGTAGGGCTGATTGACCTTTTCAGGAAACTCTCAGCTGTTCTGAGTTCATGTTGAAAGAAGGCATCCCAAACTCCCAATCCTTGTGGGTCTCACAGCTCAACTTTTGGGGCTCTAACACTGCAGGATTATTGAGGAGGAGTTTCTGAATGAGATTATACATATTATTTCTATGATTCCTCACATGTTGAAAAAATTTCTTGGATTTCAATGAGAGGAAGAGATAAATTTCTCAGGAGCATGTGACCTGGTTTTACCTCACATACTCTGCACATTTCAGGACTGTTTTTATCTCTTTGCTCTGACTTGTGTATCATAGCTGTGACCTTTTTCTTGCTACTTAACATAATTTCCTTTCAGTTATTCTTCTACTTACTTTATTCTTCATATAAATATATTTCCAGTTTACAAAATGAAGCATAATATTTAAAAACATAGATATGCATTTTTGGATAAGTAACACTGTTATCTTTATTTTTGTTAATATCTCAGCAAGAATATTAATGCAATAAATTGTGAGTACACTCTTTGAATTAAAGACAAGGAAATATTGGAACACAGAGCTTATCTTAATACCTTATTGGTGGCATAATTCATGTGTGTATGTGTGTGTGTGTATATAATGTCTATCTATACTGGTGTTATATCCATTTGCCCCAGGTTTGGTATATACATTGCTTTTTTGCATTTTTATTTTTGATATTAAGTAGTTCCATAAATTCCATAAATCAAGTTATAAATATAATGATTCTTGGCCAGTGTCACTCCTTCCTTCATTCTCCTCCATGTTCCTCCTCTTGACTCTAAAGTTACATACTTTTTTTGCATAATATGCATTGAATATAATCACTAGATTTGCTCACCCTCCTTCTTTTGATTTTATCCACCCCCAAACATGTGTCCTCCCCCTTATCTTTGCTTACCTGTTAAAATATGTCTCCACTTCCTGGTATTCATCTTGAAAAATAGTAGTTTAGTTGGTCAGAAGAGTTATGCCTTTGGATCCCTGTCCTGAGTAGCTCAAAGTTATGTCAAGATGTTAAGAAATAAAGTAATCACTATTAGAGACATTTTTCCTATGCGTTTGAAATTTATCCAATTTAGAGTATTTTCATTTCTTTTTTCACATACTTTAGTGAATAGTTTTGGCTGCTAGTAAAAATTACATACTTAAGGTTTTTTTTTTTTTTTGTCGGTCGTGGGGCTTGAACTCTGGGCCTGGGCGCTGTCCCTCACTCTTCAGCTCAAGGCAAGCGCTCTACCACTTGAGCTACAGCGCCACTTCCAAAATTACATACTTAAAAAAATAGTTTACAGGAATTTATTTTGCATTGGTAGAAAAATCATTAACTCAATTTTTATTTATATTTATTATTTACAGATGTTAAAATTTTTATTAGCATCTCAATTTCTGTTATAGAACATACATGTATACATGTGTGAACACTGCTACACAGGAAATTCCATATGCCAATAGACTTGTGAAAAAACTCCTGATATCAAAATGATATGTAGTTATTAATGGTGTTGAGTTTCATTTTTCTCTACTTGTGTATAGGCTAGATCATGGGTAGAATTTATTTAAAGTTTGCATTCCTTTGATATTGCAACATTCAAATAGTTCCTTGCTGTATAGGCAATTGATTTATTCTAATTTCATGCAGTGGAACAAGAAAATCAGGTTATTTTGCCTGTTATTTTTTGTATATTTGTGTTATTTAAATAGATTTATGAAAGATCCTTATTGAAGTTTAAGTATCAGTGTACAGTACATCTGTACCTTGACTTTGGCCAATAGTTTTATTGAACATTCTCTCTACATATAAAAATAACTACAGAAAAGAATTGAGCATCTTACTTGAATTAGGATTACTGAACATTGGAGCATTCTTTAGACTTCTGTATCTTCATTGAGCCCTTTCACACTTTGAACATTTATATTTTTGAGATTTTATTTCAAAATATCTATCACCTCTGATTTATATTCTCAGACAGCCTAAAGGAAATGCAAAGTCCATAACAAAAAAAATATTTCTAGTAGTCTTCTAATCCTTTTACTTCTTTCTTTGACCTCTTCCTCTGCTTAGGAAAATAATATTAGCAGTGTGGCACATTTACTTCCACCCTTTCCCCACATGCTCAGAAAATCATATACAAAATTTAGTTTCTGATTTGCACTGTGCCATGTTAGTTAATCCATATTATATATTTTTTTCACCTTTTACTTTCATAACTTAAAATATATTACCAAGGTAACTTATGAAGATATCCTAATTTATTAAACAAATGCCCTCTGGGAACTCTCTATTTCTTGGATGCTTTTCTTTTCTGTTTCAATAAGCTCTAAAAATCTTGCGATAAACTTCCTTCTTTCTATACACAGCAGCATTCAGCGTTATCATAGATTTCAGAGTGAAATTGCTGGGTAAAAACTTATACGGATTTTAAAACATCAACACACACTTCTAGATTTCTTATAAATGAAGGGTACAACCATGCTTTTTTAAATCAATAGTACACAGAAGCACTTTACCCCATTCAGTAAGCAATGGGAATTCACACATATTCTATCAATCTCAATGGGTAAAATGATATGTGATAATAATTCACACTTTACTGATTTATTTAGGCTGAGAACTTTTTTTTTTTTTTTCAATCCCAGGGATTGAAATCTGGGCCTGGCCACTGTCCCTGAGCTTTTCCACTCAAGGTGAGTACTCTACAAGAGCCACAGTGCCACTTCCGGTTTTTTGTGGTTAATTGGAGATTAACCACCAGAAAAAATTAACCATCAGGAAAGTTTCAGGGACTTTCCTGCCTGGGCTGGCTTTGAACCGCGATGCTCAGATCTCAGCATCTTTAGTAGCTAGGATTACAGGCATGAGCCACCAGTGCCTGGTGAGGCTGAGCACTTTGATACTCTGTGAATTATCTTTCAGCATTATTGCTTACATTGTACTATTTCTCTACCTATTTTAATATTTGTTTTATATACATTTCATCCTTTTTACAAATTTAAATATTTTTCTCTCCCTCCCTAGATGTTACTGTTACTATTAATTGAGATGTTCAATGAATTGTGACTAGTAATAAGAGAAATCAGATAAAGTCACAATTTTAGATAACTTAGAGTTTAGGTAATAGAAGGGAACACATAAACAATACCTGAAGTGACAGGTATCAAAAAGAGAATTTGCTCCATTACTGATCCCTCAGAGGGCGCACTCTCATTCCCTTTCAGTGAACTGGTTGTTGTTGGTAGAACCAGCGGGTGTAATATGTTTCCTCAACTGTAGGAAGTTATAATCTAAAGATAATATTACAAATCATTATTGCTGCATTTTCATTCTATTAAACATCATTAAATTTATTAATGGTCTCTCTATAGGTAGTTACTATGATTTATCTCAGCACAGATCTAAAATAGATCCTCTGTATTCAATATCCAGGGATTCAACCAACTGCATACAGAAAATATTTGAAAAGCTACATCTATGTTAAATGTATACAGACTCTTTTTTTCTTGTCATCATTCTCTAAATAAAGCATGCATATATTGTTAGGTATTTTAATAATCTACAATGATTTAAAGTATATGAGAAGACACAGGTTGTATGCGAACACCACATTGCTTTACATAAAGCAATTGAACAGTTACAGATTTTGGTGTGAGGGACTCCTTTCAGATATAAGCCATGAATGTGAGCAGTTGTGTATGTATATGTGTGTATATATACATATATACATATACATCCATGTATATATGTATATTTATATCTTTAGGATTAAAAAATACTTTTAGCTGAATATATCCATACATAAAATACATATGGATATAAAATCCAAGAAACCATAGTAAATATCTCCATAGATTTGTAATAATGTAGGTGTACTCTTTTTTCTACAGTTATTATATCTATACATTATTTTATGAATTCCTTAAAAGGGTCCTATTATAGGATTTGTTATGTCCATCTGATGTGATAGAGAGAACAATTTAGTCTTACATTAATGCACAAATTGGCAGCTAGACCTAGGATTTTGGCCAAAGTCCTTTGACTGTTTATACTTTTTTTTTTTTTGTCAGTCATAGAGCTTGAAATCTGGGCCTGGGCTCAGCAACTCAGCTCAAGACTAGCACTCTACCACTTGAGCCACAGTGCCACTTCCAGCTTTTTCTGCTTATGTGGTGTTGAGGAATCGAACCTAGGGCCTCATGAATACAAGGCAAACACTCTACCACTGAGCCACCTCCCCAGCCCTATATAATATGTTTTTAACCAGTCAATGTGCAGCTAGTCATGAGTTGGCCAAGTCATGAAGACTGTAGTCAAAGATACTCTAGATTTAATGATTTCTTCCTTTACTGAATCTTCCACTTTCCATTTTGGAAATATCTTTGTCATGAGTGGTGACGATGGCTTAGGAAGGATATTCCAAAACAGTCCAACAGGCAAGAATTCTTTTGGAATATCTTAGTAGCTCTAGCAATTTCTGGTGCATGTTCTTGAATGAACTGAGCAACTAAAATTCATAAGGCAAAGCTACCTGATTAGAGTTGTAAAGAATATTCTTTATGAGAAATCTCCTGTGATTCTGAAAAATTGGAAATGAGATTGATTAGGTAACAGAAAGGCAAACATTTCAAGAAAATTATTTCCTTAAACAACTTCCCTCTAGCTACATACTGAGGCTCCCACTTGTAATCCTAGTTACTCAGGAGGTTGAGATCTGAGAATCGCTAATTGAAGTCAGCCCACACAGGAAAGTCTGTGAGACTTTTATATACACTAAACCACCAACAAAAGCTGGAAGTGGTACTGTGGTTCAATTCATAGAGTGCTAGCTTTGAGCAAAAGAAGCTCAGGCACAGTGCCTAGGCCTTGAGCTCAAGATCAAGGATTAAAAAAAATCCTTTACCAACAGAGAAGTTACTAGTGTGGTTAAAAGTCAAGTAAGCAAACATTAGTTTTCAAATTTGTATAATTGAAAAAATACAATTTAAATTTCAACCTATATAGAAGCCACTTCTCACACTGCTAGAATTCCTACTGCCATGAAAGATTGAACAAAATAGCTCAGAAATGACATTTTGTTAAAATTTTTCTAAAGAGATTTTTTGCTCCCCAGTGAAATTTCGTGCCAGGTGTTAAATGCACATTTATTTTGAACAGATGTTCAGTGGCCTGCTCTTCTCAAATGTCATTTCAACTCTAGGCATGTTTCCCTAAAGCCATATTTTTTTCTGGCCTCAGTCCTCTAGCTGGGAAGTGGTAGAGACAAAGTTTAAACTCATGTTTGGAAAGGTTCTGAAGTCTTTCCATCTGAGTCTCACAAATTTTCCAGATGATATCAGTTGCTGGTTTTCTTGCTCTTGGAAGAGCTTTCAGTGTTCATTAGTGGTGGGTAATACATTATTTCCAGTCATTTTAAGGACCAAGAAATGGTCCTTAAATGGTATACATGTGCAATACATGTATACATACATATATGTAATATTGTTAGTGGAAACCAAAATATAATAGCATTTAATATTTTGAAACTTCTGCTATCTTCCAGGAGACAAATTGAGCTATCTGATATTGCTTTGGTTAGGGATGATTTTCTTAACCCTAAGGAAATTGGAAAGAGCCTGCAATTTTTAAGCTATAATTGGGTGGGGCAGTCATTTCTATAATCACATTAAGGGAAACATTGCTAAAAGGAAAGAATATTAGAAATGACTTGTGCTATCCATATCAAATTCTTTTACCTTGGCTAGAATTCATAAAAAATGTTTAACTTCTCTGTATTTCTTGGAAACCAACATTTTGAAGGTTTTTACTGAGTTACAGTCAAGTAAGTGATGATCATTGAGGATTTTTAAAAAATATTCCGTGCTATTGATTGGTTTAGTTATTACATGTGCTTTTGGGTGAATGTGCCCCTGCAGTCTTAGCAAAACTAATATTAATTCAATGCTGAAATTCCAGATGAGAGATATTTTCATTTGGAATGTCTGATACATGTTAATATTGTCTTAGCATTGTTAGTATACCCTCAGTCATGTGATTCTATTTAATTATGATTGAAAATGCAAGACATTTATGCTAAACATTTAACATTATTTTGAAATCTAATCCCTCTCCATATATCTATACAACTCAAAAAAATTAAATTTTATTCAACCACAGTCAAAAAAATGGAATAAATTTGTCAGTATTTATTAAATTTTATGCTGCATTAAATTGAAATATCTTATTAAAATATATTTTTTATTTCAATTAACATGGGGGAAGATGGCTCCATCGACCAGCAATCTATATATACCCCAATCTAAATCAGGACTAAGGCCACTGAATGTAACTTGATTTAAGCAATTCATTGTACCCTTTAACAGGTGTAGTATCATTTCTAGTAATACTTAACTTTATTTGCTAAAAAGAAAAAAAGAAGAAATCATTTTCGAAATAAAACTGTCAAGTAGAAGTACCAAGGGATTCTGCTTATTAGAATAGATTGTGAATACAAAGAGGTGATAAAAATATTCTTCATAATCAGCATTCTCATATGTGAACAAAAACTGCCTAATGACTACGATGTATGACCCCCAATAGGTGTGATTTTTTTTCCTATGGAAGCTTCTGGTTGTGAGCCAGTTTTAACTCAGAGTCTTTAACTGTAGAACCTGAAACTTGGTCTCCTAATTTGTGAAATGGGCTACTACCTCAAAATGTTATCTACAAATGAGATCAGTCATGTAATGAGCTGTGGACAGTTCTTGGTTTATAAACATACTCAACAAATGTTTGAAGTGCTTGCCATAGTGTAATTTATTCTTACTCTTAGGATTCATTCATACATCTTAAGTGTGTGGTACCAATAAATGTTACCTGCAGATAAAATCCATGTAGATGTCATGGTGATGGAAATAAAATAGAAAAGTTCAGATCTGTAAGTTCTGTGACATCATGGTATTCTAGCATATTACATATTTTGAAATTATTTCTTTAGTTTTTGGTTTTCTGAAATTCAAATTATTTCCTAAACTTATGAAGGCTGAGTTGGCACTAGCAAAGCAAAAGCTAGTCTTTTAGCTTCCCTTGCCCAAGCCCATAGTCCTGAATGATATTGAAATCTTTGCTATTAATTTGGTTTGCATTTGTGTCTCCTTAGATGTTATCTAGTTTTCCCTTGAATTATCCTTAAGTCTGGCCTTCACTGTCCTAATAGTTCTTCACAACTGGCTGGCAAATTCTTCTGGAAGTTGTTTCAATAACAAAGTTTAAGTTGAAATACTGTTGGAAGCAGAGAAAATGAAACTGAAGGGAAATGGGGAGACCACTTAATTTATCATGGCAGATAAATTCGCCAGGAGATGTTTTCTTCTCTCCTCTCAGCCTGTGCCATAAAATAGAATTATATACTATATCTTTGTATAAGTTTTAGCATTTAATATATTCAAGAGACTCACCAGCTTTGTCTCTCTGGGAAAACCAAATGTATCTTCTGCATTTGGGTAACTCTAAATACTATGGAACACAGATTGTCAGTTCTTTGAATCCATCAAACAGCTCACAGATAGGGCTGCTCTTTTGAGAAAGCTATCCTTTCGATGAAGACTGTCCCATCAGTTAACACCCTAAAGTTCTCTTTAAAAAGTTCTCCTTTCGTGTATGGAGAAAGCAAACTAGATCTTATCACCAAACTGAATAGTGTTAGAAATGGGCAAAAAAAAAAAAGGGTTTCTGGGGATTTCTTTAATCCTAATTTTCTTACTCCTATTTTCATATTAAACCCTTTAATGCTTTTTTAAAAAATGGCAACATTTAAAAAAATCTAACTGTAAATTTCTAAACTTAGATGAAAGATAAATGAAAGTTAAATGATATTTTGTATGAGATAGCCTCTGTGACCTGTTTGTAGGCCTAAACCTTCATACTCCATAGAAAGATACTTTCCTGGCACTTAAGGAAGAGTTAGGAATTTTCTCTTTTCTGTTATACAAAAGAAGCATAGCTGCCCTCATGTCTTTCCCTTGCTGCCCATTTTACAGTACTGGGGCCCAATACAACTTACAGTCAGTTACGTAGAACAATGATCATTTCTCTTGAATAGACATAAATTTTACCATTTTTCGAGTGTGGTTCCTTTACTGACAGTTATGCACTTAGTTTGCCCCTGGAAATGGTGGTTTTTACACATTGAAGTAAAGAAGAGAATCACTTTGAGCCCTACCAAAATATTTAAACCTAATGGCTTGGAGAAACATGCATCACAGAGGTGCAGACAGTAGCTCACTCGATGCTTTTCTAGGAATAAAAGTCTACGTTAGGTGTTAGCTAATGAATGTAGATTTACATGCAATTTTGAGTAGCTCTACTTTCTTAAAATGTTTCATTTCCGATCTTATACTCACTTAGTTTGTGATTTTAATTATTCTACTACTAAAAGATTATTTCAAGCATATCATGTACTAAGAAGCTAGAGAAATTATACCTGAAATAAAATTGATGTTAGGCGAATGAACTCCAAGGTAAGTATTCAAGTGTTTTTTTTTTTCTTTCATGCAATTGTTTCTAACATTTATAAGATGATTTCTATGTTGCTTGGTATGTCCCTCCCCCACAGTTATAACCCCTGCTTTCACTATACTTGATGTTTGTATAATTTGTGGAGGGGAAGGGCAAAAACAAATCGTTTGACTAGGGATACAGGTAGGCCCATTGCAACAATGAGATGTACAAAAATGTTATGTCTAAAAATGAACTTCACAACTTTGGTGGGGGGTGGGTGTGAGGATTGGGTGGGGGAAGGAGGGGAGTATGGGAAGGGATGGGAAGAGGAAACAAAGAGGAGGCAAAAATGCTTGATAAGAAATGTACTCATTATCTTGCCCATGTAATTGTAACTCCTCTGTATGGTATTCTCACAATAAAATAAATAAATAAATAAATACTATCTTTGCCTCTGCCTGCATGGGCAGGAAATTTGATAACACACAAGAGAAGTTTGAAAATATTGCATCATTGACAC
>NW_012267233.1:19792407-19901171 GCF_000151885.1 Dipodomys ordii
TAATTCTGATTTAATTTTGATTATTTCTTTCTGTCTACTGGATTGGGGTTTATCTTGCTGCTCTTTTTCAAGGAGGTTTAGATGTGTCATTAAATTGTTCGTTTCAGATCTCTCCAATTTGTTGATGTAGGAGCTCAGAGCTATAAACTTGCCTCTGAATACTGCCTTTGCTGTGTCCCAGAGGAGCTGGTAATTTGTATGTTAATTGGCAATACTAATGTATAACTGCATTTTCTTTTCTTTTTTTTTTTTTTTGGTTCTGGTCCATGGAATTGAACTCAGCCTGGGATCTGTCCCTGAGCACTTTTGCCCAAGATTTTACACTGTAGAGTGTACATTTGAGCTCTACTTTTGGGTTTTTGGTGGCTCACTAGATATAAGCGTCTCTGGGCTTTCTTGCCCCATCTGGCTTCGAAGTAGGATCCTCAGATGTCAACCTCCTGAGTAGCCAGGATTATAGGTATGAGCCACATGTCTCTGGGTTAACAGCAATTCTTAAAAAATACTTTTCAAAAACTACCCAATTCCAATAACAATTTGCTAAAGTTAGAATTTTGTGGTAATATATCAGGTTTTTCTGTAATACTAATATTATATATATATATATTTATTATTTCAGTTTGTCTTAATCTAAAATGATATGAGGTCAATTTATAATGTACAGAAAATATTGATATGGAAAAATAGCATTTATGAGAGATAATTTCAATTGTGTTGAAGTTTAGGGCACTGTTTGTGACAGGACCTGAGGCTAAAAAACAGCGAGATCAACTTAAAGGGCCTTGAATGTCTGAGGAAGCAGTTTAGACTTTTTAAAAAATATTAACAGTGAACCCCCCGCCAAAAGCTTTCTAAGTAGGACAATAAGAATATCAAGTTCAATTTTGGGTCCTTCATTTAAGTGATGATAACAAACTGGAAAGAAACAGAAGAAATGGTTACCCAAATCTTGGATATAATGCACTTTTGCTAGTGAGCTATTGGGTGACAGAATATCAGAACTTATTCCTGTATTATTGCACCCATTGGCTAATTTCCTCTAAATGCCCCTTCTCCCAGTCAACTCAATTCTCTGAAAATCCTATGAGGATTGCTGTTCAAAACCAGCCAAGGCAGGAAAGTCTATGATGCTCTCTCTAATCTCCAATTAGTCACCAAAAAAACCAGAAGTGGAGCCTTGGCTCATGTGGTAGAGAACAGCTTTGATCATCATAATAATCTGCTTAAGTGCTTCATCATCATTAATGTTCAAAAACTGCTTGGTCTTTTTAGTTTAGATGACATTTTCTACTTTTATGGCTCTTGGGTTTGTGTGCAAAATTTTCTCTTACTTAGCATTAATTTTTCTATAATTATCACTTTTATTCTACTATGACACTGAAGGGTTTATATATTTACATTGTGATACTTCAGTCATACCTTTATCTCTGTAGAGATAGTGGGTCTGCTTAGATCTGCAAGTGTTTTAATTGTCAAACTGCGAGGGAATTTATTCCAGATAGGTAAGTACTTTTAACAAGGAGTTTTTTTTATGTGATATGGTATGTATACTCCCTCACTTTATTCCTGCCTATTGGAGGTTTTGTTCATGCTGGATCATGACTGTTTCTATTACATCTAGTGGGAGCAAATGTTTTATTAATAAATCTTACTGAACTTTAAAATGTTGGTATGATGAGTGTTTGTTAGAAATTTGTAAAGAACTCTATCTATACCACTTGCAATATTCTGAGTAGTCATAGTTTTTGCCCTTTGCTTTTTAGAAACTGTTGAAAGCATTTCCAATATTATACAGTTGAATACGTTAATATAAAACAATTGAATTTTCAAGAGCAACACATCCATATAAATCAGTGATATACCTACATAAATATTTAATGAAACATATCATATTTTATAAAAATGTGTTTTTACTATGTGTTTGGATGGTGAGTGAAAATGAGCACAATAAAACATTAAAAATTATATTGAGAAATTCTGTGTCACTAACTTTTTGCATACATTAGAGAGAAATTACCAAAAGAGAAAATATGACCTAATTATTAGTGGCTAAGTTTATAGGTACCTTGGTAATCTTTATAATATGTTAAAATAAAAATGATCTTTAAAATAAAAATTATCTTTATATACTCTCTTATTCTCATAAGCTAAGAGAGGATGACTTGTATAATCATCAATACAGCATGTGTGATAATTCCAAAAATATATTGTGAACTATAAAAGATGCCTTCCAATCTGAGATAGAAAAGAAGAAAAATTGCATTCCTATGCACATGCCACTTGCTCTGCGTATTATTAGTAATGTTCATATATATATTTCAAGTATCTCCCCACCTTTTTTAGACAAGTTTGCTAAAATATCAGTTATTAAAGTTTTGAAGATATGATGACATAATTTTTTCTCTTTTTTATTGTGAAAATACTGTACAGAGGGGTTACAATTACATGGGCAAGATAATGAGTACATTTCTTATCAAGCATTGTTGCCTCCTCCTTTGTTTCCCCTAACCATGCCTGCTCTCCCATCTTCCCCTCTCCACGCACCCCCCCACCCCCGCCAAAATTGTAAAGCTCCTTTGTCGACATAACGTCTTGTATATATCGTTGTTGCGATAGGTAGGACTGTATCCCTATTGAAACAATTTGTTTTTCCCCTTCCCCTCCACAAATTATGCCAACATCAAATACAGTGAAAGCAGTGGTTATACCATGGGGGAGGGACATACAAAACAACAAAGAAATCATCTTATAAATATGTTAGAAACAATAGCAATAAAGAAAAACCATTTGAATCCTTATCTTGGGGTTCATTTCGCCTAACGTCAACTTGTCTGACCTTTTCTGCTTGTCTCAGACATAAACTAGTTATTGCAAAAAAGGGAAACCATGGGACCTATCTTTCTTTGGGCCTGGCTTACTTCATTTAATATAATTTTTTCCAAGGCTTTCTATTTCCTAACAAATGGGACAATGTCATTCTTTCAGATGGAGGCACAGAATTCCATTGTGTATATAGACCACATTTTCTTGATCCATTCATCTACTGAGGGGCATCTGGTATAATAACAACAGATTCTGGAAGGGATGTGGACAGAAGGGAACCCTACTGCATTGTTGGTGGGAATGTAAACTTGTTCAACCACTTTGGAAAATAGTATGGCGTTTCCTCAAAAGACTCCAGGTAGTGCTTCCCTATGACCCAGCAATCCCACTTTGGGGCATTTACCCGAATGATCACAAACAAGACCATACTAAAACCACCAACACAACTATGTTTATTGCAGCATTATTTACCATAGTGTTCATTTTATTTAAACACAACTTCACACTATACTTTGTGGGTATGATCATCGCAAGTGATAATATTCTTTTTGTCAGAAAAAACATTTTCGAAGCAGAGATCTTATTGTTTAATATTTTGTTAGTGAAGAATTTTATTTGAAATGTTTAAACAGAAAGTCATGTACTCAAGATGTAGAAAACGGTGACCTGACAAATGTATATTGTGAACCAATTACCATAGTCAAAGGAAAGCACACATCACCATCTATCTATACTGGGTTGTACTTTTTGGTATTTATTTGATGAAATTAATCAATAATTGTTCTCTTAAGAGATGCCAAGTGATCAATATGATATGATTAATTTTAGTCACTATGGTATATATTTATTAGATCACCAGAACTTATTTATTTATCATTGAACATTAGTATCATTTGATCATCACCTCCATCTCTTACACCCAAAGGACACAGGATGAAGAAAGTTATATTTATCTATTGGTTGTCTTTAAAATTCTACTGAGTACCACAAAAAAGAAATCCTAGTGAGAGGAGATGTCTGTGAAGCAGCACCCTAAATTTGCCTCATCCACACTGTCCAGAGTTTGGTGTTGAGAGAACATGCAGTCTTGGAAGAGTAAAATAAAAGAGTATTTGTGAGTGAGTGAAAATAAAATAGGAAACCAACTTTGAGCTACTTTACTTCATTGAGAGTTATAAAGCTACAGACTAGCCTGTTGCTCTCCTGACTGAAAATGGAGTAAATATGAATGAGCCACTTCAAATCTTAACATGAAGGCACCTTATACATCAACTGTAAAAAACAGCACAGACTTATATTTTAAGCCCTCAAGGAAAATGCTTTTTAGCTAGTAAAGATTTGATAATAGATTCCCTCAAAAATCAGGTAACAGGTCTTAATATACATGAAAGCCACAAAGCTATATTTTATTTTTGCTATTTCTTTTTCTGAAGAATCAACAGAAACCTTTGCAAAAGAAATAAAGTTCATGTTTATTTACATGAGGGAAAATAAACATTTTTAGTGTGGATAAAGTATTAAAATATTCTTGAGGATGGATGTCTTAGAATCTGAATGGCAAGAAGCTTTGCACGAAAGCATCTTTATCTTCCACATACATATTTAAATAGGTATAGGCATGATTTTTGCTCTTTCTTGCTGCTAAGTCCAAGCATTTGGGTGTCCATTTTAAACTTGCCACTGCATCCTTTAGGTTCAAGGCATTGACAGGTGGAATTTTAATGCAATGTGAAAATGGAAAAAAATTGCTGCTTTATTTTTGATTTAGCGTCAAGAAGCTATGCATATATTTATATGATGAAGCTGACATAAAAAAGAAAGGGATTAAAGACTGGGGAAAGATGTAAGCATACTGTATTTAAATAACTATAACCTCTCCTATTATAATTATAAAACCATCCATAGCTCCATTTTACCTTTATGCTCCTGTGATTTCCCACATTGTATCTGTAAATGTAGTCTCTATGAATCTTTTTCATGCTTCATCATAGCTCTAAATCACCTCTCATGCCTCTCATGTGCAGAAATCAGTCTAAGATTGCCTGCTGGAAGCACCTTGAAGGGAAAGATGTTATTATCCACCTACCAAGTTGTCATTGTCTGAATGGTACATTACCTGTAGGTAAAGGAGTCTTCTAAACTTTGAGTCTAAGATTCCACTTTTATAGATTTTGGTTATCTTTCGTACATTCTGACATGAATTATATGAGAAATAGAAAGAAATACATCAATATTGAAATGTTTATTATTTTCTTGTGATTAATTACAGAAATTGAAATAAAAGTTAAATCGTTAATTTTTAGAAGAGTTGAAATTCTTGTCTCTGAAACATGAGGAATGTAAAGAAGAGTTGAGAATTCTAAGAAACAGTGTCCTTAATGTTAAGAAACAAGGATGGAATGAGGTTTGTGAAGATTCAGAAATTGGGAAATCATTTGAAGAAGTGAGGCCTGGAGTTTATTCGAATAATTTCAACAATGAAATTACTGAGGCAGTAGCCTTAGTTAAGATTCACTGTCTTGTAATTTGGTATAACTACATCATGTGATTTGCAGAAACATATTCATAATAGCCAGAAACTTAGGTGCCAACTAGAAATGGAGGCTCTTGTTCTCTGATAATATGAGTAAGGAGGTTAAGAAAGAAATCCCAAGGTGTGTGAAGGCCTCAGCTAAGGAAAATAAGGGTTTTTTTCCTGTTTCTTTTTAAATTGTTGACAAAAATCATAATTTAAGCAAAGTAAAATAAGAACTTCTGGAGAAATTTAGGAAGAATTCTGATGGAACCTAGTTTTGCTCAGTCAGTATTAAGTTTTATTACACATAATGATCTTGTAAAAGACTTCAACCTAACTATAAGAGCTAATGATAAAGTAATATAAATAAGATAGAGAAGGGAAAAATAGTCAATAAATGGTATTTAAAAACCTTATTTTTATGGTAAATATTGCTTAGATGAGTTCTGACATGATCATTCCCACTTTTACAGGTGATTATTTTATTTGACGTTAAGAGCTGACAGTCTAACTTGTTTTGTGAATAAAGGAATCCTAATTCATTTCTGAACACTCTCCCTTGCAAATGAGGGCTGCCCTTACATTCACACCTGTCAGGGGTACTGCTAAAGTCCTCTGACCTAAATTGGTTCTTTTCTAGAACTGACTCTCCTCTTTCTTCTTGAGCTCTTTATCATCACTTCCATGACTTCTATTTTCACTTTTTTTTTAAAAAAATGTTTTTTTATTGTGAAAATACTGTACAGAGGGGTTACAATCACATGAGCAAGGTAATGAGTATATTTCTTATCCAGCATTGTTACCTTCTCCTTTGTTTTTCACTATCCCTTCCATCCCATCTCTATCACTACATTCCCCTCTCCCACACACCCCCATTCCCCACCCCCTGCCTAAATTGTAAGGATCTCTTTTTGACATAGTTCTTGTACATATCATTTTTGTAATGGGACAACCTGTATCCCTATTTAAACAATTTGTTTTTTCCCTTCCCCTCCCCAAATTATACCAACCTCAAATACAGTGAAAATAGGGGTTATACCGTGGAGGAGGGACATACAAAGTAACAATAAAAAAATCACCTCATAAATACAGCAGATGTAAATGACAATTTTATTATCCAGATGAAGTCTTCCTGGATTTAATGATTTCTATGTTACACTGAAGTGTTGAAATATAATGCAGTATACCCATTTTTCAAATGAAAAAATCAGGTTTGTCTAGTTAGGTTTGTCTGTCTTTTCTTACCTTCTCTCTTTCCTTCCTTTTTCCTTTCTTTCTTTCTTTCTTTCTTTCTTTCTTTCTTTCTTTCTTTCTTTCTTTCTTTCTTCCTCCTCCTCCATTGTTCTTTTCACAAAAAAATTAATATTTGGTCAATAAGTATGATATAGCAACAAATTTCCTATGCATTTCCAGTCCAAATTGTTGAAGTACTGAAAAGTGAATCTCTGAACTGGTGAAAATGGTGATTACATATTATTTATGAATGGATTCCTAAAGGAAGTGCAGTTTGAAATAAAGTGTATACGGATCATCCTTAAAACAGAAAAGGATAGAAATAGAGTTATGTTCATTTTCTGACTGGTGTTGGTGTCTTGATTCCTTTGAAAACTGACCTGTTTGTCTGATGAGAAATGCTATTTTAAACTATGCTTGCATGTTTTCAAGACATTATGAGTTTGCCACTATCTTTATGATGAACTTTGGTGTATAGATTTGACAATATGAATGGGACTTTGGAGCTGAGCCTTCAATTTCCTCTTTGATATCTTGATTATTTGAAAAAGGATCATTTTGAAATTTCATAAAAAACTTATTTTAAAACTTGTATTGTTTTGTGACTGTTCTTAAACTTAAAATTTCCTGTTCATTCAATATCAAGCCAGATAATAATCATAATTTCCTTTGAAGTGGGAAAGTTAAAGAATTCATAGCTAATAGGAATTATACAAGTGTATACTTTCATCTATTTAAAAAATGCCATGTCATGTTACTCTGTTTGGGTTCTATTCCTCAAGAAAACTAGCTGTGTTATTTTCAATGACAATATCTTGATTTATTGTATTTCTTTCCTGTAGAAGTGCTGGGCAAACACTAATATTTTGTGACATTATAATTTTCTAGCTCATTATTAAGAATGCAAAGAATACTTAATCTTATTTCCCTCCCTATAAAGTCAAGACATACGTTTATTTTTTATTTAAATAATTGTTGAACTAATCTAAATATTTAACATAAAATTAATTGTAAAATGATTAATCTATTCATTTATCTCCTAATTGTGCAGTATTGATTGTGTAATGATGCTGAGATACTGAAGAAACAAATAAGAACCCAGGTATGCATGCACACACACACAACACAACAACAACAACAACAATTTTACCCTGACACTCAGATCCTATGGAATTACATAAGCATGGAGAACAACCTATTTTTAAAAATATATTATATTCAACTATAGAGTTGTGCTTAACATATTGTACAGTTGGAAATGCTATGTAAATAGAAGTATAGTAAATGATGGAACATTACAAGTCCTCCAAAATGCTGTAAGAGTTATTTATAAGTAATATTCTCTGAATGGTGGTTAGAATGAATGAGGTCATTAAAAAAAGGGAGTATATATCTTCAAATGAATTTATAGTCAGTTTTCAGATGATAATCTTTGGATGATTTATGAATATTTCCAATTTAGTTTATAAGAATGACTACTTTATAGTAATATCAAGATTTTATTTTAGTGAGACTAGCTTAGTACTGAGGTAGGCCTGGGATTTGGAAAAAAGCAATGGAACTTAAGAAACTAATGGTGGGAAAATGAACAAAACAGATATTTAATTAAGGGACAGAAAAAAATAGGCTGACTTCAAAATTCTAATTTGAATATTTGGGTGGAAGTTAGACCCAGGGAAGATGTGTTAAAGATACTGATTTTAAGAAAGAATGGCCAGCTGGGCGCCAGTGGCTCTCGCCTGTAATCCTAGCTACTCAGGAGGATGAGATCTGAGGATCGCAGTTCAAAGCCAGCCCAGGCAAGAAAGACTGTGAGACTCTTATCTCCAATAAACCACCAGAAGGTGCCTCCTTAGCACAGAAAAGTGGGAGTGACACTGTACCTCAAGTGGTAGAGTGCTTGCCTTGAGCTGAATTGCTGAGGGACAGCGCCCAGGCCCAGAATTCAAGCCCTATGACCGACTCCCCTCTCCCCCCCACCAAATGCAGAAAGCATCAAGAACAAGCCAGAGCTGACCCTGAGGGAGAGTAGCTCCCTCATCTGAGTTGTGGGCAGAGCTGATCATGTTCAAAATTGTGTCTCCAACAGTAAGCCAGATCTGCTCCTTCTGGGGCGCTTCAAAGGAGAGGGGGCTGGAGAAATGCAAGGAGGATCTCTGGGGCACAACACAGGGATGATTTTCTGTGCCTCCTCCAGAACTGCCAAAGTGATGATCAACATGTCTGGGCCTTCTCTTGGGGTCAGGGCCCTTCTTGGCTGGACATCTCACATTCTCCTTTAGGAGGTACCAACCTTTGGTATCCCTGAGGCCTGTGCATTGAAATGGCCCGTACCCTGTCAGGTCCTCAGTGGCTGGCACACATGGAGGTGCCACGCACTCCTTGGCATCCTGGCCCGTGGATTCACTACACAGAGTGTGGATCCAGACAGCCCTGCACAGGGGCTTTGGCATGTGCGTGTGCTAGAGTCAGGACTTAGCAGGTGCAACCAGGTTCCTTCAGCCTCAGGGCAGAGGCAAAAGGACAAGTGGGAGGGCGTCAGGGCTCGGGACAAGCAGGCTGTGGACCAGACTGAGGATAGGGACTGAGGCCCCAGCAGGGGCGTCAGGCACGAGGATTGAGTGGGGCTGGGGAAGCTGGAGGAAACTTTGTCACGGAGGACGGTTGTCTGAGAAGATCCAGGATCAGGACAGTAAGTGAAGGCTGGATGGGGAGCCCTGAGGGGCCGTGGCCTCAGTATCAGGGCCATCTCAGGATCTGTTCTGGGTAAAGCTACGACGCGGGGAGATAGTGGAGGAGCCAGAGGAGGGCCTGGGACTTGGCTTTGTTCTGTTCCCAGGTATTCTGTGTGAAGTTGAACTGCGATGAGGTGATCACACTCATCCAGAAGCTCTGTGAGAACCGTGGGCCAATGGACCTGCAGCACAAGGCGCTGTCACTTACATAGGTAGCTTCCTCCTGATGCGCGTCAAGGAGCTGGGGGACAAGGTGAGACTGCTGTGTTACAGGGAAGGTCTATGTTTAGTCCTTTGAGGAACCTCCCTACTGCTTTTGGGAGCGGTTGAACGAGTTTACATTCCCACCAGCAGTGTAGTAGCGTTCCCTATTGGCTACATCCCACTAGCATCTGTTATTAGTTTTCTTGATAATTCCATTCTAACTGGGGTGAGGTGAATTTCTATGCTTTCATAAAAAAGAATGACATTTCACCTAACATCAACTTATCTGACCTTTTCTGCTTGACTCAGACATATACTAGTTATTGCAAATAAGGAAAACCATGGGACTTATGTTTCTTTGGGCCTGGCTTACTTCACTTAATATAATTTGCTCCAAGTCTTTCCATTTCCTAACAAATGGGGCAATGTCATTCTTTCTATGGAGGCATAGAATTCCATTGGTATAATTTGTGGAGGGGAAGGGAAAAAACAAGTCGTTTAAATAGGGATACAGGTGGACCCATTGTAACAATGAGAAGTACAAGACGTTATGTCGAAAAACGAACTTTACAATTTTGGCAGGGGAGGGGGAGAGATGGGTAGGGGAAACAAAGGAGGAGGCAACAATGCTTGACAAGAAATGTACTCATTACCTTGCTCATGTAACTGTAACCTCTGTGTACAGTATTTTCACACACACACACACACACACACACACACACACAGAATGACATTGTCTCATTTGTAAGGAAATGGAAAGACTTGGAAAAAAATATACTACACAAAGTAAGCCAGACCCAAAGAAACACAAGCTGCATGATTTCCCTCATCTATAATAATTATAATGTGCCTATAAATCAACAAGTAAATCCAATGGAGAGTAAAAGACAAAGAATAACTCCTGGATGTGGTTAATTGAACAACACTCTAAACATTCACACAGTGAGAACAAAGGAGAATATTCTTAGGAGAGGATCACAAAGGTTCGATAGCTATGTGAATATGATCATATAAAATTATGCTTATGGAAATGAACTCCAAGAAATGGGAACAAGAGGTTTATTATTGTATTGTTCAGGATTCTTTCTTTCTTTGCTTTTTATTTTGGTATATTCCCTTTTGTTACTGGATTTGATTTCTGTACACTTTGTCTTGTCTATCAGGCTTGGGGAAGGGAAAGGAAGCACAGAAATAGTGGGACAAAGGGAGAGCCAATTAATTCAGCAGTGATATTCAGTAGACACTATGTTGGACATGGACTATGTAACTTTGTGGAGAAGGAAGTCGGGAGAGGAAAAACTGGGAGAGAACAAAGGAGTGGGTGACACTGTTGAAAGGAAACATATTCATTACCTGACTGATGTAACTATAACCCTTCTGAATATCACCTTTACAATAATTTTTTCAAAGGAAAGAAGGAATGTCCAAATAATACTGAGTAAGACAAAGATACAGACTTTAGCTTTTCTGAAGATTATGATGTCATTACTAATCTTGGAGCAATAGACTACATGGTAAAGTTGAGAGTCTTCAATGATGTAAGTGTGGAGACTTTTAGATGATGTAAAAAGAAGAGTGAAGGTGGGAAACCAGGACAATGGAAGTTTAGAGCACAGGTGTTAGTGATGGATGAGTAGCCATGGATGATGAGCTAACTATGACTTCATTATCTCTAGAAAGGTTTATGTATATGTATATGTAATAAAATCTTTCTAAATGCAATAACTATAATAATATTAATTTGATAAAATTAGATTAGAGAAGTTTAAACTTCTCAATACTAAGATATAGAGCTTTTAAATTTTATTTATTTATTTATTTTACAAATCTAGGGTATCAGTCAATCACTTTGGTAGTGATCAGAAAATCACTATGAACAAAATGGAAGTGAAATGCACTAGGTTTGAATTTTAGTCCTTGGCCTCAAACTAGCCAAAATAAGACAAAAAGGATGCACAAAGTCAGCAAGTCACATTACATTATGTCAACGACTAAAATCATACTATGAGACCACTTGTAATATTCAATTTTGAATAATTAAGTTAGGTATCAATAACATAGGATAATTTTACTTTGGCTATCACATGAGAAAGTTGCATAATTTGTGCATGAGTATGTGCATTTTGACTGTTCAGAAACTCAAATTAAAAATGTATGGAAATGAATTCTGTAAGTAATGATAAAATGGCTTGGGTGATTTGTATTTGGGATAATCTCTTCCAAGTTCTACTCCATTGATTAGAATAATCAAAATTTGATAGTGTTTGGAAATCAAAAATTGTCTACCTAAAAATCAAATCATCTGTGGGAATCATTAATATTACTGAAAGTATTAATTATAAAAATAGAAGCACTTTATTTTACAGAAGCACCATTTATCACTGAAGTTATAGTTCTGAGCAAAGTGCTTCCTAAGAGTGGAGAGAATCATTCTTGGTCATTATATGAAGCATATCTGAATTCATCAGGTGGTAAATCTTAGAGCTCAATTTTCCATCTGGGTGGGAATGAAGTATTATAAAATTCTCATAAAAGCTCCTGTCTTCTCTGCTATTATCATAAATATGAAAAATTGACAAGTTACAGTTTCTGGGCATTAAATAACAAGATCCCAGAATATCAGCTAATGATGATGATGATAATAATAATTTCTTTAGTAACAATAAATCAGAGCTTAGATTTTATTTAGTGACTTCTCAAAGGTAAGTCAAAAATTGTACAAAATGTTTTTAGAGCTTCCAAAGCATTTTTCTTAGAGTTGGAACATTCTATTCAGGTTGTTGATCCCACCTATGTGTGATGTCACTGGTATGCTAAGAAAATGCATAAAGAGAGGAGAAAATAAACTGTCATCATTTTTATTTCAGATTGGCCAGATCCAGGTTTGTCCTATAAAGAGGGAAAATTTATTAGTTCAGAGGAGCTCAACTCCTCAGGATTCTCCAAACACCTATGTTGTTTCCCTTGTCTTTTCTCTTGTTCTTCTATTTATTCTGTTTGTTGAAATTACCTTGAAATATACCTAGAATTCACTCTTTTTCTACTACTTCCTTTGACAATACCAAATCTATCATCCTTTTTTCTGAATTATGCAGAAATCTCATTAACTGACTTCATTGCTTCTGCTTATGCATGTTTTCAAAAAAGTAAGGGTAATGTTTTTAGCATCTGCCAGATCGTAAGACTCATCCTCTGCTTAACACTTCCTGTTTCTTCCTTAATTATCATTGACATATATTATGTGAATAGCAGATTCCCCAGTTTTCATTCTACTTGCAGGTTCCTCTCTCTAGAGATTCAGGTACTGTAGACCTGATGTAGCCATACAAATGTATTGCAAGCCAGTTTTCAGGTGATGGGTGATAGTTTCATGTGCTGATGTAGGAGTGGAAAATTATTTCCCTGGACCTATCAGAAAAAGTCTTCCATAATCAGTAGCACTTCTCTCTAAACTCCTTATGACTATATTAAGTATTTTATAGATTTTATTTCATTCATCATAACTGACGTGTGTGTGTTTGTGTGTGTATGTGTGTGTGTGTGTGTGTGTGTGTCCTGAGTCTTGAACTCAGGGCATGGGCACTCACTGTCTCTGAGCTGTTTTGCTCAAGGATAGCCCACTTACTACTTGAGCCCCCGCTCCACTTCTGGCTTTTTGGTAATTAGTTGAAGAAAAATCTTATGGATTTCCTGCCTAGGCTTGGCTTCTTAGAGCAGTCCTTAGATCTCAAGCTCTTGAGTAGAATTACAGGTATGCTCCACAAATTCCAGGCTTACTTATTCATAATTTTTTGTAGAAGAAACAAGTCTTTACTGTAAGTGTCTGTACTGAGGTGTGCTTCTTTATAAAGGTCACTTTTTTAATTACCAAGCCATACCTTAAACCATAGCTTCATTTTTCTATAGGCACTGACATCATTAGTCATACACATCAGTAAAAAAGAAACTAATAAAGGGTTCAGAAATGGTATTTTATGAACATAGTAAAGAGCCCTCTATAGATACATAGATAGATAGATAGATATTCTAAGGAATAAAAAAATCTTAGTACCAATTTGTGTCTTTAATTGAAGGCTTTTCATGTGGAAAATAAAAAGGATTAGCTACAAGAAAATATTAAGAGATAAGAAATTATATACTAGAAAATAGTGATAACTTGTAATGAATGTGTTGATGATCTTTTCTGTTCTGCCATATTTTTGTCTGAAAAACCCTTTCCTGGGAATATTAAAGTGAGTATCAGTGAGACCATGGCCATTGGTAAGAAGGCTAGTATGGATAGTTATAAGATCTTCACTGCAGAAGGCCTATCTGCCCCAAAATTAAAATGGCTTATCAATTCAGGTACTCAATTCTACTTTATTAATCTTTTGATGACAGGTTTTAAATGTTTGTATTATGTTTAAGTAGTTATACAAAAGAGTTGCCAGTTTCTGAATATAATATATCAAAAAAGGGTTGGGCAGGAGAGGGATGGATGAAAATTAGCTACTCAATTCTATAGAAACTATTTATTTTGATCAAAATTATATAATTCTGTTCAACAAATCTCTTAATTAATAGAGAAACCCAATTAAACTAAATAACAAAGTCATCTAATCAAAGTTTCCTGTTCCCTTATCCTATGTACATTTTACCTACATCTGTCTTTCTGCATACTAATTTTTGCCTCTTTCTTATCTCTTTGTAAGTGTTTACTCCTTGGTAACCAAAGCAAAATATGATACCTTTGTTGTGGCTTTGACCTTGCATGCTTTCTCTACTGAGTTGTTTCTCTAGTCTACATATTTAATCTTATATTTTTTCTTCCCTTTAGCATATAGACATAGTCAAGTCTTTCACAACTCTGAAATTTTTCCTAAACTATGTTTCTTTTCATGTTTCTCCAACTATTCCTTTTTCTTAAAGTTCAAGTTCTTAGAGGATATTTATTCCCTTGACACTTTCTTTACCTTTCAAGAACTGGTAACCTGTTCAAATATGGTTTCTGTTCTTACCTCTCTGAAAACAGATACCTGTTACCTGGAGTAATTTTTAATCTTGCTGTTTTCTGTTTTAATGCTCCCCATGGCCACCCATACAATCTGTAATTGATTAGAACCATTCACTAGGTAAGTATGTAGCCGAAATTTATTACAAGAGCAAAGTCCTGCAGGAAGCTCTAAGGGCACATGATGCTGACAGGAGTTGGAGAAATGTATGCTTGGTTTTCCTACATTCTCACCCCCCATGAATGGTAGCATAGGGCCACCATTTATTCATATAACAGTGTGTGTATTTGGAAAGCCTAGCAGAGACAGATCTTTAGACTTTTAATGGGGGTTGCTCCTGTAGGCAATCTCTGCCGAGAAGGTATAAAAATTTCAGAATCCCAAAAAGAAAGCGGGTGTTCACCATCCACAACCGTTTGTAGAATGAAAGTAGAGCAAAACAACTATACCAGGGAATACTTCAAAAGCTAAGTTGCAGAGGCTGCCAAAGGGCCAACCTCACAAGAACATTTGCTCTCAAAATATCTGTCTCCGTTTCCTATGTTAACTCTTCCTGCACATGCTCCATAATCCTGAATACGCACCATCACCTGAACAGAGCCTGATTGCTCTCTATCTCAGACAGGCTAAACTTGCCTATCCAAATGCCTGTTGAGTATTAAAATGTCTGACAATCCCTCACATTCAGCCATATCTAGTTTTTTCCTCATTGACTCTGGCTTTCTTGAGTGTTCTCTCCAGGTCATTGCCTCAGCCAGTGGCAGTACCATTCATTACATTCTGTAGCAAAGTTGGTAGATATCCTACACTCTTCCATATCTCATGTCTATTGGAATTCTGAATCACAGCCCTACACTGGTACTTTTGCCTTAGGTTCACTGTTATTATATACACATATGTACTATTTTACTATTCATAATATCTGAACTACTTATTTTAGGAGTACTCTAAATGTCTTCTTGATTTAAGTTGACTCCCCAAAATTTGTTCTCCAAATCAATCAGAGTTGAGGCATGTAACTTAGCTCTTTTGAGTGTTTTGATTTCATATATATATATATACATATATATATACATATATATGGAATATATATATGGAATGCTAATCATTCTACCTTCCTAATATATAAAATGTTTATTATATTGTAAACATAAGTAAAATGTTAGCTGTTAATATTTTTGTTAGTTTAAAATACTTGAAAAATTAAATTATCGTTATATAAGACCAGTCTGTTACATTACTGAAAATCGCCAATGACACAAGAAAGCTCTATTGATCTTTTTACCTGTTTGACAACGTTTTTCTGAATTCTATACTTGCACTACAAGTTGTGTTCAAGTGACTACCTGAGAGTCTCCAAGTAGGTCAAATCTTCTCTTTTCTCTCTCCTAAACCTTTTTATAGTTCTTTCCTTGTAATTTCCCCTACCCTATTCATGTCCTGTCCCTAACTTCTTTTATCTGAATAATTCCTCATCCCAAAGAGAATAATTTAACATATTAGCTCTCCAGGAAGGCCTCTCTGATCTCACAGCTTGATTACATGACTTCCTGTGTTCTCCTACAGCAACTGATTACTACCGCTCCATACACATAATAATATATTACTGCAACTGACTGCTCTATTGCCTCTGTTTATGGTTAAAATTTAATTTTTGAGCACAGGAGCTATATCTGGCTCAACATTCTGTTTTCTTCCTAGTTCAAGGACTGGTGAATTAAATATAATTATTCTGTGAATTAAATATAATATCAGATGTAACAATCCCAAGAAAAAAATATAGTAAAGATGATTTAAGTTGCTAATAGCTATGCATTTCATTTTCTGTTACATTTTTCCTCTATAGACTGACCTTTGTTTTGATGACAATTATTAAAAATAGTGAGCATAACTGAATTTTTATTATTTGTTTTACTTTCTAGACACTCTATTAATTACCTTGTATTATAGGGATTTTTTTATCCTCTTGTTCTTCCTATGTGTCAGTGAGATTCAATTTTATCAATCTTATTCACATGAATTAGAGAACTTCAGAGGTTTTTGAAATCCAATTTCTCCAATGATAAAAGAGTTGTAAAGGGATTAGAAAGCCTGACCCAATCTCCTGACTTCCTTCATCTTTCCTATCTGACCCAACCACACTAGCTACTGGATAGAAGTGAGAACTGCCAAGCACACCCTCACCTCTTGACCCTTTTGCTGCTTGGAACATAGATATCAGTAGCCACTCAACTAAAAAGCCACTTCACCACTTGCTATTTCATTAACATGTTTGTTTCTAAGATACCCTTAGCATTCATTTGTTGTCTTCAAAAATATATGATTTGCTTATCATGTAAATGTCTTAAAATTTCCAATAACCTAACTTTGTGTCCATCAGAGTAGGGAAATAGATGTTTGAGGAGCAAATAAATGACTAGAGTTGACTAGTTAGCCCTAAGCTAACTGGTTTTGATCAGAGCTGGTTACTATTGTGAACCTCATGAAATATAATTTACACCTCTTCATAAGTATCTTGACTCTGATTATATGTTATGCACAGAAAGTGGACTCATTCTTGCAGAATACTGATTGCACAGCATTTTGCTAGTCATTGTGGGAATGCAAGTATTAAGGTGTTATCATATTGGTAGACATTTATTTATTGCAAATTATCTTATCAGAAGCTGCGTTACATACTTTCCTATTTACTGGTCTTTATCACTGCTTCTCTTTGGTTTCAGCTCATTTGTGTAGCTGAAATTGCTACCTCACCTTTGCATAATACATACTTACCTTGTCTTTATGAGCAGAACCTAAGGGTTTAAACCTCAGATACTTGTACAATTAAGCATGCAATATTGAGTTTATTTTCACAGGGCTATATTTTTTCACCCATTTCTTTTTCTTATCCTTGTTTGAGACAAATACTTGCATGGAAAATAAATCTGTGTTTAAACTGATAATACACAGGAAATACGTGAATATCACAGAGTTTCTATGTGTTATAAAGCTGAAAAGCTACAAGGCAGAAATTTAATTAATTCTCAGCTCAGGTTCATAGGCAACAAATATAAATGTAAAAAGTGGCAAAAGTACAGGGCTCAATATCGCTCTAGCTCATTGTTCTCACCCCACAAATTAAGCTTACCAATGTGAAAATGCCAAATGCCCATTGAACCATTTCCAAGTTAATAGCATTTCTGTATGAATCCATTTGGACTTTTTTAGTCAATCTGGTACATTTAATATCATCTCAAATCCAGTCGGTTTGATTATAAATGAAATGCAGTGGCATTTACAGGGTGCAAACTCCACAAATGGGATCCAATTACCAAATTTGTAAAAGGTGTTTCAGCATGAAATAACTTGCCTTTGTCCACCACAATACTGCAAATGGATTAAAGTGCAAGAGTTGGTTTTTATGTACTTGGGCCATCCATCTTCCCTTTATTTTCAAAATACTTGTTTCAGGATTTTGCAGCTAGGAATGCCTCAAATGGAATTTATTAAACAATGGTTCCCCTACCATCCCATCCCTCCCACCTCCTCAACTATTTTCACAATAAAAAACTTAATTAAAAAAAAGAAAGAAAGAAAATCACTGGTTCTTTATATACTATATATACAAAAAATGCAAGTTAAAGTGTATTTGAACAGTATTTTAGAATACATTTTAATAACAATACCTCCATGAGGTGTTGGTAGGTACTTCATAACATTAAAAAACAAAATAAAACAAACTAAATCCCAGTTTTTGATAATAACATAAAGAATGATGTATGTATGTATTTCCTGTTGGAAATGACCCTGAACTAAGGACTCTAGGAAATTCCTTTGGAGAAGAAACTGTTCAGAGATATCTCTTCCCAAACCCTTAACTAACCATGATTTCTTTTTTGAATTACCAGTAAAAACATATTTTTGAAGACTAAACAAACATATAACTCCCTTATGTTCCAGCAATCCCATTCCTTGGCATTTATCCAAATGATCACAAGCAAGCCCACACTAATGCTACCAGCACAACTTTGTTCATTACAGCATTGTTTATCATAGCTAAGATATGGAACCAACCTAGATACACCTCAATAGATGAATGGACCAAGAAATGTGATATATGTGTGTGTATGTGTGTGTGTGTGTGTTTATATATATATATATATATACCATATATATACATATATATATATACCACACATCTATCTATCTATCTATCTATCTATCTATCTATCTATCTATCTATCTATCTATCTATCTATCTATCTATCTACACATATAGAATGGAATTCAATACTTCCATCAGAAAGAATGACATAACCCCATTTGTAAGGAAATGGAAAGACTTTGAAAAATCATATTAAGTGAAGTAAGACAGACCTAAAGAAACATAGGCTCCATGGTTTCCCTCATTTGTAATAATTAGTATATATCTAGGATAGTCCTAGCAGAGGATCACAATAGCCCAACAGATATATACATAGGACCCTATATAATTATGCTAATTGAAATGAACTCCAAGACATGGAAACAACAGATCTTTTTGGTTGCTGACATTGTTATTGTCGATGTACTGTATCATATTCTTTCTTTTTATTTTATTTTGTTTTACTTTTTTTCCATTGGTTTACCCTGACAATCACTGTTTTTGATTCTGGCACCCGAGTCTTGTATATATGTTTATCTGATTTGGGGAAGAGAAGGGGGAATAACAAAATGGTGGAACAGGACAAAAGATGAACCAATGCAACAGTGATACTCGCAAGACTCTATGTTGGAAATGAACCTTACAATTTTGGTGGCAGGGGAGTAGGAGAGGGTAGAATTATTGAGAGAAACATGGAGTGGGTAACAATGTTTGACAAGAAATGTACTAATTACCGTATTCATGTAACTGTAAACACTCTGTACAGCACCTTTACTATAAAATAAAACTAATAACAAACAAACCATGATCCTCAGAGCACAGCCTTCTGCACTAGCCACTGTCACCCAGCTCAAATTCTGTATCTTTACAATGGACGTATACCTGAATAAATTAGGATGAGCCTGATTATGCTACAATTCAAATTTATTGAATATGTATTTACTTATATATTTCATGCTCATAAATACATAGTTAAAGTGAATCACTGTGTTAGCATTGTTAATAAATTAGAGATTGGCTATCATTCTTAAAGAAAAATGAACCTTACCTTTGGAGAAATAAAGAACACTGCTAATACATTAGACATATAAAAATCATTTTCACTAGCAGTGATGTAAAATTGCAAGCAAGCTTGAATATTCATAACATATTTATAAGATATTTCTTTGTTGCTTTATATGTCCCTCCCCCACAGTACAACCCCTGTTTTTACTGTATTTGGTGTTGGTATAATTTGTGGAGGGGAAGGGAAAAAAAAACACAAATCATTTAAATAGGGATACAGGTAGACCCATGGCAACAATGAGATGTACAAGACGTTATGTAGAAAAACGAACTTTACACTTTGGCCGGGGGGGAGGCTGGGGTGGGGGCTAAGGGGGTGGGTGTGGGTAGGGGGGTGTAGAGTGGGAGGCGCAGGGGTGGGGAAGCGAGATGGGAAGGGATGGTAAGGGGAAACAAAGGAGGAGGCAACAATGCTTAATAAGAAATGTACTCATTACCTTGCCTATGTAATTGTAACCCCTCTGTATAGTATTTTCAAAATAAAAAAATACGTATTTTGACTTTTCTTTTGTTGTAATGTTGGTGGAACTCAAGCCCTTGCACTTTTTAGGCAAATGCTCTACCACTTGATCCACATATCCAGTCTTTTTTGCTTTTATATTAAATTTTAGCTTGTCTTATTTTTTTCCTTGCAACACTCTAGATGGTGCTCTTCCTACCTATGGCCTCCCATGTAGTTGTAAACACAGACACATTTTCCCATATGCTGTTTATCAACTGAGATGAGATCTAACCAACCTTTTCTCTGAACTAGCCTTGAACTGTGGCCCTTCTGATCTTCATATCCACAGTAGCTAGGATTATAGTCATGAGCCAATTTGCCAGCCAGTGAGTCATATAAATAGGAACCAGTATTTCAAATGGAGGAATCATATTTCAAAGAATTTTTGGCCACATGAAAGGAAAGCTAATTGGCTTGCAATGGGAATAGGAGGCAAAGGGGAAGTTAGTACAGGTCAAGGGGAAAGGGTCAATAAGTGCAGAGAAGTAGAGGGAAAGCACACAGTTAAGAATCAAATGTATATCCTACAAAATTGAGAAGAGTGAGGGAAGTGGTTCGGAGGGAAGGGATGGGTGAGAATATTGGAAGAGATGACATTAATCAAGGTATTTTGTATTCATAAACTGCTTTGTTAAATGACAACTCTCTTGTATAACTCCTTAAAAATCTTTTTTAAGAATAATAAAATAAAAGATGAAAAAAATGAGTAATTACAGAAAATCATTACCTCTTCAAGGAATGGTGGCATTATGGCAGACAGAATCTGGGCCACTAGAGTAAATGTGAAAAGTGTGGAAGACTTCCTGGATAGCTGAGGCCATGTGGAAAGTACAATCCTGCAAAAGCCTACAACTACATGAAAGCCAGTACTGGAATTGCTCCTCTAGTAAGGAATAGAGTTATCAACCCCTTGACTTCTCCCTTGCTTGGCACTTCCAAACTTTTCTTGATCTATCATTGGTTGAACTTAGTCAGAAAGCTCTGGTACAACTTATTAAAGTAAGTTGTTTCAATCAGCCAATGGTACTGTAGTTTTCCAATGATAGGAATGATATTGTATTTTGAGCACACCCAGTTTTCTAACTTTTGGCATATGTAAGACATTTATTAGAAAATATTGTAAGAACACTAATCAATTCATTCATCTTAGGGGAAGCATGATCAGAAACGAGGTAACAAAGGTCAGTGCTTGTTTTTTGGTATTTTGCAAAACTTTTGTGCTTAAAAAATCATTTTATCTTTGGATGATATTTTGTGAAGTTTATTCACCTGAGAATAGAGACAGAAGCCTGTTTGGGCACTCACTGATTGCTTTCACATGTGACTCTAACTGGGCACCCTGCAGGTGTAGTTCCTGCTTTGGCTCCAAAATCATAGCCAGATGGACAGTTATGTCTACCTGTTTCAAGTATGCCTGATTTATATACCTAAAGTTGCATGATAATTTAGACTAATGATAGTAACAAAAAGAATTAAAGTACCTGCGCAATATTATTGATGAATGGCATGAAGGTTTACTTCACAAGCAACTTAGACACCTGGTGCCATTAGCAGTATGTAGGCCATCTGTGGTATCTTGTTTGCAGTCCACCTTCTCCTCGCCAGGAACTTGTAAACCCTTCTCATATTGTCTTCATCTCAGGTAACTTCCTCTCCTGGTTTATTGAACTGCTGATATTTTTAGAAATCTTTCTAAGTCCTTATTCATCCCCTTATAGGAATTATGATCTCTGATTTATGGGTAGAGAAAATAAGAATGTGAGCAGTCATGTACAAATAAATATAAGACCGCACCTTGGAACTCATTTTGTTATATAAAATCCAGTGTTGAGTCACAGCTGGATCTATAAAAAGGTTTTATTCATATTAGTTTCTTATTACTGTTTATCCACTTACATGTTGGATAATTATTAAGTGCCATATGGTGTGGCAGTCTTGCAGAAGATAAATGACTTAAAATTTGCAATTGTGATCATGTGCCACTTGATTATGGGAATACATTTGGAGAAATGCATACATCCCAGAGCATGTACTGTTTAGGTTTCTGTTAGTATACAAAGTTCTGTATGAATCATTCAGAGCTACAATACCTAGAAATTATTGTCAGTAAAAGATTTTCAGCACTATTGTCATTTCATATGACTACTGTCATATATGTTATCTGTTGCTGAATGAAGCACTGTTATAAAATGCATGCTTTTCCTGAGGTTTTTGTTCTCTGATTTTGGATTCAAGAATATTACACCTAGGGATGGGTTTGTTTCCCTCTGTAATCATCTTTCTTTGCTGCACTTTATATGTTATTCTTAAATATGTTTTTTTAACAACATTCTGTGCCAGTCCCATTCAAACTCAAGGGACCAAGTAAGTACCAAGTAATCCAACTGTAATTAAAATTTTCAGTCCTCCATGGAAATTCCTTGTGTTTCAAGAGTGTACAAAACTCTCAGTAGTCACATTTCCTTTCGTTGAGCCATGCTATGTGTCATATGCATGTTGCATATATTATTTTATTTCATACAATACTCTTATGTCATTTCTTATTGTCATTTCTATTTTACAAAGAGAAAGGGATGTAATGTAACTGGTATTATGTGTTATATTATACTGCTTAATGAATGTATATGTTGTGTATAATTACAATACATCAATTAGTAGCTGGACTAGCTATATAATTCAAAGATCATACAGTAATATCTTTAATCTCACAGGTCAGCTGAAGTCAGCTGATGATTACACTTATCAAATTTCATTGATTTCATGCTAAGGCCCTCAATAAAGTTTTCTTAATTTAAAAACCTTTGAGTAAAATTAATGTTCTTTCTTTCTTGCATATCTGCATATGGCATTCACTTCAAAATATATCCAGAATCCCAATACTTCATACCATTTTCCTTCCTGCCTCTGAGTTCCAAATCACTATTACCTTTCTAAGTTACTCAGTAGTCTTTTAACTAGAAGTTTTAATTTCTGAAAAATATTTTTTATCCTTTAATCTAAACTACTAACCCCAGCTTTTCACCCTATGTATAAAAAGAAGTCTTATTGAGATGTTCTCATATGTCCTTCCAAACTGTGCATATTCCAATGGTGTTTGTCCATCTCAGTAAATGCTGAAGCTCAGCCTGGTACAATGGGGTTTGCTCTCAAGCAGTTTTATGGCTTCTATCATTTCCTGCCACAGTCCTCTTGCTTACTTTTCTATAGCTACATTGCTATTCACATTATTTTCTAAACTTACCAAGCATAATCAGTCTTTGAACTTGTCCCTCTATGTCTTCCCCAATCTAGGAACTCTATGAGATAGATTGTTTTTATTATCTGTTGATACTGACTAATATTGGTAAAGAGCAACAATAGAAATGAGAAGTTTGGTTCTTCATTTATATAATTATAATTTTAAAAGAGTTATTTTTATTGGTGACTAAAATATTTTGTTTAAAAATTATATTTTCTATTTATACTATACTCTCAATATACAAAACAATAAATACAAAATAATAGCTTTTCATGTGGTATTAGTAGATCACAAGTGTGTGAAAATTTATACAGATCCCCAGCCCTTTAGAAAATATAAACTCTACCCCGTTGGTGTGTGTCATACTACATTTCTTAATGAGCTATGCAGTGAGTGCGTAAGTAGAGCACAGATGACAGCAGCTGTTAACCAGATTTCTCTAGAGAGAGTTGAAAATCCCCTTACCTATATACTATTCTTCTAGATTAATTAAAAACACACACCTAAGGGTACATCTAACTTTTCTTGAAGTTGAGTCCTATAGTAAGTTAGGGTCAAAAACTGCAGATATACGAGAAACAATCTAGAAATGTGGGAAATGAAGATGATGAAGAAGGAGCTTCACTACTACATAAATGATTATTAGAATTTAGTGTTAGAAAAAATAATGAAAACAGTAAGAAAATAAATTTTGGGCAAAAAAATTAAAAAAAGAAAGATTCGTTCTGGGTAGAATAGAATGATCCACGTGTCTACTATGCAGAACTTATATAAGAAAGAGCCCAAGAATCTAGTGATTGTGAAATACTTTGCATGGAAAAATGAGGAGTTTGAATCAAGTCCCTGTACAACTAGAGAATATCCTGCTTACCCTGATTTTAGGAGTTATATTGGAAGGAAGGAAGAAGCATGGAAGAAAGGCAGCAAAACAGGAATTGATCACAACTATCCTGACATGGGGTATAAAGGCTGGAATGAAGGAGAGAATGAGCTGAGAAAATCAAAATGAACTCACAGTTGCTAATCTAAGGAGGAAAAGTCAAATTTCCACTTTTCTCACAGCTAGATAGACACCATTTAAAAACAACTTGCAGACAAAAATCTCATTTGCAAAGCAATCTCTTTGCATTTCAGTCATAAAGGCTGTCTGGGCACACTTAGAGTCTACATTACTATACATCACCTGGGGAAATAAACATGTTGCAATTAAACAGTGGGTCATCAACCAGTTAATTCAGGACAAGAACTCCACAGAGTAAGTGTTCTATACCCTGTGCTTGCTAAATAATTGTAATTTCTGCTTGGAAAACTTTATCAGCACAGTCTAAACTTCTGAATAAGGAATTGTCTTTATTGAAATTAGAACAAATGCATTTCTGTCCTTGGAAATGTGTGGCTATAGAAGGAGGTAACATAAAGGAAAAACAAAGGAGGAGGCAACAATGCTCGATAGGAAATGTACTCGTTACCTTTCTCATATAACTGTAACCCCTCTGTACAGTATTTTTACAATAAAAAAGGAGATAACATGGAAAACAGAAAAATTTGGAATTACACTAAAATCTGCACATTTAAAGTTATAAAATTACTTATTTATATTGAAGTTTACATTTCTGATACAATTTTATAATGAATTTATTTAAATTTTGAGAGCATAAGAGATTTCATGTTGTGAAGTGTCATGATTCTGAGGTAATGAATGAATACAATGTTTATAGATAGCTAGAAGTTAAAACAAAAAACTAACAATTTGAATAGCTTTGAGATACTTGTATTTCCTAAGAGCAATCACAAAACAAAATTATAAAGTAGCAATGATTTATATTTACTTTTTATTTAAACTTACTTATATTTACAAAGTTTAATTAAGACGATATAATTGTTCCAGTACATAAGAGGTACCCAAATTAGATTGAAAATCAAGAATGTCAAATACTAGACCTCCACCAGACTTTTTACTAAGTGTTAATATTTAAGAACTAGAAACCAGACATTCCTTAACTCTCAAAGGACTAATAAAATAAATTAAAACCTTATACAACAATTGCATATTAATATGCCCCAAGAGGGACTTCTGTATTCTTATACCAAGTAAAACTCCTCAGTTTTACAAACTACACCATTTATTTTAAACAGACACAGTGATACCATATATTTGGAGATGATGCTACATTCCCACTTCTCCCATACAATTATAATGAATAATTAAGACATCATATAGGCCATAGGTCATTAGTAGCCAGAAAGTATAGAGGTAGATATGAAATAAATAATAGCATAATAAATAAGTAACATATCATGGGGAAAAAGTAATGTCATGCCTTGGTAAATTGTGGAGATAGTGAGATAAATAAGGTATTTTTCCGTTACTGTAAAAATTGTAATCTTGCAATCATGATCTTGAAAGAGGCTTAGAAAAAATGGTCAGATAGTTTAAATATGTAGGTTTCAGTGTGCCACACTTTAATAAACTAATGTAGTTATATTACATAAAGAAAGCAAAATAAATTGCAAAGAAACAATTATACTTCATAATTAAAATGTAGCTCTAAGGAATGTTTAGAAACTCAGTTTTTATACCCTCACATACACACACACTTACACACAAGCACACATACTGATATACATAGAATAGTTGTTTAAAAAGCAAAATTATTAACTAAAGGAGGCACCACTTTGCAATGACTCGTATGAGACTAGAAGTATGCAAAATTGGCATCCAAGTGCTACTCTGAAATATACTTGATATCTGACCTTAAGCATGAGCTCATCTTTCTATGCCTCAGTTTACTACCCTGAAAAATCAGAGATTTGAGCTGTTTGGTCCTTAAATTTCTACATAGGCCTATAAATTAATGTAATTTTCCCTGGCAATTTGAGGTTGGACTTCTTTCCAAGTCCTTAGCACCATTACATAAGCTGGTGTTCTAGCTGTCTGCCACAGGGGCTGGGACAGCTCATGGAAAGAATCATAAAACAAGATTAACTTCAAGTGTGGATTTCCATGATGGCATTCGCTCTTGACATACCAATATGAATAGAGTGAAGCCACAGAGTTGAGGATAAATTACGAAGTTTGGATTACAGCCACTGACCAAATTTTTGAAGAACTTCAGTATTTAACATATCTAAATATTATAAACAGTAGATTTTAAAGTTAAATTTAATTAAATCTAATAGAAAAGCATTTGATGAAACCACAGATGTTGTTACATAAAGAAGTAAACTCATCTTTCCATGTATATTTCCTTAGGTATGAAGCTATAGAAACTTTCAACCAAATGCCAGGTGTAATTACGTATAAAGGACAGTGTCTCAATTTTTATCCTTTCATATTTTTCTAGACCAATTATTGGACCATGAGGAATAAAAAGTCAATTACTACCACATTATAGATTTATTCAGTGTAATTAACAGAGATGTGAACAGATCAATTGAGCAGGTGACACATTCTTAAGATTTTTCTATTAATATGATGTCTTGTAAAAGTTTTCCTCAAAGAAATTACTCTTAAAATTGTGATTCATCTGAGAATTATTTCATATAGTAAATAAATTAAAAGCATATCCTGAACGCACATAAAAAGGAAGGTATGAATAGACTGGAATTTCTTTGAGGCAATAGATAATTTGAATGAAAATAATACTTTTACTTTGATATTTGGGATGGATAAAATTCCAAAAGCTTAATACAATGTGTTGGTCAGACTATGGAGAATTCACATTTATGATGGTGTGAATTCCAAATATTACATTATAAACAAGAAGACTCTGAAAATATACCCATATATTTATGTCTTCATTCAACAATCTACCTCTGTGAATCTACCCTAAAAAACACTTCTATATTTCTGAAGCACAATATGCACAATAACATTCATTTTGATACTTCTCAAAGCACAATATTGGAAATAATATAAATCTATGGCATAGCTCCAAAGATGGTTGTTATACAGTGATTTAGGTCCATAGTATATAGTGTGGACATTAGTGGAAGTACAGTATGAATAGAGTTTTTTAACTAATGGACTACTTTGTAAGAATCACACATCTTTTGTAAAAGGAAAATGACACATACGTATTGTTAGATCAAATTCAGACTTCTACAATGCTTACAATCCCATTCCAATTTCAACATGAGCTTTGTAGGAGACAAACATTCAAGACATAATATACTGTTTAGTTCTCAGCTTCCTCTAAAAAACCTGAAAAAAAACCTTTATAGTCAAACTTAGATAAATGTTTGTGTCTTTCTTGCTATTATTCTTACCACAACTTCTGGATTTCAATTACTACTTCATCTATTTGCCTGTTTCTTTCTTATGATTACAGTGCATTTTCTAATTTTAATGTTCTTTAGAACTAACTTACCACAGTAAATTTAACATACTAGAAACATGTATTCATTGAATAAGCTAAGCCATATGTATAAATTTAGACACCTGTTTATGACTGAAAATTTTATAATTTCTATAATAAGTATCCATGATTAATACCACAGGTTTAGCTTAGTTCATAGTCTACCTTACAGAATGTGAGGATTCCTTTATTTAGAAAGAGACACTCATTTCTTTGTGCCTGAAAACTTGAATCATTTACTGTCTGTAGATGTTTCATTCTTAGATAATTAGGGTTGTTTGGTAGCAGTACACTATAATAAATCACATGCCAACAGTTCTTCTTTATGTTGTCATTATTTGAATCTTCTCTAACAAAGTAAGGTTATGATACATAAAGTTAGTGTTGGAGGGCTTTCTTGGTGATTTTGGCGCAACACTTGCTATTTTTTAGGAATCCATATAAGTAAGAGTTACATCTAATTTACAAATTTGTGCCTTCTCCCTCAATTTCATGACTCATTCCACAGAGAAGTGAAAGAAACTTTTATTGTGTGGGAAATATTGGAAACTATGCACACAATGCTCAACTGTAAAAATTAATTAAATATAGCTAAAAAGAGAAAATAAAAACGAACTGCTAACAATTCACATGTATATATATAGTGTTTGTTTCAAAATGTGTGTTAATAGTGTTTTATTAATGTATCATATAAATGACACATATTACATAACTAAACCGAGTTCTCAACGCTCAACTTCAATGAAATTTTAATTTTTACTTTTTACCAGTTATTGAGTTTTGACAATTTAAGCTCTTCCCAAATGTTTGTTATGATGATCAAATCTAATGAAAAGGCATAAGCCTAGCTCTATACACACATATAGACACAGACACAGATACCAGCACACACGAACACCACACACACACACACACACACACACACACACACATACACACATACACACACACACACACACACAATTTTAATAGTCTTAATGCACAATATTACTGTAATTAATTTAAGTTCCTGTCTTTATACATAGTAAAACTTACCTCCTTTCCCTGCTCCACCATTATTCTCTCTTGCATATTAACATCAGAGTGATCTTTTCACAATGCCATTTGTATAATGCCATTCCTCAGTTTAGTAATCTACAATGACTCCCCATGGTCAAATTGAATGTTTATAAGATCCCCCATTGTCAGCTTGAATGTTTATAAGATCAAAGCATCATTGTGGCTTTTACTGTCTGCCTCTTTCCAATTAAAGCCTCTTTTTATTTTTTTCAATTAAGGCATCTTGATATTTATCTGTAGGCTTAGCTCTTCTCTGGATTCCACAACAAATCCTAGAGATTTTATGGTTCAAAGTATCCATTACTCAATAAATGTTATTAAAATTCAGACAAAACAATATAGATAACTTTATGATGAATGGAATTTGTGTCTCATTGAGTCATAAATTCAAACTCTTCCATTTAAGTACACATAGTTTGGCTGATGTAAGCATTTCCAAAAACCAGTGGTAGGGAACAATTTTGACAAAGAAAGTACTACTCAGAGGGAACATGTAGAATTATCTTTTAGATGTGAAGGCAGAATCTAAGGTGCAGAATAATAAACTCACTTTTTATACTGCTTAGCTATGCGTCTCTTTCTATGGAAGGCAGTAAATATTGATTATAGGTTAAAGGCAATTAAAATAATGGGCCTGTGGTTGGCAACCATGCCAGATAGTTCTTGGCACTGATAACATTTACCACATAAGCAATGACTGTCAAATTTAATGAACAAACACATTTTCCAGGAAAAAGCATCTAATATTCATTTGTCAAGCCCAGGGTGTATTCATTTTGTGGGTTAACACTTTAAAAAATAAAAACCCAATGTGGAATAAGTTGCTTTTCAAAGAAAGAAAACAGAAGATGTTTGGAAATCCATTTAAAATTAAAACTCCTTCACAGACTCTATGAAGCTGATAAAATAAAGCTACTGTCTTAGTAGGAGAAACAAACTCCTTTGAGCTCTTTAAGAGTTAGGTAGACCATCCTTTGAGATCAGAGCAATCACGACAATTTGGCAGAGATTGAAGAACTAGAAAGCCTTGTTTTCCGAGGTTCTGCTGGTAGGACATGGATTGTTACTATTTCTTCATAAAACATCTATTCTTTACATTTTTATTGTTATAATTATATAGCTTCACATACTTATTGCTATACTAATATAGCTTCACATATACAGCAAGGGTTTCAAAAGCAAGCCCCAGAACCTGACATACCAGGTGAATAGCTATGGACATGAATCAGAGAGTACCCATTAATGACATCTGGATAGCCCTGGTCTCAACTTGGATCCAATTAGGTTAAAATTCTTCTCATCACCATCTGGGAAATCAGATGAAAGTAATTAGAGAAAGAGACACTCTGGGGCCCACAGCTATAAGAGAAGCCATTGCCAGACTAGTAATATGTGGATGAAGACAATTAACATCCATTATTATAGGATGTCAGCTAACTGTAAATACATTGATAAGTCTTTGTAAGATGTGCAAAAGTAAGTTCAGATAACAATTTTATACAATTACAAGAAATCCTATTCCTTCATTGACAGACAATATAAATTAAACTAAAATAATGACTAATACTTTGAGCAATTAATTGAAGGAAATATCATATAAGCTGTACTTTTAAATTCATGTTTCTATTTCTCACTTCACACTTACATAAATATGCCATAAAATCCTGTTGACTTTTACTGCCATCATATCCCTAGAGTCTTGCCAATTTACTCCTCCTGCCACATTTGACCTTCGTCACCTCTCATTCAGAATAATAAACTTTAACTTTTTGTCTCTAGTCCTTACTACCAGCAATCCAGTCATTACATTGCATGTACAAAAATGTTACAAAATTTTAATACAATACCCAGGTTTAAAGGTCAGCCATGCTATCATGTTTTTCCCTTCAGGGTGCACAATATCAGTAGTGTGGCATTTAAGACTAACTGATCCAGACCCAGATTTCCTTTTCACAGCAATTTCCCTCATATACATACCTTAGCTCAGAATCAATAATTCACAGCTCTGTCAATTCACATGTTGTTACATCAAAGTCCCAAATTCTATCTCCTCAGAAAACTTGCCTATTCTAAGCTTTCTGATAACATTTATTTACATCTATATTTTGCTTGAGTCACTTCTATCATTTGGAACTAACCTTAGGTTTACTGTGCTTGATAGGGGCCTTCCAAAATCATTTCTTGTTTGGGCTTCTCATTTTCTTTAGAGAGTCCCATAGTGGTATCCAGATTTCTTCTACAACCATATTCTGAGTGTTCAATTGTCTCTTTTAAAATTCTGGATATAATTGAATGACCACAAATGAAGAAGGTAATGATGTTGCAAAGACATTGGAGAAGAACACACAAATGTCATTTTCCAGATGAATGTAATCTCTGCTCCATTGTCACTTGCTCTCAGCATTAACAATGTAAGTAGAAGATTTTGGTAGTTGAGCCTATGAGTTAAGATGGTAAGTATATTGAGCAATGTAAAACAAAGGGACAAAGGAATGCTTCTATCCAATGATGATACTCAATTTTTTAATGAAATATGGACAAAAACAATTCCCAAATTACCAATTTTGGTGAAAAATAGATTGGCTTGCTGGGTTTTGCAAGCTTATATAATTACTTTCCCAAATCATTCTTTAGAAAACAGGACACATCTTTCATTAAACATTTTAATGAAGTAGGTCACCTATTATTCACACCTGTTCAAATATATTTAAGTTTAAATATCTAACAAATAAAGGTAGTAGTACTATGAGAAATGAGAGATTTTTTAATAAGCATCTTGTTTATCATACTTAATGAAAGCAATATGAGCTCTGTGTATTGTCAGAGAAACTCCACTAAACTCTTAATGAGAAGATTATAATAAAATAATAAAATGCTCTTAGTATGGACTGCAGGAATATCAGTGTGTCATGTTATTCCAAATCTCAACACAATTACCTTATTTTATTTTATTTATTCATTTTTTTGTATATTTTTGGGGTTTGAACTAAGGGCCTAGATGCTGTCCCTGAGCCTCTTGTGCTCAAGGATAACACACTACCACTTGAGCCACAGTACCACTTCCAGTTTTTGCATGGGTAATTGAATATAAGATTCTCAAGGAGACATTTCTGCCTAGGCTGGCTTCATACCAGGATTCTCAGATCTCAGCCTCCTGAGTAGCTAGGATTACAGGCATCTTCTCTTATGTATGTTTCCTATGCCACATCTATTTATTCTCTTATGATTGGAACTTGGGTTGCTCTACATATATACTTAGTTTACATATTTCTATCTGTACACAGTAGTCTCTGTTTCTTTCTATCTCCAAACAGTTTCAATTCAAAATTCACCTCTCTTACATGGCTTCTTGACATATAAACTAATCTCTCCTAGTTCTAAAGTGCTGTAAGACTTAAGTTTTCTTTTAAAGATTTTTGTTCACTCTAACCAAACGTAAATGACATTAATTCTTTCATATTAGTGATAAACAGGGTGCAAAAGCAATTCCAAATTGATAGTTCGATAATATTTTAGCAAACAAAATTATATATTGCTTCTTGAAGTGATTTTGTATAGAAAGCACACATTCTATTGACATGTGTATAATTACTAGAATAATTTTAAGATAAACCCTTATTATTTTCTTTTTTTATACATACATGTTTTTATTGTGAAAATACCATACAGAGGAGTTACAATTACATGGGCAAGGTAATGAGTACATTTCTTATCATACATTGTTGCCTCCTCCTTTGTTTCCCCTATCATACCTCCCCACGACCCCCCCACGCCAAAGTTGTAAAGTTCGTTTTTTGACATAATGTCTTGTACATCTCATTGTTGCAATGGGTACACCTGTATCCCTATTTCAACAATTTATTATTTCCCTTCTCCTCCCCAAATTATACCAACATCAAATACAGTGAAAATAGGGGTTATACTGTGGGGGAGGGACATACAAAGCAACAAAGAAATCGTCTTATAAATATGTTAGAAACAATAGCAAGAAAGCAGTTCCTTCAACAAGCTTGCTGAACCCTTATTATTTTATATATAATATAATTTCCCTTAAAATAGTAATTGGCTTAGTGTGCATGGAACAGGTGCCCTGTTATTGTAAAGACCCTATTGAAATGATTTTTTCCTACTTGGTATTGAAGCATGAATCTTTGCAGAGGATACCACCACATATTAACTACAACTGTGCAAGAATGAGACTGAATATGTAGTAACTTGTAAACTGGATAATTCACAGTGCACACTTCAAAAGTAATTATAGTAGTGCGAATATCCGAATATGTTTCACTTCTTCAAATTCTATGTAGGAAATATTTTGTGGACATTCACATTATGTAAACATTCCTGTCATTAGCTATTTTGAAGGAAGTCTTCTAAAGCACTGAGCAGATTGTTATACATAGACCAGCTTCCCTCTCTCTAAATGTTAGTCAATTGAATAGTGTACTGAATTGAGACAAATGCTAACTTAAAATATAAAAAATGTGATTCATCCTTGTGGAAGGAATTTGGGTGTGAAAAATACAGAAACAGAAATATGAGACCCATAGGACTTTATAATCAGTGACTGTTCTTTCTTCACTATATGTCAAATGTTCCAGTGGCTATACTCCTAAGAAAACTGAGAAATGAGGGTTTTGAGCATTCTTAATTGTCATAGTCAGAAAATAAGAAGTCTGAGTGGTCATAGGAATTAAAATGCATAGAAAGAAGCTGAAGTCCAGATAATACCATCCTCATACTACTTGGGTTTGGTGACTATTGACATTTAAGCTAAGTAAAATTTGTTATCTTTTTGTAAGGGTAAGTGGCTTTGAACTTCCACTCAGGAAAAATCAATGGAAACCTGGAAAGAATTGGCTCTATGAAAGAAATAGAAGCCAGATCATCATGAGCAAAATTTGTTTTCTCCATTTGCTCTTATTCAGTTTTGTCTTTATGTGGTCAAAGATTCCTCTTATTGTTTTATTGTTTGGTTCACATTGAAATGGTGACATTTGTGTGGCTGCTATTCTCTTAGATTTTATCAATTGAAGATCTTTAATTATTATAACAATCACAAAAAGTGTAGCCAATTCAAACATCATCTTTCTTCTTGACAAACAGATATCCTCACACAGACATTTACCCATTGGCTCCTACCTATGATCATTCCTAGAAAATTCCATACATGGTCAGTGCTTTATTCCCTTATTTCAGCTGCTGGCAGTATGGTATTCAAAGGCATAGAGACCTTAAGAAATATTACAGTCTATTGCATTGCTGATGGGAATAATACAACCACTTGGAAAGCAGTCTGGTGGTACCTCAGCCACACCACTCCTAGGCATCTAACCTGAGCAACAGGAACCAGGATACAAGGACACATGTACCTCATTGCGGCACTGTTCAGAATAGCCAGGATATGGAAACAACCCAGATGTCCCACTGTAGACGGATGGATCCAAAAACTGTGGTACCTATATACAATGGAATATTATGCAGCCATTAGAAAGGACTAAATAATGACACTTGCAGCAAAATGGATGGAAGTAGAATAAATCATTTTGAGCAAGGTGAGCCAAGACCAGAGAGACAATAGTCTTCCTGATATGTGGAGGTTAAATGCAAAATGCAAAGAGATATGACAAAGTAAACAGGACTCAAGCAACAAAGGACCTCCACTCAATTTGTTGTATCATTTCTAAATGATTCCATGCTCTTGACCACATATATCATGATATATATATATATATATATATATATATATATATATATATGCACATCTGAGGGAAGCTAGGAGAAGGGTACATAATCAGAGGGAAATGGGAAAATATACTACAGCCCATCAGCTGCACTGGACATTGATGAAAATGAACTAAGCAACTCAAGGGCAGCAATGGGAGGGAGGGAATGAGAGGGAAAGAGGGAACAGTTTATACTAAGCAAAAGGAAAATAATGTACATATTACCCAATGTGGAAAAAATAGTTGTATTGTCAAAGCTCATAGAATTCACAGATATTATAGACTATGATAATGACAAGTTGCCATGTGAAGGTTAAAATGTGTTTGTGGCTTTAATTAAGTACCACTATCTCACAATACTGTAAAATTTGTGATTTGTGTAATCAATCTCAATAAAATTATTTAAAAAAGAAATATTGCAGAACTGAAAGTTGATTGTGTCTTAGTGAGTTTCATCACCATTTTGCACCCACCACATTGTTCTATGCCTATGCATTTTTAATGGTCTTTACAAATCATAAAATCTATGCAGAAAGAACAGTGTTACATAAATGATATTAAATGTGAGCAGTTTAAAAATGTATGCCTTGTAGAACAACAGCTTCAGGCTACTATTTGAAGAAATTGTTCCATGGTCTGATACCTTTGAGAAACTGAGTGTTTCATCTCCATTCTGAAAATTAGCAATTTACATTAGCACACTGTAGTCTCTGAAAATTACTTGTGATAGAAACCTGCATTTAGTTCAGTATTTCCCCAAACTTGCTTGTTTATACAACTGAGTGTTTTTTTTAATGTGTTTGTTTTGATTTGGGTTTTTGCATTATTGACTCCTGATCTCAGGAGATCTATGTTTCCATCATTATTTTTCAGATATACTTCTGGACTAAAATCCTCCTATTTTAGGCTTCCTGGATTGTGTGTGTGTGTGTGTGTGTGTGTGTGTGTGTGTGTGTGCGTGCGTGTGTGTGTGTGCGCGCAACTGTGACAGGGGACAGTGGGAGTTGCAGAGCTTGATCTCAGGGCCTGGGCACTGTCTCTGTGCTTTTCCACTGAAGTCTGGTGCTCTATCACTTTGAGCCACAGTGCCACTTCCTATTTTAGGCATCTTGTCATTTCTGGGATGACAGAGAGTTGCCACCATTCCTGGCATCTTCCTTTGAGATGGAGTCTCAGACTCAATCCCAGACTGGCTTGAAACCACCATCCTCAAATGTCAGCCTTCTAGTCGCTAGGATTACAACATCAGCCACTGGTTGAGGGCTTCATCAACTGAAATCTTCCCTCTGTCTGTCCCTCCCTCCCTGCCTCCCTCCTTCCCTCCCACCTGCCCTCCCTCCCTCCCTCTTTCCCTCCTTCCTTCCTTCCTTCCTTCTTTTTTCTAATTTTTATTTTATTGTAAAGATTCGATACAGAGGGGTTACAGGGGTTACAGTTACATGAGTAAGAGAATGAGTACATTTCTTGTTGAGCATTGTTACCCCTTCCCTTGTTGTTGTCCAACTATCCCTTCCTTTCCCCCTCCCACACTCTTTCCCCCCCAAAAAAATTGTAAAGTTTATTTCCAATATAATGTCCTGTGTGTATTGATGTTGCAATGAGTCATCTTGTGGTCTTGTTTCACTGTTTTGTTATTCCTCTTCCACTCCCCAGATTAGACAAATGTATATTCAAGATAGAGGGTACCAAAATCAAGTACAGTGACAATAGAGGATATACCATAGGGGGAAAAACATACAAAGGAAACAACAAAAAATCTCATAGTACATTTAAAACAATAACAATAAAGACATACCGCATGTGTCTATATCTTGGGGTATTTTCAATAATTAGTATACATATAGTATAATCTTTCAGATGAGCTATAAAGCTCAAAATCTATTTATATATGTCCATATAAATTGATGGAAAGTGAGTGAAATGAACCTCAAGATAAACATCATCTTATATGGTCATATGTACATAACTTTTTGAGCTTTTCTACTCAAGTGATAAAATTATTCTAGATGTATACTAATTATTGGAAATCAGGGAAACCATGGGACCTATATTTCTCTAGGCCTGGCTTACTTCATTAATACAATTTTTCCAAGTCTTTCCATTTCCTAACAAATGAGGCAGTGTCATTCTTTCTGATGGAAGCATAGAATTCCATTGTGTGTGTGTGTGTGTGTGTGTGTGTGTATCGTATTTTCTTCTTTCTTCCTTCTTTCCTTGCTTCTTCTCTTTCTTCTTTCCTTTTTTTTTTGAGCTAATATTATTTGGAACAACATTAAGAAAGCCTATTGTAATTTATCCTCTTTCTTCAACTAGGAAACTTAGTCACATCCTTCTCTGTTTGAAATACATCAGTAACTTTGCATTTTCTTCAAAGAAATAAACTTTATTTGCTTAATAAAGACCTTAATGTCTGCATCTTATCACCTCCATGTCTATATTCTCGCCATCATACATGTGATGAAAGAGATATAAGAAAGTGACTGAATTTCTTGGCCCTTTTGATTAGTTTATCTTTATGCCAATATACCCTTTTTCACCTGGGATTATTTTTCCTCTTCATAAGAATGATACTGAAATGTACTCAAATCTAATGTGTCTTTGAAGCCCTTTCCATAATTATTCCAGGCACAGTCCTATCTTATCTACAGCTTTCCCTGTTCATGCTCTGTGTTCCCTCATGTGATGCCATATATATTTTAGCTTGTTTATACTGTTTTCTCACAGTTCTTAATATTTTTAAAGAAGATTATTGGTTCCTTCCCTTATTCTTCCTCCTGTAGTAATTCCAAATGAATATGGGACCAAAAACAAAGAAATACAAAGACCTGGAAACCCTGCTCCATGCTTGCTTTTCCCATCCCTTCTATGAGTCAGATTGTCCTTAGGCTCTCACAGATTTTATCTCTCTAAAATGCCATGATAGAATCCTAAATATCCTTTTTCCTTTTGTTCTTTACATTTTTTACTCACTTCCTCACATAGAAATCAAAGCAATTGGTTTCAAACAATTCCAGTTCATAATTGATGTAAAGGCTTTTAATTTGAGCAAAACCCAAATTCCTTACATAGCACCCAAAAGACCTGCATACTTTTTTATCTGCTTCCATGTATAGCTACTTCTTACACCACTATCCCAAGTTCTCTACTCAGTACCAATGCAGTTTTCTTAACATTTGGAGCATTATTTTTCTCTATCATGGAATCTGTGAATAATCTGTCATCTACATGATGCACACTCACTTAACCAAGGGAGGGGTAAACTCTACATAAACTACAATTTTTCATTAGCTTAAACATGTCTAAGTTTTGCTTCTTTATTGGACATTTTCAACACTGTTGCTGCAGCAACTGAATAAATGAAATGATATGCTTTCATTTAACATAACTACTTGAATTATTGATGAACAAAAAAACCCTCACTAAAATAGTAATGTTTATTAATTGATGTATTGTTCCAATTGTAAATCACTATACTATCTCAAGGAATGTTTCTTTAAGCAATATTTTGATATTAAAAGAGAATCTTTTCATATTTGTTACAGTTCCATTATTGGCACAGGGTTCTTTCTGGTAAGTTTTGAATAAGGCAGTCTTCTGGACGTAGGCCATATAAATTCAAGTATAGGGAGGGTGTGAGAGGGTGGAGATGGGAAGGGATGGGAAGGGGAAACAAAGGAGGAGGCAACAGTGCTTGATAAGAAATGTACTCATTACCTTACCCATGTAATTGTAACTCCTCTGAATGGTATTTTCACAATTAACACTTAGTGGGAGAGATTTCATCACAGACTTCAGGACACAATAAAATATCTCTGTTGTGAAAACATAAGTATCAGGATTTAGGATGAATTATTTGTAGCCAACTCCTCAGTTGTGGTGAAATTTTATTTCCCCTTTAAGTGAGAACAGTCACTCAAATCTAAAGCTATAGTCATTGATTAAGTTGGTTAAGCTTCTCAGTGTAGTTTTAATATTAGCTGATAAATTTAAAAGTTCAGATAAAATCAACAAATCTACAGAAATGTAAAATATATCCAATTTTGAAAGGAAAAATATGCCTTTTCTCAATATCATTTTTGTTACCTAAACAGTGTTTCTGAAAGCTTCATATTCTGACTGATGAAATCCCAAAGCTTAATTATCACTGAAATGCTAATTTCTCACCTTCTTTAAAAAATGTATTTCTTCATTTACAAGACATCAAGTATGCAGTAGGAATAAGGAGTAGGTGATTCTCTAAGTCATAAATCCCATGTCCAGTTCACTCTGAAGCTGCCACTTACTAAGCCAAATATGTAGTGTCACAAGCCAAAGAGTCATGCATAAGTATTCCTTTTCAGATTTAAATTTTAAAATCTGATGTTCATGAGCATCAATTATCTTTCAAATGATGTTGAGTTAGTCTTTATTTTCTATATTGATAAGTAAATCAAAATTGAAAAAAATGTATCTCTGGAAAGAAAACCCATTTGAATCCTTATGTTGGGGCTCATTTCACCTAACATCAACTTATCTGACCTTTTTCTGCTTGTCTCAGACATATACTAGTCATTGCAAATAATGGAAACCATGGAGCCTATGTTTCTTTAGGCGTGGCTTACTTAATACAATTTTTGTCAAGTCTTTCCATTTCCTAACAAATGGGGCAAAGTCATTCTTTCTGATGCAGGCATAGAATTCCATTGTGTATCACCCTGCACCAGAATCAACTCCAAATGGATCAAAGACCTCGGAGTCAAAACAGATAATCTGAAAACATTACAGGATGGAACAGGAGAAACCCTAGGTCTCCTTGGCACAGGCCAAAATTTTCTTAAAAGAGACCCAGAAACACAACAAATCAAAGAAAGGTTGGACAAGTGGGATTGCATGAAATTGCAGAGCTTCTACATGGCAAAAGACATAGCTAGCAAGATCAATAGAAAGACCACGGATTGGGAGAAGATCTTCACTAGCCATACAATGGACAAGGGATCCATATCTAAACTATATTTGGAACTCAAAATTTAAATTCCCCAACAACAAATCCTCAAAGAAACAACTGCCCAATAAATACGTGGGCTAAAGACTTACAAAGAAACTTCTCTGAAGGAGAAAGAAAGATGGCCAACAGACACACGAAGAAATGCTCAACCTCCCTAGGCATAAAAGAAATGCAAATCAAAAACAATATTGAGATACCACCTCATTCGTTACATATTCTAAGTAGAAATGAGTTGACTTTTAAAATATTTTCCTAGACCTCACTATATTTTTCATCTATAAAAATGTCTGACATAGAGATAAGTATAAAGAAAAGAGCATAATGGAACAGAAACAAAAATATGCCTTCAATTCACACTGAGTCATCATCAATATGGATACTTGTTTCAATTACTTACTGAACATTCAGCATTTCCAAGAGTTCTAGACAATATTATTTAATTCTTAGAATAACAATGTACTTTCTGCTCAATTAAAAAATTCTAATTGTGAACTAGGCACATGCCTATATTCATACTACTCAAGAGACTGAGACTGGAAGATTACCCTTTGGATCCAATCCGCATAGAATGATCTGAGACTCCATTTCCTACTTACATGCAAACATCTGGGTCGAAAGTATGGCTCACGTGGTAAAGTACCAGCTACTGCAAGGAAGCCAGTTGAACACTAGATCCTGATTTTAAACCCCACTACCAATAAAAAATAAAATCTAAAAAAATAAATTCCAGCAATAGAATTTCTATCTCTGTTTAAATCAGATAAAATTAGAACTAACAGCATCATGCTGTGTAACTATTTGCTACTGTATTAAGGGAATGTTTTAGTGGCTGTGTGCATTGGCGTACATCTAATACATTGTTGTATATGTCTTTATAATAAGGTTTCTTTTTTTTTTACAAACTTTAGTCTACTTTTAAAGTGAATTTTCTGATTTTACATGGAATAACAAATGTGAAATCATGATGTGTCCTTTGATTCACTCTATTATAATACAAAATAATAACTACAAACAACGATTGCAAATATCATAGATGTAAAGGCTGAGTCTGTAAACTTCTAGAGTAAAACACAGAAATCTTTGTGGTCTTTCATTAGGCAATGTGTCTTAGATATGATATAAAAAGAATAACTCAAGCAAGGAATTAGTAATCTTATTGATTAGTAATTCTTTAAACAGGAGATCATTGGAAGATAATGGAGGAGAAGCTGGGGGCTAAGCCAGTCCTCCTGTTGAAACCAGTTTTAGTGTTCCAGTAGAAAAATCTAAGGCTAGAGAGTCACACCAAGTGTTTCATCATAATACAGAGAGTTCAGGCTGGGAAGTTGGCTCAGTGGTAGAGTGCTTGTCTTGCATGCATGAGGCCCTGGGTTTGATTCCTCAGCACCACATAAGCAGAAAACAGCTGGACATGGTGCTGTGGCTCAAGTGCTAGGGTGCTAGCCTTGAGCTGAAGAGCTGAGGGACAGGGCCCAGGCCCAGAGTTCAGGTACCATGACTGACAAAAAACAAAAACAAAAACAAAATACAGAGAGTTCGTCCAGAGAGGAAAAACTCAGGCAGCTTAGTTAAGGACACAAATTTTAGCACCCCTGTTCTCAGCAGTGGCAGCAGTGGTGGCTGTTGCTGCTGGCCACCATTATCAACAGAGAAAAGGACAAAGGCTCCAGAGGCCGTGCACAAGTAGATTCTACTCACTACCAGCAAGAACTGACAAGGAGGGAAAAATCTTTATCTACAGTCACAGACCTTGGACGTGAATGATCCCAAAACCAAAGGAAAGCTGTGAGTACACACAAGACATCCTTACTCATTCTCATGCAGCATCAGTGGGAAGGTAGCCCTTCCTCCACCACTGGAGAAGAACTCCATCTCTGATACTGACAGACCCAGCCAAAGCAACTAGTGTAACTCAGGCCTTGGAAGAAGACAATAGGAGCCATTCAACAAGTCAAAGGGATCTGACCTAATGCAGGGCTCAGATCCACCTCTTAGGGAAAGTTGCCCCTCCCAAACAGAGGCAGCTCCATGTAGGCCGGGCAGACCATGATACTTAGTGGGTAAACAGAGCCAGAGGCTACCCTACCCAGCTGCAATACAGGCAGCAACTCCAGCCCTAGAGCAATTGGAAATTTGTTACACATAAATTCTGAGATTGGCTGCAGGCTGGGCTGATTGAATCCCTCAGGAGCTAGTATATCAAGGTAAAGCTACTGACTGCAGACAGGCCACAGCCCTACCTACAACCTATTCCCCCTCACAGCAACTCCAAGCTAGAGGAAAAAGCCACCTCCTTCTTTTGTGATACTCAAAGTAGATTGCTGGCTGTCCCACTGAACTAGCCCAGGAGGAGGGACATAAATTCTGGGGTAATAGAGAGCTTTCTTCAGCCTGCTCAAACAATCTGATTTAAGAAACCAGCCAAGCCACATGACAACAAAACATCACAAGCAAGCAAACCAGTAACTCCACCACCAAAAGACTGATTAATACAGGGAAGACACTAGATCCTCATCCCGGGCCCCCCCCCCCACCCCGCCCGTCCAAAAAATATATCGAGAACTCCTTTTTTTTCCTACATAATTTTTTTTAAACTGGTCTATATTTTTTTCACTTTTATTTTAGGTTTCTTTTTTGTTTTTTTGGTTGTTGATGTTTCTTTTTTTGTTTTTATTTTTAATATTCTCTTTATACTCTTTTCCCTTTTTTTTTTACCTTACTTAATCACTGTTCTGTTCATCCCCAGATATATATCTGTCTTAAGTTATTAGATCTTATCCTTTATTGTGTACATACTTAATTCAGATATTGATTAATCAATTCACAAGCTCCCAGCCTTAATTCTGTTAATTGTAGAATTATTTCTTTATACTTACATAATTTTTAAGTGTTTCATTTAAATTTTTTTCATTTTTCTTTTTCCTTTTTCTTTACCTCTCTTCTCCTTTCCTTCTATCCCTGCCCTTTCTTTGAATCTCTCTTTCTCTCACATTCCCACCATACATTCCGCCAATCTTGTTTTTTTCTCACAATTCTCCCTAAACCTATTAATTTCTGGTTTGCTGACCTCTTCTTTGATTTTTCTTAGTCCACTGATCCTTAGCTGTTTGTTGTTGAACTAGATTGTATATGTTGAACTAGATTGTATCTGTACCCATTTTGACTAGACCAAACAATCTGTGTGCAACTACAGGGTTCTGGTTGATGCTTGCCTTAAAATAGTGTTGTAGCTCGGAATTGGTTTGGCTATCATACTCAAACAGGCTGAACAAGCAGAAACACACACACAAAAATGGCAAGTCCAGGTATTTCACCTCCAGCTCATGACAATCAGACAACTGAGCAGTCAATTAATAACCCAGAGCGAATTCTACAAACACTATTGGTAAACATGCTGAATGAAAAGTTTGAAAGCGAACCCTCACACTAACCCTAACCCTCACCATAACCCTACCCCTACCCCTCAGCCTAATGCTCACCCTAACCCTAACCCTAAACCTAATCCTAACCCTAACCCTCACCCTCACCCTCAACCTCACCCTCACCATCACCCTAACCCTCACCCTCACCGTAACCCTCACCATAACCCTAACCCTCACCCTAACCCTAACAAACAAACAAACAAAAAGAAAAGTTTGAAAGCCTGCAAAGGTCTCAGTGTGAGCATGATAGGGAAATTTGTGAGCAGAATAGGGAATTGTGTGATAGTGATAAGGCTAACCATATATTTATACAGGAATACCACCAGCATGATGAGGCTAACCAAAGATTAATACAGGAATATCGAAAGTATTATGAGGCTTATCTAGGATTAATAGATGAATTGCATGAATGGGATGAAAGTAGAAAAAGATTGATGGAGGCATTCATGGAATCCACAAACAGACAGCTAGAGGAATCCAGTGAGGGCCTGAAGGGAATGCTGAATTAAGCCCAAAAGAAGGAAAGGGAGTCCAATGAAACCAGAACCAATCAACTAAGGGATTGGAGAATGAACACTGTAAACCAAATTAAGGAAGTAAAGAAGTCCATAAAAAATCTAAAACAAAACTCCGACAAGAATTTGAAGCCACCAAAGCTGACCAATTTGAAGGAAAAGAAATAAACAATGAAGTACGAACTCTTGACAATAGGTTAGATCATGCAGACGATCAAATTTCTGGGACTGAAGACAGCCTAGACATAGAGAAAGAACAGACAATTATCCAAGACCAAATCCAAGAAATAAGATAGATTGATTCAACATTTAGAAGACACAATCAGAAGGCCTAATTTGAGGATAATGGGTGTAGATGAGCACCTTGAGACAGAAGTTAATGGTCTAGAAAGTTGATTTAACAATATCTTAGCAGAAAACTTCACAAACATGCAAAAAGATAGGCCTATTCAAACACAAGGAGCCCTTGGAACCCCAAATAGACCAGACCAGAACAGGACATCCCTACTGTCAAATTGGAATCTGCACAGGATCAATTCGGACCAAGAAAAGGATCCTTAAAGCTGTCAAGGAGAAAAGATCAATCATCTATAAAGGGAAACCAATCAGAATACTTTCAGATTTCTCTGCAGAGACAAAGCCAGAAGAGCCTGAAATAATGTGTTCCATACCCTAAAGACAAACAACTATCAACCAAGAATATTATACCCAGAAAACTCTCCTTCAAATGGAAGGTCAAAAATCTTCCACAACAAAGAAAAAGTGAAACAATATATCTCCACCAAACCATCCCTACAAAAAGTACTTAAAGATGTCCTACACATAGAAAAACAACAAGCACACAATAAAGGCAAAGAAACAGCCCCCAAACAGAATCCAAGAGGCATAGGAAGAACCCAGTTGGCACAACCCCCACGAAGTCAGGAATACCAACACCTCTCAGTCCTATCTCTCAATATAAATGGAATTAACTCTCCAATTAAGTGAAATAGACTGTCTAGTTGGATTAAAAAGCAAGAACCTTCTATCTGCTGCCTTCAAGAGTCACATGTTGTCCACAAAACAAACATATTCTGAAAGTGAAAGGCTGGAATAACATCTACTAAGCAAATGGCTCCCATAAACAGGCAGGAGTTGCAATCTTTATATGATATAAAATATTCAAATTAAAATTAGCCAGAAGAGATAAAAAAGGTCATTACATACTAGTTAAGGGATCTCTCCTTCAGAAGGATATTACAATTCTATGTATCTATTTACTAAATAACAGAGCACCCAAATTTATACAAGAAATACTATTTTCCCTAAAATCACACATAGCTATATAGACATTAATTGTTGGGGAATTTAACACACCGCTATCCTTGATGGATAGATCATCCCGCCAAAAACTCAACAGAGAAAACTTAGACCTAAGCATCTGAATAGATCAACTAGACTTAACAGACATCTACTGAATATTTCACCCAGCAGCATCAGAATACATGTTCTTCTCACCAGCACACAGAACATTCTCCAAAATAGACCACATTTTAGGTCACAAAACATATTCGTTCAAATTCAGAAACATTGAAATTATGCCCTGCATTCTCTCAGACCACAGAGAAATAAAATTAAAATTCAACACCAAAATTCACCAAAGAATACCGTATAATACATGGAAGCTGAACAACACACTGTTGAACAACCAGTGGGTCATAGAAAAGATTAGAAAGGAAATTTAAATGTTCATGATATTTAACAAAAATTAACATACAAATTACTGGCTCCTCTGGGACACAGCAAAGGCAGTACTCAGAGGCAAGTTTATAGCTCTGAGTTCCTACATCAACAAATTGGAGAGATGTGAAACCAACAATATAACAAGGTACCTGAATCTCCTTGTAAAAGAACAACAAACTAAACCCCAATCCAGTAGATGGAAACAAATAATTAAAATTAAGTCAGAATAAAATGAATTAGAGTCCAAAAAATCAACAAAGAGCTGATTCTTTGAAAAAATTAACAAAATTGACTGATCCTTAGCAAATATTACTAGAAAAAGAAGAGAACACACCCAAATAAACAAACTCAGAGATGAGAATGGCAATATTACCACAGAAAAAAACCAAGATTCAGAACATCATAAGGGAATACTTCTCAAACGTTTATGCTAATAAGCTTGAGAATCTGCAAGAGATGACAAATTTCTAGCTAATATTAACATACCAAAACTAAACCAAGATGAGGTAAACCAACTTAACAGACTCATATCAAGCACTGAAATGGAAACAGCAATAAGAAACTTCCAAACCAAGAAAAGCCCAGGACTGGATGGATTTACAGATGAATTCTACAAAGACTTCAAAGCAGAACTCACACTAATACTCCTCCAACTTTTCAATGAAATTCAAAATGAAAGTTCACTACCAAACTCTACGAAGCCTTCATAACCCTCATAGACCCATTTCTTTGATGCAAAACTTCTCAACAAAAGTTTGGCCAATCGACTTCAACAACTCATCAAAAAACTCACACACCATGATCCAACGGGATTCATTTCAGGGATGCAAAACTGGGTCAATATAAGCAAATCAATTAATATAATTCATCACATCAAGAAAAGCAAACACAAGAACCTCATGATTATCTCAATAGATGCAGAAAAAGAATTCAACAACATCCAACATTTCTTTATGATGAAAGCTCTGGAAAAACTAGGAATCCTCAATATAATAAAGGCTGTGTATGACAAACCTACAACCAGCATTATACTTAATGGAGAAAAGCTAAAGCCATTTCATCAAAATTCAGGAACGAGACAAAGATATCCACTCTCTCCATGTCTCTTCAATTTACTATTAGGATGCCTAGCGAGAGCAATAAGACAAGACACAAATATAAAGTGGATCCAGATAGGGAAAGCTGAAATAAAACTCTCAATCTTTGCAGATGACATGATCTTGTATTTAAAGAACCTCACAGACTCCACTCCCAAGATACTAGAGCTGATTCGAAACTTTAGCAAAGTAGCAGGATACAAAATTAACCCCCAAAAAATCAGTGGCTTACCTGTATGCCAAAAACGAGAAGAGAATGGCTGAAATCAGGAAAGCAACTCCTTTTGTAATAACCCCACAGAAAACAAAATACCTAGGAGTTAATTTAACTAACGAAGTGAAGGACCTTTATGTTGAAAACTTTAAAAATATGAAAAAGGAAATTAAAGAAGAACAAAGGAATTAGAAAAACCTCCCATGCTCCTGGGTTGGGAGGATTAACATCTTGAAGGCTATCTAACAATTCAATGAGATACCTATCAATATTCTAACCACATTCTTCAGTGAAATAGAAGAAGTGATTCAAAAAGTCAAATGGAACAATAAAAGACCCCGAATAGCAAAATAACCCTTGGCAGAAAGAACAGTGCTGGAGGAATTGGCAGAAAGAACAGTGCTGGAGGAATAATACCAAATTTCAAACTCTACTTCAAAGCGATAGTAATCAAAACAGCTTGGTACTGGCACAAGAACAGACCTGAGGACCAATGGAATAGAACTGAAGAACCAGAAATGAACCCACAGACCTAATCTTCAGTAAGAGAGCTAAAAAATGGAATGGAAGAAAGACAGCCTCTTCTGTAATGGTGTTGGAAAAATTGGTTAAACACTTGTAGAAAACTAAAGCTAGATCCTTATATATCACCCTACATCAGAATCAACTCCAAATGGATCAAAGACCTTGAAATAAAAGCAGACACCCTGAAAACATTACAAGAAGGAATAGGAGAAACTAGGAATAGGCTGAAATTTTCTTAATAAAAATCCAGAAACACAACAAATCAAAGAAAGGTTGGACAAACCGTGATTGCATGAAACTGCAGAGTTTCTGCCTGGCAAAGAACATAGCAAGCAAGATCAATAGAAAACCCACGGATTGGGAGAAGATCTTCACTAGCCATACAATGGACAAGGCTCTCATATCTAAAATATACGTGGAACTAAAAAAATTAAATCCCCCAACAACAACCCTCAGTGAATCAACTGAAGAAATGTTCAACTTGTTTAGCCATAAAAGAAATGCAAATCAAAACAACATTGAGATTCCACCTTATCCCAGTTAAAATGACTATAAACAAGAAATCTAATAACAACAGATGCTGGAGGGGATGTGGACAAAAGGGAACCCTACTGCATTGTTGGTGGGAGTGTAAAATTGTTCAACCACTCTTGAAAGCAGTATGGAGGTTCCTCAAAAGACTCCATATAGAGCTCCTCTATGACCCAGCAATCCCATTTCTGGGCATTTACCCAAATGATCACAAACAAGACCACACTAAAGCTACCAGCCCAGCTATGTTTATTGCAGCATTATTCACCATAGCTAAACATGGAACCAGCTCAGATTCCCCTCAGTAGATGAATGGATCAAGATAATGTGATATGTGTGTGTGTGTGTGTGTGTGTGTGTTTGTGTGTGTGTGTGTGTAATGGAATTCTATGCCTCCATCAAAAGAATGATACCACTCCATTTGTTAGGAAATGGATAGACTTGGAAAAAATCATATTAAGTGAAGTAAGCCAGACCCAACCTAGGTCCCATGGTTTCTCTTATCTGCATAAACTACTCTATGTCTAGTACAGGTAGGAGAGTTTAAAAGCTTTGTATGTATGACTATATAACCTGATGCTAAGTGAAACGAACCCCAGTAGGGACAGAAATAATTGTATCTTTCTTGTTTATTTTTTAAATGTACTTATAATGTACTATGTGATTTTTTGTTTGTTTCTATGTACTTCCCCCATGGTACAACCCCTGTTTTCACTATATTAAATTCCAGTGCCCTGCATCTCGTATATGCATTTTCCTAATTTGGGGAGGGGATGGGAAATAACAAAATGCTGAATAATGATACAGGATGACCAATTGTAACACTGAGATGTACAAGACACTATGTTGAAAATGAACTTTACAACTTTGCCAGCGTCAGGGGGAGGGAGGAGTTGGGGAAATGGGGAAGAAAAGGATGATAGGGGAAAAACAAAGGAGAAGGTAACCATGCTCAAGAGGAAATAGACTCATTACCTTGCTCATGTAACTGTATCCTCTCTGTATACTACCTTTACAACAAAAATATATTTAGAATAAAATTAAAAAATAATTTAACAAAAATATGGAATCATTAATTTTATTAAGTTAATAATAAATCAATTAAGTGCTGGGCTGGAAATGTGACTTAGTGGTAGAGTGCTTGCCTAGCATGCCTGAGAACCTATTCCTCAGTACCACATAAATAGAAAGGGCTATAAGTGGCACTGTGGTTCAAGTAGTAGAGTGCTAACCTTGAGCAAAAGAAGCTCAGGGAGAGTGCCCAGGCTCTGAGTTTAACTCCCGGACTGGCACCAAAATTTTTTTCGAGTGCTGCCCCTAAATCAGTCTTCTATGGAAATAATTTTATTGATAAAAATCTAATTCTTGAATACTTACTGTGTTTTGTATGCATTTACCTTCTTTGAGATTCACATTAAGGGCATCCAGAACAGTGAGTGCCTTGTATTTTCATTTGAAGGATGGAGAAATTCAGGTTCATCATGTTTGGTTCCAGATCATGACGCTAATGGATGATTCTATACTTTCCATTTTACTTGTGTAAAATTGACTAGTGCTGGACTAGTCTTCATATTCTCTCCATCATTATTAATGATGATACATAGCTTCTGGAAAACAATGCTTTACAAAAATCCCTTAAACAAGTCATCAGATATAAAACTTAAAATTACATATAAAACTATCAGATATAAATTCAAAGTTTGGTATCTGGCATGGCCAACTATGACTTGAAAACTTGAGGGTCATTTCTATATTTGCTGGGGATCACAACATCTCCTTGTCATGGAAAGATCTAGAACATTGACTGGATGCGGATTCTGAGTGAATAGAACAGTCATTGATTCTAAAGTGCTTACTTCCATTTGGGTAGGAACCAAGCAAACAGGAAAATATAGCTAACCTATTTCACTATTGTATGAAAAACCCAGGGAAATTTTCAGATCTATAGTTGAAGGATTTTCAGAAGTTGATTAATTTTGAAGTACAGTTTGTATGATATAGACACATAATGAAACCGCTCATATTCTGTCTTTCTTCAGAAACTTACTCAAAACTTCATCTTGCATTCATTTTGAAGGTATATTTTGAATCTCTCCCATAGTTAATAAATTTAAAAGTGGAATTTATTTCTGTTAGTTACTAGTGTTATCCTGACATTCTGGAAGAGTCAAGACTCACTTGAAAAATTATATTTACCATTTGAGTATATGATACAAGTACAAGATGCAAATGGATCTTATAATATACAAAGCTGCAAGTTTTCTCTATTTCTTAACTGTAGGCTCTCACGTTTCTCTTTATGGGAATCATCACAATGTACAGTCTCTGAAGGATGTTCCTAAGTGTTATTTTAATTTCTTAGTAGGTGCATTGTAAATGCAATGAGATTTATATCTTGAAAAATCTTCTCTAGTTAAAACTCTCACTTAAAGAATGCCCTCATATTTACTTTCCTTTATCTTTGAGTACTCATTGGATTGAAATTCTCATCAGATTCTAGGCACTCTATAGCAATTATTAAAAGTAGAACACTTGAAGAAAAGATAATGAACTACTGAAGAAGTGGGGCTTTTTATTTTGTTGTTGTTTGGCTTCAGTAAAGAGTTCAGAATAAATAAGACGTAGACCCTAACACTGAATTACTATACCTGGAAGGCAGCAAAAAGGATTTAGAAGACAGGCACCAGTGGCTCAAACCCTAGCTACTCAGGAGGCTAAGATTTTGGGACTGAGGTTCAAAGCTAGCTGGACAGGAAAGTTCAAGAGACTCTCATCTCCAATAAACTACTCAGAAAAAGGTGGAAGTACTGCTGTAGCTCAAGTGGTAGACTGCTAGCTTTGTTCCTGAGCAATCTATAGGCTAACTTTAAGCCCCAGGACTAGGATTTTTCAATTGTTTTCTTGCCAAAGATAGTGAGCCACTAGTAGAGTAGCTAGCAGAGGTTTGGACAAAATACTGAACAGATGTTTCAGGTCATTTACCTAAAAATAGTGTGACTTTACATAAAGTAATGTGGCATTTTTCCATATCAGGAATTCATATATTTTTGGAACCAGGAGTCTAAAATTTTGTATATCTTAAACTCAGATAAGCATTAAGCATAAATAGGCTTCAACTCACCAAACATTGATGCCATGTGCCCTTACATTCCAATATTGAATTTTTCATCTGTAAGTGACAGTATTTAGCGATGAGATTTTTAGGAAGTGTGTGGATCATGTGGGTGGAATATTCATGAATAGGATTAATATCCTCATAAAGGAGACCACAGAGAACTTCTTGGCCTTTTCCCAAATATGAAGACCCAGGGTGAAGATAGCTGCCTGTCTATGAACCAAGATGATCCCTGAGCAGAAATGGAATGTACTTAATCCTTGATCTTGAGTTCCAAGTTTCCACAACTTGAAGCTTGCAAGCAATTCAGTTTAGGCTACTTTCTTGCAGTAATCTGAATGGACTAAGAGAGACTAAACTAAGACACAGGCCTATAAACAAATAAACGTAAAAAAAAACACAAATACATTCTGTTTGTTGCCCCCCAGGGGGAGCTGAAACCTTATAAAGTTTCTAACAAACAAGGGACAGCTTTTACTGGAAGATTCCTTTTTTTTTTTTTTATTGATTTCTAGTCTCCTCAAATATACTGTAAAGACATTCCTAGTCAACCATCTCCCAGAATCCACTGAAGCCTGAAGGTAATAAAATAAAACTTGCTGTTACAACAGTTTCCTGGATGACTGCTTCTGGAACTGGACAGCCTAGTTTGCTTGGTTAGGGAGGTATAAGGTTGATTGTGATTTGGGTGATTATTCTGTTTTGATTATTCTGTTTTGTAATTCAGCAGTCTATGAATGTGATTTGTTTCTGGAGTCACTTGTTGGGCACTGTCTTCACCTAGTTTGATTATGTTCTAACTTCTGTTTTTCAGCCACTCCTGCTAAGAACCATATCCAGCTCTCATTAGAGACAAATGCTAAGTGTGCTAACTACTAAGGTTCTGTCCACCTTCTTTCTGATGACAACAACCTCATTAGCATTCTAATGTCCTGTTGTCCTCAGAGTTGTGCCTTCTTCCTTTGATGCCAACACTCACCTACCTACTAGGAAGGCTTAGAATCTCTGTGGTTTGGGAAGAAATGAAGACACATAAAATCTATATTTGTTTTTGTTATATATGACGTGTTCAAGTCTACTTACAGAGGTAATTGAACCTGAGACATCTGGTGCTCAATAAAACAAATGTAGATGCCAAGTGCAGGTTGTCATATGACACATTTCAGGAATGGTAATTGTGTGATGTTAAGAACCTTATTAAGGTCGATGATAACAAAAAAACTAGGGGAGTGGGTAGGTCTCTGCAAAATTGATCGAGAGAGAAAACCCCGTAAAGTGGTTGGTTGCACTTGTGTAGTTGTTAAGAACTATGGCAAAGAGTCTCAGGCCAAGGATGTCATCAAAGAGTACTTCAAGTGCAAGAAATGAACAAATAAAAAAGTTGACCTTTAAAAAAAACAACAAAAAACAAAGAATGTATAAGACCAGGCACTTGAGAGGTTGAAGAGGGAGATTTGAAGAACAGGCATTTCACAGTTGAGGAAGGCAGACCAAAAATTCAAAGCCAATTTGAGCTATATGTTTCACCTATACAATAAACAATCAGAAGATATCTGTTTGCCTAACAAAAGCATCTCTTCTTTTGTTTTCTAATAGATGAAAGCTTTTCCTTGGTCTGTCTGTCTCTCTGTCTCTGTCTGTCTGTCTCCCCCTCTCCCTCTCCATCTCCCTTTCCCTCTCCTTCTCCTTCTCCCTCTCCCCCCTTCTCTCTCTCTCTCTCTCTCTCTCTTTCACTGGTCATGGGGCTTGAACTCTGGGCCTGGGAACTGTCCCTGAGCTCTTCAGCTTAAGGAGAACACTCTACCACTTGAGCCACAGCACCACTTCCAGTTTTCTGGCAGTGAATTGGAGTAAGAGTCTCAAAGACTTTCCTGCCCGGGCTGGCTTTGAACTGCAATCCCCAGAGCTCAGCCTCCTGAGTAGCTGGCATTACAGGCATGAGCCACCAGCTCCCGGCTGGTTTCTTACTGGAAGCACTATTACTAATGCTAGATAAATGCAAGGTAGAGGAAAGATAAATAGATGATAAATAATAGAAGATAGATAAAAGTTAAGAAATGATATAGATAGATAGATGATACATACATAGATACATAGCTAGATGGAGAAGAGTTACAGCATTACTTCTTGTAGTAGTCTATACAATTTTATGTAAAAAGAACTTTCTATGTCTTTGTTTCTGTCTTATGCATGCTAGGACAGTGCTCTACCATTGAAGTGTATCCTCAGCCTAGAAATACTTAACAGTGCAAAACATTGTGGTATTACTTGGCGGTCCAATAATGACTGTGACCATATTCTATTTTAAAATGTCTGAGAGTAAATGTGGAACATAATGTGAAAACAACAAGAGGATATGTTCCCAGAGAAGGGTATTCGATAGACACAAGAGAAGACAGAATGTCAGGTAGCCAGGAAACAATGGTTAGCAGAAGAACGAAGCATACCTGAAAGGTATCATTTGCTTAAGAAGTAGCAAGGGTAAAAAGGGAATAAAGAAATCTGAGTAAGGTTTTCATATTTACCAAAGAACTTGATGTTGCTTGATCAAATACGTGAGGTGGGATTGGCTATTAACCAGAGTCTGCTCATGAAAAATTGCATGTGCTAGACCAATGCAGTTAGGTTTATTGCTTATATAGCCCACTGAGAGAAACCAAAGAATTGCATTAAGGATGGATTTAGGGGGAGATTTATGTATGGGACACCTAGGGGATGTAGTTAGACTAAGGAAGCTGTAAATGTTAATACACACCGTGGATTGTGTTTTACCAAAGTCCAGTTAGAAATACAGAATTCAACTCTATTTTGTTTGTTGCGAAGATCATATTTTTTGTTTGAAGTGATTTTTCATATTCTAAGAAATAGAGAAATCATAAGTGCTACAAATGTCAACAAGATGATTAACTCAAGTAATGTTTTCAAAACGACTCAAACAGTCCTCAAGGCATCAAACGTGAATGCAAAATATTAGTTTTGAGTGTTCAATACATAATTTCAATGCAATTTTATTTACATGAAAGAAAAATAAGCCATTGTTCATTAGGTAGAATGCTAATTAATATCTGAAGCTTAACTGTTTTTTTGGGGTCCGGTCGTGGGGCCTGAACTCTGGGCCTGGGTGCTGTCCCTCAGCTCTTCAGCTCAAGGCTAGCACTCTACCACTTGAGCCACAGCACCACTTCCGGCTTTTTTTTTTCTGCTTATGTGGTGCTGAGGAATCAAACCCAGGGCCTCATGCATGCAAGGCAAGTGCTCTACCACTGAGCCAACTTCCCAGCCCTAACTTCAAGTTCTCTAAGCAAGTTATAGCATAGATGTATCTGAATAAAGGCAGGCAGATATTTATTTAACCTGGTTTATAGATTCTCTGATTTATATTGTAAGCCAAATAAAAACAACATTTTCTACTCTCTTCCTTTTATATTAATCCACTTTCTTATGACAGAAAGTTCATTTCTCACACTGAAAGACTTTGAAAATTGTTTTTTAAGAAAAGAATAAACATGCTTAGAAGATAGATTTATAATTAACAATCGGACTCCTCTATATATTATCCATGTAAGAAATATTTTAGTAATATATTTCTGAGAATATAAAATAGTTTAAAAAATAAAATATTTACATCCAAGTGCATACATAAGAGACTACAGGTTTTCTTCACTATTGTACTTAATCCTTCAATAAATTGTACTTAATCCTTCAAAAAAGAGTAATTGTATATGATAATGAAGTACATTTATTTAATTCTAAGATGTTTCTTAACTCTTCTAATGATTTCACTGGCCTTAATAGTAGCAGAACAAAGTAACATAATTCTTGTTATTGTAATTTTTTTAAATTGGTTGTGTGGCTTGAACTCTTGGTCTAAGCATTGTCCCTGAGCTCTTCAGCCAAGGCGAGCACTATACCACTTGAGCCATAACACCACTTTTGGTTTTCTGGTAGTTAATTGAAGATAAGAGTCTCAAGGACTTTCCTGCCCAGACTGGCTTTGAACCGTGATCCTCAGATCTAAGCCTCCTGAGTAGCTACTAGGATTACAGGTGTGAATCACTGGAACCTGGTCCATTATTGCAGTTTAAATATTACCATCTATGTTATAATTGCTATTTAAACATATTAGGATTAATATTGTTGAACTCAGGGTAGTAAAGGAACTTCTTCTATATACACAGGGAAGACTGGGAGATTGGCTCAGACACTTGGTAAAATATGGTTGAAAGACAAGAGGGATAAAAAAGGTAAAAAAGGCTAGACACCAAGAACAGAAGTATGGACTGCTCTAGAGATCATCAAGGACATTTCAAAGTCATTATAAAATCATACAATCAAGATCTCATCTTGGGGCAGATAATGAGATAATGCTGACTTTAGATGTACCTTTTTACACACAGAGCAATTTTGCAGAAACCACCTGTAACTGTTGTTATATTTACTAGATGACAATGTTTTGTCCTATCTTAAATATACCATTTGGTTTTTGAAAATTATCTACTGAATCATACCTATTATATTTCCTTAGTCCAACTACATGTTCGGTTAGCCCAGAAACAAACATTCCCTTATTCGCAGCCTGCAATTCTTTTGTTTCTCTCCTTGGATTACATACACATTAAAAGCAACTGCTTTGGTATGTTCATGCCCAAACTTGGACATTTAGATATGAAACTATAATTAGTAGACTTCAGTTACTAATTTTTAGAAACCAAATTGTTTTTTCAAGATTTCATGTAATGGTACCACTCCAATAGAAATAACGCTGGGGGAAAGATTGCTTGAGCAAAACTGTTCTATTTGTAGAAGGTCAGCAATATCTGTGCTCCTTATGATGGGGGTCTTGATCATTGTTCAAATACCATTCCTGAAATGAAACTTAATGATATGCTATCTGGAACAATTTAACATGTTTATTATCTACAAACCACTATGCCAAGGGAGTTTCCAGGCATTATCTATTTTATTCACAACAAGACTATTCGCAGAAATGCATTGTTGAGGAAAAAGAAGTTATTCCAGGTCAGAAACTTCATACTGGTGAGTCAAGATTCAAATCAGGTCTATCAGAACCCGATGTGACATTTAGCCACTGTTAAGCCTTGTTCCTTAGGAGCTCATATCTGGAAAAAATTTCAAGGTGACTTTTACTTGTAATTATTAAAATACTAAATAGGAGTTAGCAAGGAACAGAGCACTTATTTCCTTTTCATTAGTAATCACATTGTCTGCAAGATTCTTGTACTCTGACACTGAAAACAAGGAGAGCAAAAAGCAGAATCAGACACGTGCTCATGTCAAATGAGCCTATAGAAGGAGTGAGCATTAGCAGTTAACTCAACAACCAAGATGTCCCTCAGTAGATGAATGGATCAAGAAAGTGTGATAGATGTGTGTGTGTGTGTGCATATACATATACATATATATATATATATATATATATATATGAATTCTATGCTTCAATCAGAAAGAAAGTTACCACACCATTTCTAAGGAAATGGAAAGACTTGGAAAAAAATCATATTAAGCAAAGTAAGCCAGACCCAAAGAAACATAGGTCCCATAGTTTCCCTTACTTGTAATAACTAGTATATGCCTAGGATAATCTTAGCAGATGAGCAGAATATCTCAATAGGTATGTACATAAGACCATATAAGATGATGCTAAGCGAAATGAACTCCAAGATATGAAAACAATAAGATTTTCTTTGTTGTTGTTGTTTTAAATGTACCATGTGACTTCTTGTTTCTTTGTGTGTTCTTCCGCCTATCAACTGTTGTCAATATATTTGATTTTGGTATCCTGGTATTATACATATATTTATTAGAATGAGGGAAGGGAAGGGGAACAACAGAACGGTGAGACAAAGGACAAGGGGAACCAATGCAACAGCGATATACACAAGACAGTATGTTGGAAAGGATCTGTACAACTTGGGGAGGTTGGTGGAGAGGGAAAATATGAGAAAAATGAGGGAAGGGCTCACAAGTTTGACAAGAAATGTACTTATTACCTTAGTTATATAACTGTAACCCCTCGTGCATCACATAGACAATAAAAAAAAGAAAAAAGAAAAGATAAAAAGGAAGTCATCTCAAAAGAAATCAGAAAGAAAAAAAATCCACCTTAGAGACAGCAGGAGCTGGAATTGAGAATAGGCCTTAGGACAATTAACTGGACAATGAATCGAAAGTCATCAAGATCTGGGCCAGTACAAGCTGCATTCCCACAGCAAAATTGCTGAGGCTTTCTGCAGGACACTTTAATAAACTCTGTTCTTTCTTAATTGTCAGATGCAGCATACTTTCATGAAACTTCAGGAGAGGCATTAGATAGATAAGGGAAAAGAGCAGAGGGTGAGACAATTGAAACTCAAACAAGGATACCAAGAAGAAAAAACACAGAAATTACATTCTTGTTACCCTACTCATGTTATCTATCTATCTACCTATCTATCTATCTATCTATCTATCTATCTACCTACCTACCTAGCATCCACTGATTCATCCATATGATGTGGATTCTGACAATAATTTCTAAATTAACTTATGTAATATCATTAATTGTCCATCTACATACCAACACATAACATGCCTACAAAACAACAACAACAAAAAAATGAGAATCATGACCTGTGAATATTCAAGACAAGTAAAAAAAAATTCAACCCAGGGGGAAAACCAAGTAAAATAATTGAGTGTGGACATGGATTTAATGTAAGAATATATATATATATATATACATACATATACATATATATATATATATGTATATATTTGGTCATGGAGCTTGAACTCTAGGCTTGGGCACTATCCCTCAGCTCTTCAGCTCAAGGAAAGCACTCTACCACTTGAGCCACAGCACCACTTCCAGTTTTCTAGTGGTTTATTGGAGATAAGAATCTCACAGACTTTCCTGCCCTGGCTGGCTTTGAACAGTGATCCTCAGATCTTAGCCTCCCATGTAGCTAGGATTACAAGTTTGAGCCACCAGTGCTCAGCTTGTATATATATAATTTTTAAAAATTAAAGTTAGGAACCAGAAAAAATATAAGTCTACTATTCACATAGATGAAGAGTAGAAAATGACCAGTGGCCCATGCCTGTATTCTTAGCTACTCAGGAGGCTGAGATCTGAGGATCATGATTTGATGCCAGCCTGAGCAGAAAAGTCCGTGAGATTCTTATCTCCAATAAACTACTCAGAAAAAGCTGGATGTGGTGCTGTGGCTTAAGTAGAAGAGCACTAACCTTGAACACAAAGAGGCTTGGGGACAGTTCCCAGGCCAAGGGGCTTAAGGACAATACCCAGGCCCTGAGTTCAAGCCCCAGGACCGGCACACAAAAAAATTAGCAAACAATTGTAATTGCATCAAGGAATGGAAAAGAAAATATGGCCTATAATTCCATAATCTGGGACATAAATTCATTTACATTGGTCAAAATACTAAATGACAGTACTACAATAGAAAAAGGAAAAGAAAAATCTTATACACACTATTTAGTAGTTGGAGGTAAAAGACCTGACTTTCTAAACTTCTAAGAATTTTCAAGTTTTCTATTAAGAAATACACATTGGATTGAAAATAGACTTCTTTTTACAACATAAGTACTCAGATATAATATAAGCTTGAAAGAAAATTGACTGTAGAAATTCATAACTATTTGGAATTAATGATACAATTAAGACTTTTTTAAACCCAAATCACTTATAAATATTTTGCAATATGAAGTGTTCTTTAAAATAAATCAATAGTATAACTGTACTAAGAAATTCTGGTAAAGGCTGAGCTAGGAAAGATGTACAATGTATGAATAATTTTGCTAAGGTTATCATGACATTAATTCAAATATATCTGATCATATAATATATTTATCGAAATGAACTCCAAGAAATGGAAATCGATTTTTTTCATTGCCATTTTTTAAATTTTAGTTTGTGTTATTTGTTTACCTGTCTTTGGGAGAGTGGGGGGGCACAGAAAGGGAGGGACAAACGGTGAACAAACTAAATAGTGGTACTCACTAGATACTGTGTTGAAATTGAGCAATATAACTTGTGGCTGGGAATGGGAGGGAATAACTGGGAGAGAGCAAGGGAAGGAGTGACAATGCTCAAAAGGCTATGTGCTCATCTGTACTCTTTATCTGAGTTATATAACGGTAACCCTCTGTCTATCACCTTCACAATAACAATAAAAATGCCAAAGAATGAAAGAGCTACATTCAAATAATAGCAAGAGAAATCATACAGAAAGCTTTTGTAATTCATACATTCAGGCTTCCTTGTAAATAAACAAAGTAGACTTTGGTAAAAATTTTACACTCTAAATGTCTTCTTTTGGTGAAAGGGGCAAATTGGATATGACAGGGACATTAAGATGGTTCTTAAATTTTGAATCATGTGAAAATAAACAGAAGACTTATTGTAGTCAGTTTAAAAGCCCTCTCAAAAATAGCACACTCAACAAAACTAAATGCAAGTAACCACTGAATAGCAACCTACAAGGACCTGCCATATCAATACAGCCATGTTTAAATAAAGTGGTTGAAGAAGATAGGGTGAATCTGGGAAATACACATGTCATTATTGACAAGTCCCCATTTGCCAAGAATGGTATTTCATTCATGCACTGAAACTCAGGCCAAGACAATGTCAGCAGAACTGACAAGAGACTTCAAAGGCTCACAGAAAGATACACGCCAACGTCCACTAGAAATCTGGAAATGCTGAGGGTGTTGATTCAAAATCTCTCTCATATGACTTGTTTAAGTTTCCTTCTTACTAAGCTCACAAGGCAATGATGTGAGTAGAGTGCAAATAGAGTATGACTTAGAGGAAAAAAAGGAAAAGAAAAGAGAAAAACAAATTTAAAACAAAGAAAACAGTTAAATTGATGGAAATAAGGGGAGCAGGCAGTCTTCAAGAATGGAGAAGTCACTTAAAACAAAGGAACCAAAACAGCAAAAACAAAACAAAAAACCCTCTTCTCCATTTATCTGTCTTTGGAGGTAAGGGGAACACAGAAATAGTAGGACAAAAGTTGAACACATGCAGTAGTGGGTATCACTAGGCATTATGTTGACAATGAACAACACACCTTGTGGGTGAGGACAGAAGGGGAAAACTGGGAGAGAGTGAAGAAAGCAGTGATATTGTTCAAAAAGAAATGCACTCATTACCTGACTTAGATAACTGCAACCCCTCTGTACATCACCCTGATAATAACAATAAAAAGATGCATAAAAAATTGTGGAAACTAGGCATCTAAGAGAACTTCATCAATACAACATCAATACAATAAAGAAACTTAATTATTTAAAAAGAAACCCAAGGGAACAATAACAAAGAAAAATACAAGCAAATATTATGTAAAATGTAAATGTATTATGTAAAAGTTTTATCAGAAGAATGCAATGAGTAAAATAACTCAATATAATTAATAAAGATGTCAGGAATATGTGCCAACCAGCAGATGAAAATTATTTCAAAAGTAGATTAACATATGAAAACAAGCTGGGCACCTGTAGCTCATGCCTGTAATCCTAGCTACTCAGGAGGCTGAGACCTGAGGATCACGGTTCAAAGCCAGCCCAGGCAGGAAAGTCCGTGAGACTCCTATCTCCAATAAACCACTCAGAATACTGGAACTGGTGCTGTGGCTTAAGTGGTAGAGTGCTTGCCTTGAGCTGAAGAGCTGAGGGATAGCGCCCAGGCCCAGAGTTCAAACCCCATGGTTGACAAAAAACAAAAACAAGGAGCTGGGAAGGTGGCTCAGTGGTAGAGCGCTTGCCTTGTATGCATAAGGCCCTGGGTTCTATTCCTCAGCACCACATAAGCAAAAAGAAAAAAGCCGGAAGTGGTGCTGTGGCTCAAGTGGTAGAGCGCTAGCCTTGAGCTGAAGAGCTGAAGGACAGCACCCAGGCCCAGAGTTCAGGACCCACGACCAGACCCAAAAAAACAAAAACAAATACAAAAGAAAACAAGCAACAACATAAAAACCCAAAAACCAAAAATAACAACCAAAAAAATTGGAACAGATTTTAAAAATTAGCCAAAGTCACTTTGGAGGACAGCCCATTATTCTGAACACTGGTAAGTGGAGGAGTATTTATACGCATACAATACTGTAAATGTCCAGAATTTCTCAGTAGTGAGAAATATTTCTATAAAAAGTAATAAATCAACTAGAAGTTAATGGGGGAATCAAATTATAATCTGTCAAATACCAATAGTAAATTTAAGCAATAGTCACTGATTATTGCTAATACTAGCAAGTAAAATAGCTGAATTATTACTTCATAATATAATGTAATGATAAATACATCATGCCAAGAAGTTTCATACAATGATAGTTATGCATTGTTTTACTCCTAATTAATACAAATGTAACTATGAGGGATGTCCTATAAATTATATTATTGCTAAAAAATATCCAATACCTTTAATAGGTAACAGGAAATACAAGAAATAGAGTTACATTTTGAATCATATTATGAGGATGCAATCAGGAAAACTAAAAGTTCAAGGTAATTTAGAATGAAAGGCAACTTGATTGCTTCAATAAGGACAAAAAATTAAATGTAAGATAAAAATGGATGATACACATCTGTATCTTTAAAGAATCTTAGAAATATATAAATGAAATGCAATGGGCAAAACTTGTTAGAATTATTCACTCAAAATAGATATTTCCCTCATCATAACGATCAATTAACAAAACAATCAACAAGTAATTTATATTGCCATTTGATTGAAAGATCAACTCTTTGGATCTTCTAGACCTTTATTTTTAGTTTCATGACCATTGACCTCAGGCAAGCCCTATCACCTACTTGACCTCACTGTTCTCTTGTTTAGAATGCTAACATGGTACATGTTTTCTCAAACTTTACTTTTAATTCTTCCCTGAAGTATCAACTAAATTATAGCTCTAGACACACAAGTTACACGTCCACAGTCCTATAACACATAGTGTAATACAAAAAAAGTAAACAGGTCCTCAAATGCATAGGTGTTTACCATGTTTTATTTACCTACATTCTTATTCTACTTTCTTTATGAAAGGAGTTTTGTTCTATCCTTGTTTTAATGAATGATAAACTGAGACCAAAAATGTAAGCTGGCACATTTTTCAACTTCTATAATGTATAAATATTCAGGGCTAGTGTTAAAATTATATATCATTGAAAATAATTTACAGGGACTACAATAGGTATTTCTCTAAAGAATAAAATCATGCTAAACAAAAGTTATGTTTACTGCTTGACATTTTAGCATGTCAAAGAAATATAGATACAGGAATCAGAAGTAGAGGAAAGAATAAACAGATTGCACACTGAGGAAAAATTTAGAACTGATAAAATCAAATTATTTATTTAGAGAACATTAAGATTATTTATTCACCACTGGCAAATAAACCTGTGAAGAAGGCATCAAATATAACTTTCAGAAACAAAATGTAAACACCACAATCAATATAAATCTATTTTGCAATTATTTTGAAAAACAGTGTTGCTTTGTAATAACTGAAATGAATAATTCTTAGAGAAGTATAAGCCATCAAGCTAATAACACATCCAGAAGTAGAACAAGTTACTCAAAAAAAGACAAATGGTGATGATGATACTCTAAACATGATAAATAAGAATTTATCACCACATGAGAAATTTTCTTAAACTTTCTGAAAATAATTATTTCATAAATCATTCTAAATAGATGAATGATAGCACCAGTCCTACAATGTGACAAAAACAACAACTGAATAAAAATTAAATTCCAATGACCTTTAAAAATACAAAGATGCAATAACCTTGAATTAACTCAGATTAAATAGTTCTCAGTGTAATTTGATGAATATTTTACCTTAGGAGTATACACTTGAAATAATATAAGGTAATATTAGGGCATAATGTTAAATATTGATATGAATGGCCAAGCATATAAACCTTTATCCATGTCATTTCATATCCATTTAATTGATCTCATTTTCATTTTCAAGAAAAAATAATTTCCAGGAACTCAAAGCAACCACAGACTATAAGTAAATACTATAAGTAAATGTGTACTGGATCCCTCCAACTTGTCATAGAAATAATACATAGTGTAAAATAACTTACCCATCATATAATTATATCATACCTATTTTATTTGTGCCAACTATTGTTTTCTGTTCTGAATTCTGTTTTCTATTATTATGATACCAACTGTACAGAGGAGAGTAAGAGCAAAAATACATATTATTCCAATGTATTCCCCATGTTGATTGAAATTGTTGGTCACTGTCTTCTGAAGTTGACCTTCTTCCTTATGGATTCAGATAGATAGCTACATTATATCAATTAGAATCTGGAAACACTTAAAAACTTAGAAAAAAATTTGATGAGTTAGCAGCCCAGGATTGATTTAGTTGGGTGTGTTTACCTCTGGGCACCTCCCTGAGTTTACATTCAAACTACTGTTCAAAACTTCAGTTATCAAGACCCACAGGGAATGAAAAATATTCTCAGTTCACTCTTGTAGTTGGCAGGCTTTTGTACCTTGTGGGCTTGTCAACCAATGATTACAGGACTCACTTCCCCATCAGGAGGTCTGCTGGCTTCTCCATGGGGCTGTTTATATAAAATCTTTCTTCCTCTGTCCAAGTATCAAGAGTCAGGAAACATGAGCAAAAGAACTAAAATGAAAGTCATTAATCTTTGCTAATCTTTAATGTGACATTTCCCCCTCATTTTTTTTGTCATTTACTCACAAGAAATGATTCACAGAACATCCCTCAGTCAAGGGAAAAAAGGACACCAGTCTGTGAAACCAAGTTGAAGGTGATTGTAGTTCATTTCCAGGGCCACCTGTTGCTCTCCTTCATTTGATTCCATCAGTAAAGGGGCTGGAGACTGTCAGTTGGTATCATCCCTCACTGTCTGTACTCTTCCTCCTATACCAACTTCTTGTCGCAATTTCAAATTTAATTCTAGTAGGGTTTTAAAGAGGGATGGGATGGGATGGGAAGGGGAAACAAAGGAGGAGGCAACAATGCTTGATAAGAAATGTACTCATTACCTTGCCCATGTAATTGTAACCCCTCTGTATGTTATTTTCACAATAAAAAATAAAGAGGACAGTGTGCTCTGTTTCCTCCTGTAGATCCTGCATGACAAAGCAAAACATTTTATGAATGAATGGGGGCTTGGCAAATGATCTTATATATTTTTAAATACAGTTTTATAAAAATAAGATTATAATATAAAACTGTTTAGATTATTTTAATGTTTATAACTTTATTTTCACTTCACTGGCTCATCCAGGAGCCTTTGTAAGTCTTACTGTTCTTTCATTGCACCTGTTTCCTTAAATGTGGGAACTATTAATTTTGATACAATATTTGCTAAGATAAAACCATTAGCCATATATTTTTATACATTCGGCAGCCAGTTTACATGTTGTGAACTTTTTTCATATTGAACAATTTTCAATTCACATTATGCAATCGAGAGATGAAATTTTACTTGAGATGTTCAAGTATTTGACCATTTCTTTCTACTACATTTGGTTTGTTTTAATGCTTTCACTTCTTTGGTAGATCAAGTAGTTCTGTGGTAAATATAGAAATGATATTGGTAGTAACAAGGATGGGAGGATGTAAATATATTTAAAACTCCAAGTATAGAGAGCCTAATTGGGCTGGAGAAAGGCCTTTTTAATGCATAATTCTATAAGAATTATGTATAAGAATGTTTTCAAATATTGTGCCATTTTATATTACTTTTAATGATGAACGTATTTAAAAATATCTTTAATACTTAAAGTTTATCTTTCTGTGTTTCAACTTACAAGTTTATTATAATATTTAACAATTTTTGATGTAGGTAATTATATATTTTCAATGTTAATAAAGTGCTTATAGTTGCTTAATTTTTGTTTTATGAACTGTCTTGATTAAAGATGTCTGCTACATATTTCAACCATACATTTCTCCAAATTGTTAATTATGTAATACAACTATAATGTTTTAAGTGGATTTTTATTTATCATGTATGCCTTATATCTTTATATTTTAAGTTGAACCCCTGTTTTTACCTTCTTCAAATATTCATTTACATTTTATTTTTGTATGTTTATAATTTAATACAAGGAATTTAAACTTTTAACTCTCATCTTTATTCAGTTAAAACCACCATCCACTATGCTGTTTCTGATACCATAAACACAAGATTTTTCTCAACACTTCATTCTCATTTAACGTGTTTCACATATGAGATGTTCTAAAATGTCCAGGAGTCTCATGCTTTTTACCACTGAGTAAAGACCACATCAATATAAGATAAAGTGAAATAGGTTTGGGGCAGGTGTGGACTTTCAGCATGAATGTTAACAAACCTCCAAAATGCGAATCATTTACTGCTATATCATCTGTTTATTATGACTATTGAACAATCTATTCAAAAAGTAAATTAAATGACTCTACTTAAATGTTCACATATAAAAATGGTGATTGGTTTTCCAAAGGTTTTTTTTTTTTAGGAAATCAAAGCATATGGTTGTCTAATCAAAACTCTGCAGGCTACAAATAAATCAACATGAATGTCACATCTTTGACTGGAGTAAATTGCCACTAACAACCTTAAGAAACATTAAGATTAATTTTAAAACTTGTCAATCAACTTCATATATATTCATGTATTCATATAGCAAAATAGCACCATCAGTTATTTTGGGTACCCTGTTGAGTCAACATTCCTAAGGACAGGTGAAGTAGAAGTACAAAATTATAGTACAAATGTAACATAATAATATAAAGCATTATTTTCAATTTATTCCTGAGAAGAGAAATAAGTTGAGGCCTGGTTTGAGGTGAAATTAAGAGGTATTGAAGAAATGTATATTTATCTATAAGAAATGTGTCAGCTATTATTATAACTCCTGTAATACTTAGGTTAAAAATATTAATGAGAACGGAGGTAATGAAAATGGAGAGAAGAGGTTATAGCTGATAAGAGATGTTCCTGATATTACATTTGCAAGATTGGTTGAGCTGGATAGTTAGATATAATTGAGTATGGAAAATGCTCAGCCTCCTCACTTGAACTTCTGGGTGTGTGTGGATGCCATGGATAGTCAGTGAAAATGACAAATATTAATCAAAATTCACTTACACTTCAGAGTCATAGAGATATATAAGGTTATGTATAATTTCTTGTATGTTCATGGTAACAACACCCAACACCCCTTTTTATTTCTTCCGAGTAGAAGAACACATGTGAATAAGAGAGTTTTCCTTACAAAGATGGACTTTGAATGTTCTTTAGGCACTTTATAAATGTTAATACTTTATTAGTAACAAATTATGTGTGAAACTTGTTGCAACTTATGAAAATAGACCAACATATTATTTAACCAACTAACTAGAAGTTATAATCACATCATCTCTGTACCTCTAACCTTGTCTGAATCAGAACTTTTCTCTACTCTATCCAGGCTTATCACTGGAAGAATTTTGACCACATTTTATTTTTCCATCGAGAAACTTTAGACTCCTATGATACAAAGAAAAGCTAACATGCATGACTTTGAAAAGAATTTCCAGTGTAATATTGCAACCTCATTGTTGGTCATCTCTCTCTTATTATTTGATGTTTTTGAAATAATCCATATCCTTTTGAAGTTCCACACCTTTGCACATGCTGTTTCTTCTGTCTGGGTAGCTTTTTCATCTATCCTTGGCCTTAAAATGTCTTCTCAACTATTATCTCATATACCACACTTCCATTGTTTTTATTTAATTTTATTGTCAATGTCATGTACAGAGGGATTACAATTACATAACTAGGTAGTGTGTACATTTCTTGTCAGACATTGTTACCCTCTCCCTCATTTTTCTCCCACTTTCCCTCTCTCCACCCCACCCCCAGTTGTAAGGTTCATTTCTAACATATTGTCTTGTAGTATGGCTGTTGCATTGGTTCACCCCTTTGTCCTTTGTTTCGTCATTTTGTTGTTCCTCTTGCCTTCTCTAATTCAGATAAATGTATATACAATACACAGGGTACCAAACTCAAATACAGTGAAAACAGGGGATAAACCATAGGGAAAAAAAGATGAAACAGAAAAGAAATAACTTCACATTGTACAGTAAAAACAACAACAACAAAGAAAAATCCCCCCCCATGTAATTGTAACCCCTCTGTATGGTATTTTCACAATAAAAAAGGAAGAGGTGACATGGGACAAGGAAAAAAGAAAAAGATCTCTTGTTTCCATATCTTAGAGTTCATTTCACTTAGTATCATCTTATATGGTCATACGTATATAGCTATTGAGCTATTGTGATTCTCTTCTAGGACTATTCTAGACATATACTAATTATTGTAAATGAGGGAAAACATGCAGTTTTATCAAGAAATCTAATATCAACAGATGCTGGTGGAGATGTGGCCAACAGGGAATGATACACTCTTGGTGGAAATGTAGACTTGGTCAAACACTCTGGAAAGCAGTATGGAGTTCCTCAAAAGACTATACATGGAGCTCACCTATGACCCACAATCCCACTTCTGGACATTTATCCAAGTGACCACAAGCAAGCCCATACTAAAGCTATCAGCACAACCATGTTCATTGCAATATTATTTACCATAGCTAAGAAATGGAACCAACACAGATGCCCCTCAGTTCATGAATGGATCAAAAATATGTGGTATATATACAAAATGGAATTCTAAGCTTCTATCAGAAAGAATGATATTGCCCCATTTGTAAGTAAATGGAAAGACTTGGAAAACATCATATTAAGTGAAGTAAGCCAGATGCAAAAATACATAGACTCCAATTTTATTAGTGAGAACAAGTTAATCTGCAAGAAACTTTAACTATATATTCCCAATAATATCTATTAAAATGCGCTGAATTAATCTATACATTAGTGGCTCATGTCTATAATAGTATTTATGTGGTAGGCAGAGATTAGGAGGACTGTGGTTCGAGATAAGCATAGACAATATTCAAGATCAGTCCAGTTTACAAGAATCCATCTCAAAAAAGAACATCAGGTGTGGTGCTGTGTACCTGTCACTATAGTTATGGTCTAATAGGAATATAAATAGGACTGTGGTCTGGGCTGACCTGGGCAAAAAAAAAAATAGCCAGAAATGACCAAAGCAGAAAGAGCTGAAGACCTGGCAGAAGCAGTAGAATGCCTACCTAACAAGTGTGTAACTTTAAGTTTGAACTTAGCATTGACAAGACAAAATAATGGAGAAATATGTAGTCATTTATTAACATGTCACAGCACCATTACTCTGCATTATAGAGTTGAAAATTGATATTTGAATAGAAGATTGTGTCATCCATCATTATAATTCAGTACTTAATACATTTTTACAATCAATGTAAGCGCACTTACTTAGTAAGCATGTGAAATGAAAAGTATTACTGATACTGCTTTTTTCTAGTAGTCTTACGTTTCATACATTGTATTGTCTGTAAGTTAAATTGTTAAAACTATTCTTTTGTTTAACAATCTCAATTTCTACATGTCAAATATACATTTATCTTCAATTGTTACATTTTCTTGAGAATTTTTTACTTCTTTTTACTTTTAATACATGCTTTTGGTGAGATATGGATCAGGATGCATACCACTCAAACTGAAATGCTGAATGCTAAATTTCTTTCATCAAATGAAAACAATAAAAATATAATTTTTTAAAAAGTGCTTTTGCCAGGAACATAAATTTTATTCTATTGCCACGGCATACATTCTCATGTATTTGGTTGCAACATATTTTCCTCATACACTTACTCTAAACTTACAGATTGATTTGTAAAATTTACATATTTATATAAACTTATGTGTAAATTTATATATTTATCATGTAATTTTCAACATTTTTGCTTTTTAATACTTTTTAAAATTTTAATTTCACTATTCATAAAATTGATTTCGTTTGCCATTTTTCTATTTCTTTAGTATTGCTTTCCTCTCTTTTGCTTCTTTGTCCCATGCTCCTAAGTTTTAAAAGTAGTTTACTTCAGTGTGCTATTTTATCCCTGTTGCTCTTTTAGATATCTCTCAGTGATGTGTGAATAAATTTACAAAATAATCCTCATTCTTTACAATGTGAACATAAATAACTTGGCTATGCTCAGAATTTCGAATTTTCTTCCCCAAATGTTATTTTGCTTGTAAATACATTTTCCCAAAGTATACATAAACATTATTCACCATCGTTGAAAATCCTGCTTTATTCCCTAAACCTACAAAACTGTAAACATAAACTCAACATAATAATTGTAAGTTCTTTGTGAGAGCTTATATGTTGGTGTTGAGATGCACAAGTGGCTATGTTGGCCCAGGAGAGGTAAAATAATTACTATTCTGCAAAGTTATGGAAAATTTACAGAGTCCACAGTTTAATGTATGGGATTACTTTTAGTGTACTTAAGTAGAGTTGAGTTGTACAGTTGTGGGCCTATAGAATGGAAATCATTTTGCTTGCTTGGGTTAGCCAGGCCATTAAAGACTATTTTCTAGACCATGATAAGCTTCCACAGAGCATGGATTCCGAATATCTGTCAAGTGCACTGGGGTGATCGATTGGTGGGCCAAGAAACTCACTGAACACAAGGCAATTGCAACTCCTCATGTTGACTAAGGTCACCTGTGTGCAAGCACAGGACACTAATCATGTCATCTGTGAGCAAATGACAGATGGCTAACACAGTAGAGATACTTGTGGGAGGGACAACTTGTTCAACATTCCTCTTCCTCATTTTTGCTATCAAATGGCTCTTATTGTATTAAAGCATATATAAAAGCTGTGAAAACAGGAGTCAGTGGCCCAGGCCTGTAATCCTAGATACCTAAGAGGATGAGCTCTGAGAATCAAGGTTCAAAACCAGCCTGGGAAATAAGGTCCATGAGACTTTTACATCTCCAATTAACCAGGAAAATGTCAGAGGTGAAGGTGTGGCTCAAGAGATAGCAATGCTAGCCTTGAGCACTAAAGCTCAGACACAACACCCTGGCCCTGAGTTCAAACTCCAGGACTGGCACAGAAGAAAATTAAAGCTGGTTTGTGACTATTGTATACTTTTCTTTAGTAATTCCTTATCAGAGACTTCTTTGTGAAGAAGTTTTTATCTGCAGATGATGTGATCCAGTATAAAGCAATATATTTGTGTGATTTTTAAAATTTGGTAAGTAACTGTGCTAGCAATTGCAGTATATATTCTTCTATTATCACAAATATCTTAGCATTCATAGTTTATCACTACCTATCATGTGTTGCAGTGCTGTGACATTATAATCTACTTTATGAACACAAAAATACATTTTTAGTCTTGAGGCTTCAGTTTTTCTTTAAAACAGTTTAAGTTATAATGAGCATACTTTTAAGAATCACCATCACTTTCTTAAAATGTGTTAAGAGGGGAAAATGTGCTTTATGTTTACTCATGTGCATTTCACTATTGGTAATTTACCTTCTTTCTTGCATTATTCTCTTCAGCCCGAAGAGCTCTGCTAGTGTATTTTTTGTACTGCAAATCAGTCAGTGATAAAAATCTCTCAGCTTTCATGTGTCTAGAATTTTATTTATATTGAACTCATTATGATGGATGGTTTCACTGAGTACAGAATACAAGTTTTTAGCTTAAAGCTAATTATTTTCAAAACATAATTTCACTCTCTACTGACTTGCATTGCTTTTTTTCTTTTTCTTTTTTCTCCTGACAGCCTTTTTAGAAAAGATATTGTGATTGAACTCAGGGTTTTGCACTTGGTAGGCAGGTACTCTAACATTTAGTCATACATTGAATCTACTCTTTTTGCTTTAGTTGTTTTGCAAGTAAGAACTCTCATTTCCCCAGCGCTAGTCCAGACCTTGATCCTCCTGTTTATATTTCTCTCAAAACTGGAATACAAGTATGTATCACCATGCCCAGCTATGTTTGTTAAGATGAATCTTTTGCTTGTGCTGGCCTGGCATTGTAATCTTTTTAATATCTACTTCTTCAGAAGATAGGTTATTAGTGTGAGGTATCACACTCAGACCTTTCATCACTTTTAATGAGAAAAGAGTGCTCAGTTTTTCTTTGGGCTTCATTGATGTTCTTGAATCTGGGGTTACTATGGTTGATCACATTTGAAATGTATCTTCTCATAATCTATTCAAATACATATTTTTACACTAGTCAAATAATACATATGCTAAACATTATAATATCATCTGTCAAGGTGTTCTGTTTTGTCAACCTGATCTCAGTACCCTTAATCCCAGCTGGTATCCTTAAAGTTATTTATTATCTGTATGTTCTGTATCTCTTAAGGTAGATTTTTTTCATTTTTCTTTTTTTACTACAAATGAATACATTTGTTGACAGCAGATAAGTCTTTCTTTTATATAAATTATTAATTTCACATGGAATTAGAACTGAAATCCACAAAAATTCCAATGGAAAATATCATCTCTAGTTTTAGAATAAAGTAGCTTACAATTCAGATATAGAGAGTTATTGTAATAGCAAATAAAAAGTCATGTCATTTTTTTCTGAGGGAAGATAAAAGAGAAAATGGTAACTAGCAATGTATGTACTATTTCCTAATCTCTGTACTATAGATGCTCAAAAAAAGAGATTTTCCGCTCAAAGGATACTATAAATAATGGGATTTTTTTCTCAAACTAATCACATTTGTCACAGTGATCTATGGTTTATACTCTCATGTCAGGTCAAGTCTCCATAGGATTAAAAGACTAACTGAAAATACAGCCATTTGTTGCCTACAGTCATGGGCTTCAAAATTCACCACCTGGAATTTGTTCTAAGTTATACAACTTGACACTAACCTCAAGATGTATTAAAGTGCCTGTCAGAGGTTTGCCACTGTGAGTAAGTGCACTATTAGAGTGCACGGATAATGACAGTGATTTATTGGTAGGGAATCAACCTGGGAAATAGTCCCTTTCTTACTTCTTGTCATTGATTCTTGAATATTTTTGGTGACACCAACAGCAGAACTCCTATAACATGGAATCATTTCATGTATTTAAAAAAATGTTGCAGCTAAGCACCAGGCCAATTTTTTAAAATAAATTTACCTAAAGTACCACAAATTGAACATTTATATAAATTATGCCAAATCTTGCAAATATTCAAAAATATTCAGATTTTTGTTTTTGTTTTAAGAAATTATATTTTCTTTTAGGGGAGTTACAGAGATACAATAATGTCAGCACATCGTTAAGATGATGTGAAATAAAGTCACATCTATAAGTAACTGAGAATGAGGTTGAAGAAATACTCAAGTGTTATTTGTGCTTGTTGTATTAAAACTACAACTGGATTCTAAACTATAAATGATCCAGGAAATCTTCTTTTGATAATTCTGCTGAAGGAGATTCAGCTTGTGTTGCTCAATTGAAAACTATTCTGCAGGTATTTTAAAATTCCCTACACACTTGTGCATATTTTCGTCTTTTTAATTTATATTATCAGGTACAAGAGAATCTGAAAAATGCTATAAAATCATAGGATTTTTCCTTTATAGAACTTTTCCTCTTGAATTAGTTTCTTATTTTATCTGTCTTTACTGCCAAACCACTACATATATGCATATATACACATATACATGTGTCTACAAATGTGCGTATATATGTATATCTGCATATATACACATATACACATGTGTATATCTGTATAATATGTATAATGTATATACATATACGTTTATATGTATAATAAGAGTAGCCTAATATTTTCAGTATTCTAATATTCTTATTTGTAGCATAGTCCCTATACATAAACTGATTTTTATAATTAATCAAAATTATTATTTTCAGTATTCTAATATTCTTATTTGTAGCATAGTCCCTATACATAAACTGATTTTTATAATTAATCAAAATTATTATCATTGTTGTTTTGTTTCTGGCTTTTGCTATGTTGCTTAAATGTCTTGAACATACATTACTAGGTATTTAATAGTAGAAAGCAATGCTAAAATTATTTTTCTCTTTTTTGTTTCAATTTTGAGGTTATGAGGGAATAAAAATAGTTACACAAACTGTGATTGTACCAAATTATTTACAAATCAAAAGTATATTTTTACTATGTGTATATGTGCCTCTGTGTGTGTGTGTGTGTGTGTGTGTGTGTTGATTCTGAGGTTTGAACTCAGTGCCTGGGTATTATAGAGCTCCCTGATGTCCCAGGAACCTTACTTCTGGGCATTTACTCAAATGACAACAAACAAGGTCATCCTAAAGCTACCAACACAACCATGTTTATTGCAGCATTTTTTAATCATAGCTAAGATATGCAACCACCCCAAGTGCCCCTAAGGAGATGGATGGATCAAGAAAATGTGGTATATATATACAAAGTGGAATTCTTTGCTTCCATCAGGAAGAATGACATTGCCCCATTTGTTAGGAAATGTAAAGAATTGGGAAAAAAAATCATTCCTGAGCATTTGTGTTCAAGACTAGCACTCTCACCTGTGCCACAATTCTGCTTCTAGTGTTTGGAGTGTTTAATGGGAAATAAGATCTCATTGGCTTTTCTGCCTACTCTGGCTTCAAACCCTGATCCTCAAATCTCAGTCTCTTGAGTAGCTGGGATTACATGCTTGAGCCACTGATGTGTGGCAAAGGAATAATTTTTTAAAAAGAGTGATGAAACTAGTGATTGAGCCCCAGTTTAACCACCTATTTGCCTTATGCTTCACAAACTCTCAACTTCAAATTATTCAACCTATTAAATGGAGATTATAATCTTTAAGAGGCATGCTGTGATTAATAATCTAATGCATGTTTTACATAAAAGCTAACATAAACCCCTAAAAATATCACCTAATGTACAATAACATAAAATAACAACAGAAAAATGTCCAAATGATCTTCAGCCAATAAAAAATTGGCCAATAGACCTACAGAAGGTTGGTATATTATTAATCTAAGTTTTGTGCTGCATCAAATTAATGGAAGCAGAAACTATAGTAAGTTATTTACAATGTCCCTGCAAATCTCAATAGATTTTCATGATACAAATATGAGGTTTGCAATGAGTGAAGTTCAGTAGCAGTTCTGTAAATTCATAAATAGCATATTTCATACTAACAGGTAATATAGAACCTCAGGCAAAAGTATCCTATGCTGAAAATAGAAACGTTGAGATGAATTGTTCCAAGTCTCAGTACTAATCTCTGGTGACATCTTCAGTTAAACCATGAGATATATAGATACACACACACACACACACACACACACACACACACACATCCCTTGGAGAAACTAAAGAAAAACACTATAGTAAAATATAGCTGATATAATAAACTTGTCATACCATAGTCATTACTATAAAACCTGATCACACTGTCCCTTTTACTATCATTATTCCTTGCTACTTACTTCAATGCAGCATCTCAAAGAAAACGTTATTATTTCTTAGCATAATTTACTAATTATACTTTACTATCCTGGCATGGATCAGAGATATCTCTTACTTTGGTGGTAGTAAATAATTTATATAAAATTTAAATCAGATTTCAAAATCGTATGTATATAAATAATTTGTTTTTAATGGCAATAAAATACTATTCCCTTGGTATATGCTCAACTGATTATATATAGAGAAATGTTTGCTTTTGAAATGTTTATTTTGCCATGGTTACATTTTAATAATAGAAATACATCTTAAGATATTCTGCAAAAACATTTAACTGTTAGTTCCATTTTATAACCATTAACATTAAGGTTTAACATCATCCTGTTGACAAATGAAATATGAAATTTTTTGGCTTGAGTGAAGGAAATTTGAATTGCTTACATGTGTATACATTCCTTATACCAGTATTTCATGTTTCAATTATGTACTAAATTTAAGAGGAAAGCAATTTGAATATGGAAGACATAGATAAGTGTCTCCTATTATCGATCTCATTTGTGTCTAGACTAGAAATTACAAAGGAAAATTTACTACATGAAAGCTAACTCATCAACTCCAGAAGAGTTTATAATTCTACAACTAAAGGATCTGAACATAGACTTTAAAAGGAGATATGTTAAACTTCTTGTATTAGCTTCCTTGAACCATGTCTTATTAACTATTCTGGAGATGCAAACCTCTATTTTGTGGTATGTTAATGTCAACATTTTTCTCTAACCTTAACATCTCTCCTAAATACCAGATTCTGAGTGAATAGAGGAAAGCTCTTCTTTTTATCACTCATTTTAGTACCTTAAATGAGAAAAATTGTGTCATTTTCTTTAATACCTGAAATATGTTAAGGAGAACTATACTTATCTGAATTGATAGCAACTTGCTAACTTTCTTTTTACTAGTATTACTCATCTAAGATTCCAAAATCATATAAATTAGGATTCTAACAAGACATTAAGGTGAAATTGAACTTTACAGCTTCAGAGCAGGAAAGGGAGGAGTTGGGGAGGTGGGGAGGGAAGGCATCCTAGGGGAAAAACAAAAGAGGGGTTAACAATGATTGATAGGAAATGTACTCAGTACCTTACTTATATAACTGTAACCCCTTTGTATGGTGTCTTTATAATAAAAATATACATTAAAAAAGTTAAATGAGTAAAAAATATAAACCTTGGTACAACTTAAACACCTATCCAAGCAGATTGATTTTCAATTTCTAATTTATTTTTGTATTTTAAAATATTTACTGATTACATAGGTAAAGTTGATAGGTGCCATAAAATGAATGAGTAGATTTATTATCAGAAATTGCGTACTAAATTTGGCAAAATACAAAGCAATTCAGAATCTAAATGAAACTATGTCAGTTCAGTACTATGTCAGTTCACTGGATGGAAAGGTCTTGCTTGTTAATGAAAAGTTTCTATGACCTTGCAGCTTGTAAATGCTTAGTGGAAATATCTCTGAGAATAATATTCTACTTCTAACAATCACCTGAACAAAAATCTGGCTTTTGAGGGACCAAAATAAGGTGAAGAGGTGTCCATTCAAAGTTCCTCACAAATCTGCATGGTTCTGTTTGCATTCATAATGGCCTAGCTGAAAAGGAAAGTGTTCACCTTATCTTTCTTTTCAAGGGATGGTCATACATTTTAATTTTATTTTTAGTATTTTAAAGTCAATTAGCATAATTTAACAATATTTGTGTTATTATTTTTGCAATTTGAATTGAAATGATTTTCCATGAGTATTTTCCTATAAATTAGTTTATATGTGATTATATGTAATCCTCTCTCTACCAAACCCGTGTGACATCAGAATAGGAGAGAAATATGGAGAAAGGTCAAAAGTAGTAAACTGACTCATTTTTCCCCCCAGAGAAGTAACAGATACGTAGCACCTGCTTTACAAAACTCTGAGATTGTTTCCAAGATTCAGAGACACAAGCACCCTCAATATGGTCAACTGAGAATAATAGTTCCTGAGATTCCTCAGTTATTTGGAAATTTGGCAGGTTTTTACTTTTTACTTTGGAAGCATAAGACCTGAAAAAAAGTTTTCTTTAAAATTTTGAAACAATTGAGGAAGTAGATAATTTTAAATAGCATAAACATGAGATACGTTTAAAATAATGTTCTCAGAAGATTATTTCCAAAAGGAAGATGTTGGGACAAGAGTATATAATTGGCAAACTATATTAAATGCTTAAAAAACATACATTTGTCTTTTGTAATTAACATAAAATATTAAGAATGGACCTTCTAAGCAATGTTTATGAATTGAACATAATTATTAAAACATGAAGATGGTTCAAAAGCAGAAAGATTTAATAATCAGTCATACCAAGGAATTTATATGTGCACTGCTAAATAAAATTTAGATCGATGATAGATAGATAGATACTCAGTAGACCACAAAGGTTTTTGTGGATTTTTTTTCTTTTTTTTTTTGTTTTGGGGGCTTGAACTCTGCCTAGTCACTGCCCCTGAGCATCGTTGTGCTCAAGAATAGTGCTCTACCATATGAGCCACAGCGCCACTTGTGGTTTATGAGTGGTTAAGTGGAGATAAGTGTCTCATGGGGACTTTTCTGCCCAGCTGGCTTCAGACCACCATCCTCAGATCTCTTGAGTATCTAGGATTACAGGCATGAACCACCGGTGCCTTGCTTAGAACACAAGCTTGATGCCAGTAGTTCAGGGGGATTTGTCCTTAAGAAAACTATATGTTCTTTCAAATTAGAATGTACATTGGGGAAAGCCATATAATTTTTCTTGATATTTGTCAACAAAAATGTAAGTAAACTGAGCGTTATTTTCCATATCTTTTGTTTCAAATGTTATTTAATTATCTAGAAGCAATAGTTTTGTTAAAGGCAAGACTTGAATAAAAATTCACTGTCATTTAAGATAGCAGCTTCCATATCCATCACACTTTTCAAAATCTCCAAGGATCGCAGTAATAAACCAGGGTTTATGCAATTTCTGTTCCATTCAAACTGCAATAGGCTATGGCTTCTACAAAATCAGAACTCTATGGTTCATGGGCTTGGAAAAAAATGAAAATGGAGCCTATATGTGCCCTGTCCATTTTCATGGTCCAGGAGCAATCACTTCTCTGGTTTTTCTTGTTACTTTTTCTATTATTTCTTCTTTTATCTGGTACTGGCTGACTTATGATTATTTATAGTTTTTCTTTATTTAAAAAATAATCAATATATAAGACATTCAGAATACTAAATTTTAATTTAATCAATATATAAGACATTCAGAATACTAAATTTTAATTCACATTTCATATTCTTTCTCTGTCCCATAAGTCTGTAACATATTTAGAAAAATAGTATATGCCTATGAGAACATTAGATGCAAATAATTACATCCTCAAAAGATATCTTAAACAAGGGCATATGTTTATCATAAAAGAGAATTACTCTGTTCCCATGCTAATGCTTTTGTTAATGACTGTAACTAACACACATTTAAAAATGACTAATGATTCTTTTTGAGAAATTGCACGAAACAAGGGTTGCTCTATTGATTTTTCACTCTTCTATGGCAGTGCATCCCGAATATGGAAATATTTCCACTGTAAGGTGATGAATCATTTTGGTTTATGAGAGTTCTGTCAGAGGGAGTAAAAAGAAATCAATAGACTTGAAGTTGCAACCAAAATTGTTTAAGCAATATAAGATACAATGGGATGTTGTAAATGGATAATATGAATTATGCATTATGTACTTCTTCAAAAAATTGATGAGACATAGTAGATGCTATTTCAAGGGATTCAAAAAAAGACTAAAAGTAAAGTGAAATTCTTACCTTAAGAAGGAGGAAATAAAGTTCTTGTTTATTTCTTCAGGTGTGCTTGGCTCAATGTTTGTTTAAATATCAAATAAAGCTCTTTTTAAACTTAGATTTATTGATCATATAATATACTGAGAGATCTTATGTAGCATTTGATCCAATGTTATTTTATTAAGGAGGAATCTGATAGTTCAGATATTGGGGATTAAAGCAATAATAATCATTGAATTAATTATTGTAGTCTTTCTTCAATTTTATTTTTATCTTTAAGTAATTGTAAAGGGAATTGCTACCCAACAAAGTAGTATATGAATATAATGAGTCTTGGCATTTGAAAGGAAGAGGAAAAAGCAGGCATTTAAGACTTTCTTCCGTGTTCATTCTTTGATAGAATCTTGTGATGTTTGATATCAAATGGATTTTTATAATACTTTCAGTGCATTTACCTTGGGTTCCTTTACATATTTTATGTGGGTTTCTATGGCACACAAAGGAACCCTCAGTCCATTGATAGATAATTACCATCTAGAGTAGTGTGTTGATAAAGACATATCTTCATACAGTGTCTACTCTTATCATTTACTATTCCAGTATCTCCCCAAATGTGGTCATGGCATAGAGATTGTATTTGATTCCCTTGCCTGAAATATTATATCTCACCTGTTCCCTCACTCACATTCTATTTCCTTTCCTTGTTTTACTTCCTATAACTTAACTTTTTCAAAATTATCTAATTTCTTATATATTGTCTTCTTCTCTTACTAGAATATAAATTCTAGGAGTTTTATACTGCTCTGTCTTGACTATAGAAAACTCTACATGAAAGAAATTCTTAATAAACTTGTAGAATTTCATAAAATTTTAGTATTTTGTACATGCTCTATATATGTTTGTGAAATAATCGCAACTCAATTCCTATTAATTTGTTAACTGTTTTAAGTGGTCCATAATTAAATATTACCACAAAAGAAGGCTGTGTAGAATAAACAAAGTAATCAGAAAGGGATTACACATCATGGCAAGCAAGTGTGCCTGTATCTTGCTTTGTTCACATTTATTGGTGTACCTTAATTGTAAAATGGGATTTTTTTCTGCACACATATATAGAGACGTTTCTAGCCATTCATACAATGAATTTTGATCATATTGCCCTGTCTGTTATCCTTTCTGTTGAACCTTCCTCCCTCCACATTCTGAATATTTCCTTTTATTTTCATGTCTAGTTTTCTTCCTATATTTGAGAGTAAAAATGTGATATTCATCTTTATGATATGGTTTGTTTAACATGAATGTCTCCAGTTCTAATTTTTTACAAATGACATAATTTTACTCTTCTTTATGGTTAATAAAGTTGTTATAGAAATACATGACATTTTCTTTTTTCTTCTATTTAAGGACTCTAAGCTGATTTTACAACTTTCCTATTGTGAAAAGGGCTGGTATAAATGTGGCTATGCAGTCATATCTGTAGTAAGTTAACTTTGTTTTTTACTCAACAGTGGTATAATTGGATCATATAATCCTCATTTTAATTTTTTTGGAGGTTGTGGGGCTTGAACTCTGGGCCTGAATGCTGTCCTTCAGCTCTTCAGCTCAAGGCAATGCTCTACAATTGAGCCACAGCACCACGTCCAGTTTTCTGGTGGTTTATGGTCTGGGAAGGTGGCTCAGAGAAAGAGTGCTTGCCTTGCATGCATGAGGCCCTGGGTTCGATTCCTTAGCACCACATAAGCAAAAAGAAAAAAGCTGGAACTTACTCTGTGGCTCAAGTGGTAGAGCGCTAGCCTTGAGCTGAAGAGCTGAGGGACAGCTCCCTGGCCCAGAGTTCAGGTCCCAAGACCGGAACCACCACCCCCAAACAAAAAGAGTCTCATGGAATTTCCTGCCCGGGCTGGCTTTGAACTGTGATCCTCAGATCTCAGCCTCCTGAGTAGCTAGGATTACAGGTGTGAGCCACTGGCACCTGGCCTCATTTAAAAAAAAAATTGTTTTACAAATATCCATATTGATTCCTACAGTAAGTACATTAATTTGCATTCCTAAATTGATATATTCCTCAACTGGTATATTTTGAACTTCCTCTGGAAGTTCAATGATTTGTTGTAAAAAAGAGAGAGATTTTTGGCAATAGTATCTTGATTCATACAAACAACATTAAGAATAGGTTAGGTTTTCTAAAATTGGGATCTGTCCACAATCAAGTGTATGCCTGTGTTTAATTGAATGTAACTTATGTATTCATTAATGATGGTTCATGTATCATGACAGAGGTAGGGGCAAATGATAGATCAGATCACAGGCCAGGGGCAAGGGTAAATATATAAACTTACTGAGTAGACATTAGCTCTTTTTCTCTCTGTAATCATTAGAAGTTTTACTGTTCTAACAAGAAAATTACATCATTTATATTCACACTTTCTACTAAATTACAGGATGAAAACTAAAAGCCAATGATCATAAGCAAACTATGGCCATTATATAATTAGGAAAGATCTTTTTAAAATGAAAGTCTATAGCAAAATTTAGTCTCTTCAGAGCTGCTTTCCACTCCTTTCTATTTACCAGAAAGTACTTAGATACTGTTATACATTATTACTTTGCTGTATATTCACTACCTTAAAAATATTTAGTATGATACCAATCCCTGGCCTTAAGCTAAGCATTTTAGGTAAAGGGATGAAAATATTCTGATGCCTTCTTTCAAAATATTAACAGTCTAATCCATTCAAAGTAGCCATAATCATGGAGGACTAGAAGTTTTGGAGCCTACTTTCCTGTTATAGTTTGTATTCTTGAGGAAAATACTTAGACTTTATTTAAATACTTGTAAGCTTGGGGTTTATAATAGCTGGCATGTACATTTATAGAACTGTTATATGAAATCTGAGTATCAGGAAGCAAAGAAAAATCAGCATAAACCAAATGCAATTATTTCTGAATAATTACAATAGCTTCTTTGTAAACAATCATTATTGTTTACAAGGGTATTTTATTTAGACATAATCCCATAATGTGTACATTCTGGTGATTAATATCATTTCTCTTTCTAATGTAACAAGTACCTAGAAGCCACTTTTGCTGAAAGATGCTGACTCCTTACTTGGACCCATGAGTAATCAAAAACAAGAGAAGCTTAGCAGCCCTGCTACCACTTTGCACCTGTTTTTGCTCTCAGCCATTCTGTAGCAGCCACCTTGGATTTCAGGCCAGACATGATGTACCTACCACATTTTTATGCCCAGGGATTAAGGGAAGAAGAAAAATATCCCTCTAAGAAGAGTGCAGTATGGCCTTCACAGAAGAGATCACACTTCATGCAGCAAGAACTTACCTATCCTGATTATATCATTCTCTCTCTTTTTTTCCCCCAGGGCTGAGGACCAAACCCAGGGCCTTGCATGTGCTGGGCAGGCGCCCTTCCGCTGGGCTAAACCCCCAGCCCCTATCATTCTCAATAAGTAACACCATAAAAATTTCTTTGGACATCCGGAATAATGATGAAGTAGGCCTACTTTTACGAGGATTATTTAATAATTATGTATATCTTTTTGCCCCTGCACCAATACTTTCTCTTCTCAAACTTAAGCAACTACTTGTACACCAGAGGATAAACTGTTTGCCTTTTCTCTCCCTGAAATTTGCCTGCACTACATAATAAATCTCTTTACTCTGTCCTCGACCATTGCTTGACTCTCTAATTGGTGTAGTAATGGAACATGACATATGGGGCCCCAGGAACTGGCCCTGAGTCCTAGAACTCCAATTACACTACAATGGATCTTTGGGGAATTCAGTATGTACAATAACATAGAAGCTCTCACCTTCCTTCATTATGGAAAGTGGCTTTGATGGCATATGTTGCCCTTCTTTGTGTTCTTCCTTCCCACTAAATACAGTTAAAAAGTTTCTCCTCACTAGCCATACAGCAGACAAGTGCCTCACATCTAAAATATACTTAGAACTCAAAAAATTAAATTCCCCAACAACAAATCCTCAAAGAAACAACTGCTTGATTAATAAGTGAGCTTAAAGAGAAACTTCTCTGAAGAGGAAGTAAGAATGACCAATCGATGCACGAACAAATGCTCAACTTCTCTAGCCATAAAAGAAATGCAAATTAAAACAACATTGAGATTCCACCTCTCCCCAGTTAGAATGACTATAATCAAGAAATCTAATAACAACAGATGCTGGAGGGGATGTGGCCAAAAGGGAACTCTACTACATTGTTGAGAGTGTAAACTTGTTCAGCCATTGGAAAGCAATATGGAAGTTCCTCAAAAGACTCCACATAGAGCTCCCCTGTGACCCAGCAATCCCACTTTTGGGCATTTACCCAAATGATCACAAACAAGGCCATACTAAAGCTACCAGCCCAACTATGTTTATTGCAGCATTATTCACCATAGCTAAGATATGGAAACAACCCAGATGCCCCTCAGTAGATTATATATATATATACATATATATCATATTTTCTTGATCACATTTTCTTCTCTCTCTATATATATAACACATTCACAAGACACACACATATATATATAATGGAATTCTATGCCTCCATCAGAAAGAATGACACCGCACCATTTGTTAGGTAATGGAAAGACTTGGAAAAAAATTATATTATGTGAAATTAGCCAGATCCAAAGAAACATAGGTCCCATGTTTTCCCTTATTTGCAATAGCTAGTATACATCTAGAATAATATGACAAGATAAGCAGAAAAGGTCAAGTCTATGTATATATGACCATATAAGATGATGCTAATCGAAATGAACCCCAAGATAGAGACACAGAGGTTTTTTCCTTTGTCACTGTTGTTTATAATGCACTATGTGATTTTTTTGGTTTCTTTTGTATGTTCTTTCCCCTGTTTTCACTGTATTTGATTCCAGTGTCCTGCATCTTGTATATACATTTTTCTAATTTGGGGAGAGGAAGGGAAATAACAAAAAGCTGGAATAAGGATACAGGTTGACCTATTATAACAATGAGATGTACAAGACACTATGTTGAAAATGAACTTTACAACTTGGGCAGGGGGAGGGAGGAGTTGGGGAGGTGGGGAAGGAACGGATGGTAGGAGAAAAACAAAGCAGTGGGTAACAATGCTCAATAGGAAATGTACTCATTACCTTACTCATGTAACTGTAACCCCTCTGTACAGTATCTACAATTATATATATGTGTTTTCTGTTTTCATTGAAGGCCAACCATTGCTCTTGTCCTCAGTCTCTCTCATTCATCTGTGCTGTTTACTTTTACTATAATGTTCTTTGCTGTTCCCCTTCCTCTACAGTATACATATCTACAATTCTATGGAACTCTTCCTATCAGCCTATGCACATGCCTTCCCTTAGGGATGTTTGCAGAAAAAAAATCAAGACAATATCTCATATGTTTTTCCATCTCCGTTATTATTTTTACCTTTCTTTAATATGAATGAAATCTTCTTTTTCTTTTTTAAATCAATAGATTCAGAAATAGAAATGTCTATCTATAGACATGAAAATATAGATAGATACAGATATAGGTATATAGATATAGAAATATCACTGTGCTGATTTTAGGGCTTAAACTCAGGACTTTGACACTATCCCTGAGCTTTATTGCTTAAAGGTAGCTTTCCACCACTTGAGTATAGCCCCACTTCCAGCATTTTAATGGTTAATTGTGGATTAGAGTTGTACAAAATTACTTGCTTGAGCTGGCTTTGAACTGTGACCCTCAGATCTCAGCCTCCTAGTAGATAGCATTACAGGCATGAGCCACCAAAACCCAATTTAAATTTCATTTCTATTACCTTTAAATCGTTGTATAAAGAAGTTACTAATTAACATATGTTTCAAAAGCTTTTTCATGAAACTTTTAAAACGAATTGTCAATAATTGCTAGTTATTTTCACTTCATCTGCTTGCCTCAAAATCAATTTCAGTGAAACTTTACTTCCCATCACTCCACAAATCTCCTCTTTGAAGATCACAAGAGACATATATGTCTCCAAATATTAGATCATTTCCGTTTTGTCAACATCTTTCCTGATTTCTTACAGCGTGTGACACACTGATGATTCACTTCCTTAAGACACATCCACTTCACTTCTGGGAACTTAATCTCAGACTAATTTCATAGCTCTCAGACATTTCTGATTTATTTTCTCTTGGAACTCCTCTAAATATCGGATGGCCTTGATTCTTGTATTCTCTGCCTTTTCTAAAGACAGTATTTCTAGCCACAAAGGAAACCACTATCCACTTGCACAAACAGTTGCTAACATTGTCTCTTGTATATCCAAACTATTTCTGAAGCTTGATGTTTGACCATCCTCCATTCTTCTCCAGTTCTCAGTGCTCTCTATTTTACTTTCAGGCAAGGATCCTGGCAGTAATTTAGATACATTCTTCAGCTTACCTCTTCAATTGACCACTATTAGATTTATCTGTTTCGACCTTCAGAAATATACTTCAAGACTATCCAGTTCTCTCCATTCCTACTATTAACTCCTCAATATTACCTTTGTTTTGCATGACTTCTTTAATCTTCTCCTTAAACAGGTCTCCCTGCTCCCACCTTGGCCTCTCTGCAATGCATTATTTACAAGGTATTAGGTATAATATTTCAAAGGGTAATTTTTTGTTTCTTTCCACTAGAGCATCTCAGGAGAACAAGGACTTTCTCTTCTGTGTTTGATGCTATCACTTTGTTCTTAGAGTAGCAGACAAGACAGAGTTGATGTTCAAAACACACATTGAATAAATAACTGATGAATACATCTTCAAAAATATTGTTACTAGACAAGGACTGAAAACATTGTCAATAGGGAGATGGATGATAGACCAGGGTTTTTTCCCTTGGCAGTCATTCTCTCATTCTTACATTCCAGGTCCCTTCTATCTCTTGTCTCAATCTTTGCATTACTGTCTCCTTCCATTTGCCCTCAGTGTTTTTCTTCTCTTATTTAACTAGCATTCTGTCTCTGCTTTAATTAAGTTTTCACTCCATATGCTGTAGGTCTCAGAGGAAAGAATTTGACTATAATGTTCATCAGCAGGATGGGCCCCAAGGAGAGTGGCAATGTGTCCTGTTAACTGATTTGTAAAACAAAGGATCCTTGCCAGGAAACTCAGCATAAGCTCTTACCAGCAGCCATTACCTACTTTGTACCTGACATGGTTTTGAATTTCCACATCACTCTACCCATTCTTCTAGCTAGAGTGTCAAAGTTCTCCATAAAACAGAGTACAGATTTGAATACCAGATCTTCAGGGATAAATAGCCTCTTAGGTCAAGCAAATAGTCCACAACTATAGCTTCCTTGTCTATAGCATATGTTGGCAGGACTTTTCTACATGTTTTCCACGTTTCCACATTTCCATTGTATGAAGTAATATACATATTTTGTATAGCACAGTAAATAGTTTTAACAATTCTGAAAAATGTGATATTTAATAAGTAATATATTAATTTATTATTAATAAAACAAATAACTGATTTCCTTTAGGTGACCTTCTACTTCTTAGAGGCATGGTGAATTTTGCTATTTTTTGGTGTATATATATATATATATATATATATATATATATTATTTTAAGTGTTTGTTAAAAGCTTTTCTGAAATGTAGACATACTATATTTATACTGTTCTTCTGATTAGTAAGCTAATGGAAAAAAATCCTCCACTTTTTCTAAGTGTGTTTGTTATCTCACAGGGAGCAATATCAATTGCTAGCATAGGAAACCATTTTTACTAAGAAGCACTAAGATTTGTACAGTGTGAACCTGGAGGCTACTGTAGAAAGATCAAGAGAAGAAAATAAACATCTGCTTGTTTAGCCAGTAAATTAAATTTCCATAAATGATACAGAATTACATAATGATGACTACTAGGAAGTCTTAATTGAATGAAGCCAGTCACACAGTCCAATACCGAACTAATCATTAGTTTCATAGGTGGTAGAAGTCATGGATTCACTGAACAAGGCCAGTTTAGGCATATTCCACAGCTATACCAAACAAATGTGTTCAAAACAAAATCATGATTTCTTCCTTATATTCAGTCCAGCATGCCTCAAACATAACATGCTCTGAGCCTTGTGTGTAGATATCCACAGTGATTTTTTTTTCTTTTTCTAGTGATATTTATTCTTTTTTAAATCTAATTCCTGCTTTTTTCCAGACCCCAAATTAGGCAATATTTTTCCAAGAGGACAATCTACTCTCCCTTCTGTACTTCTCATCACAAGACAATATCTGACTTAAGATATATTTACTTGATTTAAAATATGGATTATTTTTAAAGTTGAAATTGGTTGTGTGCACATCTTCCACTGACCAGGTACCTCTTATGCTGTATTCACTAGTGTATGTGCATAAACTTCCAAGTGTGTAATATAATAGGCATTCAATAATTAAATCCATTTCTTGAAATTTTCCTGGATATTAAGTATCAAGTATAACGCAATTATTAATAACCTTTTTGTTTTTCTTATGACTAAGTAATATATATTTAAGATAGCCAAATAGTTGGACCAAGCCCCATTTGTTAGGAAATGAAAAGACTTGGAAATAAGTATATTAAGTGAAGTAAGCCAGGCCCAAAGAAACATAGGTCCCATAGTTTCCCTTATTTGCAATAACTAATATATGTCTAAGACAAGTAGAAACTGTCAGATAACTTGGTGTTAGGCGAAATGGACCCCAAGATAAGGACTCAAATGGTTTTTATTTCTTGCTATTGTTTCTAACATATTTATGAGATCATTTCTTTGTTGCTTTGTATGTCCTTCCTCCACAGTATAACCCCTGTTTTCACTGTATTTGATGTTGGTATAATTTGTGGAGGGGAAGGGAAAAACCAAATTGTTTAAATAGGGAAACAGGTGGACCCATTGCAACAATGAGATGTACAAGTCGTTATGTTGAAAAACGAACTTTACAACTTTGGTGGGAGGGGCGGCGAGGGCCTTGGGGGATGGGGATGGGGATGGTAAGGGGAAAGAAAGGAGGAGGCAACAATGCTTGATAAGAAATGTACTCATTACCTTGCCCATGTAATTGTAAGCCCTCTGTACGGTGTTTTCATAATTTAAAAAAATGAAGTGTTAAACTTATACTCTAAGAGTATCTGAGAGCTGGCAAAACTGTGATGGTGCAGGAAGTGAGGTTATACTGCGGTCAGGATTCTCAAGAAGCAACATGACAGATGGTTGGCAAAGTGATTTTTTAGCTGTAAAAGAATATTTTGTTGAGCATCTGCTAATTATTTTATGGTGGAATATTTTATACACATTATCTAAATTAACTCATCTGATTCCTCATAACAAATCTGTGATGTGCTAATTATTGAACAGTGGTTCCAAAGTTGTTGTCTTTTTTTAATCATTCATTATAAAATAAAAGACTTAACTGTTTGCTGATAAGGTGTTCAGACTTTGTCATCTGTTGGCTTTGCTACTTAATGAGAGTCTAAACACTTAAAGGTTAGAAATAATGGCATAGTTTACATATTGAAAGGGACACAATGGAGAAGGGGCCAATGGATGAAAAACCTCCACAACAGAAGAGTTTAGTTTTTTAAATTAGAGGCTGTTAAAATCTTTAAGAACTGTGTGTCTGTTGGTGCAAACCATCTGCTGTTCAGGATGAGGGATAGTGGAAGGTCTACCACAGCTACATGCATATTGTGTGACTAGATAAAACAAGGCAGAGTTTATTCACAAATACAATGATTACTTAGAGAACTTTGTCTGTTACAGGAAGAAATCAATCATAAAAGAGTACAAACTACAAAAGCCTGCTGATTTTACCTAAGTAGAATTAAACTATTTCTATAGCTTAACCAAAATGTAGAACTATTCAAGAAATAAAATCAATGACAAGATAGAGTTCGAAATCCTGAGTAATGGTTTGAGAAATTGAGTTTACTCCTTTTGGGCATAGTTTCTATTGTCTAATGCCTAGATATATTCCATGACAGCATATCCTGAAACTGAACTTTTAATGTCTACCATCATTACAAGACATTAAAAAGAATAATTGAACAACTTTGGTCAGTTCCTCAACAGTAATAAAATATTTCCATCTCTGACTGTTGTAGACCATCTGCTTCTCCTATCCCCTTTCTAATAAAACAAAAACTTTTAGAGTTTGAATAGTTTGGCCATGAAGCTCTAATGAGATCACCTTTATCCATCTATTGACAGTAAAGTTCATAGGTGGAAACGAACCATCTTCTTTAAGCTTGTATTTGAAATCCCAAACTTACAATGTGATAGAAAATGCCACACTCTACTTCAGGTTATCAAGGTTCATCAGCTTGTAGCTGTGGTTTTATTAAAAGTTAGGGAGCTAGATGATGTATTTCTTATCATATCTAAACATCCTGGCTGCAGTTTATATCAGATTCCAGTAAAAATACAGAAAACTAAATGACAGATAACTATGGGGCTGATTTTATTTCCAACAGAAAATTCAATTCCTGAGAAGTACATTTGGGGAAGTTGGTCTTGACAAATAATACGAATTAAGGACAGAAAATAAATCATATATATGATAATTTAATTTATTACTTTGCAAGATACCTCTGATACTTCTCACAGAAGGGAAATTTTCTTATTGTATATAATATGATGGAAACCAGTTCATGTCTGATTTCAATAAAGCAGAAAAAAAGTAGGGAAATGTATGTTAGAATTGCATGGAATAGGAACAGAACTGCAGGATGGAATGGAGGTAAAGTGAACCTTTGATGAGCTTTGTTTTTTCTTAATTGTTTTTTAGTATTAATGGAAATAACTTATAGAAATTTCTAGGGATGAAATACCATTAAGTCAAGACTAGACACTTTCAATGAACTGTGTACCCAGTGAAGTTCACCATTATTCTAATCTCTGTTAGCCTCTATCTGGCTGCGTTGATGTTTGCCTGTGTTTTCCAGTTGAAGTTACTTAAATTGACTACTGGTTTTGTCAAAGTAGCAATTTTCCCTTTCCTCTTAAGTGGTTTAATGAAACTATGTTTAAATGCAAAACAATTATTTTGAATCATGAGATATATATTGACACTTATTTTTACTCCTCTTGGACACAAATTCTACTGGTATAGGAGACTTGCTCTGATCTCTAAACACAAAAGTATGATATCACCAGATTTGTGACCTTTAAAACTATTTTGTATGAAATAACCAAGTCTCGTCACAGTAAATAGATACAAACCTTTTTTGATTCAATTCACTGTATTCTGGGTCAACTGAGTTTTCCAATGAAACAATTCTGAAACTATGTCTATATATTCAAAATAAGAAGGACAAGAAGAATTAGAGTACAATTATAAAATCTCTGTCAAGAGTTATATATTACCGTCTGGTTAATGTTTGTATTTTTAATTCGTAGAACAAAGCATACCATATAGAAAGCAAACAATAAAGATTTCAGAACTGAATATTACATGATCATTTAAAGCAGTAAGTTGATTCTGAACCACTCAATGCTAGAGATTACAAAGAAGCAAACAGGTTCTTAATCCATGCTTTCCTATTCAAATTTTTGAGCAATGCTTGAGTTTCCCTTAGGCTTACCATAACTTTACTAATTAATTTGTTTGTTATTATTCAACTTTTACATATGATAAAACTGAAACTAATATACAAGAGATGATAGGTCCACATCTATTGAGCTAGTCACCAGTGGAAGTTAAAATGCAATATTCTTCCTTCAGAATATAAATTTCACTACATTGAAACTATATACTTATAAAGATAAATGTCCAATACATACACATTCATTTTAGTATGCATTTATCTTAACATATTGATATATACATTCTAATACTTATTTATAGATATATGCATACATTTGCCTTTCCACTGATGAGAGCCAAGTGTATCTACAAATGTAAACATGTTTGAGTGTCAAACTCCTATAAAAAGGAGTGTTACAACTATTTCCTATTACTATGGTGTTGTATGTAAAAGGAGGAACACAGATATGTCGTTATATATTACAATGTCTGGCATCCTTTCAGAAGACACCAAATGTAAGATGTGTAATTACTGTATACTTCTATACGAATAAGTTTTCCTGAATATACAACGTCAACACTAGTCATCTTCTTATCTGATATTCTATAATTACATATATTATTAATTCCTTTTGTTATGCATTCCTTATTTCAGGGACATCCATAGGGTCCTTGAAATCCAAGAAAAGACTTCTCATTAGCCTATGACTTTCACTAAGCCTACTCTAGCATGCCATATATTACATGTTCCTGAATAATTGTTACTGCACATGGCTTGGAAAGATTCAATAACACAGCTTTTTTCTCATTAAGAAGAAAAATAGTGCCTACTCTATTGCATAGTTTCTTTTCTTTTTCTGAAACAAAGAGCAAAGTTACTAAAACAGCCACAGACCTCGATGCTCATTAAAGCAGACTGTAAATCTGAACTGTATTCTGTATTCTTATGCCGAGTAAAAATAATAAGTAAGTCACAAAAGTATTGCTGCTTTGAGCTGTCTTATATCAGCTTCCCAAACTTTTATGAGCACATAATTGTGCATGGAGCTATTATAACATACACAGTTCAAGCTTTTCAAGTGTTGGGACAATTTTTAAATGAATTGTTACCAAGAAGATTAACTCTGATAACTGTTAAGATGATATCAGTCTCATAGATACAAATGCTAGAAGGCTCTCTTCCTTCATTATAATATATCTTAGGCAGAACTGCAAAATATCTTTCCTGTCTTTTAAATTATGAAACAGTTAATCTTTTTTTACATAAAAAATGTCCAGAAACATCTGCTCTCAGAATGCTTTGTTCCTATATTAACCTAGTTAGTACTAAAATCCTGGAAAATGCTATTGTGTACCTATACACTACAGTGTTGCTTCCTGAAGAGAAGTGGCAAGGGTGCTATGTTTTGTTTTAGACTTCTGTAGTCTATAAAGAATCTACTGGGCCAAAGGGATGAATTCTTGCCTGAGGAGAAGCAATTTTCCATAGATATCTTCCAGCCCTGTTTTAGTTGCTAAGGAAAATGTGCCTGTAAAACTAACTCTGCAGGCCTCTCAAATTAGAAATGCCATCGGCTATTACATTAATACCAGCACACTTTAACTTAATGAAAAGCATTTCACGCTGTTATCACAAAATGCACTTGAGAGAGGCAATACAGTATTAATGCAAATGGTACAACAAGCAGAAATGCGTTGTTCATTGATTTAAAAAAAAACCATCATATTCTCTGTGAGAGCAAACACATATCAGTACTAAATCCAGTTTAGCTTCTCACTAGCACTCATACATATACACTCTTCATAACCTTCCATTTATTGTTTCACGTAGTGATTTTAAAGATAACCTATGTTCTGGGTGAAATATAGATTGCATTTTTGAGATTTTGAAATAAGCAAATTCATTGATGGTTACTGACTGAGGTGATGATTCAGGTGACTCAAATTATGTGTGGCCCCTATAATAGTTTGATGTACATATAAATGTATTAAACATATGTTATTGAAGACCAGGCACAGTGGCTCATGCCTGAATCTCAGCTTCTCAGGAGATGGTAATTGGTGTCTCATAGTCAAATATTAGTGAGAGCTCATCTCCACAAAAACAACAACAAAGCTGATTGTGGTAGTTCACACATATTCAAAGCTATTTGGAAAGCACACATAGAATTTCTGAAAGACTGAGTACAGCATCAGGCAAAGCAAAAGAGACTCAATTATATACCCTCAGCTAGTCTAGAACTTGAAATCACCCTATCTCAGTCACCCATAAGCTAGGATTGCCGACTTATACTACTACACCCAGATTTCATCCATATTTAAAATTTGCTTGAATTCATCCTGACTTTGCTTGAAAACTTTCAGAGGACCCCATTATCAACAAAGTCCGAGCAGGTCGCTTCGTGCACTGTCAAAGGCTCTAGGATCTGACCCTGCCCACCCTTCTACCCTCTACCCCCCACCAGCCTCACACATTTGTTTCACGTTACACACAGTGCTTAAGGCATTTGTAGCTACTTATTTTGCTTATATATACCCATATATGTATATGTATACACACACACACATATATATATATATATATATATATATACATGTATGACGATGGCAGAAAGACATGGCAAGTATATACCACTCTATTATATGTCTATATGTAAGTACAGACATATGTAAATAGAGACATATATACAGATGTATGTATGATGCATAACATATGACTGAAAAATTTCAAGAAAACTGAATTGGGGGCAGAGGTAAGAGGCATGGCTCAGTTGAGAGAATGCTAGCCAATGAGCAAAAGTGTCAGGTACCGAGTTCAAGTGCTTGTCTGGGACCAAAACAAAAAACAAACAAACAAAAACTTTCTTGGCACCTCACTGTGAAGGTACTGTACACAGCTAAGGTACCGTGGGCACCAACAGTCTTTGTAATCTGAGTTTGACTGACAGCTGTGTCATTCTTGTGACTGCATTTCTTTAAGTACTAATGAAGCTGATCTTTTTTTCTGATTTTTTGATCATTTTATAAATCATTTCTGGTGTGCAAAAAAAAGAGACTTTAACTGAAAGATAATGTAAAGTAAAATAGACTAGAGTTGTGGCTCAGTGATAAAGTATTTGCCTAGCAAGCATTATAAGACCATGAGTTTACACCCCGAACAACTACCAGAGGAGGGTAGGGTATAAGACAGAGATATGAAATAGATTTTTCCTGTATGGTAAAGATCTTTCCTTTTTTTCTTTTCCTTTTTTATATTTATTTATGTATTTATGTATGTATTTATTTATTTATTTTTGTCAGTCACAGGGCTTGAACGCTGAGGCTAGGCATTGTCCCTGAGCTCTTCAGCTCCAAGTGAGCACTCTACCACTTGAGCCATAGCACCACTTCCAAGATCTTTTCTTTATGGTAAGAAATCTTGTCTTTTGGAAATTGATGTAGCAGCCACAAAGCAGGATGCCATTAAAGCTTGGTTACTGTTGTAGTTTACATATGAGGAAAAGGCTGTCACCAAAGCACTGTGGTGACAGGTGGAGCTGTGGTGAGCTCAATCTTAGAGAACTACAGCATTTCCTGGATAGAAATTAGGAAGACTGGGTGAACCAATTCAGCAGTGATACACACTATGCAACTTGGGGGGAAGGGGAGAAGGAAGGAGGGAAGGAGGAAAACTGAGAGAAAATGAGGGAGGAAGTGATAGTGTTCAAGGAGAAATGTATTCATTATTTGACTTATGAAACTGTAGCACCTCTGTGCATCACCTTTACAATATTTAAAAAAAAAAAAGAAATTTAGGGGCTGGGAAGGTGGCTCAGTGGTAGAATGCTTGCTTTGCATGCATGAGGCCCTGGGTTCGATTTCTCAGTACCATATAAGCAGAAAAAAAAAAAAAGAGCCGGAAGTGGTGCTGTGGCTTAAGTGGTAGAATGCTAGCCTTGAGCTGAAGAGCTGAGGGACAGCGCCCAGGCCCAGAGTTCAGGCCCTACAACCGGATCCCCTCCCCCCCAAAAAAGAAAGAAATTAAGAAGATCAAAAGGTACAAAATCCTCTACAACTAAAAAACAAACAAACAAAAATCTACATTCTAGTTATATACTTAGAAGTGACTTGCCAGCTACTCCCATAATGCAGAGATAAGAACCTATCAGGGAAGGGATGTGAAGGGTAAACAAAGGAGGAGGCTGCAATGGTTGGTAAGAAATGTATGCATTATCCTGCCCATGTAATTGTAACCCCTCTGTACAGTATGTTCACAAATGAAATAAAATTAAATTAAAAAAAAGAAATGTTAAAAAAAAGTGGGAGACAGTGAGGGAGGGGGATAACACTGTTCCAAAAGAGATGTTTTCATTATGTGACTTATGTAACTGTAACCTTCTGTACAGCACCTTTAAATAAAATTTAAATAAAAAAGAATATCACTTGTGCCCTTGGTTTTATAACGTATCCACAAGATCTCAGGTTATTCCAAGTATTTCTTGAAGAGAAAAGGTCCTGATGAAAGCAGAGTCTGAGACTGCAAAGAAAGATGTTGCTTCTCTTTATTACTCCAGCAAAGTGGGTGATTTCTAAAGTACTTCATGGTTTATGCAGGTTGCTAGTCTGTGAGGAATGAGCATTCAATCAGAAAATTCAGAGAGGAAAATCTTTAGAGGGATATTTATAAAACAAATGAAAACTGAGCATGATGCTCAGCCCAACTTAAAAAAATATGGAAATATAGTAGGTATGTGGAAGAACTGGCTATGCAGGAAGATCTTGTCAAAAGCATAGTAGTGATTAAAGTCAATAAACAGATAACAATGTCCTTCTTCCATAATTTTCAGTCTATTTGCTCTGGACAAATATCTAGAAATATTTTGAGGGGAATCTTTATGTTAGTCATTTAAAAATCATAGTATGGTTTAGTTTTCCATCAGAACATGTTTACAACATAGTTGTCTTATATACACACCTTTCTACAATGTGAATAAAAGATAAGGTGAATTCACTAGCGGATCCTAACTCTCAGTTGATAAAGAATATCTTTTGATGGGATGTTACCAAGATAGTATCAGTGACAGGCTTCAAATGTGCCAATACAGAACTTCTTAGGTGACTAGAGTTCCTCTGCAACAGATCAAGGAATGGTTTAAATCCTTTTTAAACTGCCTATCAACTTCTAACACTTGCTGCTCTGCAAAATGTCTTCTAAAACAGTCTAAAATGTTTTCTTATGTGTATTTCCAGGATCCACTTAGTAGCATGTCTGATTTGGAGGTCTGTTTTAGGGTGTGCAGGCAATTACAATGGAAGTATTTGGGAGAAGAAGAAAATACTTCTCTCAAATCTCATGTATCCCAATAAATTTTGACAGACCTGTATTGCTAAGCTTTTGTATGTGCTCCCCAAGTATCATATAAAATTTATGCAATGCTCATTCTGGCCTCTCATAATGGTGTTTATCCTAACAGCAAATCTTGAAACTAAAAGACATTGTTTACTGGCACATTCTCTCTAGCAGAATCCAGAATCAAAGTAGCATTTGGTGTTATTAAGTTCCCATAGTGCCTCTCCAGTATTCCTTACCTGACACCAGGTTTCTGCTCCATCCTAATTTGCTTTTAGCTTTTCAAAGAAAAGCATTCTGACATATCGAAGAAGGCGAAGGTGATAAATAGCTTCACATATTGGACTTCCCGTGGTGATTTCATGTTAATGCCAAGCTTTGGAATGAATGTCTCAACTTAAAGCAGTGAATTATTGAAGATGACACTTGGTAAAATGAGTCTATAAACATTTGAGGAACACAGTGGATGAAGGAGTACTCTTCTTTAAAAGAAATATTTACAGACAAGATGCTATCTACTCCAACTGTTTGTAAGGACATGCACTGCACACATATTTAAGAGGAGCAATGAAGCTTCTACTTTTTCTAATTTTCAGTATTTTGAACTATCAATGAACACAAATTAACATTGGTTCATGATTTATTAGTGGGTTATTTAGGGCTCAAATATGGTTTTCATGAACATTAAAAACAAATTAAAATTATTAGGCTAAAAATTTCATTAAAACTACCATAAAATGGAGTGTATATTTGGAGAAAAACATTTATGAAGGACAGGCTGTAATTTTTTGACTATAGGTACACATATGAGTGTATATATACATAAATGTACATTATTCATAAATTAATATATATAAAATATAAACATACATTTATCCAGAGAGTAAGGATAAGAATGCACTTGTGTAAAAACTTTAAGCTGTAAAATACCCCAAGATTTGTAAAAGAAATATATCTAAACATATCGTTAAACTATGAATTTATATATTATATAATTTATAGCTATGTAAATATAAAAGTATAAATATAAATTTATGTATCTGTAAACATATAAATTTATAAAATTTCCAAAATAATTATACACAATTATTGTAAGAATTATAATCTATAAGATTATATAATCTATAGTAATATTTTTCTTTAATCTGTCTCCTCACATACTCATCTTCATTCTTAATACAGTTAGTGGCAGTAAACAGAAATGTTATTTTTACCTTTTAAAATGCTAACCTTATTAATAATATATAAATTTATAGATATAAAATTTACCCAGTACACACACATGCACACATATAAACATACACAAACACCAGCACAGACCCATATCACCACAATGCTTTTCACAGGGACAGATTCACAGTAGCTTGAGATTTCACATAGGCTACTACTTGTCATGTTCAAAGATTTTGTCATGTTAAAGAATCATGCTCTTTTATGACATTTCTGGGAAAATCAAAGTGCCTTACAGAACAAAATAAGACATGACCTATGAACGTGAGTGAACCTTGTAAACTTTCTGTGTGTCTTAGGTGTGCCCTTCACATTTTCTTCTCAAACTCATTAGCTCAGAGCAGCTGTTGGTGTTCCTTAGATGTGCATGACTTCCCTGCCTTGGCACTGGCATCACTTCTAGCACACTGGTTTATGTCAGAGATGTCCAGGGAGTACCTTCTACTTGTCATGTGAAATGCACATTGCAACAGCAAGTCTGGAAGCCTTCAATTCTCCAAGAGAATTCTAAAAATTTGGAAATCCCCTAGGAGAATAAAAAGGGATCAATCGGCACTGAAAAATAGCTCCCTCACCTCTTTCTTTTCTTTTCCGTCAGAGTGGTTTGCAAGGACTGAATTCCAAATCTGTGTGCAGAAGTTGTGGTATATCTTTCAATGGCATTGTCTCATCCAGCTGTGCACACTGCAATTAAACCTTAATTGACATGCTGCAACATTCCATAGCGAGGACAGTCTAACTAAATGCACTGAAATTATCTTATCCATGGGGCTAGAGTGACTTCCTTTAAATTTGGACATCCCTGGCTGAGTAGATTGGATAAACTAATAATAATTTATCTATTTCAGCTTGAAAAATCCAGTTAAGTTTTATTTAGTTGATATGCAATAAGTACTTCCAATTCATTTAAAGTACGTATATGGCATTTCACAAGGCAAACACTAAAATGTAACATTTTAAAATTCAGATGAACTATGAGGATTTTAATTTCAGGCAAGGTAGAATAAACTTTAATCCAGATTCACTCACCAAATAATACTATAAAATTAGATAGGTATCTGCAGCAATTACCAGAAGATTCTAAACAAGTAGTAAATAATATCAGCTGGAGAGGGAATTTGAATAAAAAATACCATTGAAGTGACTATGTGTTTAACAATTACATCTATCTATATATTTTCCTAACTGGGCTCAGAATAGCGTGCAAAATGTACATAGGTATCAATGAAGAAAGAGAGAGGTTCAGGGTCCTTTTGTTCTTATTTGAGAGGAGAACTTTTGGGAAAACAATGGCAGAGTATACAGCCATCTAAAATTCTAAATGAGAAAACACTTTAATTCAAGAATTTGTTGTCCTAAAAGAGAGAATGAAACATAATTGCTTGCATGTATTTTTTTATCCTCCTATTTGGCACTCAGATATTTCTAGAGTGGTGGTAAAAACTCAGAAGACACAGTTAAATAAATTGAAGCTCTTTAACTGAAGAAAAAAAGAAACCTGATGCAGAATCATATATTTACAAATATTAACTAACATATTCTTGGAAACCAATGCATTAGCAAAGACAATAAAAGGTAAAATGTTAAAAAAAATCTTCAAGATAAATGAAAATGAAAACTCAACAAAATTTATGGAATATAGCAGAAATAGTTCTAAGAACTTTACAGTAATGAATGCCTACATATAAAATTAAGATAGATCAGAAATCATAAGAATGTTGTAATTGAAGTAACTAAATAATAATAATATTAATAGTAAATACAAAACTAAGCACCATGTTTGTAGAAGGAGTAATGAAGTAATTAGAAGGGAAAAAAGATCAGAGTAAAACATTGTGTAGAAACTATAAAAACAATGGGAATCATAAAGAAAATTAACAAATTTTAGGAAGATAAAATCAACTAATATATTAAATACACTAAGAAACAAGGAAGACTAATATAAAATCATACTCACTCTAATAATCTACATTACAAATGATGTCACAAAAACACAGAGTCATGGAGGACTAAATAATTATATCCCCCCAAATTTGATAAGTTAGAAGAAATGACTTTTTGCATGCAACCTACCAAAACTGAATAAAAGGGAAATAAAAAATCTGAATCAATCAACAAATTTAAATTTTTTTAAGTTTCCCTTCAAAGAAAAATTCAGGTCATGATTAGCTCTGCAAATGTTTAAAGAACATAGATCCAATCTTTCTCAAAATGCTTCTAAAAATTTACAAGGAGAGACTACTTCAAAACTTATATTATGGAGCCTACTACAAAGCTAGATAATAAAAACCTAAGAAAGGAAAATTATAAGAAAACTTTGGAGGGAGGTGGGGCCGGAGGGGGGGGGCGGGGGGGGGTAGATGGGAAGGGACGGGAAGGGAAACAAAGGAGGCAACAATGCTTGATAAGACATGTACTCATTACCTTGCCCATGTAATTATAACCCCTCTGTACGGTATTTTCACAATAAAAAGAAAAAATATATATCCCTGCAGAAAATATAGGAAAAAATGTCCTCATAGTTGTCCATAGCGGCAAATGCCTGTAATCCTTGAATTTTGGAAGGTGAGAGAGGATCCTAAAATGCTGTCCTGGGCTATTGAAACTCTGTCTCCAAAAGCCAAACAAAAATAATATTATCAAAATGCTAGGAAAAATTGGAAAAGATTATTGATTAAAACTTTATCCTTGGCCTACAAAGATGATTTAACATGCACAGGTAAATAATGGGCATTCATTATTCCTATTAATTGAATAAAGAACAAAAACTATATGATCATCTCATTATATTCAGAAAAATATTTAAAAGACTTCAACTTTTTTATCACAGAACTTCTCAAAAAATCCTAAATACACCACCAAAACCTATTAAAGTTAGTGAATTTATCAAAATTCTAGTATACATAGCAGGAAAAAATTAGTAGCACATTTATACATGAACAATATGCAATCTGAAAATGAAGTCAATAAAGCACCATACAGAATAGCTAAAAATAACAAAACACTTAAAATTAATTGAAGGAATTCAGAATGTATACTTCAAAATCAATGATTAGTGAATGATACTGAAAGAGATGAAACAAAAGTATCTTGTTTTCATGCGTCAAATAAATGAAGTTAAGCTAATTTACACCTTCAATAAAATCTATATACCAATTCAATGACTTCTTTTGTTTTGTTTTTTGGCTTTTTTTGGCAGTCATGGGGCTTGAACTCTGGGCCTGGGCGGTTTCCCTGAGCTCGTCAGCTAAAAGTGAGCACTCTACTACTTGAGCTATAGCGCCACTTCCCCAACTCAATAATTTTAAGCAGAAATTAGTCTTAAAATCTATATGAAACCACAAAAAATACATTAATGAATAAAGCAAACTTAAGTAAACAACAGCAACCACAAAAGAGAACAGTAAACATTACAATACCAATCACAAATTCTCCTACTAAGTTATAGAAATTAAAGATCCTAAACAAATCCCTCGCCAGACACCTAGAACAATGTCATAGAATATAAATTCAGAAATTAATGTACAGATTTAAGATCAATTGGTTCCTAACAATTGTCCCAAGAACAGAGAATAGAGAATAGTATCTTCAACTAAAGATGTTTGGATAAATGTATATACAAATTTATCCGAATTAGGGAAGGGCAGGGGAATGATAAAATGATGAGAAAAAGAACAAAGGGTGAACCAATGCAACAGTGATACTCAAAAGACAAAATGTTGGAGATGAGCTATACAACTTGGGGGGAAGGACTGAGAGAGGAAATGTGGGAGAAAAATGAGGGAGGAGGTAACAAATTTGACGACCTTACTTGTGTAATGGCAACCCCTCTGTACATCACCTTGACAATAAAATGAAATTTAAAAAAAGTTTGGAAAGTTGAAAATGCATTTGCAGAAGGATGAACTTAGATACATTCTTCTCGTGTTATATAAAAAAATCAAATGAAATGTACTGAAGTCTTAAAAGTTAAGAAATTGTTGGAAGTAGAGATTTGGCTCAAAGGGTAGAGCACTAGCTTTGAGCAGATATCTCAAGGATAGTGTCCAGGCCTTGAGTTCAAGCCCCAGGATCTGAATAAAAATGAAACAAAGGAACAATCACATAACTGAAACTCCCAGAAGAATATCATAGAAATAATTTCATTACATTAAATTTGGTGTTTTTATAAAATTTACTTTAAGGAGAATATGACTCTAGAAGCTCAGATGACAAAAGAAAATATAAGCAAATGAAATAACATAAAACTAAGAAGTTTCTGAACAGTGAAGGAAACAATCAGCACAATGAAGGGATTGCCCATGAAATGAAACATGATAAAGGCAAGGTATTAATCTAATAAAGGATGTTTGTCCAAAATATAAATAGAACTGAAGTGATAGCAAGAAAATAAGAAATACCCATTTTAACATGGACAAAGGAACTGAATAGAGGTTTGGTAAATTGAGATATGCAAATGGTAAATGGGCATATTAAGAGGTTCGTAATTATCAATCAACAGATGAATACAAATCATTACTACAGTAACATATTAGTTCATACCAACTAGTGTAGATATTATCACATCATATGAAAATCATCACCATCACGAAAAAGCATTATCTATAAATAAAATGATCAACTAAAACACATGCCTGTGATGTCTTGTTTCATAATATATAGTATTTTGTATGTATATATATATACATAGTATATATACTATGTATATATATATATACAATATATATACATAGTATATATATACACAATATATATATATATACTATGTATATATATATACAAAATACTATATATACATATATAGATATACCACATTTTTTAATCCATTCATCTACTGAAGGGCATCTGGGTTGGTTCCATATCTTAGTTATGCTAAATAATGCTGCGATAAACATAGTCGTGCTGGGAGCTTTAGTATGGTCTTGTTTGTGATCATTTGGGTAAATGCCCAAAAGTGGGATTGCTGGCTCATTAGGGGGCTCTATGTGGAGTCTTTTGAGGAACCTGCATACTGCTTTCCAGAGTGGTTGAAAAAGTTTACACTCCCACCAACAATGCAGTAGGGTTCCCTTTTGGCCACATCCCTTCCAGCATCTGTTGTTATTAGAGTTCTTGATTATAGCCATTCTAACTGGGGTGAGGTGGAATCTCAATGCTGTTTTAATTTGCCTTTTATTTATGGCTAGAGAAGTTGAGCATTTCTTCACTGGTGTCTATTGGTCATTCTTATTTCCTCTTCAGAGAAGGTTCTCTTTAAATCTTTAGCCCAATTGGGCAGTTGTTCCTTTGAGGAGCTGTTGTTGAGAGATTTAATTTTTTGAGTTCCAAGTATATTTTAAATATGAGTCCCTTGTCCATTGTATGGCTAGTGAAGATCTTCTCTCAATCTGTGGGCTTTCTATTGCTCTTGCTAGCTATGCCCTTTGCCATGCAGAAGTTCTGCAGCTTCATGCAATCCCATTTGTCCAAACTTTCTTTGATTTGTCATGTTTCTGGGTCTCAATTAATAAAACTTTGGCCTGTGCCAAGGAGACCTAGGGTTTCTCCTATTCCTTTCTGTAATATTTTCAGGGTGTCTGCTTTGACTCCAAGGTCTTTGATCCATTTGGAGTTGATTCTGGTGCAGGTTGATATATAAGGATCTAGCTTTAGTTTTCTTCAGGTGATTAACCAATTTTGCCAGCACCATTTACTGAAGAGGCTGTCTTTCTTCCATTCTACTTTTTTAGCTCCCTTAAGAAAGATTAGTTGGCTATAGGTCTGTGGGTTAATTTCTGGGTTTTCAGTTCTATTCCATTGTTCCTCAGGTCTGTTCTTCTGAGCAGTATCAAGTTGTTTTGATTACTATGGCTTTGTAGTAGAGTTTGAAATTTGATATTGATATTCCTCCAGTACTGTTCTTTCTGTTAAGGATCGTGTTTGCTATCCAGCGTCTTTTATTGTTCTATATGACTTATTGGATTGCTGCTTTTATTTCATTGGAGAATGAGGTTGGAATATTGACAAGTATTGAATTGAATTCGTAGATTACCATTTTTACGATGTTGATCCTTCCAATCCAGGAGCATGGGAGGTTTTTCCACTTACTAAATTCTGCTTTGATTTCCTTTTTCAGGTTTTTAAAGTTTTCATTGTAGAGGTCCTTTACTTTTTTAGTTAAGTTACCTCCTAGGTATTTTATTTTTTAATGGGGCTATTCCTGATTTCTAAATGGGAAGACCTTAATTCAAGACATCAATTAAAATGTTTCTTAGAACTAATAGTCTTGCCGAATTTTCCTTGAATTGTGTTTCTTTGAAATCTGATAGTAATAGTTGAAGGGTTGTATCACATAATAATATTAGCTATAGAAAAGTTCTGTTCTATATTGTGCAGTTAGAGTATAAAATATATATGTATACATGCACAGATGTATACATGTTTATATATATTATTATATATAATATACAAGTATATATTATATATGTATACATATATTTTATATGTATACATGTATATATATATAGTGTCTGTGTATATATATATATATATATATATATATATATATATATATATCTTGGATATTGCTGCCTTCATTTTCTGTGATCACTGGTACTTTATTAAGAACAAGCAATAGGAGGTTGATGATAGCTTTCCTGCCATGCATCAAAGACTCTCACCTGCCACTTGCAAGCTCAGGGGAGAACCTAGGTCATTAGAATCATATTTCTAACATAGTATGCTTCAACAGCAGTTAAATATGCATGTTATAAATATTCACCAATAACAGTTTGTCCTTCATTTTAAATAAACTAATTGTCATTGGAGTCTCTTGGGTGTCTCGTAACAAAGCCTTTTTAGCTGTCAGCCCAAAGAATGTGATAAAATTTCTGTAATTAATATAGAGGCAAACGTTGGATATAGATATAGCAAAGTAATAGTCAAAGATTTTAAGGAAATAATTCCAGTGCATTAGTATTTTCTCATCCAAAAATTGCATCCAAGTGAGGGACAGGACTGATAACTGGAAAGAAATAAACTTGAAGAAAAATAATTTTTATTATAGGAAAATAAGCCTTGAAGCTACGGATTCTTCAATACCAGGTAATAGCATATTAAATTGAAGATCAGACTCCTATTTTGCTGACAGGTCAAGATGGGGGCGTGGTTTCAATGCTCTAAGACTGGGACTGACGAGACTGCTGCAAACCTGGAATATAAGTAACCACAATTACATCTCAGAGCAAGAAGAGACCGATTTCTACTTATCTATGTCCCTAAATATATTTGTCTTAATTTTCTTATTGAGATATCACTATCATTAAAATTGCAGACAAAATTTAATAATGTGCTACACAGTAGTATTACTAAAATATATATCTAAAATGAAACTGTGGTATAATAATAATTCTCTAGGATTTCTAATAAGACTGTAGAGAAATCAAACAAACTTCTATAAAACTGAATTTAGTATCAAATTTTAGCATATATCTGGAACTACATCTTGATCTTTGAAACCTTTGCTTAGAGGTGTGTTTTCTATAGAATGTGGCTTTGAAGGCAGTTAAAATTTGCTTTATTCTTCATTTGTAAAGGTCATGTTGCATTTTCAGCCCTCCATAGAGATAACTTTTTAGACTCTGTAAAAGCCTGAAATTATGTCCATTTCTACCTTCACATTACTGTAATAGATCAATGAGTCCTGTTGTGCCATAGTACCTGTAAGGTCCACTCCTGGATGGCAAACAGACTCCACCCTCCTCACAGCAAAGTCTCTCCCAGTACCTGCGTTACCTAGGCAACTGGCACACCTGGAAGAGGTCACATCGGCATCCACTGAGGTCACATCTGAATTTGATGTGGCCACACCTTTCTCCACCCATACCCTAAATAAGGCCTAGCCCAGGCCCAGATGCTCTTTTCTACCTCTTTTCTAGCTCTCTCTCTTTCCCAGCTATCTCTCCCAGCTCTCTTTCCCAGTTCTCTTTCCTAGCTCTTTCCTAGCTCTTTCCCAGGTCTTTCTCAGCCACATGGAGGGCCAACATGGCCTGGTCCCAGCAGGTCTACTGAATAAACCTACCCCTTACCTGAATACCACGTGTGTGGTGTGGTTCTTACTCGCCACCTCTTTTTAAGAACCTCACAGTACCATGTAGTGGACAGGATAAAGGGACAGGACAAACATGGACTAGTGAATCCATCTTTCCCAGAATTTGCATTAAGATATTTTAGGAAGCTGATGGAATGTATGTGTGTGTGTGTATATATATATATATATATATATATATATACATATATACATTCCATATACATTTACATATATATTTGTACATGTATATATATATGTACATATATGACATCTGAAATGTGAATCGACAACATTTTGAAGTCATATAAAGGACAACTGCCCAGCTTGTTGTTTACAAAGTTATTCAAGATGAATAGGAGAGATGACCCACTCCATGAAAAAGGTATTCACACTCCACTCCCTGCGGGGCTGTCAGGAACTTCTCACAGAGTAAATGTCCTGGCAATTGTACTTTCTGATTCTGTCCATGATGCCAACTCTTCTTATCATTGGTGTCACCTTCAGATGAATACAATAAAGATCTAAAAAAACTAACATTTCTTCTATGTACTGCAGGTCAATGATAAACTATAAAATAAGCCATTATTTTATCAACTATTTATATTGATTACTTATAGATTGACAATGACAACAGTATGTGTATATTTTTGCCAGTCCTGGGGCTTGAACTCAGGGTGTGAGCACTGACCCTGAGCTTCTTTTTGGCTCAAAGCTAGCACTACCAACTTGAGCCACAGTACCACTTCTGTTTTTTTCTGTTTATGTGGTGCTGAGGAATCAAACTAAGGGCTTTGTGCATGCTAGGTAAGCACTCTACCACTAAGGCATATTCCTAGCACTATAAGTGTACTTTTAACATTATTTTCATGTTTCTGAGACTTTATAAATATGTATATATAAATATAGAGTGATGACTAAGTTTATATCTGAACTTTTTCATTCTTTTTTGTGAAGTTAAAGAAGTGATATTTAAAATAAATCATTTGAAAAAATAATATAAACATGAATTTGAAACGATAGTTTAAATTATTTATGAGCATTATATTCAAATTTAATAGTTTTATAATACAGTAATTGCTAAGAGGCTGAATATTTCATGTTAAATTTTAAAGATTTAATGGTCAAATGTTAAAAAACTTTATTATTATGTTTTTACATTTTTTACATTTACATTTTGTATGTGCTAATCCTCAGGCTTGAGTTTAGGCTGTTTTATTCTCTTGATTTTTCACTAAAGGCTCTACTCATCACTGGATCCAGGCCTCCAGTCTACCATTTTTTGTCGGTCTTGGGGCTTGAACTCTAGGCCTGTGCATGGGGTTCTGTCCCTCAACTCTTCAGCTCAAGGCCAGTGTGCTACCACTTGAGCCACAGAACCACTTCTTGTATTCTGGTGGTTTATTGAAAATCAGAGTCTCACGAACTTTTCTGCCTGGGCTGGCTTCGAACCACCATCCTCAGATCTCAGCCTCCTGAGTAGCTAGGATTACAGGCGTTAGACACCAGCCCCTGGCTCAGTTCAGCATTTTTGCTGGTTATTTTGGAGATGATATTAAGCAGACTTTTCAATTCAGGCTAGCTTCAAACTGAGATACTCAGATCTCAGCCTCCTAAACACCTAGGATTACAGTCATGAACTAACTGTTCCTGGCTCTTTGTTTCTTAGAAATCAAACAGAAAAATCTCATAGATTCATATTTCTAAAACCAGTGATTTTTTTTTGCTCATGTAATTCTTTTTTTAATTTATTTTATAGTAAAGATGCTGTATAGAGGGGTTACAGTATGAGTAAGGCAATGAGTACATTACTTTTTGATCATTGTTACCCTTCCCACTATCTCTTCCCTCTTACATCTTCTACACACACCTTCATCCCCAAACCCTCGTCCCCAAAGTTGTAAAGTTCGTTTCCAATATACTGTCTTGTGGGTGTCATTGTTGCAATGGGTCATCCTGTGTCCTTGTTTCAGCATTTTGTTATTCCCCTTCCCTCCTCATATTAGACAAATATATATACAAGATGCAAGATATCAAAATTGAGTACTGCGACAACAGGGGATATACTATAGGGGAACGAACATACAAAAAAAACAAAAAAATCACATAGTATATTTAAAACAGCAAAGAAAGACCTCTTGTGTCTACATCATTTAACTTAGAGTCATTTTATGAGGTCATATGTATATAGCTATTGAGCTTTTCAGCTCATCTGATAAGATTATCCTTTTCGTATACCAATTATTGAAAACAAGGGAAACCGTGAGACCTAATTTTTGGGGGGACTGGCTTACTTCATTTAATATGGTTTTTCCAAGCCTTTCCATTTCCTAACAAATGGGGCAATGTTGGTTTTTTCTGATAAAAGCATAGAATTCCATTTTGAGTGTGTGTGAGTGTGTGTGTGTGTGTGTGTGTGTGTGTATCACATTTTCTTGATCCCACTCTTCTATTGAGGGGCGTCGGGGTTGGTTCCATATCTTAGCTATGCTAAATAATGCTGTGATAAACATAGTTGAGCTGGGAGATTTAGTATGACCTTCTTTGTGATCCTTTGGGTAAATGCCCCAAAGTGGGATTGATGGCTCATAGGGAGCTCTATGTGAAATCTTTTGAGGAACCTCCATACTACTTTCTGGAGTAGTTGAACAAATTTACACTCCCACCAACAATGCAGCAGGTTTCCCTTTTGGCCACATCCCCTCCATCACCCCATTTTAACTGGGGTGAGGAGGAATCTCAATGTTGTTTTGATTTGCCTTTCTTTTATGGATAGAGAAGTTGAGAATTAGTTCATGTATCTATTGGCCATTCTTATTTCCTCTTCAGAGAAGTCTCTCTTTTAATCATTAGCCCACTTGCTGGGGCAGTTGTTTCTTTGAGGATTTGTTTTTGGAGGATTTAGTTTTTGAGTTATATTTGTACAGCTAGTGTAGATCTTCTCCCAGTCCGTGGGCTTTCTATTGATCTTACTAGTTATGTCCTTTGTCATGTAGAAGCTCTGCAATTTCATGTAATCCCATTTGTCTAAACTTTCTTTGGTTTGTTGTATTTCTGAGTCTTTATTAAGAAAATTCTGGCCTGTTCCAAGGAGCCCTAGAGTTTCTCCTATTCCTTCTTGTAATGTTTTCAGGCTGTATGCTTTGACTTCAAGGTCTTTGATCTATTTGGAGTTGATTCTAGTGCAGTGCAGAGTGATATATGGGGATCTAAGTTTAGTTGTCTACAGGTGAATAACCAATTTTGCCAGCACCATTTACTGAAGAGGCTGTCTTTCTTCCATTCTATTTTTTTTTTTGGCTCTCTTATGGAAGATTAGGTTGCGATAGGTCTGTGGGTTCATTTCTTGACCTTCAGTTCTATTCTGTTGTTCCTCAGGTCTGTTCATGTGCCAGTACCAAGTGATTACTATGGCCTGGTAGTAGAGTTTGAAGTCTGGTATTGTTATTCCTCCAGCACTGTTCTTTCTGCTAAGGATTGTTTTTGCTCTTCGGGTCTTTTATTGCTCCATATGAATTTTTGGATTGTTTCTTCTATTTCATTTAAGAATGAGGTTGGGATATTGATGGAAGTTTCATTGAATTTTTAGATAGCCTTTGGCAGTATTGCTATTTTCACGATGTTAATCCTTCCAATCCAGTAGCATGGGAGGTTTTTCCACTTTCTTAGTTCTGCTTAATTTCCTTTATCAGGTTTTAAAGTTTTCATTGTAAGGTCCTTCACTTCTTTGGTTTACTCCTAGGTATTTTATTTTTTGTGGGGCTATTACAAAAGGAGTTGCTTTCCTGATTTCAGCTGCTCTTCTCATTATTGGCATATAGGAAAGCCATTGATTTTTGAAGGTTAATTTTATACCCTGCTACTTTGCCAAAGTTTCGAATCAGCTTAACTTGGGATTGGAGTCCATGGTGTTCTTCAACTACACAATCATGTCATCTGCTTCTTAAAGAGTTGTGTTGGTTCTATTAATGGCAAGCTTCTTTCTACCCTGCCTGCCTTTACTCATATTTCTCTTGTCTTTGGCATAAAAGACCAACTCAGTAAGAGGACATGGTGATGTGTTTGTATCTAATATGTTTTATCTTTTTCTTTTAGTAAAAAGTTTATAAATACTACTTTAAATGGCTTCAATTTGTAATCTTTTTTAAAAAGCTATTAAGTTCGATCAAAAATCACTGAACACATAGATCAACTTGTTATTTCTTTATACCCTTCATCTCACTTTTGGAAATGTACAGAAGACAAAGAAAATATATCCTTAACCCAAGATATGTGAAATATGAGAATGGAAAAAAGGTAAACAGGCTTCTACTGATTCTAATCAAATCCAACAATAAATAGAATGGAAGATATTTTGAATTTTTATGTTGCTACAGAAAAGGAAGAGAATATTAATTACTCAAAGATCATAAAAATAGGAAGTATTTTGTCATTCCTAATAAGTCAAAAACTACAATGGTCACAGTAATAATAATTACAAAATATATGTACTTTAATGTACTTTAGTGAGCTCTCTCCTATTCACTATCTCATCTGTTTCTTTAATATAATGTCATATTAAGAATAGACCTATCATTACCAGTCTGAAGACAGAAATCTAGTACCAAATCTGAATTCCAATCCAAAACTCCTAATAAACCCAGGTTTTTTTGGGGGGGGTCCGGTCGTGGGGCCTGAACTCTGGG
>NW_012267233.1:19903471-19964640 GCF_000151885.1 Dipodomys ordii
CCACCGACGTTGTAAAGCTCGTTTTGGACATGACAACTTGTACTTCTCATTGTTGCAACAGGTCCACCTGTATCCTTAAACAACTGGTTTTTCCCCACATTCTGAGACTATATTTTATACCTTTAAAAGGCACAAAGGTTTTGATAGTGGTAAAGAATAAACCACAGTACCACAAATTCATAGTGTAAGAAAAACTTGTAAATATTATACAAAGAAAACTTTGGTTTTGCTATATTTTTCCATGACAGGAAAGAGAGCAATCAACATTGACATCATTCAATACATACAAGCTTTATAAGTAAAATATCAGAATTATTAATTAATAAGATTTTGTGAAGCTATTAGTGGTGATACTAAGATTGAAATAGTATGTTATAAATTAATTATGATTAACAAAGTATTCTATTTCTAGTTCAAAGAATTTATGGGTAAAATTCACTAGAGTAAATTGTCAATGGATTAAGCACACACATGTGTAGGAGAGGAGAATAAGCAGATATTACAGATACACAGATATACAGATATAACAATGATTTATATTATTAACTTCTGCCTTAAAGCTAAGGTTCTAAACCTTATTAGCTATGAATATCTGAGGTTTTTTAATGTCTTTTAGAGAGAACAGGTATTTTTCTCTCTGAACTGAATATCGTTACCAAGTAAGCTCACAACAGATTAAGGTAAATTGTTCCATTTTTTCCCACCAATTTTGTTCTATTAATTAATATTTTTAAAATAGGTAGAATGTATTTTTACTTTTTTTGGTCAGTTGTGGGCTTCAACTCAGGGTCTGGGTGCTGTTCCTAAGCATCTTTGTGCTCATGAGTAGGGCTGTACCATTCAAGCCATAGCACCACTTCCAGTTTTTGAATGTTTAATTGGAGAAAAGAGTCTTACGAGGACTTTTCTGTCATGGCTTTGAACCATGATCCTCAGATCTTAGCTTCCTGAGTAACAAGGATTACAGGAGTGAGCCACTGGCACCTGGCTTATATTTCCACTTTTAAATGTAATGTGAGAAAGAAATAATTTGATCACCATTGTGTTATTTATGAGAAAATATTAATTTGGTCATTATGTATTTGTGTTATTTGTATTTCAAGTTATTACTGTGCTTTAAAAGTTATTTCAACTTCAATAGCTAGTTAGATACCTGTTTACATTATATTTTTATTATTATCTTCTCTCCAAAATCCTTTGGATCAGGACAAGATGTTACTTAGTTGAAATTTTCACAAAACTTTAAGCTTCTTCAGAATCAATAGAAAGCTACCTTGTTGGTATTATAATTTATAGTATATCCATGTAAGAATGTTAATAATATTTGAGAAGATGAATCTAATAGTTGATAACAAAAGCACTTGATACTACAGGAATAACATTATTGGGTGAGGTTTAAGCTCATTTCCAGCTGTTTAATTTTCAGTTACTTGAATACATTTAAAAAGCATTAAACAGTAACTCACATCTAATCTATTAATTATAAAATAAATGTACAGATAATTCCTGTTAAATCAAACTTAGTCTAATTCACTTATAGTATGTATGCTTTTTAATAGTTGGTTGAGCATTTATAAATGTATTTACTCCACAATCAGGAGAGAGGAACTTTCCATGCCTCCAGATAGTTCATCCCTTCTAGATTAAATCAATTTGCCAACGGCTATCTTGTGTTTGTTTTCCTTTACTCTGCATGATATCTGTGAGTTGCACTCTTGACATTGTAAGTATTATTAATTTTTTCTATTATATGCAAGGCCATAATTTGTTTATTCTGTCATGATGTCCCCATTGTTACCAGGTTGGTTCTTACAAGCACTTCTGGAAAAAAAATACAAGTCTATGGGGATGTGTTTCTTTTATAGTTTATTCTTTCTGTGATCTACATGAGAAGATCTAAAATCAACAGTTTCCTTTATTCTGCATTATATTTTGTATTTTTCTCTTATATTTTATGCTTTAATTCACTTCTTAATGTTTTATATATAAAATAGGATAAAGATTAGAGATCTTTATTTTTGCAAATTCAAATGTTTCAGAAATGTCTTTGATGATTGCTGTAACTAACACCTGAGATAATCAGCTTATAAAGACAATAATTTTATTTTTAATTACTTTTAGAATTTTTGTGCACAAGTAGCTTTCTACTTTTTAATGGAGCATATATTAGAGCAAAATCATGGCCAAAAATTGAGGGAGAGAAAAAGAAGATGGGCTGATTCTCCCAACCCCCTTCAAAGACATGGCTTCAATGACTTGCAGAATTCCCTTGGTTCCACTTCTTAAACACTCATGAACCTCCCTATTGTGTCACGCTGGAAACTGAGGGGTTTTTTATTTGAACATATTAATTGTATAAAATTTACTCATTATGATTTTTCTATATATGAAATTAATATAATTTAATCAAATTCCTGTCTTTTACTGTGATCTCCTATTTCCTTCTTCTTTTCAAACAACTTTAATGGATTTCATTGATAGTTTACATACATATATGTCAGGTACTTTATTCATATTCATCCCTCTTTCATACTCAACTTTTACCTTTCTTCACCTCTCTACTTCCCACCACCAGTTATTATTTTATGCCCATGACATTATTAATATTTTTAAAATTTAGATTCCACATGTGAGAATACTTGATATTTATCTTTCTTTGTCCATCTTATTTCACCTAACACATTGATCTGTTCATTTTTCCTGCAAATAACAAAATTTCAGTCATCCTTATGGCTAAACAATACTACCAGCATTCATCAATTGATGAGTACATAGGCCGATTCCATTGTTTTATTCCTGTACACATGAACAGTACTGAGATAGCTATGCAAGTATCTTTATTGCATTCTAACTTAATTCTTTTGGATATATGCCAAAGAGTGGTATAGCAGTATCATATGGTAGTTCTATCTTTAGTTTCTCTGAGAAGACTCTCTATTGCTTCAGTAAATTTATGTTCTTATCAATAGCGAATAAGGACTTCTTTCCCCCATCCCTCAACATATTTTCTTGTTCGTTTTCATTTTGACCTAGACAAGGTAAAACTCTAGTATATTTTTTATTTGATTTTTTGTTTTTTAAGGATAAGTGTTGATTATTTCTTCACCTATCTATTAGCCTTTAGTACTTTTCATTTGATAACTGTGTATTAAGTTCCTTTGCCAATTTATTAATGAATACTTGTTCTTTGGTTGTTGAAGTTTTGAAACTCTTCATGTGGTCTATACAGTAATTCTTAATCTGATGAATAAATGGAAAATATTTTCTCTCATTCTATATGATGAAGGTGATGATTCTGATGATTGTTTCTTTTGGTGTGACTGAAGTTCTTAATTTTATGCAATATTTTTTAAATTTTCACTCTTCCTGAGTAACTGCAGTCTCCCTTAAGAAAAAATTTGTTGCCTATGTCCTACATTTAAAATTTTTCCTGCTTCTCTGAAGTGATTTCAAAGTCTCAAGTATGAAATATAGACTTTGATCTGTTTGGGATTTTTTTTTTCAGTTATGGGGCTTGAACTCTGGCCTGGGCACTGTTGGTTAGCTCTTCAGCTCAAGGCAAGCTCTCCACCACTGGAGCTACAGTACCATTTCTGGTTTTCTGGTGGTTTATTGGAGGTAAGAGTCTCAGACTTTCCTGTCCGGGCTGGCTTTGCACTCCAATCCTCTGATCTCAATCTCCTAAGTAACTAGAATCAGAGGCGTGAGCCACTGGCTCACAGGTAAATATCCAATTTTTGGGACCAAGGTTTTAACGCAGACTTTGTGAGGTACTCCAGATAGGAACACTAATTGTTTATTATTTATTTTTGTGCATTTTTTTGTAAATCAATTGACTCTACATGTATGGCCTATTTCTTAGGTATATTTGTTTATTGTTCTACATTTTCCATCCTTATATTACACCATAATATCCTGATTATTACAATTTATAGCACATTTTAACAATATGTAACATGAATCTTTCTTTTTGTTTTTTGTTTTTTGCCAAAAACAGGGCTTGAACTCAGGCCTTTGTTCTCTCACATGGTCTTTCGGCTTACAACTGGTGCTCTATCACTTGTATGTGTCTAGATCAGTATTTTTGCTGGTTAATTGGAGTTATAGTCTTTGGACTTTTTGTCCAGGCTGGTATTGAACCTTGATTCTGAGATTTTAGTATCTTGAGTAAATAAGATAACAGGAATGAGCCAAAGGCACCTGGATTTTTGTTTAATTTTAACAATTCTAGATACTATTTATTTTTAGAATAAAAAACCTAAGATTTAACAATATTTATTAGCTTCCATTAATTCTGTAGAAGATCCAGGACTAAGTATTCATCCTGATGACTCATGAGGTTGGGACTAATGTCCCAATCTACTAAATGACTATCTCATTATCTCCACAATGAAGATATAAGCTTACACTCATTTCTTTCTAAATATATTTATTTTATTTTGGACCTAGAAGTAATGCTTGTTTATAAATTTACATATTTATATTAATTTCAAAATAATAAAATAACATTTAAAATGACAAAGTTAGTGTCTTATTTGTCTAATTTTATCTGTAAAAGATGTTGAATTTTAAAGTAAAGTTAGACTTGTCACTTTTTAAAAGCTAAAGAATAACTATGCTGAATATCTAAGATAGAAATAATACTGTTAGAAAATTACTAAGAAAAATATGATGTTTCATTATGATCTAGGAATGACTATACAAGAATTATATTCTTAAATTATGTTAGTACACTTAATTGATTTTTCTCAATACATATCTAAAAATACTATTATTTCTCTGTTCTGGAAGAGTCTAGTTAAACCTGCTCAGCAATCATGAATGCTTCATTCAACTTGCCAGCTCTCTATTCTGGATGCTATTGGGCCACAGACTTTTGAGATAGTAGAAGGTAGGGCATAAATTTCTCAGCCATAAAACTACCTACTGATGGGAAACCACAAGTATAAAATACACAATTTCCCATTTAAAGCAATTTTCTTTTGAATACAAATAAAGACAATAATACATACCATACTAATAATTAGATTAACAATGCAATATTTCTAATTATATTGTGAGGAAAATAGTAATAATGTTCAAAGTGAAGAATCGCCTCATACAAATTCTTTTTCTGGCTGTTGTCTCTTATTCACATTCACTCATGTAAGGCTTTTTGCCAAAGTAATTTGTCCACTGTTGTAGCTATCAGAAGGAAGTATATTTTATACAAAGCCCTTGTCAGAACTGATTCACCTAGTGTATGTTTTCCTCCTTTCTACAATGGAGACCTAGAGCTGATGGTCTCAGAAACACTGTGAGAGATGCAGAATTTGGCCAGGAGTTTATCGCTAGCAAGCTAACGGTGGACTACATGCAAAATTAAAGTGAAGCAATCATCGGACTTTTTAACATATAATTTGTGTCTAACACCATTTCAGGCCTGAATTTACTGCCTAATTATAAATGGACAGAATGGGCAGAAAAACTTCCCCATAAAACAGAAGGTCTAACAATTTGAAGTAACACTAGTGACTTGTCAAATTAGCTTGTTAGTTTGTTGCAGATTATGCCATCCTTTTTATTTCTACTCTAATTTAGACAAAGATGTTCCCTTTGGAAGTGTTGATGTTCCTATTATGAGACCTGGAATATTTTGAGGATATGAACATTTAGATTATAATTAGTCATTAAATATCCGAATATGTCAAAATTCACTATTAATCCTAGGTCTGAAAAACAAATCCATGCGATGTAACTGAGTCTCTCAAGTCATTAAGGAAACTTCTCTCATTAGAAAAATTCAGAAACTACTTCTTAATTTGGTTTCTCTACAACTTATTTTGGGGACAGGAACACCATGACAATAAGAATGCCAATCAAACCAGGAACTAGTAACTGGCTCCTGTAATCCTAGCTATTCAGAAATCAGAGAACTGGAAGAATCACAGTTCAAAGCTAACCCAAACAGAAAAATCAGTAAGAGTCCAGCTGCAATTAACCAGCAAAAAGATGGCTGGAAGCATGGCTCCAGTGGTAAGACATCAGCAAGGAAGACGAGCAGATTTACAACCCTGAGTTCAAGACTCAGTACTTACAAAATAAAAGAATGTTGATCACATCTCTATGTGTTGGTCTATATAAAAGCTCCATAGAAATAAAAAAGAAGAGCCTCTAACCATAACACACTTAACTATTACTTAGGTATAAAATATAAAAATGAAATTGACTCAAGTGAAATCTTCTTTGAGCCAATTTTGCCTGTCTTCCTAGACAAGAAAATTAGTTGAGGTATTGTCTTTGGAAGTGGCACTGTGGCTCAAAATGGTAGAGCGATAGCCTTGAGCAAAAACGAGCTCAGGGAAAGTACCCAAGCCTGTAAGGCCCATGACTAACCAAAAAGATAAAAAGATTTATATAAAAAAGTTATTGTCTTTATCTTGGAATTCATTTGCTACTTGTGTATGAAGTCATAAAAACATTACTAAGACTTGAACACAGCCATTACTCTCTATAGATGATTAGTTTAATTATTTTTTGCAAAATCTGTAAGAAAATTTCATATTAATAGTAACAGTAAGTGCCAAGAAAGCTTTTGACTCAATTATTGTTGGACAAATTGTTCAAAGTACTATGATTTCACAAATATTTCTAACTGGCTATAGACCATACAGTAAAAAGAAAAGGTTCAAAGCTATACATATTTTTCAATATGGTTCTGTGAACTAATTACAAGTACAAAAATGTTTTTATTCTTTGAACTACTCAAAGTTATTGCTAATACCACGAAAACTATATACTAAATGCTTCCTTTTAAAAATGTTACAGTCAAATTTGTAAAAGACAATGCATAAAGTGTCTTTTAGAAGTAATTATTTGGGTTATTTTTGATAAGTAGATCCATTTATGTAGTTATCACATTAAAATATTAACAAAATTAGTAACAAAATTACTAATACCTTTTAGCAATGAACCCCAACTGAATAGTTATGCTAGGCAACTACAATCCTGCCTTCTAGTGATAGAGATTGCATTTGCTTCTTCTGATGCTGTATAGCTACTTTTATTTAACATATTTTCAGAATTTTTCCATGTTGTGGCATCTATGAAACTAATTGTTTATTTATTGAGGAAACTTTTTATGTAAATATTCTGTTTCCCAAAACCCATATTTACAAGAGATTTATACTCAATGAGGCATCGTAACAGTTGATGATACTTTATATTCAATATGGCTCTGCTATAGGTGTTTACATCAGTGAAGCACACCTAGCTATTGCTTCCTACAAAATGGAGAACCAACTTGTTTTTCTGTTATATAGAAATAGAAATCAAATAAGAAAATATAAAACAGCATCTCTGCATACAGTTCATAGTGTATATTCAATAAAAGCATTTCTTATTCCTTTTTTTCTGGTCTGTAACAGATCGTGAACTCAGGGGTGTGCACTGGCTCAGCTTGCTTGCTAGACTAGTGCTCTACAATTGGAGCCATTCTTTCAGCCAAGTTTTTTCCTGGTCAATTGGAGATGAAGTCTTTCATTTCTGCCCAGGCTGGCTTCAAATCACAGTGCTCTGGATTTCAGCCTCCCGAGTAGCTAGGATTACAGATATGACCCACCAGTGTCTAGCTAGTACAACATTTTCTGAATAATTATCCTAATGGTATTCAGGAACTCCACCATCATTTTTCATTATTCCAACTAACTAACATCATAAAGTGTGTGGTTCCTCACTTACAATTTATAAACTAAACTTGTGGTGAACTTTATTCCATTTCAATAAAAAGGACACGAATTTCTTATGTACATTCTAAATGGCTAACTCTGATCTTTGCTATCTTGCCTTTAACAGGGCCATATTTCTTCATCCTTCATCTGGTTATTCATTCATTCATGGGTTTATACAAAGCATTTGTCTGGTCCCTACTATGTATGGATATCCTTCTAAATATCATTTTATTCACTTCTGGGCAACCAGTCTTATGGTTCCTATGGTCTTCTTTCCCATCAACCTATTACATTTCCTTTATTACTCTTAAACTTGTCCATACAAAACACACGTTGTTTTTCATGCACAACAAAGTGCATGTTTCATGACAATGGGGATTTTGTTTTGTACACTACTGTATTCTCAAAATCTACCAGAATGTCAGATGTAGAATAAAACCTCAGTGAGCAGTGGCGATTGGTTGAATCTGTGGCACTATAGCTCTGATGACAATAAACAACTCATTTCATGACTCAAAGTCCAGTGAATGGTCTTTCCCTCTCCCTCTCCAGGTAAATGGTTACCGCCTTCTGTATTAACATAGATCTCTGATTGTGAGTTCATTATGGAAGTTGAATAATTCCTGCTTATCTTTTTTTTTCTTGTTTTGCACTCTGTAGTCCTTCAAAATAAGATTAAGGTCTTACCTGGCTCATTATCCACCTTTTCTACAAAGTAGGTTCAAGATCTTGTGTCCAAATAAACTCACTAATAATGAGACTACTAATTTTAGAGTTTGTTTATACTTTTTTGCCTTTTCTGCTGTATTATTATAAGCTTACACTAAATAATTATTCTAGAATGTTTTTCCAGTCAAAAGTGTTTACTAAATGTTGCCAAACTTTGTAATTTTCAGTAATACTAAAACTTGAGTTAGTGAACCTGAACAACAGGAGGGCTTGAATAAATCACTGCTAACTTCTTTGTTCTTCTTCTTTTCAACATAGTCTTCACACAATTTTCAATAATACTAAAACTTGTGTTAGTGAGCCTGAACAGCAGGAGATCTTGAATAAATCACTGGTAACTTCTTTGTTCTCCTTTTCAATATAGAGCTCACTCAAGGGCAATAAATGGAGATGTGTTTAGAAAAACACCCTTTTCAAATGTCAAATAAAACTGTTTCTAATACCATGTTTATTTATTTATTTTTTTGGGTACGGTCATGGGGTCTGAACTCTGGGCCTGGGTGCTGTCCTTCAACTCTTCAGCTCAAGGCTAGTGCTCTACCACTTGAGCCACAGTTCCTCTTGCGGCTTTTTTCTTTTTTGCTTATGTGGTGCTGAGAAATCGAACCCAGGCCTCAAGCATTCAAGGCAAACACTCTACCACTAAGCCACCTTCCCAGCCCCCATGTTTATTTTTAATACAGCATTTCAAAATAAAATTTCTCTTGAGAAGGAAGAAGGAAAGAAACATTAATCAGAATCAATGTGTTTTAATTACAATGATGAATAGTTTATAGACATAAAAACTATATCTTATAGACATTATTTTATAACATTGTAATTTAGGAGTAATTATATTTCATCTAGTATATGGCATAGTGTAATGAGATTTGTACTTTTATTTTTTCAAGAGAAGCAAATAAGGTAAATTCTTTTTTATGATTTTTATTATAAAAATAGTGTATAGGGGGTTACAGTAACATGAGTAAGGTAATGAGTACATTTTCTATCGAGCATTGTTACTTTCTCCTTTGTTTATCCCCAAGGTAAATTCTTATATTGCTGCAAAAAACTTGTTAAAAAATTCACAGTACCAAAATTTTAAGAGGCTAGAAAACAAAATTCTTCATTCCTTTCAGAGAAGAAAATGACACTCAAGTTTTCTGAATTTTAGTTTAGTATTATGAGTTGTTTTCTATTTCTGTGGTATTTAAAAAGTACAGATTTCTGGGTCAATGATATAAATGATATCTATTTACTTATTTATTTATTGTTGATCTGGTTGATTAAACCCAGGGATTAGGTGCTGTCCCTGAGTTGTTCTCCTCAGGGATTAGGTACTGTCCTTGAGATGTTCTCTGCAGGGATTAGGTGCTATCTCTAAGCTGTTTTCCTCAAGGCTTGCACTGTGCCGTACAGCCCCACTTCTGGCTTTAAAAAAATTATTTTTTTTAAATTTTATTGTCAAGGTGATGTATAGAATGGTTACAGCTACATAAGAAAGGTAATGAGTACATTTCTTGTCAGATTTGTTATGGCCACTATTATTTTTCTCCTACTTCTCCCCCACCCACCCCAGTTCTAAAGATCATTGTTTTTTGGTAATTATTTGGAGATAAAGATTCTTAAGGACTTTCCTTCCACTCCAGATCCTTAGATCTCTTCTTGTTAAATAGGCAGGATTATAGACCTGTGTAACCAGCTGCCTGGATCAAGATGAAGGATTTTCCAAGACAGAGAATACAGAAATTAAAAAATAGAGACAAAAGGGAATAAACCAAAGTAAGAGGAAAAAATAGGGCTGGGAAGGTGGCTTAGTGGTAGAGCACTTGTCTTGCATGCCTGAGGCCCTGGGTTTGATTCCTCAGCACCACAGAAGCAAAAAAAAAAAGCCAGAAGTGGCGCTGAGGCTCAAGTGGTAGAGCATTAGCCTTGAGCTGAAGAGCTGAGGGACAGCGCCCAGGCCCAGAGTTCAGACCCCATGACCGGATCCCCTCCCCCCACTTCCCCACCCCCCCAACTTAAAAAAAAGAGAAAAAATAATCACAAATGAAAACCTTTTGTGTTGTGTTGCAGCTCTTTTTTGATAAGCATCATTTTATATTATCATTTTCACATAGCTATTGAGCCCTTGTGATCCTTTCATAAGATTATCCTTTGTTTTGAATTTTTGTACCCTTTGTCTTGTATATAAGTTTATCTGATTTGGGGAGGGGAAGGGGAAGCACAGAACTGGTAGGAAAAAGGGTGGGCCAATTCAGCAGTGATGCTCACTAGTCACTATGTTGGAAATGAACCATACAACTTTGGGGAGAGGGGTGTTGGAGGGAAAAAAAAAACTTGGAGAAAATGAGGGAAGGGTTGACACTGCTCAAGAAGAAATGTACTGAGTCCACAGGAAGATGGTGGAGATGTTGGAGGCTAAACAACCTCTCACATAGAAAGCAGTTTTCGCATTCCAGTGAACAGTCCTAGGCTAGAGAATCACACCAAGTGTGCCATCAGAGTACAGAGAGTTTGGCTAGAGAGGAAAAATCCAGGCAGCTTGGTCAAGGAGACAGATCTGAGCACCTGCCAGTATTTACAGCAGTGGCAGCCATGATATCAACAGAGAGAACCCCAGACAAAGATGCCAGAGGCGGTGTGCAAGTAGATTCTACACACCACCAGCAAGAACTGACAAGGAACAGAAATCTTCATCCTGCTGGTCACAGATTAGAGATGGCCCAGAAACCAAGAGGCTTGTGGTGAGTACCCTCAAGACATCCTCCCTCTTCCTCACACTGGTGGAAGGTAGCCCCTCCCCCACCACTGGAGAAGAACTCCATCTTTGATATTGACAAAGGGCTGGGGGGAACATCTAGCTCCAATTTAGGCCTTCCTTGGAAGAAAACTATAGGAGCCATTCACCAGGTCACAGGAACCTGACCTGACCTGCCAGGCTCAGCTCCACCCAGGAGAAAGTCGCTCTTGCCCCTGCAGAGGGAACTGCACCCCTGGAGTTTCTTCACTAGGTAAACAGAGCCAGAGGTTGTCCCTTCCCACTGCAGCCTAGGAAGTGTGCACAGCAGCAGGAGGGGTAAAACACAAACAACTGAAACTCAGTAAATATAAATGCTGAGAATGGCTCCAGGCTGGGCTGTGTGAGTGTCTCAGGGGCTAGCCCCTCAGGGAAGAGCTACTGATTGCTGATAGGCCTCAACCCTACCCAGAATGTATCCTCATCACAGGAACTCCCAAGTTAGAGGAAACAGCCATCTCCCTCTTTTGTGATACTCAAAGCAGATCTCCCTCCCACTGAACAAGCCTGGGAGGATCACAAAGACCTCAGTAAGGCAGAACTTTTTTCTGCCTGCTCAAACTGACTTAAGAAACCAATCAAGCCACAGGATAACCAAACACCACAAGCAAACCAGAGACTCCACCAAGAGACTGGTCATAGACACAAGGGAGATACAAGATCTTCCCCCCTCCACCCACCAAAAAACAAAAATGAAAGAACTGTTTTTTCGACCCAATTTGTTTTAAATTAAAAACAAATGTTTTCTATTTTTTTTTCTTTCATGATTTTTTTTGGGGGGGATCGGTCATGGAGCTTGAACTCTGGACCTGGGCACTGTCCCTCAGCTCTTCAGCTCAAGGCTAGCACTCTACCACTTGAGCCAGAGCGCCACTTTCGGCTTTTTTCTTTTTGCTTATGTGGTGCTGAGGAATCGAACCCAGGGCTTCAAGCATACAAGGCAAGCACTCTACCACTGAGCCACCTTCCTAGTCCCTCTCTCATGATTTTTATGTTAGGGGTGTGTGTGTGTGTGTGTGTGTGTGTGTGTGTGTATTGTTGTTGTTTTTAAAATCTCTTTTAACCATTTGGTCCATTTATTTTTATTTATTTATTTATTTTTGTGTGAGACTTAATTGTTGTCCAGCTCATCCCCAGATATGTGCCTATTGTAGATTATTAGACCTTATATATAATTGTGTACATACTTAATTCACAACCTCTTAGGCTTAACTTCTTTAATTGTAGTATTATTTCTTTATACCTACATAATTCTTAAGTATTCCATTTAAAATTTTTTTATTTTTTCATTTTTCCTTTTTGATCTCTCCTCTCATTCTATCCTTTTCTTCTATCAGTATTATTTCTTTATATTACATAATTTTTAGGTGTTTCATTTTTTTAAGTTTAAATTTTTGTTTTCTCATTTTTTCTTGTTTCTTTCTCTCTCTCTTTTCATTCTGTTCTATTCATTACCTCTCTGAGATTAAGACTTGGTTAAATTTACTCTTTCCTTTTACCTCTCCACATGACTCTAATCCTATTTTTCCCCCAAATTCTCCCTAAACTTATTAATTTCTGGTCTACTGAATCCCTCTGTGATGTTCTTAGCCTAATAATTCATACTTGTTTAATGTTGAATAGATTGTATCTGTTAAACTAGATTGTGTCTGCAGCCATTTTGACTGAGCAACTACAGGACTCTGGTTGGTGCTTGCCTTAAAGTAGTGTTCTAGTGTGAAATTGGTGTTACTTTCAAACCAAATGGGCAGAACAAGCCGGAGAAACACAAGAAAAATGGCAAATTCAGGTATCTCAACTCCCACTCATGATAATCAGGTGACAAAACAGTTAATGAATAATCCACAGGAGGGTTCCCAAAAAACTTTACAAACACTACTGGTAAACATGGTGAAAGAAAAGATTGGAAGCCTCAAAGGATTCAGTGTGAGCATGATAGGGAGCAAGACCAGGCTAATCAAAGATTAATACAGAAACTTCATGATCATCATGAGGCTAACCAAAAATTAGTACAGGAATCTCCTGAGTATGAGGAAGCTAATGAAAGATTAATACAGGAATTGCGTGAGCAGGCTGAGAAGAGTCAAAGAGAACTACAGCAATGGCATGAGCATGAGGAAGCAAATCAAAGAGGAATTGAATGAGAAGGATGAGAATATACAAAGATCAATAGAGGCATTCATGGAATCCATAAACAGACAGCTGAAGGAATCCAGGGTGACCACAAAGGGAATGCTGAATGGAGGCTGTCAGAAAGAAAGGGAGTCCAATGAAACTGTACACAATCAACTAAGGGATTTGAGAATAAACACTGAACACTAGATTAAGAAGTAAAGAAGTCCATGCAAGATCTAAAAAACATCTCCAACAAAGAATTTGAAGCCATCAAAGCTGACCAATTAGAAGGAAAGGAAATAAAAAACAAAGTAGAAAGTCTTGATAGTAGGTTAGACCATGCAGAAGATCGACTCTTTGGGATTGAAGACAACATAGATATTATAGAGAAAGAATATACAACTTTAAAAGACAAATCTAAGTAATATGATAGATCTATTCCACATTTAGAAGGCCTAATCTGAGGGTAATGGATGTAAAGGACCACCTAGAGACAGAAGTTAATGGTCTAAGAAATTTATTTAATAGGATCTTAGCAGAGAACTTCCCAAACATGCGAAAAGATAGGCCTATTCAGATACAAGAAGCTTTTAGAATCCCAAATAGACCAGACCAGAAGAGGACATCCCACCATCACATTATAATCCATACAGGTTCAATTCAGACCAAGGAAAGGATCCTTAAAGATGTCAAGGTGGAAAGATCAATCACCTATAAAGGAAAATTGGAATAACCTCAGATTTCGCAGCAGAGACAATTTAAACAAGAAGACTTCGGAGTCAAAGTAGACACTTTGAAAACATTACAGGAAGTAATAGGAGAAATCCTAGGTCTCTTTGGCACCGGCTGACTTTTTCGTAATAGCCAGAAACACAACAAATCAAAGAAACGTTGGACAAATGGGATTGCATGAAGCTGCAGAGCTTCTGCATGGCAAAAGACATAGCAAGATCAAGAGAAAACCTATGGATTGGGAGAAGATCTTTACTAGCCATACAATGGATAAGGGTCTCTTATCTAAAAGATACTGGAACTCAAAAAATAAATCCCTCAACAACAAATCCTCAAAGAAACACTGCCCAATAAATAAGTGGGCTAAAGATTTAAAGAGAACCTTTTCTGAAGAGGAAATAAGAATGGCCAATAGACACATGAAGAAATTCTCAACATCTCTAGCTATAAAAGAAATGCATATCAAAACAACATTAAGATTCCACCTCACACCAGTTAGAATGGCTATAATTAAGAACTTAATAACAACAGATGCTTTAGGGAATGTGATCTGAAGGGAACACTACTGTATTGTTGGTGGGAGTGTAAACTTTTTCAACCACTTTGGAAAGCGGTACGGAAGTTCCTCAAAAGACTCCACATAGAGATCCCCTATGACCCATCAGTCCCACTTTTGGGCATTTACCCAAGTGATCACAAACAAGACCATACTAAATCTACCAGCACAACTATGTTTTTTGCAGCATAGCTAAGATATGGAACCAACCCAGATAATCCTCAGTAGATGAATGGATCAAGAAAATGGAATTCTATGCTTCCATCAGAAAGAATGGCATCGCCACATTTGTTAGGAAATGGAAAGACTTGAAAAAAATTATATTAAGTGAAGTAAGCCAGGCCCAAAGAAACATAGATCCCATAGCTTCCCTTATTTGCAATAACTATTATATGTCTGGGACAACCAGAAAAGGTCGAAAGCTACTTACATATGACCAGATATGATGATGTTAAGCGGAATTAACCCCACGATAGCACACAAGTGGTTTTTTCTTTCTTGTTATTGTTCCTAATGTATTTATAATGTACCATGTGATTTTTTTGTTTCTTTGAATGTTCCTCCCCCACGGTATAACCCATGTTTTCACTATATTTGATGTTGATGCCCTGCATCTTGTATATACACTTCTATAGCTTGGGAAGGGGAAGGGAAAAAACAAAATGCTGAAATAGAGAAACGGTTGACCCATTGTAACAATGAGATGTACAAGACACTACGTTATAAATCGAACTTTACAATTTAGGTAGGGGGGAGTATAGTTGTGGAGGTGGGTCTTAAGGAATGGTAGGAGAAAAGCAAAGGAGGAGGCAACAATACTGGATAGGAAATGTACTCATTACCTTGCTCGTGTAACTGTAACCCTCTGTACAGTATTTTTACAATAAAAAATTAAAATAAAAAATGTACTCCTTACCTGACACATGTTACTGTAATCCTCTATATCACTTGATAATAAAATTTAAAGAAGAAAAAAATTTTTACCTTCAAATTCTCAAGATTCGAAAAGAAATAAGGTTTTTTTCCTCATAAATTTTAACATAATTTGCTTTTGGCTTTAGTATTTAATACCAGGCCTGGATGAAAGACAACAGTTATTTCATTTTTCTTTCATAAGTTAGTTGCAAGTTTGTGCAAATCCAAGTGCATAAAGTTTTTGTCTAAACACAAGTTTAATTAACGACAAATACGAATTCAATTTGTCTTTTCTAAACCTAACACTGTTTATTTATTTTTCTCCAAATTAGAGATGAGAGATTCTGTGTTCTTAGTCCTTGGCTTATTTATCCAAAAAGGGAATCCATTGTCTTTCTGGTAAACAATGTCACTAAAGTTAGTAGAGCTGCTAAAGGTACATCCAAGCTATAAGGGAGAAATGTGGGAAACACTTCATAGACTGGTGATTGTGCAGTTGGTATATGACAGTTTAAGTGAAATTGTACTTGATAAAACAAATAAATAGAAGAAAACATTACATTCAAATATGGCTACAATTTCTGTTGACAAAAAAGCTTGAGGCTAATTCTAATTGTAAGATTTCTTATTAAGTTTTCAGATAGAATTTATGAAAGAGAATGAAACATGAGCCTGGAGAGAAAAATCTAGATGGCACTTGGGAAGTTAAATAAATAACATACAACAAACTACAGAGTTTGAATATTTGTCTTTTACACTAAGCAAGCTTATGTAGAATTAAATTCAAATTTACCGAGTAGGCTCTGGTGACTCACACCCGTAATCCTGACTATTCTTGAGGCGGAGATATGAGAATGAAGGTTGGAAGCCAGAACTAGAAGTATGGCTCAAGTATTAGAGCACAAGCCATGAGCAAAATATTGAGATTACAAGGCCCCAAATTTAAACTCTGAGTTAAAGTACTGACACAGAAAGCAATAATCAAATTTTTATTTTAGAAAAGCCATTTAACAGTGATATGAAGTACAGGACTAAGTAACATTTAAAATAGATAATTATGTAGAACAGATGTTATATATATATTAATTATAATGGTTATGTAGAACATATATACTATAATATATGCCAATTATAACAATTAGATAATTGATTATTAATGTTTAACGAATTATCCCAAATGATATTCTACCACAATTTACCATTTGACTTCTGATGATAATCATGTGCATCTCAAGATACAACTCACTTCTTAAAAATCCAAAAGTTTTATCCTATTGCAGTTAAAAAACCTTATTGTCACCGGACAGATGTAAGGCTTAGTGAAATTTTCCTTTAAAGAGGGAGGGTGGAGAAAAAGAATGAACTTGATATAGTACATTGATGACAACAAAGTTAACAACAACAGCAGCAATAAACCTCTTGTTTTCATATCTTGGAGTTCATTTCAATTAGCATCATCCTATATGGTCATATGTACATAGCTATTGAGCTATTGTGATTTTCTGCTAGGAGTATCCTAGACAAATACTAGTTATTTCAAATGAGGGAAATCATGGAGCCTATGTTTCTTTGAGCCTGGCTTACTTTGCTTAATATGATTTTTTCCAAGTCCTTCCATTTCCTTACAAATGGGGCAGTATCATCATTCTTTCTGATGGAAGCATAGAATTCCATTATATATCTATATATTTATAGCTATCTATATATATATAAAATTACCACATTTTCTTGATCCAGTCATCTATTGAAGGGCATCTGAGTTGGTTCCATATCTTAGCTATAATGCTGCAAAAAACATAGTTGTGCTGGGAGCTTTAGTGTGGCCTTGCTTGTAATCATTTGGGTAAATGCCCAGGAGGGAATTGCTGGATCATAGGGGAGTTCTATCCCTGTTAATTACTGTTTTCCATTCTGCTCCCTTGCTTCTTGTATATAGATTTGTATATACAAATTTGTGGAGGAGAAGGGGAATAACAAAATGGTGAAACAAGGACAAAGGATAAACCAATGCAACTGTTATACTTACAAGACACTAGGTTGGAAATGAGCTTTACAACTTCGGTATGGGGGGGAGAAAGAAGTAGGGAGGAGGGAAAGTGGGAGACAACAAAGAGTGAGTAATAATGTTTATAACAATGTTCTAAAAGAAATTTATTCATTATCTTACTTATATAACTGTAACCTCTCTGTACAGTACCTTTACAACAAAATAAATTAAAATTAATAAAATAAAAATTAAAAAATATTATTTTATTGTCTTTAAAAAAAGGTAGGAACTCTTCACTTAAGGTCTTTGATTTCCATCACAGAATAAGAATTTCTGAACAACTCACAATAGTAAGAAAATTTGGCAGAGCTATATTGAGTAAGTAAACAGACAGGCAAGCAGATAGACAAAAAGCAGATGAACAGAAGGGCAGGGGCACACTCTAGCAGAGTGTTGGTGGTCTCATAGGGAGATAGGCACACAAAGAGGCAAACACACAAAGAGACAGACACAGAGAAACACAGACCTCTCCCACACACAAGGAGACACCCAGAGAGACATAGAGAATTTAAAATAATTTCTGAAGTTCAGCCTTTCATTGTCTAAATAACATTCTGACTGAAAATTTTTTAAGGATACTTTAAGTTATTATACTCACACCTTTAACTTTACCTTTGAGCCACATTTTTTCCTGATAGTATACTGGGCTAGATATTTGTGTTGAATTCATTTCATAATTTGTTTAACTCTTTCCACCTAGAAAGACTGAACATTTTCTAACCTATCCCCTTCTTGCTCACTGTCAGTGTAACTAATACAAAGTCTCCTTAACTGTATGATCCAACAAAATTAGGTAAAAAATTCTTGGGTTTTCAACCTGGACCTGTAAGCATGGCCTCGTCTTCCAATTTTCAATAGCTTTTACTTAGCAATCCTTTAAGTCTTTACCAAAAGTCCTTATCCAGTTTACCCACAACTATGTAAAGCTCCTGACTACCTGAAGACCAGTGAGGTCTCTACCAGCATCTTGTCAGAGGCTACCATCTGTTTCCAAAGGTGTTCCCGTGTTTTAACTCTATATTATGCAGCAGCAGGACTTAAAGTTTACATCCATTCATGTTTCCGGTGACAGGGTACCTCAATAATTTTCATCTTTTAAAATAAACAACAAAAATAGATTTGTTGTCTCATATAGTTTCTGTGGGTTAGGAATCCAACCTAACATAGCTGGGCATAGTTGGACATTTCTGCATCATTTCTGGATCAATTCTTTAAAGTAGTTTTAGTGAAATTATAGTTTAGCATTTCAATTAATGGATGGGAATGCAGAGTCCAATTTTAAAGTCAATAATGACAAGGAGAACTGGAGATCTTTCTTACTCCACATCTTGCTACATTGAGCTACTGAACAAATAAGGAAGCTGTGTGTGTGTGTGTGTGTGTGTGTGTGTGTGTAATGCAAGAGACTGAACTCAAGACCCCAAATATGCCAAGCAGATGCTTTGTAATTGAGCTATATCCTAGAAATTAATATTGTAACTTTTATTTTACTAGAATTAGTGAACCAAAAGTGTGTGACAAACCTAAGTAGCTTCAGTTTTTGTATAAAGTAACCTCAGAAGTTAGACAGAGCACCTCACTTAGTATATTCTTCTGTTTCCATAGGCCAAACACACCAGTTCTGAGCAGAATTGTTCCTCTATTATCATCCTGGGATTATAATTCTGACAGTAGGATATTTCAAGATACAATTAATGATATCATACACATGTACTTTAATTCAATATAACTGGGATAATGAGAGGAAAACTAAGATACAAATATGGAAAGACAGAAAAGATCATGTAAAAATAAAATAAATGAAGAAGGCAGAAAAGAAATTAATCCTGTTGACACTTTTAAAGAAGACTGGGAATGCCATGTGACATGGCCCATGCCTTATAATCCCAGCATTTGAAGTGCTGAGACAAGAGGATTGTGAATTCAAGGCCAACCCCAGCTCACAAAGCCAAACCCTATTAAAAAGAAAAGAAGAAGGAAAAGAATGCCATTGAAAAATAAGCTCTGTAGAAAAGAAGTTGAGGAGGCTACAATGCTTGATAAGAAATGTACTCATTATCTTGCCCATGTAATTGTAACCCCCCTGTACAGTATTTTTACAATAAAAAATTAAGTTGATGGAGCTTGGAAGGTGGCTCATTGGTAGAGTGTTGTCTTGCATGCATAAGGCCCTGGGTTCAATTCCTCAGTACCACATAAGCAGAAAAAGCCAGAAGTGGCACTGTGGCTCAAGTGGTAGATCGCTAGCCTTGAGCTGAAGAGTTGAGGGACAGTGCCCAGGCCAGAGTTCAGGCCCATGAACAACAAAAAAAAAAAAAAGAAGAAGTTGGTGGCACTTGGCATCAATATCTTTTAAGAAATGCTTAAATGGTATAGCATAAAACATGGTACATGTGAGCATGGTGTTTTCTGAGATAGTCAAGAATGGGAGCATAAAATATGAGAGAAGTATCAACATATATTGAAGTGAAAGCTTTGTGCTTTGAGTGTTGGTCATAAAATGCAAGTATGTAAGTCCCCTTTCTTGATCTGCATTGTTATTATCAGTTCTGGTGGTTCTCTATAGCTGTCTTGCTCTCCCTTCAACCTGTTTTACCTTCCTATTCTTCCAAACACAGACACAGCTGGACATCTGTATGCATGCACGTACACACACACACACACACACACACACACAAGCAAATCCCAAATCTTTTACATATAAGTGAAGCCCTTGATGAATTGGTCTCAGTAACAACTGATTCACTTCTAATATTACTATAGTGTCACCTAGCTATTCTTTTCTTTGGTGCTCAATTAATAGCTCTTTAGTGAATATTTGCTAATATGATATAATATATTACATTCTTATATCTTCTCTGAGGATGTTCTCAGTAAGAATGAACCCTATAATTCAAAATCTAGTGTGACCATATGTATATGTATATATATACATAAATATATATGTACATATATTAAATTTTTACCTCAGATCCTTAACTCTTCTTCAGTTTAGTCACTCAGACTACTGCTATAACAATTTAGCCACAACTATAGTCTGACATTTGGACTGGTTGATTCAAGAGGTAATCTCACAAACTTCTCTGTTCATGCTGGCTCTGAATTATAACCCTCATGTATCAGCCTGATGAGTACCTGCTTGGATTAGAGATATGTTATTAGCTCCTTGTTTTCCTTATAGTTTCTAGTCATTAATTTTAAGGATACAGAAAAACTTAACTTACAGATATCAATATTATATCTTCAAAGTTGTTGAATGCATGTATTAATTCTAAATATTTTTGGTGGATTACGTGAATTTTTTCCAGAGCTTCAGATCATTTGGGGGGAAGTATTATCTTCTTTTTGAACTTTCTAGATGTGAGTGCTCTCCTAAATATTTAAAAAATTACCTCCTGTAATGGAAAACTAATTTTTAGTTAAAAATAATGTTGTATCTTACAGATCAATTTTAAACCTAACTGAGGTAGTATGTTCTTTTTAGACCATTCTGATTAGCATAAAGATTAATGAGCCATTTTCTTACATTCAAAAAATGTGTGAAATTTTTAAATAAACATTACTTATTTATGTATTTGTATTTATACACCCATATATACACTAAGTAGAGTATTAAATAATTATGTAAAGCAATAATAACCATAACTTTAGCACATATTATCACTGACATACAGCACTTGTATGTAGCATATTAATATTATTTGACAAAGAATTTCTGTGCTTTAAGTAAGGGGGTGTTGAAATTCATTAACTATGCACCCTTTCTAATGCAAAGTCACTATTATTCACCTTTTTATGCAATGTCTGCTACTACGACTGATAAATATATATTCAAGGGTTTGGTTTCTGAATATAACAGTAATACTAGGGAAAGCCTTTTTCCAAGAATCTTAACTAGTTTCTTGCCTTTGTGACACATTTTTGACTAATGAAAACATCGACAAATTCCCTTTGAATTTGAATATCGTAAAATATTTATCGTACCTTGAGATTTTGCTAATAATCATGAAATTTAAATGTCTGTAAAATTTAGGATGATAAATTATTTTCTCAGATTATTAAAAATAAATGTGAATCAATGTCTGGCTAGTGTTTGCTTTGTCCTTTATAACATTTGGATTCAGAAAAGAATTCAATTGTAATGTCTTTTTGCTTCAATATTCATCGATGAATCTCATACCCTATCATTCTGTGTGCTGGATTATAATGAAGTCCATGTTATCAAAGACCAACATAGAGGATCAATTAAGTAAGACCCACATCCAAAAACAGGAGCTGGTAGCCCTAGTGGGAAAGACCACTGCACTCACATATAGCGCTAATACTACTTCCTAGGTGAAGTTACTGTATTTTCATCTGTGGTGGGCCTTCCTGATACAAGGGCTGGTGTGTTCTGCATATGAATTGGATTGCTCTCAAAGCATATTTTCTGTCTTAATGAGGTCTCAAGAGACAGTAAAGAAAGTAGGGCTTCTCATTTACAGGACTCAACAGCGATTTAAAGCATTCATTATAAGACGTCTGTATATGAGTTCTTCTTTCATATAAAGTTTCTTTGCTCTGAAATTGTGTACAGCATCCAAAGCCTAGGCCCAAAGTCTTATAAAAAATAAATAGAAAATCTACATAGCAATTGCACCACAAGGTAGTATCCTTAGTTCAACACAGGCCATTTTAACACACATTAATATTTTTATGATACTCTCTCAAAATTTAGTGGAAGAGGTTTTATTCACACAAAATTCAATACAACATTTAATTGATTAGTTGGGAGTTAATACTCATTTTCATGAGACAACCATGTTGGTATGAAGTGCCAATCTTTTATAAAACATAGTTCAGAATATAATTTAAATCAAATATTCTGAATATTGGTAAAATACATTTTATTATTACCTAGCTGGTAAGAGACAAAGAAGATAATGGTGGTATTATTTGACACTCTCAATAGGACAAAAAGTTTGGCATGATCTGTAGTTATCTGATGAGAGGAGGCTATGATATTTTCACAAAATATATTTTTATTTTGAGTTATAAATTGGTCTAGAGGGTTTTTTGTTCTTTGTCTCTCAAATACATCACATTCCGTTTTATATATGTAGCTGCACATTTCTACTACTCAGAGGTATTTGTATATTTGGGGCAAGAGATTTCATCTGATATATCTTCTGCTAATATTTTTTCTCCAGTCTGTGACTTTCTTTTGCATTCTCTTCACATAGTCTTTCAAAGAAGAGATGTTTAATTTTTAATATAACCATATTTTTATCTTTAATTATACTAAGGAGTTGCCATTTAACAAAGCAGTTCATAAATTCAAAGCATCTGGATCAATGTCACAACTTCAACATTGTCTTCCATCTTTTCGAACCCCAATCCTTCCCTCAATCTTTCCTCTTTTCACTGGTTTATTCTCTCCTCTAGACACACCCCTTCCTCTTTTGAGTAAGCATTTTTCTGGTGTTTATTTTGTTGGACTGTGAATTAGTCTTTCTAAGAAATTATAGCATTTGCACTCTCTTCTAAATCTACCATATTTCAGTGAATACATTTCTGTACACTTGTATACTATACCAACATGTTCACATATATTTATAAATTATTTCTAGCTTCCACGTAGGAGAAAAAATACACTTTCTTTGTTTATTTGGGCCTGACATACTTCACTTAACATACCCCCCACCCACCCAACTTGAGGCCTTCCATTTCATTGCAAATGTTGTAATTTTATTCTTTCTAATGGATGGATATACATGCCACATTTCCTTGATTCATTCATCCATTGAGGGGCATCTGGGCTAATTTCATATATTGGCTATGTTGAATAGTGTTCCTATGAATATGGTTGTGCAGGTGGCTTTACTGCATCCTAGTTTGTAATCTTTTGGATATATGCTCAAGTAGAAGGCTGGAATCACAGGACAGTTGTATGTTTTGTTTATTTGAGGAAACTCCATAATGGTTTCCAGAGAGGTTAAACAAGTTTACATTCCCACCAACAGTATGTTAGTGTTCCTTTTCACCCACATTCATGCCAGCATCTGTTATTGTTTTTATTCTTGATAATGGACATTCTAACTGGGTCAAGATGGACTCTCAGTGTCATTTTGATTTGTATTTCTTTTATGGACAGAAATGTTCAGCATTCCTTCATGTGTCTGTTGGCCAGTTTTGCTTCCTCTGTGAAGTTTCTAGTTAGCACTTTCCCCTACTTATTAATGGAATTGCTCTCTGTATATTCTGAATATTAGGCCATTGGCTGATTTAAAGCTGACAAAATCAGAGTTTTTCATTTTGATAAAGTCCTACTTAATAGTGATTTATTTCTTAGGTTGTTATCTTGAAGTTGTATTTAAAAGTCATCACTGTACTCAAAGGTATTTTAGTCACTCCTATCTTAACTCAGCAGTTATTTCACTCCTATTTGTCGACAGGACTCCTTTGCTTCATTGTGCTTCCTTTACTGTTCTGTCATAATAATTTGCCTGTATTTATTGTGGGTTGGTTTCTGTGCTCTGCATTCATTTCACTGATCTATTTCTCTTCTATTTCATGAATACCACAATCTTTAAATTATTATCTGTTAAAGTCTTTAGGTTGTATTGTGCCAGTGGGCTAGCCTCTTTCTATATGGTAAGTTGGATATTCTGAGTTTTTTTAAATTTTTATTTGTTTTTTATTGTGAAAATGCTGTACAGAGGATTAAAATTACATAGGCTAGATAATGAGTACATTTCTTACCAAGCATTGTAGCCTCCTCCTTTGTTTACCCTTCCCATCTGAGTCTTAACCATTTAAATTTTACAGTCCCCATGTCAATACTCAAAACCTTCTGCCGGGATTTTTTCAGTTTGGGTTTATGTTGCTGCTAAACAACAAATTGAAATAACTGACCTCTTGACAAAACTGGGTTCTCTTATCCATGAACATAGACTCTCTTTACATTTATGTAGCTATCTTTTATTTTTAAAAAGTTTTTTATTGTGAAAATACTGTACAGAGGAGGGGTTACAGTTACATGAGCAAGGTAATGAGTGTATGTCTTAGCAAGCATTGTATTGCCTTAATCAGTTCAGGCTGACATCCCAGACAACTGTAGACTAAGAAGTGGCTTCTGGAAAAGAGAAATGTTTTACAATTCTGAAAGCTGAGAAGTACTGACAAGAAGCTATCAGATTTCAGTGACTGGTGAAAGCCTGTGTTCTGGGTCTTAGATGGTGGTGTTATTGCCTCCTACTCCCAATACAGTCGTGGTAAGGGAGTTCTCCCACGTGTAAGTGTTAGGCTCTAATGAATTAAATAAACCATCTAAGGCCTAACCTTCCAATACCATGAGTTTGAATTTAGGATATCAACCTAAGATGTTTTTAAATAAACATAAATATCCCATCTATAGCATATATTAACCAACTGTAATTACTGCTTAGTTCTGGGAGATTTTATTTTTCCACAAGTACATCATTAACAAAATCTCATTTTTTCTTTTTATTAATATGGTTTTTATGGTAAAAATATTGTACAGAGGTGTTACAGTTACATGAGCAAGGTAATGAGTACATTTCCTATCCAGTATTATTGCCTTCTCCTTTGTTTTTCCCCTACCATCCCTCCCACCTCCAAAACTACCCCCCCACCCCACCCCACCCCTACCCCGGCCGCCTAAATTGTAAAGTTTGTTTTCAACATAGTGACCTAGTGTCTTGTACATCTCATTATTACAATGGGTCAAACTGTATCCCTATTTAAGCATTTGATTTTTTTTCCCCTTCTCCTCCCTGAATTAGAAAAGAGTATATACAAGATGCAGAGCACCGATATCAAATGCAGTGAAAATAGGGGTTATATCATGGGGGAGAAACATACAAAGAAACAAAAAAAAATCACATGGTACAATATAAATACGTTAGAAACAACAGCAAGAAAGAAAAAAGATATTTGTGTCCCTATTTTAGCATTCATTTTGCCTAACATCATCTTATATGGATTTAGCATTTGACCTTTTGTACTTTTCCTACTCATATACTAGTTATTGAAAATAAGGGAAACCATGGGACCTATGTTTCTTTGTGTCTGGCTTACTTCACTTAATATAATTTAGAAAACAATACGAGTCATTTTTTTTCTTTTACAACCTTTTTCTTTTCTAGTCTAACATTTGCTAAGGCTTCCAATGAAATAATGAAAAGTAGTAGCGAAAAGGGAGAGCCTTGCTTTATATTTGTCTTTAGTAGAAAAACTTTGATTTTCTAATGAATAAACATAATGAAAGCTGATATTTTATATATATATATATATATTCTTTACCAAGTTGAGAAAAATATTCTTCTATTCTTAGTTTGCTGAGGTTATTAAAATGAATATTTGATTATGTTAAATGTTTTCCTTTTAATTTAAATTGTCTTATAATATGATGCATTTTTTCTTGCATATATATGATATAAAATAATGCTAAATTTTGATTTTTGGACTAGCTTTGAATAATTAATTTTATAAATTGTTGGATTCAATTTGCTAATATTTTGTTGAGGGTTTTGCATCTATGTTCATACGATTTATTTGCCTGTATTTTAATTTTTATAATTTCATTTCTTTTGAAATGATGGATGTATAGAGTAAGTCAAGAAGTATTCTCTTGTCTTCTATCTTCCAAAAGAGACTGTAGAGAATTGGTTTAAATACATTGTTAAATATTTAGTATTCACTAGTTATCCTCCCTGGGCTTGGATATTTCTGCTTTGAAAAATTCTTGCTTTTTTATGTCTTTTATTAGCATATTTTAATTATACAAATCAATATATTATGTCCTGACATTTCCGTACTTGCATACAGTATACTTTGAACATATTCACCCTTTTTATGACTCTTTTTTTTACTTTTATTACTCCTTCATGTCTTTCCCTACAATATCTTCACTCCTTTTACTTTCATGCCTTTCTTTCTTAATTTTTTTCAGATTCTAACTATGTGAGAACACGTGATAACTTTAATTCAAATAACGGGCTCCAGTTTTACCTATTTGCCCATAAATGACTGAATAAAATTCCATTGTGCATATATGACACATTTTCACTATGTACTCTTTAGTTGTTTGGCATTCAGGCTGATTTAAAGTTTGGCTATTGCGAATAATGCTGTAATAAACATGGACATGCAAGTATTTCTATAGTAAACTGACAATGAATTTGGGGGTAAAGAACCCAGAAATGATATGGCTGCTTGAGTTTGTTTTTTACTATTGGAGGAAGCTCCATACTGATCTCCATAATGGCTTCACGAATTAAATCCCCACCAGCAGTGAATAAAAAGTTCCTTTAGCTTTATGCTTGCCTTTTTTTTTTTTTCCTTTGGCAGTCATGGGTCTTAAATTCTGGCCGCGCTGTCCTGAGCCCTTCAGCTCAAGAAGAGCACTCTACCACTTGCGCCACAGCACCACTCCCAGTTTTCTGGTGGTTAATTGGAGTTAAGAGTCCCTTGGATAGTCGTGTCCCGGCTGGCTTTGAACCGCGATCCTCAGATCTCGACCTCCTGAGTTGCTAGGATTACAGGCGTGGGCCACCGGCGCCCGGCTTTTTTTTTTTGTTTGTTTTGATGATAGCCCTTTTCAATGGATAAATATCAAATTTAATGTCGATTTGTTTTTTCTAATTACTAAGGATGTTGAATATTTTTCTTATATTTATTGGACATTTTTATATATCTCCTGACAAGTGTCTGTTAAGATCATTAACCTATGTTGATTGACTTTACTTTCTAGAGGATTACTTTGTGTAGTTCTTTATATAGCTCAGATATTAATTCCTCATAGGTATATATCTGGCAAAGACTTTCTCCCATTAATTTGGCTGTCTGCTCACTATGTATATTGCTTTCTTTATCTGCAGTAACATTTCAGCACGATGAAATATTCTTTCAATTCTTCCTATCACACTTAGATTCTCAAGTGGCATCTTTACTTTTAATGTACTATTTCCAGTTTCCTTTTACATTAAAGTCTTTGGAAGATTTTTAAGATTAATTTTGTACAGATTAAGAAATGAGGTCTAGTTTTAGTTTTCTACAAATGAATGTTCATTTTTCCAGCTCTGTATGTAAAGGAGATTGCCTTTTATCCAATGAAGGTTTTGTACCCTTGGTCAAGAATCAGATGTATGTAGTAGTTTGATTATTTTAACTAATTAATTTGCTTTTTTATAGTTCTATAGAACAGAAAGAAACTACAATGATAGACATAAAAATAGTAGGTGCTATATCTTCAGTCACATAGTAATACTTTCACTTTTTTCATTAGAGCAATATTTAGAAATGTTTACAATAATTACCTTTAAATCTGTTGAGTGTACTTGTCTTAGAAAAGATAAGTTGGTTTCTTTTATTCCCCTTCTTAGTTTCTCTTATTTTACTTAAAACATCTTTTATCAAGCTCTTTCAAGAACTGCACAAGGCTGAAACATGAAAAATGAAATAAAAATTGGAAAGCAGGATTTCTGGATCTCCCTAAAGATAAAGCACTATAGACCTCTCCATTAGATATAACAGTATCCAATAACTAACATTTCTATAACATTTGCAGCTTGTGAAATGTGTCAGTATATATTATTTTTTCAACCTTACTGAGTTGTTTACAAAAACATTATTATTATTATTTGGTGATACTAGAATTGGGATCAGAGCCTTGTGTTTGCTGGGTAGATGTTTTACCATTTAGCCTTTTCCTTTTATTTATTTTCAGGTAAGGGCTCACATATTTTTGCCAGGGCCTACCAAGACCATAGTTCATGGATTACACACATTTTTAGAATGACGAAATTAAACTTAGCTTGCATCTTAGCTTGTGTTAAATATCATTTTGTTTTAGTGCTTATTTTATAATGATCCAGACACTATATGTTGTGAGTCTGTTTTTCTCATCTTAAGACAATATTGATTAGATGATTAGATAGAACTCCCTATAAACTAAAAATTCTAGAAACAAAAGCAATAATTTTTTTCATGCAGGCATATTAATTTATGGAAAAACAAGAGTGAAAAAATATTTTTGATCTATAGCTTGAAATGCATGAAGTACATACTATAGAAGCAGAATGAACCACCTTGAAAAAGCAGGTTGAAGATAACCTTTTTATGCTACACCCAATCCTGACCTAAGTTGTGGTATCTACAGTAGTGATTCCATATTCTGTGTATGAGGAGTGAACAGGGTAGGGAGTTCAGGGTTGGCAATCTGTTTAGAAGACTAATTTGAGAACAGAAAATAATACAGGGTTATTTTTTGCACAATGATTATAGTATTCCACTGGATTTTAATTGTGTTGGTGATGATTTTGTGGTTGAAAAGTATTGGGAATTCAAAATCTTCCCCACAGTCATTTCCATGGCTCCACCATGGATTCGTTTTGTGTCACAGAAATCTAAATTTTGAATTTAGGGATGATCCCCACATAATAGTCTGTTTTGTTCACTTTTCATGTTGGCTACAATTCTAGAAGTTAGGTTCTTAAAACAAACCTAATTATGCGACTCCCATAATTAACCAGGAAAATCACAAATTTCACAACATAGCATTTAGCTTTCCTAACTATGTGTGTTCTGACCAACCTCTGTTCACAAATCTGGACATTTCAGTCATATGGACTAATTTTACTCTTTCTAATATTATGCCTTTTGCATCCTTATATGAAGGTCTGGATTCCACTTCTCAGTCTGAGAGTTTTACATTGATTTTCTATTTATTGCATTGAGATGAATGAATCATTCCATGTAAATATGATGCGTTATGCATAATACATAATTTCTTGTAAACTGTATGTTTTAATCTTCTATTATATGCAGCTCTTTCAAAGTTCAAAAATACAGTGTAATTAAAATTTTTTTCTTTCTAGTCACTTTAACTTATACCTTAAATCTGGAGGATTAACAAATATTTGATATGAATTTAATGCAAATTTAAAAAGATACAGTTGGTAAGACAAATAATAAGAAAGCTAGGAAGAAAGGAAAAAAGGAAGAAAGGAAGAAAGAAAGAAAGAAAAAGAAAGAGAAAGAGAGAGAGAAAGAGAAAGAAAGAAAAAGGAGGAAAGGAAGGAAGGAAGGAAGGAAGGAAAGAACGAAGGAACGAAGGAAGGAGAAAGAATGAAAAGCTAGGAAAGTTGCAAGGAAAGGAAGGATAGAAAGAAAGATGGAAGGAATCAAGGTAGAAATCTCAAAAACAAGTTGCCATTTGAAGGAATCTGGGCACAAAAGACTTTCTAATAATTGAGTAAATTTATATGAAATGTCATTTAAGACAAATACCTTTAGTGTGTCATTTTCATCTTATTTTCTAAGTGAAAATAATCACCAACCTGTCAATTGTTCTGTTGTTGGAAATTAAATTATGATAGTGTCAAAATTTGCATTAAGAGACTAACTTAAAAAGGAAATGAAAATGTTTATGAGGATTGATTGCACATATGCAATGTAAAATATAAGAGAAGTAATTCTTATTATATGTAAGTTTGATGCTAACGTATCTTATAGTAGCAAAGCTGTATAAATACATTTGTGCACATTTCAAAGTATCTAGTTTTGAAACTGAAGACAACTTAAGGACCTTCTGTGACCATTGACCTTAATCTATAAAATTCTCTCAAAAAATAAACCCATCACTTTTCCATTGTTATTTTGTTTACCATCTTGAAACATGATTAGAATTTAATATCCTGGGGTTTGATTGGTAGAGGAACTATCTCGAAAAAAATAAAGGAGAGAAGATAAAGTTTATTTTTAGCTCCAGGCACAATGCACTCCCCACTCCCCCCTCCCCCCCATACCTCCAGCTCCGATTTCAAACTACGTGATGCTTGTTAATGTGCAGCTTTGAACCAGCCCTCTGAAAATAATACTAAATAATATATTGTATTTTAATAAGTCATTTACATTCATGATTTCCAGCAGAGAAGTTATGACTTTGTGTTTTCAAATATTCAAAGATATAAAATCACATGTCTGTGGTCTGGGTAATAAGTAATTGGATGTAAACTTCATTGGCCCTCAATAACTTTCTACTTAAGAAATTAGTTTTCCTAGAACATAAAAGCAAAAGAAAATATAATATAAAATGTGGAAGATTAGCAGTTTGATTTGTAATCTAAAAATATCTTAAAGTGTTCATTGACTCTGCATTTTAGTCTATTCTGTATTTTATTTGCACAATAATATTATAATTGAGATGATTTAAAGGTTTTTGTTTAGCATCGCTGATTATATGAAATTTGTTTTGTTTACTCACTAAAATTTGTTTTTCAAAAGTGTAAAACAGATTTACAAATCCCGATTTATTAATACACATCAGAAAAAAAAGTTAAACCTCAATTTGCACTTCCTTGTTATTATTTAGTCATGACTAATCCTAAGCATGTTGAATCTCTATTTGGTATGGGAGTTTGGCTGGTTATAATTCAGGAGTCTGATATTATTATAGACATTGTTAATGTTAGTATAATAGATTATGATATGGCTTTGATAGTTTTTCTTATTGCCTTATTCCAATAGACAAACAGGGAGTAGAGAAAAAAGCCATGTCTTGGTACGATATCCCAAGAATATACAAAGCTTTATGTGTTCAAAATAATCTATGAAAGTGAGTAACAATCATATTCGAGCATTAGACATAAAACAACATTTCTTTCTCTTTCCCTTATATGATGTCTTTGCCCCTACATCTCTGTTGAAAAGCCTCTGATAAAGCTACCTTAATTTTTCAAATACAAATGGACACACCAGAGTTGTTACTAAGTTCAGCCTAGGATGCTATTAACACTGTAAATACTATAAATCTTTTCTGGATCTCTGCTTATGTAAGCAAGAGCAGAAATAGAGAAAACTTTTGCTTTGTTTCTGTTTTGGTACCAGGTCTTCTTGCGCTTTTGTATACAAAAGTTTCATTGTGTCATTTCTATGTATACTTGATTTCTTCTTCCACACATTTACTAGGGAGCTTCATCCATCATTTTTATTTTAATTTCCATATGTCTGTGGCTTTTCGAAATGCATAGGTCTACCTTATATTCTTCCAAATTTCTGAGAGAATACAGAAAGCTGTAAGGAGAGTAATGCTGTGTGTTTCTAATCAAAAGTTGTTGTAAAACAGTACACTCAGAAGCAAATGAATGATCTTGTCCTGTCATCTGTTTAACAAATAAACAGATAAATAAATACATGAATAAGTAAAATCCTTAATCTTTTCTTTTACATTTTTGTAACATTACTTTTACCAAGATTTGGGAAGTAGTAGCATTGATATCATATTCTCTTTTTCTCATCCTGCTAATTGATAAATAATTATAACTTTTTTATTGGCATATCTTTTACTATGTACTCACCTACAAATACTAGGAATTTACTTACTTGGTTCTTCATATAATTTTCAAGTCGCAAATCCTTCTTTTTTGCATCTTAACTAATCTTTACTTGAACTTCACAGTTTTTCTCTCTCCGTAGTAGAATTACCTACATACTTTTCCACATACATGTTGTAAAAGGCTCCTTTTTACTGTCTGTATACTGTGTTAAGGGTATTTGTGTGTTTCACTTTTTGTGCCCCTCAAGATTCTTGTGAATAAGGACTAAGTCCTATCTACTTACTTCTTCAGAGCACATCATTTTACCAAGAACAGGAGATGAGCAATAGTTCCTTGACTGAATGAATTAGATGAGGAGATGGCCTCAGTCAGTACACTGCTTTTAAGCTTCTTTCAAGATATACACAAAGCTGTCATTTGATCTTTAGCATCAGAGCACTTTATAATAGTACATCAGACAATTCACTGATTTTGGTAAATGGATGAACATATTTTACTGCTTCCTTCAGATCTTCAAAGTGTGCCGAATAATTATGTCCATTACCTAGCACACAAAACTGTAATAACTATTTAGATTAGTATTGAAATTAATTCAATTAAGATAAATATTAAAAACAATTTAAATAATATAAATATGGATTATGTAGCTTGCATTAGACAAAATAAAATGACCAGAACTAGGCACCTGTGGTTTTTTGCATATAATCCTAGCTCCTCAGGAGGTTGAAATCTGGAGGATGATCATTTGAGGCCAGACTAGACAGAAAAGTTTGCTAGCTGCCATCTCCATACTAGCAAAAGTAAGGTTGAAAGCATGGCTCATTAGGTAGAGCACCATCTCAATTCTATCCCTAGTACTGTCAAGAAAATAAAGTAAAATATTGTGCAAAATTTTGACCTTAAAATCTAGAAAATTCGTATTGCCAACCTGACCTTCCTCTTAAATCATTTATATCACACATTCACTTGGTCGTGTAGTTAGTAGTACCACAAACTCTTCAAGTAAATTCAGTCTTTTCCATATGGTATTACATTATTTATTTTAAAAATTCCACAAGGGTCCCCCCCTACTTGAAACTATTAGATATATTTTATGTTCCTTTACTTTAGTAGACATTCTGATACCAAGTCCTGGTTTTCATTTTAAAGAATTCTTTTGGTTCCTCCATCCTGCTTTGCTCTCATTATATTCAAACTCCTATCACATCAAAACAATATTGCTAGAACCTTCTCTTATTTCACTTAAGCTATCTTTCTGCTTTGTAAATAAACCTAATAAGATTCTTTTTGGTAAATGGATGAACATATTTTACTATTCCCTTTAGACCTTCAAAGAGTGCCTAGTAATGATACTCATAGTATTATATCAATAACATTGTGTTGTCTAGCATACAAAACTATAGGAACAATTACTTTTTGAATGTCCTGCAGAGTAGTTGAAGACCAAGCTTTATTAAAATATTAACAAAAGCCTCTTCTAATTTCACAAATCTGAACTGAAACTGGTTCTTCAATAAACTCATATTTAAGGTATTTAATACCATATGCATTTTGATTACATCTTGTGCCATAGGTATGATGTACAAATAGATTATGTATCCCTCACACAAAATGTTAGTGTGAACTTGGTTCATGTGGACTGTATTCTGAAAAACAGAAATAAAATATAGATTCAGTGTTTAAAACAAATCTTAAACTTATTATACATACATATATTATAATAATCTAATTTGTAAGAATAACAAATGCATGCATATAAAATTAGGAAGAATTTTAAAAGCATAGCAACATAAACCTGGTATATGATAATGGAATAAAAAGCAAGCATTTAGTGGTATATATTCCTTTGTCATTATTACCTTAGTTGTAACCCACAATTGAAAAGGTATATTTTAATTCAATTTTTTGCACTTATATTTCCCTTGGAGATTTTTTGCTTTGACTTATAGATAATTTACAATTCTGTTGTTTTTCAATTCTTTTCAAATTTTTTTCAATTACTAATATTACACCAATGTATTGTCTTTCTTATGTAACTTTGCAATTCTGTCTTGAATCCTTCAATATTCCTTCACTTAGTACTTTAGACAGCTTAAGTATAGTACAAGTTGGAGTGTGTCTTTTCTAATAATTTCTGTTAAGGTTCTGAATGTGTACCATATCTGAATACCCATGTATTTACTAGGATTTTGAAAATTTTATGCTATTATTTTACTGAATTGTTTTTGTTAGACCTTTAACTTTCAAGTCTGATCCTGTGTGGTCATTCAACAATGTCTCATGAATCTTTCCACTCTTTTTCTTTATTTGTATCTGAATGTTATAGTTCATCAACTTTTGGTCAAGTTCTGATACTTTTTCTTCTACATTATCTAACATATTGTAAAAACACTTAACTGAGTTGTTCATTTTCTTGTTGAACACTTACTTTGTGTTTAGAACTTTCAGAAGATCTATCTTTACTGGATTGCTTTTTCATATTCTTCTTTTTTCAGTTTATTTGACAGATTATTTCTATATCTTTTGAATTAACAGATCATTTTAGAAATCATTGTTTTAAGCTCTTTGACATTCTATCCACTTTGATACCATGGTTTTTAGCTATTAGAGTTGAACTTGCAGAGGAGTCATATTGCCTATTATTATCTTTATATTTTTTTGTTGAGATTCAAGGGATAAAAATCATTGAGAATCAAATAAAATTATTTAAAAATTAAAAATAAAATTAATTCAAAGAAAATAAGAAGCAGTAACTTGAAAATACAAAAGCAAAAGAATGGATATACATAAAACAACAGTATATAACAACAGAAGTAGGTTTTTTTGTTTGTTTGTTTTTTGTTTCTTTGGGGGTCCAATGGAAGGGCCTGAACTCTGGGCCTGGGCACTGTCCCTCAGCTCTTCAGCTCCAGGCTAGCGCTCTACCACTTGAGCCACAGCACCACTTCTGGCTTTTTTCTTTTTGCTTATGTGGTGCTGAGGAATCGAGCCCAGGGCCTCAAGCATGCAGGAAAAGTGTTCTACCACTGAGACAACTTCCCAGCCCCCAGAATTAGTTTTAATAAAAATAAAATTTCTTCTCTGTTCAAGTGATCAGTTGTAAAACTTCTTTCCATGTCATCTTTTTCTTTGTTGTTTTATTTTTGAGCAGTCTCACTATGTGAGCCAGGCTGGCTTAACCACCTCACAAGTACAAGTATTATATTGCATTGGTCACCAAACTTATGACTTTTCCTATCTTCTCAGGCTTCTGTCTTTTGGATACATCAAAAATTGAACTTCCTACCTTCCTTCCGTCCTTCTTTTTATTTTACTGGGAGTTTGCATATTTAGCCAGTTAAAATATCACTCATGTGATTTGGGTGAACAAGTTTGTACTCCTGACAGCCTTCAGGTCTCTGCAGCTGGTAACTGAGTCATGATTTACCACCCTTGATAAGTATCAGGGGATTACTATACACTGATTGTTTCTTTATACATTCCTAACAGATGTACAAAAATATGTGGAGACTTAAATGAGTTTTGCAAGGTTTCAGGATGAAAAGTCAATGTAACAAAAATCAAATACATTCTTATTTTTAACAATGAACAAGTGGAAATTAAAAGTATATTGATTATGGACTGGGAAGGTGGCTTAGTGATAGAGTGCTTGCCTGGCATGCATGAAGTCCTGGGTTCAATTGCTCAGTACCACATAAACAGAAAAAGCCAAAAGTGGCACTGTGGCTCAAGTGGTAGGGTCTTAGCCTTGAGCACAAGAGGCTCAGGGACCGTGACCAAGCCCTGAGTTCAAGCCCAGGACTGACAAAAAATTTATATTCAATTGCAAATGATGAAACATAGATTAATTTGAGAAATAATTTATTGTTTCACATAATTGCTTCAGTGATAACTGAATATCAATGTTCATTTACCCATGTGTTCATTTAGGATTCATTTTTAGCTATGAAAGTAGAAATTGAGCACATTTTGACTTTTTAAAAATGCAGCCAAAAATTATTTTCCCAAATGTAATTTTCTAATGTAGAATTTCATCCGTCATACCATAGAAAATCCACTTTCTCATAATCTTTCCAAGACTCGATATTAAGAATGCACATTTATAAGATGATTTCTTTGTTGCTTTGTGTGTCCCTCCCCCATGGTATAACCCCTGCTTTCACTGTATTTGATGTTGGTATACTATGTGGGGGGGAAGGGAAAAAAACAAATTGTTTAAACAGGGATACAGGAGGACCCATTGCAGCAATGAGATGTACAAGTCGTTAAGTCGAAAAACAAACTACAACTTTGGTGGGGCAGGGGGACAGGGGGGGTGGAATTGGAAGGGGAAACAAAGGAGGAGGCATTACTTTGCCCATGTAATTGTAACCCCTCTGTATGGTATTTTTCACATAAAATAAATATTTTCAAAAAGAATGAAATATTTTTTGGATAATAGTATAACTATCATGGCTGCTATGGGTTAACTGGCATTCTCTTAAAATTTATATGCTAAAGTCTTCACCCTCAGCACCACAGAATGTGATTTTATTTGTAAATGGAGCTATTGCATAATTGATGCAAATTATACATGATTAATGATTACCTGATTAATTAGGTTAAGATTAGGTCACACTGCTCATATTTCCTCTGATGTATATCTCAACATATCAGTGAATTCTATTCTTAGTTTTAATAATTGATTAGAATCTTGTTAAATACTCCAGGATAAAAATACCATTCAATTTATTTACATTTTATGTGTAGCAGATGTTAGCAGGCTTGAAGTTACGGACTTGTACTCTGGCTCAGCTTTTCACTCATGGCTGTGACTGTACCATTTGAGCCATACCTCCAGGCTGGCATTTTGCTAGTTAATTGGAGATGGAGTCTCCTCGGTGTTTTGTTCAAGCTGGCTTTAAACTGAGATCTCAGATCTGTTTCCAGAATCATTAGGATTATAGCACAAGGCATCGGTGTCAGGCTTAGATCTACACTTTTGCCTGTTTGCAAATATTAATACCTTACACTTACACTCATATCTAACGCTTGTCAATACACTTCTAGTTATATGTGTCTATATTCTCCACTGTGTGCCAGCACTAGGGTAGTAGTGATGGATCTGTCTTGAACAACAATATATTAACAGAAAGTGCTCAAATATATATTTTGAATGTAATAATATAATAAGAGATTGTCTAGTCTAATCTCAGGCATAGCAACAAAATACAGTACAAAGAGTCTTATGACAGGTTTTCAAATTTTACTTCAATAATGTTACAATTTTGTGGCACAAAAATCTACATAAATACACTGAATGATATATATGTATATATATATGTGCCATATATATATATATATATATATATATATATATATACACACACACACACACACACACACACACACACACACTGGGGCATGATAAATTATAAAAAATTTTAGACATTCCCACACTGAGGTCAAAGGAGGATATGCATAGGAATGATTATCAAAGGCTCCATAGCTATGTACATATGATCCTATAAAGTAATATTTTATGAAATGAAAAGAAAGGGAAATAAGATATTTTTTACTTACTTTTTTAACTTTTTTACTATTTGTATTTGGAAGGGAGGGGACACAGAAAAAATAGAACAAAGGGTGAACAAATACAACAGTGATGCTCAGCAGACGCTATGTGGGAAATGAACTGTACATCTTGTAGGTGGGGATGGGAGGGAAAAATTAGGACAGAGTGGGGGAGTGGAGATAGGGTTCAAAAAAATTGCACTCATTTTGTCTGAACTGGCTTCAAACTGTGATCCTCAGATCTCAGCCTCCTCAGTAGCTAGGATTATAGGTGTGAGCCACTGGTACCCAGCCATATTATTAGATTTTAATAAATAAAAATGCAGAAAATAAATTCTTACCCTATTTCCTATAGTGTGAAACTGTTAGATCAAAATATAAAATTTTATTACATAAATACAGGCAAGACACAAATACATCAACTTATTTTATGTTTAGTTAAAGAGTATCCCTGTATCTTCTTCATTTGCTATCACTGTAGTCTAAGGTAACATGAGGAAAGATGTTTCGTAACAGTGATGCTAACATATATTTCTTTTGGGACAAATAACAGAATTTTCAGGATTAGTGTGAGCTTATCCCACCTGGTTCAGTTCAGTGCCATGCCTACCACAGTATTCAATGTCATGAGCTCATGGCTAGAGACTGATGGAAAGTAATAAGAAAATCAGATGAAATCACCTAGGAGTGTGACAAAGCATGCCATATGTTACAATTTCCGTTAGCTCATGAAAATACTAGGAACGTGAAGCCAGAATGAGATTGCCAGAACTTAAGCTTTTCCAATCCAATACTTGGACTCTAAATTCAGGGTGGGGTGCAGATGAGGTGTACTTGTCTATGAAAATAATTACCTCAAAGCGACTGCAAGTCAGTATTAGTGAATAGCAATGCTGATGACTCCACTATCCAGGGCTTTCTTCTCCAACTAAGTACATAGTTCTTCCAGTATTTATAACAGATAACCATCCTTTTTAATTACACAGTCATCTAACAGAAGAACATTTTTTCCTTCCAAATGGAGCCTTTTTCAGAAATACTTCATTTTGTAAAGTAATATTTTATTTTTGTAGAAGGAAATGACACCCTATTTTCCTACTGCCTGTTTTTCACATCTATATTTTGTTATTAAAAAGGATACTTCTGGAATGATTTGGTAACAAAAAAGAGTCATGTTGTCAGAGCAAAGGGACTGAGGTATTAGTTGCAGTGGGCCATTAAAGGACTGATTGTTCTAGAGAATAGGTAATGTTTATTACCTACAGATGGCTGGCTGCAGCTCACTATATGATGTGCTCATCCTTAATTGTGACAGGATTTGTCCTGCTGTGTGTCTGTCAAGAGATTTAAATTAATGCCAGAAAAAATTCTTTTTGTTTAAGACAATTAATTTAAAAAGTAGCAATGTGATTTGTATGCAACTCAGTATATGTTGACTAGGGTCGAATACAGTAATTACTTTATTTAAAGTAAGCTTGTATCTATAAAGTGGCATCAAATATTTACGAAAGAAACAGATGTATGCAATATTTCTTAGCAGTGACAATGCTCTAGTTTGGCCTGATATCAAAGCCAGAAGAATCTGGAATCAAATTCTTTTCACTATTGTGAGGAGTAACTATTCATAATGTATTTTAATATAACTATTCAAAATGACCACATTGTGTTGATCCATGCTTCTGTTCATGACTTTCCATGAGTCTTAAAATGAGTGGAATACTTACAGGTAGCTTGGCTTTGGGTCATATGTAATAATCATTAAAACATCAAACTGTGGACTTGAAGAGTGTTATGAAAGGAAATCCTAGGTTGCTGGATCCATTCATTTCTCTAACTTCTGTGGACATGTGATTATTAAGATGAGCTTCCCAAAGTAATTTGAAATAATATCTAAAGTAAATATACACGTGAACATCACAGTGCAAAAGTAGGTGCCAAAGAAGTAAACAAACCTACCTTATTTTTGACTGCTGCCATAAAGGGTAAACAGGTTATTTTAAAACTTCAAATCACCTTAAACATGGGATATTTTGTAAAATCATCAAAAATAAAACAATAGCCAAACTTTATTAACAATGACAATGACAAATAATGATTCTACAAGGCTGATAAGTTACCAGTAATCATGATACTTTGTTGAACAGTTTTCTTCATGATGTCTAGGAGAAAAGCAAAACACACAATTTCAGTGCCATATATAATCCCTTAATTGAAGGCTGAACTTTGTGTCCTTTGCTTTTTTGTATTCCCTTTCAACTGATTCATTTATATACTAGGAAAGTTAAGACACATTTTTCTCTAACATTTTGTGGTAACAAAGTACAAAATATGATAAAAAGCTCATCTTTATGAGAGAGAGGGTTTGTGAGTCACAAGTGAATTCTGAAACAAAGCCACAAAAGATTGACTTAGTATAAATCCATTCATAATCTTATATGGTACTATCACCTATATTCTTTCTGGACTTTCCATTTCTCAGAGATGTATATTGTATTGTTGACATATGAGTATTATTTCCAGGCAATTAGTCAGGATTCCACTAATACCAAGAGTATGTTATGAGGTCTCAGTGAGTTTCGGGAGTCCTGTAAGAACGCTCATTGAATTTCTTCTGTAAAAATAAGCATGGTGAATTATGTTCTGAAGCAAAATGAGCCATGTAGAATACAGTGGCTAAGGTTACTAAGCTCTTTCTGAAATTACAGGTCAAATAACTTTGTTGAACATCAATCACTGCCATAGTTCTGAGCGGGTAGCAGGCAGTGCCTACTGATAATGCTTTAAAGCTTTATCTTTCTTATGGTTTTCAGAATGCTTTCAAGGTTGAAGGAGTTCTTATTATTTATCAAATGCTCCAGAGAAGGAAATATTTGCCTCAGTGTATGCAAAAAAATGGCATCAGTGAATTTTTTTCTTGCAAAGTATATAATATTTAACTTTTAGAAACAGAACAGTGAGGACATTTTTATGCTACAAAAACATGGGCTTGTGTTTATTCTTCAAATGTGTAGGTTGCCTTAGTAGTTATTTAGATGAGAGGAATAATGATACAAGTTTTATTTATGGTTCATTTTGCCTGCACCATAATTATATTTTTATAAGTTATATTTTAGCTAAACATTTTTATTCATTAACCTTTTTTGTTTCTTTCAGTTTATTAATATGCAGTGAAAATCTTGACTCTATTTGTAATAACAATTTTAGCATCTTAAGACAATCTAACGAATATTTTCTAAAATCTAGGTGTTATAACTTTAGTCACAGAATTCCAGAAATTGTGAACCACTCATTTTTTTACATTTTTTATTGTAAAGATACGAGGGGTTATAGTTACATGAGTAAGGTAATGAGTGTATTTCCTATTGAGCATTGGTACCCCCTCTTCTGTTTTTTTTTCTACCATTCCTTCCCTCCTCAACTCCCCACTCCTGTCTCCCCCTCAAGTGGTAAAGTTCATGTTCAACATAGTGTCTTGTATATCTAATTGCTACAATGGGCCAACCTGTATCCTTGTTTCAGAATTTTATTATTTTCCTTCCCCTCCCCAAATTAGAAAAGAGTACATACATGATGCATGGTACCGGAATCAAATACAGTAAAAACATGGGTTATAACATGGGGGAAGAACATACAAAAGAAACAAAAAAAATCACATAGCACATTAAAAACAACAGCCACAAATATAAAACCTCTTGTATTCCTACCTTGGGGTTCATTTCACTTATCATCCTCTTACATGATCATATTTACATAAATTTTGACCTTTTCTGCTTGTCTGGAAAAGCTATCCTAGACATATACTAATTATTGCAAATAAGGGAAAACATAGGACCTATGTTTCTTTGGGCCTGGCTTACTTCACTTAATATAATTTTTTATTTTAATTAAGTTTTTATTGTGAAAATACTGTACAAAGGGATTACAGTTACATGAACAAGGTAAGGAGTACATTTCTCATCCATCATTGTTGCCTTCTCCTTTACTTTTCCCTTACCATCCCTTCCCTCCTACCTCTTCAGCTACCTCCCACCCCTACTAAATTGTATAATTCATTTTTCAACACAGCGTCTTGTCCATCTCATTGTTGTAATGGGTCCACCTGTATCTCTATTTAAACAATTTGTTTTTTCCCTTCCCTTCCCCAAATTATACCAACATCAAATACAGTGAAAACAGGGGTTATACCGTGGGGGAGGGACATAGGAAGCAACAAAAAGTCACATGAAACCTTATAAACACATTAGAACCAATGGCAAGGGAAAAAAAAAAAACACTTGTGTCCCTATCTTGGGGTTCATTCATTACAAATGGGGCTATGTCATTCTTTCTGATAGAGGGATAAAATTCCATTGTATACATGTATCACATTTTCTTGATCCATTCATCTACTGAGGCACATCTGGGTTGCTTCCATATCTTAGCTATAGTGAATAATGCTGTGATAAACTTAACTGTGGGCTGGGAAGGTGGCTCAGTGGTAGAGGCTTGCCTTGTATGCATGAGGCCCTGGGTTCGATTTCTCAGCACCACATAAGAAAAAAGAAAAAAATGCTGGAAGTGGTGCTGTGGCTCAAGTGTTAGAGAGCTAGCCTTGAGTTGAAATGCTGAGGGACAGCGCCCAGGCCCAGAGTTCAGGCCCCACGACCAACGACAGGACCCAAAACAAACAAACAAACAAAAACTTAACTGTGCTAGTATCTTTAGTATTGCCTTGTTGGTGATAATTTGGGTAAATGCCAGAGTGGAATTGCTGGGTCATAGGGAAGCTCTATGTGTAGTCTTTTGTGGAACCTCCATATTGCTTTCTGAAGGGGTTGAACAAGTTTGCACTCCCACCAACAATGCAGTAGGGTTCCTTTTTGGACACATCCTCTCCAGCATCTTTTGTTATTAGATTTCTTGATTTTAAGTGGGGTGAGGTGGAATCTCAATGTTGTTTTGATTTGCATTTCTTTTATGGCTATAGAAGTTGAACATTTCTTCATGTGTCTATTTGCCATTCTTATTTCTTCTTCAGAGAAGTCTCTCTTTAAGGCTTTAGCCCACTTATTAATCAGGCAGTTGTTTCTTTGAGGTTTTGTTTTTGGAGGATTTAATTTTTTGAGTTCCAAGTATATTTTAGATATGAGACACGTGTCTATTTTATGGCTAGTGGTGGTCTTCTCCCAACCCATGGGCTTTCTATTGATCTTGCTAGCTATGTCCTTTGCCAGGCAGAAGCTCTGCAGCTTCATGCAACCCCATTTGTCGAGCTTTTCTTTGATTTGTTGTTTGTCTGGGTGACATGGTCTTGTATTTAAATAACCCCATGGACTTCACACCCAAGTTACTCCAGCTGATCCAAAACTTTGGCAAAGTAGCAGGGTATATAATTAACCCTCAAAAATCAATGGCTTTTCTGTATGCCAATAACAAGAAGAGCACAGCTGAAATCAGGAAAGCACTCCTTTTGTAATAGCCCCACAAAAAATTAAATACCTAGGAGTTAACTAAGGAACTGAAGGATCTCTATGTTGAAAACCTGATAAAGGAAGCTAAAGCAGAACTTGGAAGTGGAAAAACCTCCCATGCTCCTGGATTGGAAGGACCAACCTCATGAAAATGGCAATACTGCCAAAGGCTATTTACAAATTCAATGCAATACCCATCAATATCCCCACCTCATTCTTCAATGAAATAGAAGAAGCAATCCAAAAATTCATATGGAATAATAGAAGACCCCGGATAGCAAAACCCATCCTTGGCAGAAAGAACAGTGCTGGAGGAAAAACAATATCAAATTTCAAACTCTACTACAAAGCTATAGTAATCAAAACAGCTTGGTACTGACACAAGAACTGACCTGAGGATCAGACAAATAGAACCGAAGACCCAGAAGTGAACCCACAGACCTATAGCCACCTAATCTTCAATAAGGGACCTAAAAAAAATAAAACGGAAGAAAGAGAGTCTCTTCAGTAAATGGTGCTGGAAAAATTTGTTAGACTCCTGTAGAAAACTAAAGTATATCTTTATATATCACCCTGCACCAGAATCAACTCCAAACGGATCAAAGACCTTAAAGTAAAAGCAGACACTCTGATAACATACAGGAATGAATTGGAGAAACTCTAGGGCTCCTTGGCACAGCCTGAACCATTCCTTTTAAATGAATTGAAATCCTCCATTTAGAATGTGGCCGTTCAAAAATATCATTTTAGTGAATGAGTGGGACTGAGTTAAGCCTTTTACCAGTGTACCACTGCATTATTCCAAGAAGATAATCATTGCTTTAAACAACAGTAAGGGTGCTAGAGATGATGGTAACAGACTTTTAAAAAAGTCATTTAAAATTAATTCTGTGGTTGGTTAAAGAAATCAGAAATTAATTTTAATATCCTCATATTAATATATTATGTCTTACCTAACTAAAACATGAGAAAAAAATATTCCTGACTCATGAAATACTTGAAAATTGAAGTGTATAGTATTCTATGTAATTACTCTGCAACACAGGCTATACATAGAGAAAGAGAATATATATTATCACTCTAATACACACACACACACATATATATTTGGGATCATTTGTACATAGTCATTGACTGCTTTTTCTAGTGGATTGAGTAGAAAGAGAAGGACTGATACTCAAAATCATTACTATGTATATAGTATATGCAATTCCATTCAGATTCCTTTATGTACATGTAGCCACACATGAATGAAAGAAAGGCTAAAATGTGTGGGGTTTTTTTTATTGTGAAAATACTGTACAGAGGGGTTACAATTACATGGACAAGGTAATGAGGACATTTGTTTCCCCTTCCTCCTTTGTTTCCCCTTCCCATCCCTTCCCATCTCCCACCCACCTCTCCCCTATCCCACCCCCACTCCTGGCCAAAGTTGCAAAGTTTGTTTTTCAACATAACAACTTGTACATCTCATTTGGATTTGCAGAGCAACTTGCAACTCTATCCAACAGAGATACATCTCAACATTATCACATATGTACAAAGATATTTATTTACCAATATTTGTAGTTAATGAAAATAGTATATAATATACAAATTGTATAAATAATATAAATAATAATATATGAATTACAATTGTCATCAATACATAAGTGGTCACATATTATTTAAGTGCAATTCTACAAAATAAAAGCACTGTAAAACAACCATATACATCTACTTTGTTAAACATGTACAACATATAATAACAATGTCAAGTGAATAAGAAATAAGCTATAATTTTGTATTTCAGACAATACCTGAATGTAGATTTCTCTGATACACACCATAATTCTATATGTTCATTTTTAATTCAAAATATGCTTCATATAGTCCTTTTAGAGACTACTAATATTCAAGGATTAGAGATGAGGATCAGGGTGAAAAAGATATGTAAAATTAGCTTTAAAGAGATCTGAAATACCTCAATTATAAAGGTGATACATATATATAATATTTTAAAATCATAAAATATCTTTATACTCTGAAAGCAAATAAAGTAACTTAGCCAAAAGCCAAGAATTTCTATGAATAATCCACTGGGAAACAGTTCACTGGGAAGCAGAATTTCAAGTCTAAACTTAAATAGAGATATGCTGAAAGGGAACAATAATTTGTGTACAATGTATGCAAAATGTATGCAAAAATGCAATTTACACTTTCCAAGCTGACTCCAGGCTCTTTTGAATACTGGCTATCTACTTTATAGAGTATCTCTCCATGAGACCTGGGGAGATACATATTGAAGGCTGTGGATTGTCTGTCAGCTCTCATTTCTTATTTTTTTGTTTTATATATATATATATATATATATATATATATATGTACATACATATGATACTGTAAGAAGGGGTTACAGTTACATGAGCAAGGTAATGAGTCCATTTCCTATCATTGTTACCCCCTCCTTTATTTTTCCCTCACCATCCCTTTCCTCCCCACCTTCCCAAGCCCTCCCTCTACCCCTCCCCCTCTCCTGGCCAAGTTGTAAAGTTCCTTTTCAACATACTGTCTTGTACATTTCACTGTTACAATGGGTCATCCTGTATCCTTATTTCAGCATTTTGTTATTTCCATTCCCCTCCCCAAATTCTTGAAAGACCAAATGACATAGGCCCAACTTGAGGACATTTTCTCTCTCACACTCCTATATGAGACAAAAAATTCCATACAACTCTATTCTGATCTGTACATCATACATTTCTGGTCTTTTGTTATTGTTCTAATCAATGAAATATTATCGTTTTCCTTACTAGTTGAATTTTATTAAATGTCAAAATCACTATTTTTCTTTCACATAACTAGGAATGTTATAAACTCTTCTGGATAAGGAATGAAGAAATGAATTATTGTAGTAATATTTTAAAATAAAATTTGAAACATAATGTGAAAAATCAGTGACATGCTATTTCCTGACAGTGAAAAACAAACTAGAAAACATTTGGAATATTTAATTTTATTTATTCAACAATGAGATGTACAAGTCGTATGTCGAAAACGAACTTTACAACTTTGGTGGGGGGGGGAGGAGAATTGGGGGGGGCGGGGGGAGGATGGGAGGGGAAGGGGAAACAAAGGAGGAGGCTACAATGCTTGATAAGAAATTTACTCATTATCTTACCCATTGTTACTCCTCTGTACAGTATTTTCACAATAAAAAATAAAAATTAAAAAAAAGGAGAACAAAAAATTAAAATTTGGAACAATCCCTCTCATAATATGCAAAGAAGGAGATTCTTTCAGCAGTTTAGAATCCAGCACAAAATCTTACAACTAGGCTAGACCTTCATATTTTTGCTACTTATGAGTTTGAAGTTCTTAAGTTCTAAAGTACTAAGTTCTAAATTTAATAATAATGCTGTTTGTATTGGTTATACTGATCTCCATTTAAAAATTTACATAGCATTCATTCCTGAGCTACCATATTTTCATTTGATCTTAAATTTTTGCATATAATTTTAGCTTATAATCACATGATTGAAAACTTTGCTATATTCTACCAGTATCTGTCAATAGCCAGTGTTGGGTTAGAATTAAAGTTTTCACATTATCTGATTAACAGCTGAAAACACAGTTTCTGGTTGGCAAACAATCTTTGATGCCAGACATCTTGGTAAAAAGTAATATCAACAAGAATGCTATCTCTTTAGTAACCAATTATTTTCCCTTAAGTATAATATTTTTTCTATTCAAACATGACTAGTGGATTCCATAGCAGAACAAATTGAGGTGGATGGTAAGTGTTCTGTGTCGCTAGTCTTCTATTTAAGAAGGAAAATGGATCAATTAGTGAAAAATTACCTTTCTGAATTATAGTTTGTAACAGTTTACGCCATGTAAATATTTTAACTCAAGTTAATTTCTTTAACCTAATCTAGTCTCATTGATTGGACTTTGTCTTATGTACAAATTCCTTCTATACGTGTTCGTAACTAGGCAGTTAATTTATTTGACTTGCTTCATTCTAGTTTGAGAAACTTGCTAGCAATCATACATACAAGAATTCCCTAGTAAATCAGTTATCTCCTTTTTTTTTTTTTGTCGGTCATGGGGCTTGAACTCTGGACTTGGGTGCTGTCCCTGCACTCTTCAGCTCAAGTTGAGCGCTCTACCGCTTGAGCCACAGCACCACTGCCAGTTTTCTAGTGGTTAATTGGAGATAAGAGTCTCATGGACTTTTCTGCCTGGGCTGGCTTTGAACCGCGATCCTCAGATCTCAGCCTCCTCAGAAGCTAGGATTACACGTGTGAGCCACCTGCTCCCGGCTTCTCTCACTTTTTTGTTCTGATCCTGGGGCTTGGACTCAGTGCCACTTAATATTTTCAGTCAAGACCCTACTACCTGAGCCTCAACTTCACTTCTGGCTTTTTGGTGGCCAATTGGAGATAAGAGTCTTATGGTCTTTCCAGCCCAGACTGGCTTTGAATTGTGATCCTTATATCTCAATTTCTTGATTAGGTAGGATTACAGGCATGGCCCACCTTTCTTAACAAAAATATAAACATATCAAATTATTTAGACTATAAAATGAAGTCAGATAATCAAAAGTCCTATGCTAATATGTAAAATTTTATAAAATTAGTTATATCTTGTCAAAAACTGAGTGTCCAAGATACCGCCTTTATTCATTCTTGTCTTAAGACTAAATTGCATAATACCTCTTTTCCTATAATATTCATAAAAATCAATCTCTCCAGCATATTTGCTGCTTCAGCATTCTTTATTAAGCCTGCCACAAGCTATTTGAAATTTTCGTCATATTCTTTTGCCTTTTCCCTAAAGAAACTACTCCCACTCCTGTGTGATTTTTATAATTAGTTAAAAACACAACATACCACTAAAGACTACATTAAAGTCTAATAGTCAAACCAGAGTCATTAAAATAACTTGCTCTTTTCACAGGCTCTCTTTAAGGTAGCCAACACACAACGCTTATAGGAAACCTAAGGTCCTTAATGAAAATCCATGGACCTTAAGGGTGATAGAGGGCTAGCCATCCTTCCTCTCTCACTTTACCCACTAGTTGAGAATCCTGGCGCCCAGGCTTTTCAAAGCCTCTAGTTCACATTTATAACCACTCTGGGATAACTGATTAATAAGTTTCCCCTATTATATGACTCAACTTACACATATTTGAATCCTTAAATAGGATTTTTCTTACAAAATGTTTTAATGGTCAACAGAAAGAAATTCTTATCAAATTAAAAAAACTCAACAAAAGGAATCCTATATTTTTTTACCATTCAGTTATGCATCTAATCATCCATATGTTGTTCAGAATGTTATAACAATATTATTCCATTCCAGGAATATTGATATAGTGTATAGTTGGTCAACATGGTTGACAAAGTCCTTTCTTTTTTCAAGTTTAGGAATGACAGATAAGAAACTAACCTTTGTATAATTAGAGATTATGCAGATGTTTTAAAGCTACCCATTTTATATTAGCATGTCAGTGAGTTCTTCTTTCTGCAGATGTTATTTAAGGTAATCCAATACATAGTCTTCTACCTTCTTCATTAGGGTGAACCTAGTTCCAATTTTGCCTTCTGATGATGATTGCTTGCATTTATCTCTTTATGGTAGGCTTCTTTCTTCCAGATTTCAGATAGTGTTTCAGCATTTTAGCACAATAATCAAATCAGTATGTGCATTATTCCAGAATCTTGGAACCTGCCATACCTTTACTTGGCATAAAAATTTCCTCCTTCTGAATTCTACATTAACTCCCTACTGCTTGCTCAGTTACCCAAGACAAAACTGTGTTGGAACATTCCTCTTTTCAAATTCCAGTTAATTGGCATCTAAGTAGTAGCCTCTATTATATTCTTATTTCCCAGATCTGTAAAGAAAAATGTGGCTCAGACACTAACCAGCCCATTCATTTTTTCTGGATGGTTTCTCAATCTGATTCTTTCTCTTCATTTTAAACCACCTGTGGTTCTGCAGAGCAACTTTCTTTTTATTATATCATTATTAATAAGTTTTTATTGTGAAAATACTATACAGAAGGGTTACAATTGCACGAGTAAGGTAATGAGTACATTTCTTATCAAGCATTGTTGCCTCCTCCTTTGTTTCCCCTTACTATCCTTGTCCTCACATGCCCTCCCCCCAGCCAAAGTAGTAAAGTTCGTTTTTCAACATAACATCTTGTACATTTCATTGTTACAATGGGTCAACCTGTATCCCTATTTAAACAATTTGTTTTTTTTCCTTCCCCTCCTCAAATTATACCAACATCATATACTGTGAAAACAGAGGTTATAGTATGGGGGAGGGACATACAAAGCAACAAAGAAATCATCTTATATGGAACCAACCCAGATGTCCCTCAGTAGATGAATGGATCAAGAAAATGTGGTATATATACACAATGGAATTCTATGCCTGCATCAGAAAGAATGCCATTGCCCTATTTGTTAGGAAATGGAAAGACTTGGAAAAAATTATATTAAGTGAAGTAAGCCAGGCCCAAAGAAACCTAGGTTCCATGGTTTCCTTTATTTGCAATAACTAGTATATGTCTGAAACAAGCAGAAACAGTCAGATAAGTTGATGTTAGGCGAAATGAACCCCAAGATAAGGATTCAAATGGTTTTTCTTCCTTGCAGAGCAATTTTCTATAATCCATAATAGTTAACATTTAGAAATATAAATGAGGTCTTAGATGAAGCAAACAGTATTTGTAGAGATATTTGTTTCTTCTTTTCATTAAGAACATCCAGCTTCTAACATACAATTTTATTCCTCAATTACATGGCATTTTCAGGATTTCAGATATTACAGAAGCCATATGAAATCTTTCTTTATTTATACTATATCTGTCTGTGTTTGCTTAGGACCTAAAATTGAGTTATTTCTGTACCTGTGTCTTAGGAAGTCCTCTGTTTCTAGATCTTAACCTACTTCACACAGCTTTGATCTATTTTGAGATCAGAAAACTTAAATTGGCCACTTATAAAACTAAGCATTTTATTTTAGGGACTAATGCATGTTAACTCCTTCTTTGGAGACTCTTAGCATTCTGGATTGATGATACATTAACATTATAATGAATCGAGTTGACCCTAGTCACTCAACATATACACTCAAAACTAAACTCTCACTTTGGTTCAACAGCAAACCCAGATGTAATAACACTGTCATTATAAAAGACTTTTCTCTATTTTGAAGTAAAAATATTTAATAATGGATATAACATCAACAGATTAAATAGTGAAAAAATAATTTTTATCTGTTTCTTTGTTTTCCTTTGAGCACTTGATGTTGACAAACTATATTGCTCAATATTAGTAGACAGGAAAATGATTTAAATTAGTGTTTCATATCCAATATCAAATCAGTCAATAAAAGATTAAATGGAAGATGGAGGACTGGGTAATTGACAAACTGAAACAGCATTAAATGTGCAAGGGTAATTACGTTGGTTTAGTAGTATTCCTTTGTTTGAGAGTTATTGTACTTATAAATTGCTTAGTTAAATGTCAACTCATTTGTGCAATTACTTAAAGATAATTTGAAAACCTGGAACAATGTCTAAATTATTTCCTGCAGCAACAGGATGTAGGATAAATTCTTTCATTTAACTGTACTGCTAAATTGGTACTTTTTCGTATTTTCCATATGGACTTTTATGCTTAACCTACAGGGATTCACTACATGAATAATGGAATCCACTTCTAATAGTTTCCCAGCTTCTTCTAGGTCAATTTAATCTCCAAATTCTTGGGTTTCATATTGAAAATAATCTCTATTTTACTTTACATGAAGACATATAACAACATTCTTTTCTATTGTTAGTAGAAGGTACTCAAATTCAGACCAATCTCTTTGGTCTGACTCACATTCAATTTCATCTAGATTCTATATCATTATTCTTTCATATCCACTATTAAGTGAACTATAAAAGCAATTTGTGTAAAACATGTAAAGTAATGATTACTTAAGAAAAAGCTAGTTTTTATTCATATAAATGTAGTTGCTCTCTATTCTCTTAAAGTCTCCTCTGATCATTAACTCTATTTCTTCTTTTATTTTAAATGCTTTTAATGTGTCTTTTAAGTTGTACAAATGTGGGCTTCATGGTGATAACTCAGTATATGTAAGCATCCTTCCTTCTCCCTCTCTCTAGCCCCTAACCCCAGGAAGGGGGTGGTTTTACAGTTGAGTGAATTTAGAAGCAGAGCCTTTCCTAATGAGGCCTTAAAATAGAAGACAGCATATTAAGAGACACTGAATCAGACAACCCAGCTAAGTAGTGACAACATTTTTGACCTGGTAGTGACTAAGCTTTAAAACAAAAAACAAACCAACAAAAAACTATGGTTGTTTTCAATTGCTAAATTTGGAAGCAATTTGTTATGCAAAAATAGGCAATGACTGCATATTTCATTTGAGTTTTTTCCCATATAAAATCTAAGTAAGAATTCACCCTCACCCTGACTTATAGCCTTCAAAAAAATTTAAGTTAGGCCGGGTGCCAGTGGCTCAGGCCTGTAGTAATCCTAGCTACTCAGGAGGGTGAGATCTGAAGATCATGGTTCAAAAAGCCCAGGCAAGCAAGTCCTCGAGATTCCTATCTCCACCAGAAAGCCGGAAGTGGCATTGTGGATCAAGTGGTAGAGCGCTCACCTTTAGTGAAGAGCTGAGGGACAGCGCCCAAGCCCAGAGGTCAAGCCCCACGACTGACAAAATTAATTCATTAATTAATTAAGTTTTTAAGTTATCTTTTGTCAGGTTGTCATTAAGATTTTCTCTTTATCTTTGTTTTGACCAAAGAGATTATGATATACCTGGTCATACTTGTTTCATATTTATTGAGCAGGAACTCTCTGATCTTACTGGGATTTTTAGATCACTACATTTGTTTGTGTTTTAAAACAGACTTATTTGTTTTGATATTACAGTGTTTCATTCTTTGTTGAATTAGTATTATTATTTCACGTTTAAGTATGTTCTACACATTTCCACACTTCATTGTGTAGTATTTTTTTTCTTTGATTTCTGTTATTAGCTATTTGTTTTTCCTTGAATTCTTAAATTTAATGCCATTCAACCAGTTCTTTAATTTCAAATATATTTTCTAATCTTAGACCTCCAATTGGTTTTTTGGAAGTTTATATCTTGCTGTTGAAATATATATCTGTTGAAATAGTCTCCTTTTCAAGGCCTTTATCTATTACAAATGTTTTTATTTTTGATTCATTGCTGTGTAACTCTAACTCATTTCTGAGTTAGACTTCCAGTTATTGAATTTCTTTGTTATTAGCCACTTCTTCTTGTTCATGTAACATCTAATCAAATTTTTCATTGTACTCAGGACATGTCCAGTAAAATGTAAATGCTATTTAAATTATGCAATGCTTCTTAAGGATGTAGCATTCATTTGAATTGTTCCCAGATGATTATACATGTTAAAGTTTAAACTCATTTAGGGTTTTTTTCATTTCCTATCCTAGTCCTAAGCATATGTTTGGTCATTACTGTTGAGTGTACTTGTTTAGAAGGTATGTGAATTTTGGAATCAAGATCTTTCACTAAAGATGGGCAGAATCTTGCCAGTTCTCCTTTCTTTCTTAAGTTTTCCAGAGTCCTGTGTTATACACGTAAATCTTTAAGATTTAACTATGATTACAAAGAAACTTTGCACAGATTTATTTCTTTATTTCTGCTTTGTACTACATTTTTCAAATCAGGCTTTAAAATCTCAGTTGTCTTAGAGATACCAAAACTCAGGTCTGGGTATTTATTTACCTAACATATGCAAAGCCTAGGTTTGGATCTTAACACCAGTGACAATAATAGCAAGTACAACAGCAGCAAAATCTCTAATATCTGTTTCATCATTTCTATTACAAGACTGCTTCTGCCTACTTATACACTATTTCTCTGCTCAGTAGTTTCCAAATGCTTTGAAAAAGAAAGTTCTTCAATGTTTGGATTGAAGTATGATAGTGTGTGTAGCTCTTCTCTAAGAAAGTAATTTTCATTCTTTGACTAGATCTCAAGGTTTCCAGCTCTGAGAAGTATGTGATCCATTTTCATGTTAAATGATCAGTTTTCTTAGAAGGACACAGAAATTACCTTCATGGTATGATGGATTAATAATGGACATAACCAATGAGGCTCATTTGAGCTTGACCATGCTTTCTGAGATTGCTTTAAGAAATCCTACATATGAGCTAAAGAAGTTCCCCCTCCACAAAAAACAAAACAAAACAAAAACTGCAGAAATGCATTTGGAAGTCTTGAGAGAGAATTAAGGTAGTATGACAGGAAGTTGAGACCAGTGATCTAATCCAATTCAAATAGTTACTATCAAAATGAGTTTCTTTATACTAAAGTCCTGCAATTGTAGGAAAATTCAGATTCCTTTAAATATTAATGCTAGTATAAATAATAATTAAAATATCTAACATACATTTATATATATAGTATGTGTTTTGGCATGTCTCTCATTTCATTGTCAATAGAGTCTTTGAGATACAGCAAGGAAAAAGTGGTTCTTAAGAACTACAAATGCCCTCATTCTCTTGTCATGTTTGAAACTGCTAAACTCCAAAGCTTAGAACATAAGATGCCATAGATTTCAGAGCAATGACCAAAGTTATACCAGAGCAATATTAAACCTAAATTATGGGGTCAAAAATTTAATTTCCTGGGATAATTTAACAGCAACCAAAACCAACACCACTGTTATACTAACAAATCAGCCAACATATATCAGTGAGTAAGAAGTTGGTGATCATATTATTATTAATTATTATTATTATTATTGCTAACTCTTAACAATAGCGCTGACAACCATTTTGCATATGGTGGAGACAAACAGGGTTTTGTCAATGATATAACTGCAGTAAAAGAGAGAGACAAAACTAGATTTTCCCTTCCCCAAAACAGTGACTCAAATTACAGCAAGAAACAGTTAAGCTTCTGTATAAGAAGAAATTCATTTAGTCATTTTTCCCAGGTTTCAGAAAAAGAGTGTTTTTCAGTTGCCTTTGAGGAGTTCAAAAAAGTGATCAAACCCAAACAGGAAGTCTTGGAAATTGCTAGCTCATTGTTGTGCAGTCAGAAATGTGAGAGGCCCATGCTTTGGGTTGAAGTAGGGACAGTCTTGTAGGACTGAGCCCTTAACTTGTGAACCTGATGCTAACTCCAAGCTAACAGTGTCAGAACTCAGTGGAATTGTAGAACACACATATGCTGTCAGAAAATTGTCTAGATTTGAAAGGGACTTACATACCTGATATCACAAGTGTTCCCTTGGAGAGTATAAAGAAACATCACATTCTTCTTTCCCTCAAATATATCAATAAACTGATAACCTTCAGAATACCAGTTTATTATTATTGCTAATAGCTTCCAAAAGAGCCCTTTCAATCAAGTTTTCCAGCATTTGTCAAGTATTACCTTATAAACAACTCAAGATAACCTTAGTTGGAGATAAGAGACTATTTATAAATTAAAAAAATGATTTTAAATAAGTTCGCAAATGTATACAGATTAATAAGAACTGTACACACCCTTTTAGGAAAAACTATTTCTAAAGCAATTATCTACTTAATTCTGTTTATAGGATATGCCAGAAATTTAAAAAGAGTAACATTTAGAGCACAGTTTACAAGGTGTTAAAGCACCTCAGAAACTCTGACATGAGCATAAAGCCAAATAAAAATAACTGTAGATTTATCTTTAAGTGAATTAAACATTTATACAACTAACCTTTCAGAAACACCAGAGTTCCATACACTAAAACTATGAGTCTTGTTTCTGCATCTTTCTTTGAAAAGATAAAGAGCTGAGTCACTCCTGTGGGGTTTAAAATTATGGCTCCAGGGAGTCTGAGTATTTTGAACTTAGAGCAGGAAGCAGTGTATCCAGATTCATTTATAACAGAAAGGTCTCTTATACCACCGTGCTTATTTCTATCAACAGTAGTTTGAATCTTAATGCCTAATTTAAAAATGTATTTATCACAGAAGGGAACCAGGATTTCTGGTTACCTCAATAAAGATAATCATCAATACGTAAAATCTTAAATCTTTTATTTGAATTACTTATTTTACTGCAGTTACCTTAGCTAAATACAAAATAATGTTTCTTTTTCACAACATATGTTAATTCCTTTCCTAGAAGGAAATTGTGTAAATCTTCAGTTTTGAATATCATCTCTCTAACAATAAGCAAATGAAGCCCTGGGTTTGATTCCTCAGCACCACATAAGCAGAAAAAGCCAGATGTAGTGCTGTGGTTCAAGTGGTAGAGGGCTCCTCTTGAGCTGAAGAGCTACGGGACAGTGGCCCAGAATTCAGGCCACACAACCAACCAAAAAAGAAAAGAAAAGAAAATATATATATATATATATATGACATAAAAGAAAAATAAACTCACTTCTTTTACTGGTCATGGGTGTAATTGGTGAAGCTTCTTCAGAAGGATTTCAAAGGGTAAAGCTGAAAACAGCTGATTAAAAAATGGGAAAGTGGGCTGGGAAGGTGGCTCAGTGGTAGAGCACTTGCTTGCATGCCTGAGGCCCTGGGTTCGATTCCCAAGCACCACATAAGCAAAAAGAAAAAATGCTGGAAGTGGCGCTGTGGCTCAAGTGGTAGAGGCTAGCCTTGAGCAGAAGAGCTGAGGGACAGTGCCCAGGCCCAGAGTTCAAGCCCCACGACTGACCAAAAAAAAAAAATGTTAAAAAATGGGAAACTTTTTAGCCTTGTCTTTTTAAATGCATTGGAAACATCTGTTTACATATTACTTTTTACAGCACTTAATGCTGTGGATTCTGTGAAACTGTAATGCTTTGATTTATTACTGTCCTCAACTGACTTCTAGATGTTAAAATCGACTTGAAGTTTGATATCAGCCCCCCCATTTTAATTGTTTTTTGTTATTTCCTGTTTTTCTCTACACTTTTAAATTCTTTAGCCTTTTGTTTGGCCTTGCATGGCCCTGTATATGAATACTCAGAGAGAGGGTTTAGGAAAGAACTTCCTGGAAAGAAAATATTTAAATCATACCTTAAAGTTTAAGTAAGAAATAGATAGGCTAAGACAGGGAATGTGAAACTTGGAAAATTAAGTAGGACATGAGAGAATAACAAGAAAGTACCAATGCCCTAGAGGTAACAAAGTTTAGAATGGTTTTGAATACCAGCTGTTTCTGAAACTTCTCAAATGTAAATCTAAGCTAAGACCTCTTCTTTTAATTCCAGGGTTTTGATCTAACTTCAGCTTAAGTGTCCTATGATTTCTCATATCTGTCTATTATTTATCATGTATCATTGGAAATTGAATTTATCTAGGCCTTCCTCGTGTTTAGATGCTTTGTATCCACACTCAGTCATCAGAGAACTAGAAAGGCACTGCATTTTTCCCTTGTGTTGCCATTCTCCATTAAGAAGTCCTGGCCTAAATCATTTGTAAAATAAATCTAAAGCCACTTCTCATCTAAATAATGTATTGTCCAGAGGTGCCTGTTTCCATTTTTATCCTTCCTAATCCCTTCTTCACTATCAGTAAAATAATGGTGAAAAACTACAGAATTCCCCACAAAATCCTGAAAAAACATTTAATATTGATTATGTACTCCTATTAAGATTGTTAGAAAAACAGTAATATAATGGAGTTTTTAACCTGTTGAAGGACATGAAAAGCCAGTGTTAAAAATCATTCTTAATGGAGAAAGAGTAAATGTTTTATTTTCTCCTAAATTTAGAAAACAAAGTCTGCATTTACAACTTCTAGTAAATGGTAGACTGCAGGTTATATGAGTAGAATAGAAAGAAAAGGAAATAAAGATCACAGCTGTTGGAAATTGAAAATGAACTATGTTTATTTGTAGGTGACATTATTGTATGTGAGGAAAATTCCAAGGGCTCATTAAATAGGAACAAAATGTGGCTAGAGTATAAGGTGATCCACTTTTCCTACAAGTTCTATACTGGCAGCTAAGAAATAAAAAGAAACCACAAGAATTTCAAAATACCATTTACAAAAGCATTAGATACAAAAAAATTTTAGCAAAATGGATATAAGACTTGTTCAATGTATCATTGAAATTATACAGTAACTGATAAAAGAAGTGAATGAATGCTGTTATTATTATATATCAAGATATTATTACAAACAGTTAATAAATTTAGCAAATATACTTGGAAAGCTTTTGTTAATTAAAATCAGTCTAGAGTCTACTCAAAAATACTAGTCAAAAAGTACTAGTCAAAAATATTTGTGTATTTGTGTATTTTGTTTAGTGGAAATTGTCCTATAGGTTGTAAAGTTCATAAAAAATACAAAATCTTAAAATAACCAAAACAATTCTGAAAAGGTAGAACACTTTTTGAGAACCTATTTTATTTCAATGTCCATTTTCTTTCAATGCTTTAAGGAGATATGAGAAAGGAACATATGTTTTGTTGTGAGAATAGGTAAGAGACATCAATCAGATACAGATATTAGCAGTATTTTCTTACTTAAGGAACATACTAGGAAAAAATTCTCAGCAACCTCTTTAATGTTATTGTTTGTTGATGTTATTCTTTTGTGTGTATGTGTCAATTTTGGGGCTTAGGGTCCTTGAACTCCTGCTTGGCTTTTTTGCTGAAGGTTGGTACTGTACTACATGAACCATACAACCACTTCTGGATTTTGTTAGTTAATTGGAGATGAGTCAGATTGAGCTGCCTGGACTGGCTGAGTGCACATCTCAGCCTCCTGAGTAGGGAGGATTAGCAAAGTGAACCACCAGCTAATGTTATTCTGTTTGTATAGGAATATTTAAAAGGTAGAAATCATATGAAAACATTTTTAAATTTAACTTTATTTAAAGGATCAAAGAGCATCAAAGGATGCTCTTTGAAAATAATCTTGAAGAAAATAAAAAGGGCCAATATAAGTTGAGAAAAAAATGCATGTATTTAGTGAAAAATCTGGTATTTGCATAATAATAAATGCTATAATAATAAAAGAGCAATAGTCCCAACCAAAATAAACCAAAAAAATTGAACAGATGTACATATAGTTTTTTGTGTGTGTTTGGTTGGTTTTGTCCGTATTGGGTCTGAACTCTAAGCCTGGTCCCGCTCTTCAGCTCAAGGCTAGCACTTTACCACTTGAGCCACAGCACCACTTCTGGCTTTTCCTGCTTATGTGGTGCTGAGAAATGGAACCCAGGGCCACATGCATGCAAGGCAAGCACTCTACCACTGAGTCACCTTCCCAGCCCCATACATACAGTATTTTTAAATAATCAATAATCACATAAAAAGTATCTTGTTAATTTTTTCAAGGAACAAATTTTTTTTGTTGATAGTTGTTATGTTTTTTTTGGACTTTAATTCATTTAATTCTGATTTAATTTTAATTATTGCTTCCCATCTACTGGATTGGGGTTTAAGTTGTTTCTTGTTTTCAAAGAGTTTAAGCTGAATCATTAAATTGTTGATTTGAGATTTCTCCAATTTGTTAATATAGGTACTCAGAGGTATGAATTTTCCTCAGAATACTGCCTTTGCTGTGACCCAGAGGAGCTGGTATTTTGTATGTTAATTTTTCTGATCTCTTCAATGACCCACTAATGATATGCAATGTGTTGTTCAGTTTCCATGAGTTACAGAAATTTCTGTAGTGGCTTTGTATGTTGAACTGTAATTTTATTCCATTCTTATCTGAGAGAATGCAGGGAATAATTTCAATTAGTCTCAATTTGCAGATTTACTTCGTGACATAAAATGTGGTCAATTTTGGAGAATGTTTCATGTGCTGCTGAGAAGAACGTATATTCTGATGCTGCTGGGTGGAATATTGTGTAGATGTCTGTTAATTTTAGTGGGTACAGGTAATAGTTTATTTCTGAGGTTTCTCTGTTGCATTTTTATGGGTTGATCTACCCTGAGGCGAAAGTGGTTTGTTAAAGTAACAAACAATCAATGTGTTTGGATCTATGTGTGAATTTAAGGTAAATAGTGTTTGTTTGATGAATTTGGGTTCTCTGGCATTTGGTGTATAGATATTTAGAATTGTTATATCATCCTGTAGGAGAGATCCTTTTATCACTATGTAATGAACTTCTTTGTCTCTTCTTGTTAATTTTAATTTGGTTTTTGTGGGTTTTTTTGGTCGGTTGTAGGGCTTGAACTCTGAACTTGGGTACTGTCCCTGCTCAAGTCTAGCACTCTATCGCTTGAGCTACAGTGCCACTTCCAGTTTTCTAGTGGTTTATTGGAGATAAGAGTCTCACGGACTTTCCTGCCAGGGCTGGCTTTGAACTGTGATCCTCAGAACTCAGCCTCCAGAGTAGCTAGGATTACAGGTGTGAGCCACCAGTGCCCAGCTGCTAATTTTAATTTGAAGTCTATTTTATCTGATATTAGGATTGCAACTCCAGCTTGTTTATGGAAGCCATTTGCTTGATATTTTATTCCAGCCTTTCACTTTCAGAATATGTTTGTTTTTGTGGACAGATGTGTATATTTATATATGTGTATGCATATATACATATATGTGTACATATACACAAGTATATGTTAGATATGAGAACCTTGGCTGTTTTATGGCTAGTGATCATCTTCTCCCAACCCATGGGCTTTTGATTGATCTTGCTAGCTATGTCCTTTGCCATGCAGAGCTCTGCAGCTTCATGCAATCCCATTGGTCCAACCTTTCTTTGATTTGTTCTGTTTCTGGGTGACATGGTCTTGTATTTGAAGAACCTCATGGACTGCACTCCCAAGTTACCCAGCTGATCCAAAACTTTGGCAAAGCAGGAGGTTATAAAATTAACCCTCAAAAATCAATGCCTTTTCTGTATGCCAACAATGAGAAGAGCCTGGCTGAAATCAGGAAAGTAACTCCCTTTGTAATAGCCCCACAAAAAATAAAATACTTAGGAATTAACTTAACTAAAGAAGTGAAAGACCTCTATGATGAAATTTATAAACCTGAAAAAGGAAATCCAAGCAGAACTTAGGAAATGGAAAAAACCTCCAATGGTCCTGGATTGGAAAGATAAACATTGTGAAAATGGCGCTACTTCCCAAGGTTATCTACAAATTCAATGCAATACCTACCAATATTCCAATCGCATTCCCCAATGAAATAGAAGAAGCAAACCAAAGCATCATATAGAACAATAAAAGACCCTGAATAGCAAAAACAATCCTTAACAGGAACAATAGTGATGAGGGAATATTAGTACCAAATTTCTAACTCTACTACAAAACCATAGTAATCAAAACAGCTTGGTACTGGCACAAGAACAGACCTGAGGACCAATGGAATAGGATTTAAAACCCAGAAATGAACCCACAGACCTATAGCCAGCTAATCTTTGATAATGGAGCTAAAAAGTAGAATGGAAGAAAGACAGCCCCTTCAGTACATGGTGCTGGCAACATTGGTTAAATGCCTATAGCAAACTAAAGCTAGATCCTTATATATCACCTTGCACCAGAATCAACTCCAAATGGATCAAGGATCTTGGAGTCAAAGCAGACATCTTGAAAACCTTACAGGAAAGAATCAGAGAAACCCTAGGTCTTCTAAGCACAGGCTGAAATTTTCTCAATAGAGACCCAGAAACACAACAAATCAAAGAAAGGTTATGACAAATGGGATTGCATGAAGCTGCAGAGCTTCTGCATGGCAAAGGACATAGCTAACAAGATCAATAGAAAGCCTACAGATTGGGAGAAGATCTTCACTAGCCATACAACAGAGAAGGGTCTCATATCTAAAATATACTTGGAACTCAAAAAATTAATTCCCAACCACAAATCCTCAAAGAAAGAACTGCCTGATTAAAAAGTAGACTAATGACTTAAAAAGAGAGGAAATAAGAATGGCCAATAGACACATGAAGAAATAAATGCTCAAACTCTGTAGCCATAAAAGAAATGCAAATCAAAACAACATTGAGATTCCATCTCACCCCAGGTAGAATGGCTATAATCAAGAATTCTAATAACAAGAGATGCTGGAGGGGATGTGGACAGAAGAGAACCTTATTGCATTGTTGGTGGGAGTGTAAACTTGTTCAACCACTTTGGAAAGTAGTATGGAGGTTCCTCAAAAGACTCCACATAGAACTCCCCTATGACCCAGCAGTCCCACTTTTGGGCATTTACCCAAATGATCACAAACAAGATCATACTAAGGCTACCAGCACAACTATGTTTATTGCAGCATTATTTACCATAGCTA